>NC_044336.1:3611790-4212142 GCF_007399415.2 Gopherus evgoodei | reverse complement strand
TTCCATATCAACCTCTGGGATAAAAATGAATGTGGAACTATTGGAATCTCCCACAGGGTGGCAATCCCAAATTCCACTCAGAGCTAATAAGGGGCTGGGTAATAAAGCCAGTGGCAGTGTTGTACCTGGGAGCATTTCTTTTTTCTTGTGCAACATTTCATCCTCTTCTTTGTGGCAGGTGCAGGCTGTTTATTCTGGGCAGCCTTGAACTGGGCATGGAGTCATGTTCCCCAGCAAACCTCTCCTGATTGTCCCTGTCCCTGCTCTGCTCTGTGCCCCTCTCCCTGCTGACCCAGCGCTTTCCCTTCAGCTTTAGGAAGCAGAAGCACACTGTCCTGTGTGCTGCTCATGCTCAGTGTTGCCAGCTCTCACAACCAGGGTTTTGCTCAGAACTCCAGCTCTTAGGGGCATGTTAGTTCACGTGAATCACAACTTTCCAAAAGAAAAAAAAAGGCCATTTCTAGCCCTCATGGCTGTGGTGGAAATGTGGCCCAAGTGTAACCCACAGGCTCAGAAACCTGACAGCAAAGAGAAAGATGCCAATTTATTTTTTCTAAGGGCTAGTCTACATTGGCAATGTTAAAGCGCTGCCGCGGGGGGTATAGCTATCAGCGCTAGTGCACTGCCTACACTGGCGCTTTACAGCGCTGAAACTTGCTGTGCTCTGGGGGGTGTTTTTTCACCCCTCTTGAGCAAGAAAGTTACAGCATTGTAAAGTGCCACTGTAGAAAAGCTCTAAATCTGATGGTTTTTAATGCAGTCCCATGGTGTGGGGTCTGACTCTTGTGGCTGGCAATCTCGCCTGCCCCTGAGCTGCATCCTGGTCCACTCAGTAAGGACATCAGGGTGATTTATGTATTTGGAAGCACTCTGAAGCTCATCCCCACGGAGAGTTAGCATTTCCCAAACATGTGTAATTAAACCTCAGAACACCTAGCACCACACCAAGGGAAACTAAGGCATGGAGAGGGGACGTGACTCACCCAAGGTCCCACAGGGAGCCTGTGACAGCTGGGAATAGAAGCCAGATTCCTGTCTCCCAGTCCTGTGCTCTAACCATAAGGAAGGGGTGAGTTCTGCAGGGGAAGGAACAGCACCAGTACTGGGAAAGATTTACCAACACTTCTACACCAATATCCTCATCCTGCAAACAAACTGTAGTTTTGTATTTAAATACCAAATCCTTTGGCAATGATAGCCTGCACATTTGGAGAACAGTACTGCTTTTATCCAGACAGATTAGGTCAAGTGATCTGAACTTTGAGAAGCAGCAGAAAATACCCCAAAACAAGGAGAAGGAAAATAGCTGTGATATTGCTGGGATGTCTGCACATGAATATTTTTGCACTGAAGGAATGCAGATGCATTTTTGCTCGGTTACAGCTCAGTTTTCAGCAGACCAGCAATGATGCACTGTAAACAGACCATGCTAAAACACATAGTTCTTGCTAGATCTTTCTGCAGAGTTTTCTCTAAATAGTTATTTTGTAATAGGCATTTTATTTGCTTTGCACAGTCCCTAAATAGTACAACGCCCAGCCCAGGAACATCAATGTGCTGTTTTTTATATGCTAGAATTTATTTTAAAAGGCTATTTATTTAGTAATATTGCTGGTGACCTGCCCTCCCCGCCTGCCCTTGCACCAGTGTAGTGCCCACTGCAATAGAAAGGGGAGCAGAGTATCAGTGCATTCCCCCAGCCATGCTGCTGTGTTCCAGAGGAAGTGGCCCAGCTTGCACCAGTTTCACTCTGAAGTAACTCCATGGCAGAGTAACCAAGAGCAGAATCTGGCCTAGTTTTCGGCCATGTGACTTCTAGAGAATCCTTCTCCTCTGTATTGAACAAGCAAATTGAGAGCAGGTTAGGGCTGCTCCTGCCGGCAGCCCCAGACTGTCACAGACAGGACTGTGGCTGGGAAGGTGGGGGGTTGTGTGTGGGAGAAGTCCATAACTTAGGGACGTGTCTGAGTAGCCCCATTACTGACAGCGTTTTGAACTACAACATCAAACCTCAATACTGAAACAAGTGCCTGTCAGGTTCATCAAGTAAGTCACCATGTCTGAGAACCTATACAGAACGGGCTGCACTTTCCAAGTCCTATCCTGGTGCACACCAGGTTCACTATAAAGTCTGGGTGGGATGTGACTGTCTCTTTGGCCACATCTAGGCTGCACAGTTAACTCGAGCGGCTGGGTGTGAGTCCCTGGGTTAGCCTAGCCCAAGTGTGTGTTCCCACTGCAACGCCCTAGCAGTGTTACTGTACCCTCAGTGTTTCTGTACTTGCTGTGTATGTCTGGGGTGTATGCCTGGCTCTTTGTGCTGAAGTGCTGTAGGGTTCTTTTGCAGTCAATTGTGGGGGAACTGGACTGTCCTTCAGTGGGAATTATGATACAGTCTCATCACATGGTGATAACACTCTTGCCAATCCACTAGTATCTCAGGAGGATGTTTAACAGCAGCTACTAAAGTTGGACATTTTTCAATCAGTGGGTCCAGATAACTTGCATTCAAGAGTTTTAAAAGAGTTGGCTAAGGAGCTCACTGAACCATTAATGTTGATTTTCAATAAGTCTTGAAACACCAAGGAAGTTCCAGAAGACTGGAAGAAAGCTAATGTTGTGCCAGTGTTTTTAAAAAGGGTAACAAGGATGGCCCAGGTAGTTATAGGCCTGTCAGCCTGACTTCGATCCTGGTCAAGATAGTGGAGTGGCTGATATAGCAATCAATTAACAGTGAACTAAAGGAGGGCAATGTAATTAATGCCAATCAACATGAATTTATGGAAAATAGATTATATCAAACTAACTTAATGTCTTTTTTGATGAGATTACAGGTTTGGTTGATAAAAGTGACAGTGTTGATGTATTTTACTTAGACTTCTGAAAGGCACCTGACTTGTTACTACATGCTATTTTGATTACAAACCCTAGAATGATATAAAAATTAACATGGCACTGATTAAATGGATTAAAAACTGGCAAAATGCTGGGTCTCAAAATATAACTGTAAATGGGAGTCATCAGCAAGCAGTTGTGTTTCCAGCTGGGTCCAACTAGGATGGGTTCTTGGCCCTATGGTATTTAACATTTTTGTCAATGACCATAAGTCAGTCACTGACTCCCTTGGGGAGTGAATTAAACTGGTGGGCAATGTCAAATCATATGGTGAACCCTACCCCCACTATCTTGGCTTGCCCTTGGCCTGGCCAATCCAGTAGGAGGTGTAGCCTGCTCCCACTGCCGCATCAGTGACTCTGGTTTTACTGAAGGCATCCATGTCTATGTTACACTACTTCAGTGATTTGGCAGTGAGGGCTGTTCTTTGTTCCAGGCTTCGGTCATGGTCAAGAAGAGTTCTGACATCCTATGAGCCAAATGTCAGTCTGTGAATCTTTGTTTTATTTCAATCAGTGAGTTGGATGAGCAGCCTGGAGTGGTAGCCTGACAGGTATACAAAGGGTAGGCTCTGTTTAGGGCTTCTTTTCAGTGCCCTTTCCCTGCACTGGGCAGAGCCGTGCTGTGCCTAAAGAGGCCTGTTCTGTCACCTCAGAAGGATATGAACACTGTATCTGCCCCGATCTATAGAGAACAACCATCACCCTAAGGCTGCCTGTGTGCAGAGTTGTGACTAAGGACTGCCAGCAGCATCCTCTACCTGGCCCCATCACCACAGGACTCTTGCTGAGTTGATCGGGTTAAATGAGTTGAATGAGTTGGCTGAAGAACCTGCACTATGAGTGGATTGAAAGGAGGGAGGATCGTGCAGAACCTTTTCCACTCTCCTGCGGAAGCAGCTGTTGCCATGAAGGTGTAACAGATGCCACAAGCACAGCAGCTGACACAGGCGCAGGAAGTGGAGTTGTCCTCCTAGATGAGTTGTCGACCTAAGCTAAAGAGCCTCAGCCCAGGATAAACTTGGACCAAGGCAGATAGTAAAACAGTATGGATGATTTCCCAGAGCTCCCCACTATACCTAGGGACCTCTTGCTCTGCCATCTTCCTACTGACCTAGGGCCAAATTCTGCTTGGCATACTTCACTGCTCAGGCAGGCCGAGCTGCGCACCCAGTGAGACAGAGAAGCCTATTGAGCTATTGCCTGTGATATGTGTAGGCAGCGGCAAGAGCTCCAGAGAGCTTACTCTGACTCGTTGCTCCGTGGGCCTGATTTTCCTCTCCCCTTACAATGGTGGAAATCAGGCTTTTCACCATTATCGACAGGGTTCTGCCCGTCAATGCACAGAATGTTCCCTGAAATGCTGTGAATGATCGGATGTGGTGGTGAAGAGTTATTGTGTTGCAAGCAGACAGACAGGGAAACACCATGGTGATTGCTTTGCTTGGCCAGTGAGTAGCAGCTCTGCTCTGTCTGGTACCATTACTCCCAATTTACCCCAGTGTAACCAAGAGCAGAATTTGGCCCGAAGTCAGTAGGAAGATGGCAGAGTGAGAGGTTCCTGGAAGCAGTGGGGAACTATGGGAAATCATCCATCCACATCCCAGTGACTGTGGTAGGATCCCAAGAACTTATTGACTTTGGGAGATTGTGATTTTACTATTTCCATTTGTAGCATCTTCCTTTGCCTGAGTGAAGGAGGATGCCTGTTTCAAATATATCTCTGCCTGATCCTCAGTTTCAGCTTTGGCAATTCTAAAGATTCCAGTGAGATAAATATCACTTGTATCTGTGCTGCTTGTCGAGCCCTCTGTCCTCTCCAGCATCCATTGATACGGGGCTGGTAAGAGAAACATTTCACAAGTCTTTATTCGGTTGTACAAATACAGACAGGGTCCAGGGAGGTTTCTGATTCCTCACCAGAAGTGTTTACCTGTTGAGTAGTTAAAAACTTATTCAAGGCCAAATTCCCTCATTTTCACCCTCTTTTCCTGGCTGACCTTTGACCCCGCCCCTGGACAAATGCCACTTTTCCACAAGCAAATATCACTTTTATTTTTGTGGAAAAGAGCAAAGAAATTTGGAAATAAACTGCAAATTTTTTTGCTTTTGCAAAAATGGGAAAAAATAATCTGAAATATAATTTTCTTTCCTGGCCTCATTGATGATGTCGGACTTTGCAGACAGTTTTCAAACACAGCTCATTTGCTAAGTGGCACAAATGAAAATCCAGCATGTTGCAAATGTAGAGCCAGTCAATGTCTGCAAATCACGCTATGAAAGCATACACCGAAAATGAGAACTTGCCCATCAGGGTTGCCAGTTCCAACTGGGAAATGTGTAATTAGCTGGCACTTTTCATGGGGGTGGTAAATCATGATCCACAAACTGACCTTCAGGAATAAGAGCCTGCTTTTCCAAGTTAGGTTTATTCGCACTCTGCACTCCCTCCCTCCCTCTCTGTTGTTCTGCTCTTATTCTCCTCTTCTCACAAATGATGAAAACCTGCAGAATTCATCAGTGTATTTCACAGATCTCTGTGACTTTCCTCCTGAACTGCCTGTGAAAATGCTGGCCCAGGCCAGCTGGATCACTTCCACTGGGACTTAATGATGGTAAATCAGGGAAGTGGCAGCATGCAATAAAATCTCAGTGGGAAACCACAGTGCCCTTCATTTCCCTTCAGCAAACAGGCAAGACGGCAAAAATCTTGGGAAAGATTCTCCTCCTTGCTTCAAAGCTCTGCTAGAGTTTGTGCAAACCCAGACTCCCACAGTGCTAGCATTTGTTTGTCAACCAGGCATTTTCTGGCGGTGGCTGGATCCTTCCTAAGCCCTGTCTGCGGCAGGAGATGAAACAGTTGCTGCCAAAGGTGAAAACAGCTTTCAGGCTGCTAGGAGCTAAGCATGTGATTCCCAGCTTCCATACACATGCTAGTGCTAGCTTGATGAGCTCTAGCATGAGTATTAATAGCAATGTAGTCATGGTAGCATGGGCAGTAACAGCGGTGGCACGGCTTAGCCATGCTGAGTACATATCTATGGGGTTTAGGCAGGTTTGTACTTGGCATAGCTCAGCCATGCCTCTGTGGCTGCTACCAATGCAACTGTAACTACCTGCTGTTGAGACTCACATGAGCTCACTGGAAACCCTTGTCAGCAACAGTTCAGGTGCATCCTGTGAGCAAGGCGATGGCATCCCAAAGACAGGAAAGGCTCCCTTCTTACGCATTCTCCAATGTCACACCCAATGCAGAGCCTGGGCGAAGAAGCAGGCGTGTGTGTCATGGCAAAGTGCGTGCTGTGCTGATTGTCCCGCCCCAAGTGGGAGCTCAGTGCTCAGGCTATGTGAGTGTGACAGCAGGAACTGGAGGAGTGCCCTTTAGCTGGTTTGGATGAAAGAGCCAGGGGTGGCTGAGCTGGGGGTTTCCTGCCTGGTTAGTGACTGCTGACCTGACAAGAAATGCACTTGAGAGACCTGAACGCTAACATCAACAAAGTGTTCTTGAGCAGGAATTTCCCAGTATGTGCCAGAGCTGCTCTCCACTCACGCCACTTCCTGGTGCCATGGCCTGCCTGTGTGGGCCTGTCTGTGGCGCTGAAGCCTAGGGAGCCTAGCTGGCACTCTTTAAAAGCGTGATAGAGTAGAAGCAGGGAGCATGGGGAACTGGGGCCGTGCAGTGGTTGTGCTGAATTTGGAGACTAAACTCAGTCATGAAAGTGCAGCAATCGCTGTGGAGCTCCTGGAACACACTACTGTGAACAGCACACAGTTTATTTGGCATGCATGTCACTGGAGATGCAGCCGGACTCTTCTTAGCTAAGCCCCATTTCAGGGATCCTCAGGGCAGGCTAGGGAGTGCAGGACCAGAGCAGTGTGATGACCCAGAGGGGCAGATTCATCCCTGTGCTGGCTCAGGGGCACAGAGGTGGTGGCTTCGGCCTTCCCAGCCAGTGGCTGCCCAGGACCATCTTTGTTGCCATGACCACTAAAAGCCATTGGCTGGACATTGAATGACTGGGGCAAAAGCCTGGATGCACACAATCTATCCACTCCCGGCTGCACCCCCTGTGCCCAGGTCTCCAGCAGAGCCAGCGTGGAGGCCTCTTGAATAAGGGCTGCTCCCTTATATGTGGAGAGGGCTATTCCTGCCCTGACTAGGTCCAGGGATTCCAAGCAGATAGCCCTGACCCTCCACTCCTCCCTGTGGACCCACAAGGTGTTTTGGTGGGCAGCTGCCCCTCCAGCAGAGTGGGGTCTCCACGAGTGCTTCTCCCCAGAGCCCCCTCCCATGGGTTCCTGCCCTTTGGCAGCAGCTGGATTTTAGTGTCAGCCTGGCCAGCCCAGCCATGCCCTCATTCAGTGCTGGGCCTGTTAGAGCCAGCAAAGAGCTTCTGACTTGTAGGTACATGATACAGCTGAGCCTGCGCACCTCAAACTCCTGAGTGAGATCCAGACAATCATGCATTTGGCTTAAAACTCCTGAGATTTTTAACATACTACATGCCAGGTTCTCTTTGCATTGTCTTCTGGGCTGGAGCTTTCGCAGTCACATTCCCAAGCCTCTCTCTGCCATTGGGAGCGCGTGGAGCTTACTTTTGCTTTTTCAAGGGAAGCAGCGATTCTCAGGTAACCATGTGACTCCAGAAGCAGGGGCAGAAAAGCACCAAATATCATGAGAACTGAGAGAACTGGCAATACAGGGATCTGGGAAGGCCAGGCCTGAACAACCTGCCCATCGGGGAAATGGACGCATTGTGGCACTGATTCCCACTGCAGCGGGATCATATGCTGAGCTGGGGCTAGCGAGTGTGGTGTGGAGAGGTCTCATTACTAATACAGCAGCTTGTTGCCCAGATAGTATGGTGATGGGAGACACAGCCAGACAGACACACACAGCCAGACCTCGGTTATGCCTTGCTGCATCCTGCAGCACAGCCTGCCAGCCTGCAGAGCAGCGTTTAGCAGTGTTAACGTCTCTCCTTTGCCGGAGTGTTAATAATTTCTCCTAGAAGCTTTGAGGGGCAGGTGCATGTTCGCTGTTGAGCCAGGGTAAATCAGACAGTTGGACAATCCAGTCTATTTCTTTGCCCTCTAGGATAACAACAGGCCCTGGGGATGCTCCTCACTTCTGTACACTTTTATCACTGTTTCGCTCTTGTAGAGGAGTATTACCGATAGGTTGGTTTTGTGTGTCTCTGTCGTTGCAAAGTGAAAAAGTCGCTTCTGGAGCATAATGAATTCCTAGCATAGATACTTCTGGGAAGCTGCGTATTGCCCCAGCGCAAGAGGGGTAGTGCAGTCCAGCTTGCCAAAGCCTTCCTGGCACAGCGTAGGGACCAGCATCTTATTATAGCCATGGATATATTTATATCTGACTGATCAAACCCAGCCCTGAGCCACACCAGGGAGTGGCAGAGGTGGCTTCAGCATGGTCCCCTCAATACCATGCTGAAGTGGAGCTCAGGGAAGCGGTATTCTATACTTGGCTCCACTAGTGATTCACCATGTGGCCTGTGACGAGTCACTTACCCCCTCCTCGCCTTAGTGGAATGCAGCTGACAAGATACACCCACCCTTTGTAAGTGCTCTGAGCTCTGTGGGAGACAGAGCACCCGCTGGAGACAGTGCGCCATTGGCTGGGTATTCATGGTGGAGGGGTGGGTTTGTAGGGTGGGTGATGTGGTCACAGCCTTACAAGGAGACACCAGCAACAAGTAGGGGCACTGAAATCATTGCAGAGGCCAGTTCTCTTCCTCCAGGGCTTGAGAATGAAGGTCCCTCCTCCAGGTGACAGGACTTCAGCCGGGAATTAGAAGAAGACAGGAGGGAGCTGTCCAGTCCGAGCCAGCAACCAGAGGGACGGCTGCCTGCACATCTCTTCCTGCAGCCACGTTGAGAATGGAGCTGTCTGATGGGGGCCCTGCCATTGACTGCACACTGGTGTGCTAAGGGCTTGCTTGGAAGCAGGGAACTGGCCAGTAGGCTGGTGGGCATGTGGAGGAAGCACAGCTCGGCTTCAGAAACACGCATTGGGGACCATACACCAGCCCCTCAGGGTGCCAGAGGAGAACACAAGGGCAGTGAGCAGACCTCAGAGTCTGAAGAGACCAAAGAGCCAGGTCTCCACAGGGCAGCCTGCTCTGAAATACCAGAGACAGAACCTGCCAAAGGCCCAGGCTGGGCTCGGCCATGTGGGTTACCACTGACTGTCACTGGCTTGCTGACAGTGTCTGCACCGGCCTCAGCTCAGTGAGTCTCCTGTTCTGTGGCTGCTTTGTTCCTCTCTTTAACAGACTGGACCCTGCAGCCGTCCTTTGGGTTTGGGTGTTAACAGAGGGGAAGAGAGATGGCTGTGCGCACAGGGACAGGAGGAGGGCACTGGTCCCTGCCCATCCATAGCAGACTGGGGTCAGTCTGGCACTGAGGAAACTCTCTGCCCATAGGCAGGAGGACTGCCAATGAGTCTGTGGGATGGTCAGAGCACTCAGCTGACTTGGCCCCAGGGCTGTTTTCCCAGCGGATGCTCTGAGCATAAGGGAGCAAGTTGAGGCTGGCTGAGCTCTGGTGCATTGCATTTCACACTAAGCAGAGCCACCTGCTTTTCTCCTGGGGAAGTAATCCCTGAAAAGACCGTCTTCTGGCTTCATGTGTGAGAATGGGGCAGCCTGGAAGGCTCCCGGTGCTGTCTCCATCTCACACACGTTACCTGGGCATGACCACATGCAGACAATGCCATTGAAGGGCCAGAGGGGAAGCCGTGTGTAAGGAACAGTTGCAGTGATGGGAAAAACACCTGTCTAGTGGTCCATCTGGATTGAGTGAGTGTGGACACTGATGTCACCAGCTGGGACCATCTGACCTTCTGGGTCTGCAAAAGTGGGCTGCAAATCTGACAAGACCAGGCCCCTCTGTGACACTGGCACTTTTCCCTCCTTCCGGTCAGGCTACAGCAACATGGGCCAGTCTGCTCTGATTTGCAGCTAGCCGCAGGGCAGCTGGTGAATCCCAAGAACAAACAAGTTAAACTCTATGACAAGCACTTGCGCATTTTCAGATGATTTATCACTTTATCTAAAGGAAACATTTTCTAAAGCACGAATGCCTATGCATAGGGGTGTATGCATGTGTATGTGTGTGCGCCTGTATGTGTATGTATGTGTGCATATGGCTTTATATTTGTATATGCGTGTACATATGTGTGTGCAGATATATGTATCTGTGTGCATGTGTCTGTGTGCAGGGGGCTCGAGATACATTGTCAGAGCTAGAGATGTATGTCCTAGAAGAAAGGCAGGTTTGTCACAATCTTGGCTTTTCATGGGAATGGGCTGATTTGGAGGAAAAAAATCAATTTGAAACTAACCATTTTGTTGATGCCAAAACATTATTTTTAGATATTCTCGGAATGGAACTTTTTGATGTTTTGTTAAGAAGTCACTCTTTTGAAATGTCTTTTATTGCTATAAACTAGAACAGAAAATGAAATAAAAAGTCAAAAGAGAAACTAAATATTTCAGGTCTCAATTTTTGAATGTTATTTTCTATAATAATTTAGAATGTAATATAACAATTTGATGTTTTTGAAATGCAACATTTGGCTTGACATATAATGAAATGGTTTGAAGGAGGAAATCCTCTAGTCTTATTCCACTTTGGAATTAAAACAAATGTCAAAGTTGCAGAATTTCCTGCAAAATGGAAGTTTCGCTTCCCTCTCCACCTCACATTGCAAGTGAGTATTGCCTCCCTGGTCTTGGTTGGGCCACATGAGAACACAGCAGTCAAGGGCCAGAGGGCAATGTGTACAGACAGAACTGTTTTAGGGAATGGAGGTTTTAGGCCTGAATAAAGATATAGCAGACAAACCATGGTTTTGTCTGCTATATCTTTATTCAGGCCTAACAGTGGGATCAGGAGTGATTCACTGCAGCTTCAGCTGAAGTAACGATAACAGTAGCATTACTCATTATTACTAATTACTCAGTATTACTAGTAACTGTAAGAATAGATAATCCTGTTAAAAGCACGGTACAAATTAGCCAATCAAAGACTCCTCCTCCTCTGAACTGCACAGACAGTGAGGTTCTCAAGCACTGGGGAGTGCCTGTCCCACAAGCCATCTCCAATCCTTCTGGGAATGACATGACTGCTGCAGGCCATGTTGATTGGCTGGCCATGGATCTTTACCTCCCCAGTCACTCCCTTCCCTCTGCAGAGCTTCTCGCTGGATACACAATGGAGTGAGGGGAATCCCAATACCCTCCATCCACAGTGCAGACAGGCCGGAGGACACACCCTGGGCTCACGCAGGCCAGAGGCAGAAAAAGCCCAGCTCTGCCAGAGGGACAATGGAGGCCAGGCTGTGAATTCTGGCAGGGTGGAGTGTGAGCTGTGGGACCTGACATTGCTGACTGCCAGAGCTAAAAATGTCCCAAGGGAGGCAGGCCTGCCAGCAATCCAGCGGCTGGAACTCCATGTCCTTCAACAAACAAACTCTCTGGAGACGTTGGCAGGAGCTGGCTGCAGAGACCACAGAGTGGGCCTGTTCCAACCTTCACTCCCTGACACTAGTGGCCACCTGGGGGTCTCTAATGTGGGGAATCTGGTGCAGCTGCTCCATGAAGCAGGGAGCCAGGGAGCTCCATGCAGGGACACTGATCTTCCTTCCTCACATCACAGCAGCAGGGCTTGTTACAAAGAAGCAGCTAGAGCACAGCATCTCCCCAGACCTCAAACATCCAAACCCACCCAGCTGCCTATGTCTCTCCTGCCATTCCGCCTGGGAAGCCTGTCTGTGCCTGAATCTCAACCTAGCCTCAGCCCTACAGACACCTGACCTGGGCTTATCTGCTCACACCAGCAGCCCTCTGAGGTGAGTGGAACTGCTCACATACATGAGTATTCACAGGGGCAGGGCCTATATCCTCAGTGGCATGTTTGCCACTGTTTCAGTTGCATCTCTGCTGAAATCATCATCCAAGACTTCTCCTCCTCCTCCATTGGCCCTTTGTACTCACCTCCCTAGTCTCTTTGCATTGGCTCCTCTCTGTGCTTTCGCATAATTCTGCCAACAGGGTCAGAGTCAGCTCGCATGCTGTTTTGAAGACTGCGTGTAACAGGGAATACTCACCTCTTGAGCACTCCTGCTGCTGTGTGGGTTACAGCAGTCCTTTTCCTGCTCCTGGAGCCCCCTGTATATTATTAACCTTGCTTGGCAAGTCTTCAAAATGAACCCTTCCTGGGGTAGCAAAAGTCCAAGAAAACAGTCTACCTGCCTTCACCAGGATCTTCAGCCCTGGCTCTAAGTCCTTTAAATTGAACTCTTCCCTCGGGCTTCCAAACAAGCTCTGTCCCCTTCTTGGGATTTACACCACTTCACAGGTGGTCAGTGGGGAACGCGGGCCAGCCCACTGCTCCAGGCTCCAACCCAGGGACCCTGTAAACAGCAGCTTGGCACTGTTCCATTCAATTTGTTGCTGCTGCTTCCATGGGCTTCGTCCCACCTTGCCCCTCTATCTTCACCTTCGCTTAAGATTGAAGTTCTCAGGGCCTTGCTTTCCCAGTTTAAGCAAAGGCAGCTAGAACCAAACTCTGGCCACCTTGAGCTCCTGTGGCCAGAGCAGAGCATTCACCCACCCACCCTGGCCCGCCCCGCCCCGCCCCGCCCCGCCCCACCCTGCCCTGCTTCACGCCTCCGGTCCCAGCCAGGGACTGGCCAGCTAAGGCCCTGCAGCTCCTTTTAATTGAGCCTGCTGGGCTTTGATTGGCTCCATCCATGAGGCCTCTCTAGGTAGGTCTGGAGGACCCATCGTCGCTGCTTCTTCCTTGGGTCAGGGTGTAGTAGGACTTCAGGGCCAGTAGCAAAGGCCAGGTGCACCCCATCACACTGAGGCTGGGTTGTGCTGCACACACCTGCCATATGCTGAGAGCGCACTGCTCTAGAGCTGGTTGGACATTGGAAGAGTTTCTGGCTGGAAAATGTTAAATCTACAAAACTTAAACATTTCACAGGAACACGTAGATTAGGTCAAAATTTTCAACAACAAATGATCACTTTTTTTGTTTCAAATGGGTCAATGCACCTACCATTAGAACTATATTATATTATATTATATTATATTATATTATATTATATTATATTATATTATATTATATTCATCTTCATGATCAAATCAAATCAAAGCACTTCAGCCTTATCCAGACGAAATGATTCAATACGATTGTTTCAATATTTCTGAAACAAAATTTTTCAGAAATTTTATTCCACAGGAAGTTTGGAAATTGCTACTTTTTATTTCAATTTAGGACAAAAGCAAAAGTTGAAAGATGGGAATTTCCTTTGGAAGGGAAATTCTCAGTGTCGACTGACTCTCGGACGCACCCTGCAGGAAAGCTCTGCCCTGTGTGAGTGAGTGCTCAGTGAGAAACAGAGCCTGTGTTTGTCACAGGTGATTCAGAGCTGCGTGCATCAGCTCAGAGCCGGACCAAGACTCTCAGTGTGGGCCTGGGAAAGGCAGGCTTAGCGCTTCCAAGCTGCTTCTCAGGCCCTGACCTCATGTTCTCAGCCAAAAACTACTCCCCACCCAATACTCCCTTGATGCCAGGTGCTGAATTTCAGAGATGCTCAGCACCCCCAACTCCAGTGGAGTCAATGGGAGCTGGGGTTGATTGGCACCACAGGAAAGAGTCGCTTGCTTTAAGTGCCTGAATATGGCAATTAGCACCTAGCTTTAGGGCCCTATGTTTTAAAATGTTGCTGTAATCTCATTGTGCCTCAGTCATCGTCCCTACCCATGGAGAGGTGATACTCCCCTACTTGACAGGCCATGTTGAGGATTAGTTCGTAATTATAATTATATTAGTATTAATAATTTGTACTGCAGTGGCACCAGAGGCCTGAGCCGAGGTCAGGAACCCGTTCTGCATGCGTGCGCACACACCCCACAGAGTAAGAGAGAGTCCCTGCCCCAAGGATGGCGTGGCCATGTAACTAGAGCCTTCTACAGTTTATGAGAGTTTATGAGAAATCCTGTCCTGGCTGGGGAGCACCTATTGGCCACAGGTCTCCAGCTGACCCAGTTTTGTGACCAGAAAGCGTGGGGGATTGTGTGCTATGAAAACATCTCACACTATCAGAAATTTGAGCTATATGGACCAGTGGTCTGTCCCCTGGGCAGAAATGTGCTCACTTTCCTCCCTAGGGAGGTCCCATGTCCACATTTGTGCTGTAACATCCCTTCCCACAGCCTCCCACTCCCCTTGGCTGGGAGCCTTCCAGATGGACCTTATGTTCCACTTTCATAAGGGCTGAGCTCCCGGGTGTGAGGCCTTGGCAAAGACTGGAGTTTGTTTATACAGGGACTGTTTGGGTCTCCTAATGGCCACTTGGGGACAGACATTTTCAAAGGACTGGGCCGGGCTAGACGATCAGGCTGACAAGATGAGCTGAAGACTGGCGACCCCTAAAGTCTTCCTGTGAAATATCCCCCTCTGAGGAAAGCACAGGCTGACACAGCCATTCCCTGTGCTTGTGCTAGGTCCTATCGCTGGTTATAGTGACTGGCAAGCTCCGAGCCTTCCCCAACCTCCAGTGCAGCTGCCGGCCCAGACTGGCCACTCGGGAGGGGGCTATCTCTGTTTCACTTTTATTTATCCATTTCAAACAATGCACAGAGAATGTTAGAACAGCTGGTGCCTTTTTTACGGGGACAGCCACACAGGCTGCCTATAACCTTCCCCAGCCCTACCTCAATGCACACCAGGCTCCTCTTTCAAAGCAACCCCAGACCCTGAGAGAAGCCAGAAGCAGAGACTCCTGGCCTCAACTGGCCCCTCCTTTGCAGGGAAGAAAGCATCAGTAACCATCTCTGGTGAAATGAACTAAGACTTGGGGAGACATCTGTCACAGTCATTCAGCTGGGATCCCCAGGGAGGAGTGTCTCTATGGACCCAACCCTGCCCCACTGATATTATGGGAGCATTGCTGGTGACTTCAGTGGTTTGCACAGGTGGAGAGGGCAGCAGCTGGAGAAGAGGTTCAGACTGGGAATCTTGGACCAGATTGAAACTTGTGACCTGCAAGTAAAATGGTTGGGGCTTCGATAGTCACAGTAGCTGTTTCTTGTGCTATGATGACTGCTGTGAGAGTAGCCTCCCCTGCTGGGGGCTGTCCAAACATGAATTGACAGACAGACCTGCTCTAAAATGCTGACAATGCTGTGTAGGAAGGATTATTATTCCTACTGACAGTGGGGGAATTATGTAGGGCTGGACAACATTTTTCCAAGTAAGCTGGATTTTTTTGGATAAAAAGAAATTTTCTGTGAAAAGAGTCTACTTTCACTGGAAACTTCAGTTCTGCATCAAAACTCTGCATGTGTGAAAACAGCAATGTTTTGATTTGGAAATGCCATCATGGAGCCTTATAGGAGTTATAGTCAGAGCGCCTCATCCCCATTCTCCTTTATGGGTTCAGCTCCAGTCAGACTACATCTCCCAGAATGCACCATGGCCAGGAAATCACAAGCACCACCTCTTGGGTGACCATATTAAAGGGAAAATGGGACATTGCACAGGGCTAGCCCGAGGCACTCTGCACAAGCATGCTCCCCCACCCACAGCCCTCTCTGCCTCCTGCCCATGGAGCTGGCTCAAGGCTTCCTTTCTACCCCATGCAGGGGACTGGCCTGAGCCCCTCCTGCTGCCCCTCCAGGGCCGGCCCAAGGACCCCCTCTACCTCTGCAGGTGGGGCTCCCTACCTCCTTCCCATGCAGGGCTGGCTGAAGGCTCCCTTTCTCCCCTATGTGTGGGATTGACCTGAGCCCCCCTTGCCACTCACCCATGGCTGGCCCTAGGTCTCCCTTTACCCTGTGCAGTTGGGGCTGGCCCCAAACCCCTCCCACCTGCCTGCGTGGGGCTGGCCACGCCCAAACCACTCTCCTGAGCCCTCCCTCCTGCACAGGACTGGTGTTACCGCTCGCCTCCCTCTCCCTGCCCGCACATTCCTCCGCACCCTGCTGGGGGTTACACCCCACCTTTTTGGCAAAACCAGGCATTTGTCCCATTTGCTCTTGCCAACTGATGATCAGCTGACAAGAGCAAACAGGACAAATGCCCAGTTTTGCCAAAAAAGTCAGGACTACCTGGACAGGGCTTAAAAAGGGGACTGCCAAAGCCAAAATGGGACATATGGTCACCCTAGCCATCTCCCCCATCCAAGACTTGCAAACTGAAATATTTCAGCATTTGGTATTTGAGTTTCACCTGAAAATCAAAATTTTCCATGGAAAATTTAAATAAAAACAATTTATTTCATTTTCCCCAAAATTTTGTGTGGAAAAATAAAATCACTTAGACTAGTGCCAGACTTGAGGTGTGGAGAGATGAAGTGGCTTTCCCAAGGACACACAGAGCCAGGAGTTGCCTGCAGGCCTTTGGGTCCCGTTCAGACCACAAGATCATTCTTTCTTCCTGACGCAGATACTTTGGAATCAGCTGGGGTGAACTGTGCTAGTGAAAAACATGAATGGAACTTGTTGAAAAATTGCCAACCAAATGTTTTTCCATTGGAAAATGATATTTTGTCAAAATAGAAACTTTCTGCAGGAACCTGTTGATTTGAGGAATTTTCGTTTTATAAAATGGAGAAAAAGCATTTTGGGGATTTTTTTAAAGATACATTTCAATTCAAAAGCAATAATTTTGGGTAGTGTTCTGACCCATGCTATGCGGGATGTCAGACTGAATGATCACATTGGTACTTTCTGGCCTTAGGATTTAGGAATTTATTATGATGAGGTCTGGATGTTCCATTTCAACCTTATCAGAATGTAACTTTTCTATTTTTCAATTGAAACAAGGTTTCATTCTGAAATTAATTTCATTTTATAGTGGAGTCTAAATTACATTTTATTATAAAATAAAGTAAAATTGGATTCAAAATGATTAATTCAAAATGATTTTTTAAAAATGTTGTTTTGTGAGAAATTTCAATATTTTGTTTTGTTTTGTTTTTCTTCCAATCTGGCATGGACACAAATTTTGAAATGTCGGGATTTTCCCCAGAACAGAAAGTGCAAGTTTTGACCAGCAGTGGTATGCCATCTCTGTATGCACGGCATATATTCCATACCACGGAACCGGCTATGCCAGTGGTGCGATTCTGTCCAGCCCCAAACATGCACAGAGGATGCCATTTTGTAGAATAAAATGGAATCTTCTGCACAGCGTGACCACACATGTGCCGTACACATGAGGTCATGTTGCACGTAGGATACAATTTTGCATGCAAGTGTAGAATTGTATGCCTGACTAAAAATATCATGGTACGCCACTGCTGACCGGCTTTATATGAGTTTATTGCTAATCAGAGATATAAAGCTCTTTCTGTTGGTTTAATTTCATGCAGAGGATCTAAGAATAGCTTTGATCTCTTCTATTTAAAAACAAGATGACAGTGAATTGTCCAACTAAGAGCTATTATGAAAGTGCCATGGTGCCATGTGTGATCTGTATCGGACTGTCTGGGAGGTCTGGGATAGGCAGTGATCATGTCCCCTACAGATTCTGTCCTTTTGTGGGAAGAAATGGCTGCCTTGTGTGTGGGGAAATCAAATCCCTGCTTGCTTTGTTTTTTTTTCTTCCTGATAACTCGTCGCGGCTGCCAGGGTATGGATGTCTTTGCATGGGTCATTGTGGAAATGGATCATTTATCTGTGTCTTGGTTCTCAGAACTGGAGGAGGATTGGGGGCCTATCAGAGTAGCGGTATCAGTGTAATTTGCCAAAGGGAAATCTTCTGATCTCAGTCACATTCCCTGATAAATGTTTGGCACTGAGACCACGTAAGGGAGAATTTCACCCTTGTGAATAGACATTCAGTCTTTCATTGGCTGTTCCTTCTACCAAGCTGTTAGCTCAGCATTCCAGGAAGGAGGAAAGCATGAGGATTTTGTGGGGGAGAAAATGATCATTAAAAGCCACCTTGAACAAAGTTCAGGTCCGGTTTGAGGGATCCACAGAGTATCCACATGTTTGGAGCCCAGCCCATCTACGAAAGCAATGAGTGCCTTGGAAAGGGATCACTAATGGGCAGAAGGGCCATTCTCAGTCATACAGAGCAAAAGATTTGCATTGTGGGAACCAAGGGTGAAATCCTGGCCCCACTGCTGTCAATGGGAGTTTTACCTGTGATTTCAGCAGAACCATTTCTATTTAAAGAGATGTCTGGAGAACTACTCCTCTCCCATTCCTGAACTTGCCGCCACCGCATTCGCTATCATATCTCCATGGCAATGACAGCAATTGAAGACATGGAAAAGTCACATTAGGGAGGGGTAGACTATAGTTGGCTGGGGAATTTTTTCCCCTTGATTTTGGAAACAATACAGAATGGCAAAGTGACATGGTATTTGTCACAGTTCCAGGGTAACTGCACCTGGCAGGGGTGGCTCCAGGCACCAGCACGCCAAGTGCGTGCTTGGGGCGGCAAGCCATGGGGGATGCTCTACCAGTCGCTGCGAGGGCGGCAGGCAGGTTGTCTTCGGCAGCATGCCTACGGAGGGTCCACTGGTCTCGCGGCTTCGGTGGACCTCATGCAGGCATGCTGTCGAATCCGTGGGACCAGGGACCTCCCACAGGCAAGCTGCCGAAGGCAGCCTGCCTGCCGTGCTGGGGGCGGCAAAATACCTAGAGCCGCCCCTGGTATCTGGATTCCACTTCCATGGTCCCACAACGTCACACTCTTAAGGTTTCCAGCTCCCAGCTGTCCCCTCCCATGGGTGGAGACCTATGTCTCTCTCCTTCCTGACTGGGGTTTTAAAACTGCACAGCTTCCTGTCCTATGCTGTGATATCCCCCACAAGCCAGTCTGCCTAATGGCCAGACTGAGGCCTATGACCAGTGTCTCGCCAGCAGTTACTGTTACCACCCAGCATCTTCTGAGCAAGCACATGTATTCTTAATGTAAAAGCCTTACAGAGAAAACATAAAAACAATACAAGTTCCTATACACATGCTAAAAGTTTACCAGGCGTCACCCACCAGTCTGATGGGGCCCTAGTAGGCCAAAGTCTTTCTAACCTTTCCACAAGGGTTGGGGCACTTAGACAGCCACTCCTGTCCATCTTCTGGATCAGAAAAAAGGCCATGAATCAGTTTAAATGCAGTCTTTTTATGTCACAAGCCCTTTCTTTGTCAGTTGGTCTCCGGAAAACCTAGTCTTAATAGATGTATGCAAAGCTCCCCAGAGGGTGGTACCTGTCTGGATGGGTTTAAAGCCGAAGTGATTCACTTTAATCACTCCCCAATATATTTGGCTCCTGGAGGGGCTGTGGTAACCCTCCTTGCTGGAGTTTATACAATCCCTGGCCCACTGTAATCTGTCATCTTAATACAATATGGTCCCCAAAGATATTGCATACGGTTACAAGCAATATTTGTCACAGTCTCATTTTTCCTTGTGCCATAGCTGAGGAAGTTTTGGAAAATGACAGGGGAAAAAGGGGAGGAAAACCCCTACACCCAGCACTAGGCATGGTCCATTCCCCTGCATTCAGGAGGAAAAGAGGGAAGAGAAAGGTAAAAATAAAAATCTGAAATTTCATACATTTAAAATTTAAAACAAAACAAATATTTTAATTTCATTTTGAAATTTCCCTTCCAAAAATTGAAAAAGTGATGTCAAAAATGCTTTTTGGCAGAAAATTTTTCTATTTGAAAAATTTTGAGCAACTCAGTGGCTACAAGGGTCCTGTGCAGCCTTTCAGCTCATTCTCATGATAGACTGGGAAACAGGGTGCACCTTTGGGCGGGAGCAGCGCTGATCAAAATATTTTACGCAATGTTTTTCCCTTGAATATGCACTTTCATAAAATTCAAAATGTGTCACAGGAAAGGGGTTGCTTTCAATACAATTTTTGACAGAAAAGTCTTGTAATGAATCCTTTCACCTTCCTCATTTCATTTTAATGTCCAAATATTTCATATCAACTTTGTCATTTAGACTCTTGTATTACATTATAACATTAATTTATTATTATATTACATATACTATTGTATAATATATATCATATTTAATATTTTATATTGTAACAATTCAGCACTATCAAAATGAAATGTTTGGTTTTCTAAGTGCAATTTTTTGGATTCTCCATCCCATGGTAAATTTCAAAAGTTTGATAATTTGGTTCCAATTCAGGAACAAAACAAATTTTGAAATGTAAGAATTTCCTGCAAGATTCCTGAGAGCTCTGCCTGGGAACTGCCTCCGGGGTCTCAGTGAGCTGCCCCGATTGATTGCTATTTCCCATTTGTACGGCTACTTTGATGTGTAGGGTCTAATTCATTAACCACATATGCAAATTGGTGTAAGGAAAAGTTTATAATTGGTTTATGCAGCATAACATATGTAAACAATTAAATCTCTCAGTTCCCATGTTCTGATAACCCTATACTAACACTCACTTTTCACCTTTGCTCACCAAGGTGAGATTGTCCTCACTGTCTAAATGACAACCTATTTGCCTCAAAAATGTGTCTAGAAAATTCCAGTGTGTGTAGATGGGAGGGTTACATCCCTGCATCCATGGCTGCACACACCTGAAACGTCATTTCCCAGACAGTGCTCAGCACATAGTGGGACTCCTGGCCATACGGAATACCAATTTGCAAATCAAAATGTGGGCAAAATTCTCATGAGGTTTTGGACAGAGGCATCCCACTGAGCAGCCTTGGCAAGACTGGGCCAGAGCACTGTGTTCACGTATCACCAATAGACTGGAGGGAACTCAGAGAAGGGAAACAAAAATGGCCCATGGTTGGAGTGATTTAGGACTGATCTATGAGGAAGAGATAAATGTATCATTCTGCTAAAGGACAGCAAACGGACCTAGGGGCTGTCTGAAGGTAGGTGCAGGGTGTAAGCACCATGGAGGTGCAGGAGCTGCTTGGGGTGTTACGGTTAGGAGAAATAGGGGGAAGCTCAGCAAAGGAAAAGGTAGCTGGATACTGGGGAAATCCTGTTTTCCTGGCTGTACTATCTATGAGCATGTGGAGCCATGTCCCAGGCGACATAGCAGAAGCCCTGTGGTGGGAGAAATGTAAAATTGGATGAGACAGGGTATTGAGCACATGCTGTAGACTGAGGCTTGGACTGGGGCTGTGTCTATGTGGACTTCCAGTAGGCTTGGAAGGTAAATGTCTGCTGAGCAGGAATGGATTGGTACATCGCTTGAGCAGATAAAAGGAGGAGTGAGACCTTTCAGTTCAGGAGTGTTTAGTTGCAATAGGCCCAGTTCCCCACTGATGTTGCACTAGGGAGGAATATCGTGGAGTGTAATTCCAAAAGGCTTTGATATGTGCTGAAATATGTAGCCGCAGGACCTTGCTGCTCACAGAGCTCTGCAGCACTGAAATATTGGGGGCATTGCTGCTAGTTGACATAGTTTAAACCCAGGTCTTGATTTATTAACTTCCAGGCAGCCCCAGAGGCACGCGCTGTGACACAGCATAAACAGTCAGCATTAGGGGATGCACTTCGTGTCTCTTGCTCTGCTGAGGGTCTCACATTACTGACCCCGAGGGCTGGCTCTACCAGGGGCCTGCCCCCATCTGTGACTCCTGTCCCTGAATCTCTTGGGAGAGCAGATGGTTCTCTCACTTCCTCGTTCTCCTGGTTGTGTGTGGGCTGTGCTGTGCGGGAGCCTCTCTGCAGCGCTCAGCTAGCCGTCCCTGCCATGATTTACAACGTTTTACCCAACTGCACTAACCTTCATGCTTCCCTTTAAAACAATAACAATAAACATCCCTGGCTGGATGTGCTCAGCAGAGCTACCAAACCACAGGCTTGTGTGAAGTGAAATCCACCCCCAGGGAGGGGCCTATCACAGTGCCCCAGGGACTGTGTAAGTCCCACTTCAGCCCTAGTGGTTTGCTGTGGAGCACAGGCCTGTGGACGGAGGTGGTTTCCCTCTCTGAGCTGTCAGCCATGCAACCAGCCAGCCTCCATCCCTGCTGGTAACTCCTATCTCTGGTTTGGCTGAAGAGTGAGAGGTTTTGAGGAATCTGGGCTGGCATGCATACCCAGATCCCCAGATGTGGAGGGCAAATGTAACTTGCACCCCCTGCCTGTGAGAGTTTAGGGTGCCCTGGGCATACAATGGCTCTAATGTGCAGTAGGCTTTCTGCAGGGAGCTGTGAGTACCAGCAGATTTCTCTTCAGGGCCTGGAGACGGAGGTGCTAGCCTCCACTACAAAAACAAAGTGCTTCTTGCCCAAGTGTTACAATGATGGCCATAAAATGGGAGACACAGGGCTTGGCTCAGCCAGCTGGTTTAGATTCAGCGGACTATCAGATGCTCACTCACATCCCAGCACAGAGCTGGGATGGCTGCTCTCCTGGAGCCAGCACTGGGCTCTCTGTGTCATGCCTTTCCCTGGGAGGCACCCACTGCATCACATGTGGGACCCATCTTCCCCCCTGTCTATTGCACTAGGGGACTACAGCGTGGATGCCTGGCAGGGCTGGCCTGACCTCCTCGTACATAGTCTCAGGCCCACCTTGGCTTGGCATAGAGTGAACAGCAGCACTCCAGTTACACCAGCACAGCTGCCATATAACACGTGGGGCTTAATGGCTGAGGGGCAAAGAGATGGCCCAAGCCCCCAGGAGCACCCTGGGAAGAGGAGGTGCATATAGGCATCTATTGTTTTTAACCTTGAACCCTTCTGCTCGTTACGTTTCTATGAGCCAACATCTCACCCTGGTTTGTGCCGGAGCTCCCCTGACTCACTGCTTTTCACACTGATCACTGTCCCACACCTGGGGGGACATCTGACGTACGTACAGTTGGTGAAACTGGGTGGAGTAGCCTCATGAGCCAGCTGACATGGGGTGAACTGGGGCTTGTCAGAACAAGTGCCCGCAGAGACCAAGGGGAAGATCTCAGCTGCAGGTCAGCCCAGTACCATAGCAGCATCTTCCCAGCTAATCGTTCTGGCATTGTCCCTTAGTGACCCCTGCCATTTGCTAATCTAGAGCCATTGTCCTGTCTCCTGGTATTAAACTAAACCACAAATGGGAATGCCGGGAGCATATTCCGAAAGTTCAACGATTGTGAAAACTTCAGGTGTCAATAAGATTGTAGCATTTCCTTTTGCATATGCCTTACATACACATCCCAGTAACCCACAGACCCTAAGAGCCAGGTCACATATGGTAGTCGTAAATTATTACCGATCTTCCTCTGTCCTTCACAGCTGGGTGCTGTGCCTTGGGTCCCCACTGGTTGCCTCACTCCCCTGGACACCAGCCCTCTTCTAGACCTTGTGATTTAAAAATAGAGCCTTGCTTATGGAAAGTTCAGGATGGGTAGGGACTCAGCAGAATGCCTCTTCTAGTCTATGGTGTTGTAAAGCAATTGCTGTGTTCCAGGAAGAATCCAGGCAAGCAGCAGGCAGAACAGACCCCAGCCCACAAGGAGTCCTCTGTAATGGAAAACAGATGGTTTTGGCTTAGCAAAGACGCATCACTCGCTTTTCATCAATGGGAGAGCAGGGCAGCAACCAGTTTATAGCATGCCAGCTCCTGAGATGCCTTGCCAGTAACCCCATGGGCTCAGATGCCTGGCAGGTACATCTCAGAAGGCAGGCTGCTTGGCTCCTGCCAGAAGCCTGGCTCTAGGCCCAATAAAGGGTCCCTTCTGGATAATCCACACTCCATTTCTGCACTAGTTATAAATATACGAGGAATTGGGAATGCTGCAGTACCTGGCCAGGAGGTGCATGCATGGGACCCTAATGATGGGGTGCAGTGCCCTGGTGGGGTGCATGTGTGCATGGGGCCCTAGTGCTTGGGTGCAATGCTGTAGTGTCCTCTGTGGTCTGCATCTTTATGTTCTTATGTCCCTGAGGCTAAGCCCCACCATAAAACACAGGGCCAGTGACAATGCTGCTGGGTTGAAAGGCCTGGGAAACTCATTTGCAGATGATCAAAGGTTCTGTGAATGGAGCCCTTGTTCTGGAACAGCTTTCACCAGTGCACATTAATTATTTGTGGGCCAAGAGACAATGACCTCAGCCTGGTGGAGGGCAAAGGTGGCGCCAACATTTCTCAGAGTCACCTGTAAATACTCTGTCCTGGTGCATGTGCCCCTGTGTCCTCTGCTCTGGTCCCAGTGACTACACAGGTCAGTATTTCTGGCAGCAAAAGGTTTTGGTGCCAAAGGGCCCAGCATAATCCCTGCTGGGAACCGTTTTGTCTGCCTGTGCCCATCTCTGATGCATGAAAGCGCAGGCTATAGATGTGGCAGGTGCAGGGTTAACACAGCCTCAAGTGTGCTGTGGGCGGGTGCTTGAGCCACTAACAAAGGATAGAAATGAATGGAAAAAGTGAAGTGTTTTTTCCCTAAAGCAAACAGCTCGCTGAGAGGACAAGCTGGAGTGCGCCTTGCCGGCTATTAATACATTCCTCGCTCCCTTCAAACTAAACAGCTGCTCTCAGCTTCAAGTTCATAAAAACAGCCTCAAATCCAGGAGAGCACGGGCAGTTCTGCATGCCAGCCAGTAAAGCGCCTGCTGGAGGTGAGGCTGCGCTGGGCCCAGGCTGGCAACCCCAGAGGCACTGCCCTTAGCAAGTGGGCTTTGCTCCACCACTCCCCCACTCCTCCCCAGGTGTCCTGGCTGGGCGGATGGGGTGCTGACAAAGCAAGAGGTCTCTGCTCTTTGGATAAGCCCCCAAATAGCTGCTCTTCCCCAGCCCTCTCCCACCCCTCCATGCTACAGGACTGAGCGGAAGGATGGGTTGGAGATGGTGTTAGCAGCTGCTCTGAGAGCCCAGGGGACAGATCCAATCACTGGCTCTAGGACTGAGAAATCAGGGCAGGCAGAGGCTGCTTGGCCTACAGACCTTGCACCTTGGTGCTGCTGGGTGCATGCTGGTCTGCCCAAAAGTAAGGGAGGCTCAAATCCAGCCTCACCTGGCCCTGGGCACCCCTTGCTCCTATAATAACCTGGGCTCTCACTGGGGTAGTGAAAGACTCCCCTTGCATCCTCACTCCTGGCCACTGACTGTCTGTTCCTAGGAGTGGCAGGTTGGGCTTAGGTGCCCAGCGGGCTGGAGAAGCCAGAAGACAGTGGTGTCTTCTCACTCTGCACCACAACTAGGGGGATTTCTCTGTGCCTTGCCTGGGTAACAAGTGCAGAGTGCAACAGCTGCTTGCCAGATCCACACAGCTGTGCAAACCATCTGCAGAGCATGCTGCATACCAGCTGCAGCTGAGTGGAGGGGAGCCATTAGCATGATCAGAAACCAAGGCAAACAGCAGCACCCCTTTGCCCTGCGCACCCTGACAGGGCCAGTAAGGACACTGCAAAGCAGCAGCACAAAGTGGAGAAGGGGGCAGTATGGCCACGGCTCAATGACACACACCTGGCTGACGTGTGAGTAGGCAGTAGTGATGTGACAGCACGCTGCCCACCTGTCCTCAGAGCACACGCTGAGCTGCACACTGACTTCCCAACAGTCACTGCTGTAGCCAGGGTCCTGTTGCTGCTGGCCATGGCTCAGCGCTCCTGTCTGGAATTGCTAGAGGGGTCTGCAATGGAGCCTGCAAGGACCAAGCTGTACCCTTCCTGCCTTCTGGTGTGGGCTAATGGAGGCTTCAATAGCAGAGGTTGGTTTTTACCTCTGCTTGTTTTTACCTTAAGCCTGGTCCACACAGTGCTCGTCCTCACATCGCTACTTCGGGACCGGGGCTGAATTTACAGTAACCCAGCTAAAGTGGCACAAGCTGTGTTGTGGAGGCAGCTGTATGGAGAGAAAGGTGCTTAGGCTGATCTGGCTTATTCCTACTCATTCATCGGGGTAAGCGATGTCAGGAGAGTTACCACAGTGTGTACCCCAGCCCTTGGATACCTCAGGGGTGTCTCCTCTTCTCTGACTCTGCTGGAGGCGCCCTCGCAGGTCTCCAGGGAGCTGTTGGAGATCTGCCACATTCAGCGAAGGGGCACAGTATTGGATCTTTGACAGACACCTTTTTCCAAAATGATATTAGACAGTGAAGTACAGTAGGTGTTAATAACAAGCAACCAAAAGCAGAGCATTACCATCTGTTTCTAAATCTCTTCCCCTGCCAGTCAGGCAGCGTCCAGTGTCCTACTCTGAGGATGGTCTCATTTCCCTGGAGCTCTGCCCACCGCAGGGCAGACAAGACCTGGGTTTCTAATGAAAAATACAAGCTGGAAAAGGCATCGCCTTCAGAAAAAGCACAAACGAGCCACTTTCTAGGCCTGCTTTCTCCGTTACACAGCACCAGAAAAGGGCACAAGTCCTGTTTATTTCCTTTGCTGGTCTGGGGCAGAGGGTCACTTGGGCCTGAAGTAAGGCATGGTTTCCAGGTGGAGTTTCCAAGTGTCTCCTGATAACCTTGTCCCCTGTCCTTGAGGCACTGCCACAGGGCCAGCTGCCCTTACATTAGACATGGCTAGTGCCCAGCATGACAGTCATGACCTGGCAGGCCCCTGTGTCCAACACCCCCCTCTAGAGCTCAGAGGCCCTCTATGGCATCTCAAGCTGGGCACCCACAATCAGCAGCCATGTTGGAAAATGTGGATCCTGCCCTTTTACATACTGATCTGAACTGATCTAAGAGGCCAGATTGCTCCTGGTCTTTGTGTGAGGCATAGACGACTGGTGCCTCCTGATACTGGGGGGGCACAATGTAAAGGGGAGGACACATGACTGCCCCATGTGTCGCCTCTGGGAGGAACTTCCAGCCCCACCTCCCTGGGCCAGGGCAGCCAATCTTGCCAGCTTCTGGGATGTTGGGACCACAGGAACGGGGATCACGTGCCTCTGGGCCTGGCAGGGGCTGGCCTCAACCCAGAGAGACTCACAGCACCAGTGTATCACTGGAGCTCATGGACACCTCAGGAGGTGGGGCACAGGTCTTGAGCAATGCCCCTATCTCTGGCTGAGCAGAGGTTAGGGAACCTGCTCCTGGAGTCTTCCCCAGCAACCCACTGCCTATGTTCTTCCCACCCTACCAGAGTTACCTGTGTGTGGGGGGAGGACTCTGTTCTTCTCCTGCTGTGCCTCCCCCTTAACCCCCAGCATATTTCCAGCTCACTCAGCCTCTCTCCCTGGCAGCCTGGCTAAGGTGGGGAGTGGCGAGAACGGGACGGAGCCGCTTTTCACCCTGGCTGATGGTGAATACTCCAGGTCGCTGCCTCTGTGCAGCACAGTGGTTGCCTGATAGCCTGGCTAGTAAGGCAGCGGTTTCCTGCCCCCTGTGCTTTGCACCCAGACCCAGCTGCTGGGCACATGGGCCAAGTGAGCAGGAAACATACTGGGGGCGGGGGTGCTCTGGCCACTGGGGTCAGTCCTGATGGTGTCGGTGACAGAACTCTGCTAGAGGAACTGGGCTCTTTTCTCTGCAAATTATTGGACTTGTCCTGGATCAACCTACCTGGAGCAGACAGGAAATGCTGCCTCTGGATTCTCTCTGGATCTGTACAGCACCTGGTACTGTGCAGCACTGACCCACACTCAGAGATACAGCAGTAAAAAGAGGAAATAATACTCCTGGTGGTTTTTCTGATGGAATATGGCCATTTTAGAAAACAGATTTTCATGAAAGTTTTCCACTTTTTGACAAAACCTTTTTTGTTTATTTGTTGGTTTGGGTTGTTAGTCAGTTTTCATGTACCATTTTCAGGACAAAATTCTGCAGAAAACTCATAAAAGAAAATAAGTGGGATGAAACCTTTGGAAAGGTTCCAAATTTTTGTGAGTTAAAAAAATATGCAAGCAATTTAACTAATAATAAGAATTGTTCTTGAAGAGGAAATATTAGCAATCCAGATCTCAGCATGAGTTCTGAAGCACTTTGTGTTTGCAATGTCTGTGTATAGACAAAGGTTGAAATGTTGAGCTGAAGTCTACCCTATAGCCCATCTGAATATATTTATGTGCCTAATTTCAGCTGTAAATCCGCTATGCTGACAGATAGGAGCCAACTCAGAGGCAGGTAAGATTTGCTTCTTTGCTGAAACCCCTTCACTGTAAAATTTCTTTTTCATTAACTATGTGTCTAGGTTCAGTGCCAAAATCTAATTAATTTTGTGAGCCAGCAGAGACTGACTGTGTTCAGTTTGGGTGAGTTTATTAGGAATACAGTTTGTGATACACAATTTGCACCAGCATCCTGTGAATAAGTATTTGGCTTCTCGGAAATAATGACTCATGGTTTGGATCTGTAGAAATCTACCAACAACATAACCTCTCAATCCTTTAATGCCAGACGGATCAGTGTGAGCATGGACTTCATGCTGCCCAGCTGAATGGCACAGCAAGCCATATATATAGCAGCACTTTATACTCAGTCCTTTTGCACTGTGTGGGAAAGACAAAAAAAGGGTAGGACATGTCACTGAGGTCACTCTGCTCCCAGACCCACGTTCTATCAATTCATCTGTGATCAGCTCCATCCTCTGCCTCCCAGAGGATTTATGCTCTACATGTGGGGAGAGGACCTGCATGTATTAGAGAGAGGGGATGTAAAGAGGTTTCCTTGGGCTCTCGATTACTTTGCAAAGTGACTGTAACAACGGCCTGTAGGGTCTACGTTTATAACTTCTCAAATGGAAGTCAAAGGATGGTTTTTCAAACTGCCTCCATGGCAAATTCTGTGGAGTTTGTTCTAGTTCATGCATCACCACCAGCAATAAAGTGAAAGATGTCAGTTAGCCAGAAAGCCCAGCTCCCAGGGCAGATCAGGGCATGAGGCAACCCGAACTACAACTCCCGTGACTCAAAATGCAATGTTCCGCCATTCCTGAGCTGGAATTTTCCAGAATGGCTGTTCTGTAAGAAAAATTCAATGTTGATTTTTCAGCCCAATTTGAGACAACAAAAGTATCAAAATTCCAGACCCCTGGCGGGGTGCAGTCACTCGCATGCAGTGAATTATGGCCTGCTCTCAGCTCCTGTCAGTGACTGATCCATAACAGCCATGCGAGCATTCAGTGCAGCAGCCTGAGAGCCCAGGATAATGAGCCAGGATTACTGGTAGCTGGGCACAGGACTGCAGACCGTGTGCTGGATAATAGGAGAAGGTTTCAGGCCTGTGCTCTGCAGCCTGCGCTCCCACCATGACTGTTCTGAAAACCTCCTGCAGAATCATTCCATTTTTCCTTGTGTCAGCATGCTCTCCCTCCCCCAGCCCCCTATAACCCCCCTGAGCAAAGGGGTTGCCAGGCAGAGCAGGATTTCAGCATCGCCAGCCTCATGCAGTCACAAACTACATGTACATTATTTGTGTTGCTGGCCAGGAAATGGGTGCTCCTTATTTCCTGGGTGCCCATCATGAGACACCTGTGGGCTGACTTCCAGCTGTGCTCAACACCGCTGACAGGAAGGCGAGGCACTGGGCAGCTGTGAGTTCTTGTCCTGTCCTTGCCACTGGCTTGCTGAGCGATGGTCTGCTCAGAACCCCTGATGGATTTGGTGCCTCAGTGGGAGCTGCCAGGTGCTGAGCTTATTGAAAATCTAATTTTTTGTCTTCTTCTCTCAGTTCCTTGCTTGGAAAGTGAGGTTGACAATACTCTCCCTCCTCAGAAAGAATTCAGAATTCAACTGTGAGGCTCTTGGCCTCCCCGGTGCTGAGCGTCATGGAAACGAGCCTGTGAGGAGATGGAGTCTCCTGCATTCAGGGCAGGGTTTGGAGGATGGCAGTAGAGGAAGGAGGGGCCATTGAATTGAAATAGGGAACTCCTGTCCCGTTCCCTGAGCGCTGTCCACCCTGTGCAGTGAATGAGGCAGAAACAGCACAGTCTGTGTTCATGGAATTGCTGACTGTCTCAGAATGCATAAGCCCCAGGGACTGGGCTCAGGTCTCATGGGCAGCCCAAATACTGGGATTTCCTATTTTCTGAATGCAAGACTTTGCAACCTGAATATTGTTTTTTTTAACATTGTCCTTTTGTCTGTGGACTTACTTACATTTTTACAAAAGCAAACTGAAAAATTCCATCTTGTGGGGACCACATGGACCCCCTGTGGGCCATCAGCAACAGCGGGACATTTAGTACCATGCATAGGCCTTTGTGTGCATTATAACTCAGCCAAGTCTGAGAGGATTGGCATGGAGTGTTGGTCCAGGGCTGCAGTACCTGGGCAACAGAAAGATAGAACCCATAATCAGAATGATGCCAGCAACAGACCCCTCCTTGCCCCCAACTACCCTGCCAAATGGCAGGTCTTCTGTGAACTACCGAGGCACAAGAGCTTCCCAGATAAGCTACTGAGCGGGAGGGAGATGGCTGAAAGAGAGAACAGGGGAACCTTCAACCTGTGTGTGTATGTTCATACACAAGCACATGCACATAAACACACACACGTACAAACACACACACGTGCACACACACACACACACACACTGGCTCCCCCTCCCCCATCGTGCTGTGCCAGGCAGAGGCCCGGCCTGCCGACTCTGACTGAGAGTGGAAGCATTACAGTCACATTCCTGGCTAAAGGGCAGGGGGGGCTGAGGTGGAGGGTGTTCGTTCGGGCAGAGGCTGTTATTAACGCAATAGCTCCAGGTGGGTTAAGGGGCAGAGCAGGAGATGGGACTATGTCTACCAAACTGTTCTCAGTAATGAATATAGACGTTTCTCCAGTACATTCAGTTCACTGCCCTGCTTTTGCACGCCCTGCCGCCAGCACAGGGGCCATGACGTCAATCCAGGTTATTCTTAGACAAGAGAATTCCCAAGAAGATTATCAGCCTCTGACAACAACTGCCTCTATGGCAAACATTTAGCTCATGGGCATGAGGAGACACGGACCCCTTCCAACTGCTGTAGGGCTTTGTGCCTCTGGCATTCCCCATTCAGCAGCCAGTGGGTTTGTCGGAAACACACGTGAGGTTCAGGGCTGGATTCTGCTCTCCCTCACAGTGGTGTAAATCACGAGTGACTGCACTGAACTCCATTCACAGCTGGTGTAGCTGAAGGGAGATTCAGGATATTAACCCCCGTCTGGGCAAGAAGAAGCAGCTGTCTTCCATCCTAGGCTGCCCTGAGAGTCACAAAAGTCATCACTGCAAGGGCAACTGGAGGGAAGCCTGCAAATCCTGGATTTCAATGAGCAAGAAGCTCATTTACAAAAAACTAGGGCAGAGTTGAGTGCTATGAACATCAGGTACCCTCTGAATAATTAACAGAAGCTATTGCACCACAGCATGTTCTGTGCTCACCCTCCGCCCCTCCAGCTGTTTGATCTTAGCAGACATCTGGAACAGAAATCCTTCACAATTGGCTTTTCCAAACCCCAGCGAGGGCTGGCTTATGCTCTCTCATTCCTGCTCAATTAGATTTTCTAGGTATCAAATCCTACAGTTGACTCTTCCATACCCAAGGGCCTGCTGAGCCCATGCAGGAGGCCTAGCTGAGAGGCAGGGCCAAGAGGAAACATGCTTTGCCTCTGACTCCCCCACAAATGGGGGAAAGACAGAAGGATTATAACTGTTGAATGCACAGCTGGGAAATGAGGCATCTTTCAGTGGGCAAGTTCTTTTGGCTGCTCAGAGAGCTGGGCAAAAATCAGAAATTCAGTATTTTGACGTTTGTTTTTGTCCCAAATCGGGATAAAAAGTTGAAATATCAAGTTTTTTTGCAGAACAGAAAGTTCTCCCCCAAAATTAATTTAGAAATGTCAAAACATGTGACTCCCATGATACTCTGTGACAGTCAGACAGTAGACAGCAGTGCATCATGGGAGAAATAGTCCTGCAAAGGAGCCTGGCCTATAAGAGAGAATGGGGGTTTGAAGTTGTCAAACTACAACTCCTATGAGATACCACAACACCAGGAGCAGATGAAATTTATTGTTGAACTGATCCAAAACAATGTTGATTTTCTTGATGGAAAATCAAAAAAATTCAGCAAAATCTGAATTTTCCTGCTGAAAGTTCAATTTTATGGAATTTGCTTCTTTTGGTGAAAAATAATTTTGATGGAAAATTCTCAGCCAGCTCTAGTGGAAACACTCCCTGAAGGAGGGGCCTGGAGGAGTCTTTGCCTTTATTGGGGAGTTTCCCTGTGTCATGCTTCCTTCCCCATCTCTGCCACATGTCCTGGCACCACCATGTCCTGGCACCACCAGTGCCCCAGCTGTCTGCTCTGCTGCTCTGTCCTTCCTCTCTGGTTTTCCCCAGAAGAAAGTGCTGCATGAGGTTTCATTGCCAAGTGTGAGGGGCTGTGCCCTTGTCCATCCAAATGTGAGCAAACTTTAGGCCAAGGCGGTTGGACACTGTGTGGCTGCAGTAGGAGTTGCTTCCACTTGCAGGGCTGGCTGATGGGGAGTCAGGCTAAGCTCTCTGGGATGCCTGAGAAAGTTCCATTGCATTTAAAATCCAGCTGGTGTTTTATTATTGGAATGCGTTTCTGCCTGTGCCTTCTGGGCCTGGCTGGGTGGACAGCAAAGCACCAGGAACCCTGTGCACCGGCTGTAGGCCTGACACAAAAAAGCCCACAAGAGGCTGGAGGACTATCTGCCCAGCTGGCCTGAAGCTGCCTCTGCGGAGTCCCCACCCCAACACCCGCTCTTATTGTTCTCTGTGCTAGAGCTACTGGTGCATGAGAAGACAAGGTCTCTGCCCCTCTGTCTATATCAAACCAACAAAATGGCCAGGAAAGCTGAGGAGAGAGGTGAGCAGGGAGATCAAGCCAGGCCAGGAACAGCGCTGTCAGCGTATTGCTCTGGGCCCCTTGGCACACGGACTCTGTGAGAGCGAAGCACAGACACACAGTAAGCACAAGCAAGGCAGACCCACTGGAGCTCACTAGCCACTTGGCCATGTGACAGCAGATCCCTGAAATGCTAATAAACCATCCAGCATGTGATACACTCCTCTTGCCTTCACAGGACAGGTCCAGCTGGGCATGAATAGCAGCAGATGAGACAAGGGGCAGCAATCAATGGGCATCCTTCACTTGGCCTGTTGGTAGCCCGTCGCCTGTGCAGCCTTCGTACATGAAGCAATGGCTGGGGAATTCAGAAGGTGGCGTGAAAGGCTCCATAGGGGTTATTCTACTAGGGGGATTGGCAGGAAATCCCACAGTCTCTGTGTGGGCGACAGCTCCCATTGTGCAGAACAAAGCATGGACTCGCAGCACTTGCCTGTGCAGCATTTAGAGCTCCTAAATCCATCTTTCTTTTCGCGCTGGCTGTGCACAGCCATCGAGCATACACATAGCATGGAGGCTGACTGGAAGTTCTGATTCCAACACACAGTTTGTCCTTTTCATGCCCGATTAAGATGTGCACAACAGAGATGAGACCCAACATTTTTGTCTTCCATGTTATTAATTACTAGCAGCTTGGGAATCTGGCAGTGCAGCAAGAGGGCCAGCTCAGACTTTTCCTACAGGGCTTACTCTGATGCAATGCCGCTTGATTGATCAAAGTGGCCTTGAGGATTGATGTGCGGTACATTAGAAGTTCTGTGAGGTTCCAGACTTCAGGCTTTTGAGTCATGTCAGTGATGCTCTGGAAATGTGCTAGGAGAGAAAACAGACTGCAGGTCATGGATTCCAGAAGATCGAATTGCAGGGGGAAAAGCAAAGTAGTAGGCTTCAGTCTGACACCTCCACTGGGTCTGGGGCAGAGCAGACGTGCTGCAGGAAGATGTGTGTGCAGAATCATCTCTGGGGTAACAGGCTTGGAGATGAGGCTTTTCACACTAGTGATGTCTGGGGAAAGTGTCAGTGTTTCTGAGGGAGATTAGCAAACCAAGACACAGGGTCCAAGCAAATGTCTGATGCCACAGGGAGCACTGACAGGCATCCAATAGCACAGGACAGTGCTGATGGGCTCAGAGCAGGTATCCAATCATAGAATATCAGGGTTGGAAGGGACCTCAGGAGGTCATCTAGTCCAACCTCCTGCTCAAAGCAGGACCAATCCCTGGACAGATTTTTCCCCAGTTCCCTAAATGGCCCCCTCAAGGATTGAACTCACAATTCTGGGTTTCACAGGCCAATGCTTAAACCACTGAGCTGTCCCTCCCCCAATAGCATAGGGCAGCTCTGATGGGCTCAGGGCAGGTATTCAGTAGCATGAGGCAGTGCTTATGGGCTCAGGGCAGGTTTCCAATAGCACAGGACAATGCCGACAGGCTCAGGAAGGTGTCTAATAGCATGGGGCAGTGCTTTTGGGCTCAGGGCAGGTTTCCAATAGCATGGGGCAGTGCTAACAAGATCATTTAGTTTGTGCATCTTGAGTGTACTGAAATGAAAAGAACAAGAGTGACCTTTTTTAAAGACTCTGTGTTATTGGGTATTGTATCACCTTCTGCCCTCCAGAAACATGCTCCCACCTGCTCCCTACACACACACCCACTACTGCCCAGACAAAACACATGAGCATTCACACTCTACTGCCTAGGATAACTCCTCACCCCCAACCCCCCCCCCAATTGTACATATTACTCATGTTCAAACACATATGCGCGCACACACATAATTCCATGTTAAACATGCACAATAATGCATAAGGGAGGAAAGTAAATGTATTTTAAAGAGTGAAATGAAGATGAGAAGGTGGGTGAGGTAATAGTGTGTATTGGACCAACTTCTTCTGAACTCTGTGTAGCTCAAAAGCTTGTCTCTCTCACCAACAGAAGTTGGTCCAATAAACGAAGTTACCTCACCCACCTTTTCTTTCTAACATCCTGGGACTGACGCGGCTACAACATCACTGCCTGAAGGTGAGAATCCAGGGTCATATGGAGAAGTAGAATGGAACCACTAGGACCTCCACAGAGCACCATCACTTGTTGCATACTCAAGCTGTCCTTACAATCAGTCCACAGGCCTGGCCGCTGGGTTGCCGCCAGAAGCATTTAGGAACCAGGTGACATTTGGTCTGCTCCTGTCCAGGCTTTGCAGTAAGACCTGCTCTGTGTTCAGGCCTCACTGTTTTGCAAGAGCCAGTCAAAGCAAGAGGTCTCTCAAGCATTATTTGCAATGTATTGTTTTATACAACTCCATGCGTGCTGCTTTTCAATATCCTACGTAATGTTTAGTCACATTTAATAACAATAAAAGTCTCCTTCATCGTCTCACCCTGGAAAATGGGACTGATTTGACTAAAAACATGGAATGTGAATAGTTCATGGTCTTCTCGCATTACAGGAGATTTATCACATCTCTTGCATAATTTAATCTCTACATCTGTGGGACACAAATGTTTTACATTTCTAACATTTATGGGCAGACATCGAAAACATCTGTGCAGACCCAAAGCACAAAAACATCTGGAAGATGTCTCTGCCTTTTTATGACACATGTATCATGATCTTTTGCCTGGAACAAGTGTGCTGCTAGTAGCTCTATAAGTTTGTTACCGGGCTTCGCACTGGGCTTTGACAGGCACAGGGAAAACCATGATAGGCTCTGATGTTTAACCCATCACTGACAGCAAAGCGGCAGTTAAGGGAGTTTCCCACCCCATCCATGCTGAGAGAGCCGAGACTGGAACCTGAGCAAAACACAGTGTTCGCTGTTCGCACTGTTGAGTGTGTGATTTCTGAGGAAGTTGAGATTTTGACTTTTCTGCTGAGGACCCCAACCCCTGGTGATGAAATGGCCAGTGTGAGTTTCCCCACCTCCGGGCCATTGGCCGACCATCCTGGGGCTTTGAGGGTCTGGGAGCTGAGTTCTGCTCTTATCATTTAGCCGTCAGTGTCTCTGCAGAAAAATACCCCAGCTTCCCAGTGCGCTGGCTCACAGGCCAGCTGAGACTCGCTGCCTTCTCCTCCTGAAAATATTGTACTGGGAGAACTTCAATCAGTGTTTAAATGGATTCACTGACCCCACTGTGTAGACGCTTTGATGTCACACATACAGTGCCTTACTTGGGTTTAGCTTAATTTCATCAAGAACCAGTTTAAGCTAAACTGAAACAAGCCTGGAATAAACCAGAATAAATACAGCCACACAGGAGTTTCCCCCAATCAATTAATCAATTTAAAATCATCCCTTAAAACAAAGCGGTGCAGCTTTTGCATCCCACCCCCTGCATATCCTGGTCTGCACTCAGGACCAGCATCAAAGCTATCCCACTTGCTGGATCCAAGGGCCTTTGATTCCCCGCCCTGCTCCCTGACTGCATAGACCTGGGGTGTGGTGCAATCTAGGACCAGTTCTAGGGGGGACACATGAGTATTTTGAGGCTCCTAGATGTTGTTATTGAAAAAACAAACAACTTTCCAGGAATCAAAGGAGTAGATTTTAAGAGCTTAAAAAAGTAAGATTTGGGGATGGACTCAAGGTTTTGCTGTGATTTATAATTTATACAAAGGATGACGACTCTCTGATCTGCTGCTGCTCCGCCACTTAACATTGGCTAACTTTTTACATATTTTGGCCTTTCTGACAATAGTTTGGAGACCATTTGGGGGACAAATCTTCCCCTGCCAGTAGTGCTGGACCCACACACAGCAGCCAGTTTCCACCTAGAGCTCCGGGAATAATGGGTCTTTGAGTTCAGGAACCAAACAAAAATAAATAAATAATTGTTTTGGGGCAAATTAAATATTTTAATTTTGGGTTTCTTTTTTCTTTTTTTCTTTTTTCTTTTCAGATGAATGTAGCTACAGTTGGAAACAAAACATCATTTCAGTTTCTTCAGTTTTTTCCCCCCCATTTTCTTTTCGGCCAAAACTATTCACTGAATTTGATCCGAGTTATTAAACTATTGGCTGAAAAAGAGGCGCACACTTCAAGTTCCATCTGGGATGAGCCACAGGAAAACGTTACTCTGAGACTGTGTCTAGATTCAAGGGCCAGCTAGGGTCCATAGTGTAGCCACTTTCTACATTGACAGAAGGGGTTTTCCATCAATGTAGTTAATCCACCTCTCTGTAAGGTGGTAACTAAGTCAACAGAAGAACCCTTCCATTGACCCAGCTGCATCTACATTGGCATCTACATTGGCAGTTAGGTCGATCTAACTATGCCATTAAGAGCATAAAATTTGTCATAGCCTCGAGCGACATAGCTAGGTCAATCTAATTTGTAAGTGTAGACCAGGCCTGAGTAATTCCCGGAGGCAATGCAGCTCTTTTGAAAGAATACAGGGAAGACTCCTCCTCCATGGAGGACACTGGAGAGGAGTGTGCTCATGGGCAGTGATGTTCTGTCACCTGGAGACAGACAGAGTTTGTGGCTGGTGGAAATGGCTTCTCAGGTTTCCCCCACAATCCCAGGGACAAAGAGGAAGGGTTTGTCTTTCTGCAAATGAGGACTGCTTGGCTTTGGGCTGGCTTTGCAGAGGCATTTCTACCACAGGTCAGGCTACATCCTAGGGACTGGCTGGGGTTCATGTGGATGGGCAGAGGGCATGCACCCATCCCAACACCTCTGGATACCTGAGTTCTGGAGGGGCCTAGCCTGCCAAGTGCCATATACTTCCAAACAGGTTCTGAGCATCAGCAAGAGCTGAAAGCCCTGAGTAACTCACAGCACTGGTGTCTCCACCCACCCTGGCTACAGAGGGCCGAGGCAGAATGAAGAACAGGCACCTTCCGCTGCCCAAATCCTCCTGCATGCACCTCCTAGACCTGCCCCTTATTCCGTCCCTCTTACTCCCTCTGCCTCCATCCTGGGACAAGTCACTTTGGAATCCTGTTTCCCTGAGTCTGCCATCAGGCCTGGTGACTAGCCAGGCAGGGGCAGGCAGTCCCTAGTGGCACAGGCTGGTGCAGTGGGCCCCATGGCCTTTCCTGGTCCATATATCTCTTATCCTGGCAAGTGCTCTGCCAAAGGGTGTCTGGACAGGTTGATCAGCTGGCCCCTGTTCTGTGATCCTAGAAGCCATGGTGCTGGGAAGGTACCTCCCCTGTGCAGTTCCTACATCCCCAGGACAGGTGTTTTGCTCCAGTGGCACTCCCATGGCCTGGTGTCTCCTTTCACAGTTCTCCCCCAACAGCACCCCAGGGACAGCCCCAGTCCTCAAGGCCTGACTAAGGTCACCCCACCAGCCAGCCTGCCCCAGGAATGCAGGCAGTTTGGCATTGGTTTAAAAATCCACTTGAGTGAAACCAGCACTGCCTGTATCACAGACTGGGTCTGTAGGTGAGTCAATGGGAGCCTGATCTGGGGCGGTGCAGACACGCAGGGAGACAGGAGAGTGGGTCACTTCCTCCCACCAAAATGCACTGCATCCTTTCTTAGTCTCAGCCCTGCATTTGGCCCCTGAAGTGTACAGAGGCTGAGGCTTGGGCAGCAGCAGGAGCAGGAGCAGAGCTTTGATGTCCATGCCATGCACCTCAGGTCCAGCCAAGGCCACTGGTGTAACTTGCGGCACAAGGAGAGCTGAGTCAGAAATGTTTTATTTGCCCACTAACTTTCCTGATGACAGCAAACATTTCTTCTTTCTCCTCCACATTGTGGAGGTTTCACAGAAAACACACTTTGCTTCTCTTGGTTTTTGGCAATCAAAAAGTGTTTGTGTTCCAAGTTTTCAGTTTTTTGACAATCCCCCCTCAAAAAAAATTTTTCAACCAAAATGGACATTTGTCATGCAAAATTCCAGTTTGTTGAAACTGCCATTTTCTATCAAGAAAACATTTTGATGGGAAAAGTTTGCCTAGGTCTAGGGACCAGTGCAGTCTGCTGGCAGCTCCAGTGCCCACCAGTGCTTGTAGCCTGGACAAACAACCCATAACTCATACATTTGGGATGCGTTCGAAGGCTTGCGACTGGGGTGTCTCCGTTGTTCTTGCTCTGAGCCGTTCCAGGAAGCCTCCCCCGGATTCTTGGCTCAGGCCTGGCTCGGTGATCTGGCATTGACCCCCTGAAAGGCACACGGAGACTCATTATCATCTGCTGACCTTACTCCTGTTTTCATTCCTCATGACAGGAATCTGCACAGTGTTTCATTCAAACAGAGGAAACACATTTATTGCCCTTTCTACAAAATTCTGATGTTACAAAGCCACGTTCAGAAAGCCAGAGTGACTCAGTGCCTCTGTCTCCACAGGCTGGGCTCAGAATAGTTTATGCTCTTTGGTTGGGAAAACATCTCTGAAAATTCCTACTGAGAAAACAGTTCTTTTCTATGAGCTGGACTTTCACGGAGAGCCTGTTGGACTAATATCAGGTCAGTCAAAATATTAGGTCATGAGAACAACAAGTTCTGTGAGGAAAAGAGCTTCTCTGCTGTTATTTGCTTGTTCAGAAAATAGCCCTGGATACACCTCCATCTCCTGGTCACCAACATGCAGGCCCTATCTAGACTGGAAGGGACCTCGGGCTGGCCACCTCCAGAAAACTCATTAGCTAACATGTTTTTGCACCATTTTTGTTTCCACCAGGTGCCAAGAAGTGTTAATTAGCAGATATTAGCTAACACTGGTGCTAAAGACACCTCAGCTTCCTAGTCTAGATCGGTTCAACAGTACTGCAAATTCTCTGCTGTCTAACCCTGCCTGGGCATGGACTCATGCACACAGCAAAGGACAGTTTACCACAGCCATGTGGTAACCATGGGATTGGGGCCCGGGACAGGGTGTCCCATGGAAAGTGTAGTTCTGACAGGCAAACACTGGCTAGTTTGTTGTTAGATGAGAACAGAAAACTGGGGGAAGAAAGCAAGTTTGATTTCAAAGTGCATGAGACAGCCAGTAGATGAAGCTGAGCATTATGGGGCCCGCTGACCTTGCTGCATGAGCAGAGCGTCTGTGATATGCGGGATTGTGCAGCACACAGAGGCAGACGTTTCCTTGAGTCAGTCAAATAGAAGCATTCCCGTCACTAATAACCTTTCAGCGCTCGGACCCCATCTTTAATCCCGGCTTTGATCTGCTCCCTTCCGAGCATTGAGGACACACTCTAATTGCTGTGCAGAGTGCTTCAGCAGAGGTTCACCCCGCCGCAAACGCCTTTGCACACAGTTCTGTCTGCTTCATCAATAGCTGGCTAAGAAGTCTTAGCTTAAAAGCTCTCCAGAGTTAGCTCAGGCTCTGTAAACCAAGGAAATCAAGATTAATTTCTGTTCACATTGTCTAAGGTCCCAGGTCTCCTAGCTGACACTGGGGAGCCCTTTAATTGCCATGGTACGAATGAGTAGAGGCCTGCCTTTTTCATCTCTGCCCCCCTGAGCCGTTCACCTGGGCAGATGTGCTGTACCTTTGCGACAGTGCTCTTTGATTATGTCATGTGGAAGGGTTACTGCATTGCTCATGTGATACAGCCAGGAGCCTTGGCTAAGGCATTGCATCAAAGTTTGTTTGGGTTTTGCAGAGGTGAAGGGGCGAAGGATTTTTCAATGTAAGTCTTCTCAGGTTTGTAAATAACTGGTTCAGATATACTGGGCTGATTCTGATCTCACATGGCTCTCACACTGGTGCAATGCCATTGATTCCAGCAGAGTTATCCTCACTGTTGCAAATGAGATCAGAATGCAGTTTAGAGACTCAGGACAGGCTTGCTATAAAAGAGCAAAATACTCTCTACCAGCAGGGAGCGCTGGAGCACAGGCGGGTTGCTGGGGCTCCACATCCTACGCTGTATGGTTCTGGCACTGGCCTTGGGACCTGCCTCAATGATTTGCACTCAGAAGCAGATCTAACAGGAAAACAGTATTATTTTAATCAAATTACTGCTCCAGGCAATGCTGCTTAGAGTGCCCCGAAGGGTAATGCATTGTGATGGAGACGCTTTACTGCCGTAAGTGCAGTGAACTATTAAATCATGTCAGGAAACCCATTCTGAACAGCTTCAAACATAGGTGCCAGTCTTGAGAGTTTCTTAATTTCCAAAATATCATAGCAGAGCAATTTACATTTGCATCCTTGCAAAATATCAAGGAATATAGTTTCAATATGCAGCACGTAAGGCCAAGTCCAAATGGTCAGCCCTGCTAAAAAGAATCAGTCACTTGCTCTACTGCTGCACCAGCCTGGTTCTTTGACAGCAATCTGCGGCCTTGGATGATACTGGGCTGACAGATTTTTGCTTTCTGCCGCACAGCTGACTTTTCCGGCCAGTGACAGTAAAAGTCGTTAGTCAGGCGGCAAGCAGTTTGAACCAGTCCGAGACGCCCATGTGAGATGCGTAGAAGAGAAAATATCTTTGGGCAAAATGCATGTGGCAGAACGTTCCAATTCAGGGAAAGAGAAAGCCTCTATTTTTTCCATGTGCTTATCCATAGGAACATTAGTAGCTTTGCATGCTACCTTTGTCCAGATTCAGTATGATTGTATGTTACCCCACGTCCTGTGTACAGAAACATTGCATGTTCCTTTCTCTTGCTCATGTTCTCTGCTACTGGTGGGGTTTACAAGGAAGGCACACAGCTTCTACAGTGAGGGGTGGCTTTGTAACCCCCCGAGGCAGAGAGCTATCCCACTTTCATTAGGAAGAGAGTTGGAAATTCAGAACTCAAAATCCTGCCTCTTCTCTTAAGAGACTTGTGTATCTTTCATGAGCTGCGGATGGAATAAAGTGCTGTCATAACTAGAGTGGATTCACAGTCTCACCCTGTCCTCAAAATAAAGCTTAAGGGAAGCAGTTACAGTTCAAGTGTTTAAGTGGGTGCCTGTATAATTGAATTTCATGCTCATTCTTTCCCTCTGAAGTGGTGAACACAGGCAGTCATTTGAAAGGGGAAAAAGTGCTGCTCAGGCCCTCTGTGAACTTTCCTGAATTCAGCAGAGTTTAATAATTGGCTGTGCCGGTTGCTAACAGGACTGTTGCAGGGGAGATTGATGGGAAAGAGGGTATTATACAGAAATCTCTCTTGGAACAAGGGCTCTGTGAAGTTCTTTTATGCCCAAATGACCCTGAAATGTTTTGCACGTGTCAAGAAGTGTTGCACATGTGCACATTAATTGCAGCCTGTACTGTCACTGCGTAGGCAATAGAGCAAAAACCATAAGCCAGTCTCCCTGCCATAGTGGCCTTTGTAACGTGCTTTGATGTCTTCAGATGAAAGGCTTCATGTAAGTGCAATGTATTACAATTATTTGTGATCAAAGTGTGATCATTGTAATCACAGAGCTGAACAATGAGATGGGATCTGCTCAGGACCAGGATTTCACCTCCCATGTACAATCAGTTCCAAAAGGCCAGACCAGCTGATCCACCACCGGAGTCCTGCTGGTTTGAACATTCCCTTCCTTTTGGCACTCACCTTTTTCTGATGACACCCCTAAACCCGTGCTTTAATGACAGCAGCAGCAACCAGGTGGGGCTCAGAGCTGCAAGGTTGTTCTAATTGCATAATGAGATTTAGACTAGTGGAATGTACTAACCAAATGGTACCAAACAGACTGCAGCTCCAGAGTCACTGCTCCACATTTGCTTCCGATTATTTCTATTAGGGATTTAGGTAATTTTATACATCAACCTTGATTATCTTCAAAACTGGATGGATGGCAACCAGAGATGTGATTGGTACATAAGAACATCAGACTGGCCATATTGGGTCAGACCAATGGTCCTTTCAGGCCAGTATCCTGTCTTCTGACAGTGGCCAATGCCAGGTGCTTCAGCGGGAATGAACAGAACAGGTAACCATCAAGTGATCCATCCCTGGTTGCCCATTCCCAGCTTCTGGGAAACAGAGGTCTGTCCTGGCTAATAGCCATTAATACACCTATCCTCCATGAAATTATCTAGTTATTTTTGAACTCTGTTATAGTTTTAGCCTTCACATCGTCCTCTGACAAGGAGTTCCACAGGTTGACTGTGTGTTGTATGAAGAAATACTTCCTTTTGTTTGTTTTAAACCTGCTGCCTGTTAATTTCATTGGGTGACCCCTAGTTCTTGTGTTATGAGAAGGAGTAAATAACGCTTCCTTATTTACTTTCTCCACACCAGTCAGGATTTTATAGAACTCTATCATATCCCATTTTAGTCATCTTTTTTCCAAACTGAGAAGTCCCACTCTTTTTAATCTCTCCTCATATGGAAGCTGTTCCACACCCCTAATCATTTTTGTTGCCCTTTGCTGTACCTTTTCCAATTCTAATATATCTTTTTTTTTAGATGAAGCAACTAGATCTGCCCACAATATTCAAGATGTGGGTATACCAAGGATTTATATAGAGGCATTATGTTATTTTCTGACTTACTATCTATCCCTTTCTTAATGATTCCCAACATTTTGTTAGTTTTTTTGACTGTCGCTGCACATTGAGTGGATTTTTTCAGAGAACTATCCACAATGACTCCAAGAAGTCTTTTTGAGTGGTAACAATTAATTTAGACCCCATCATTTTGTAGGTATAGTTAGGATTATGTTTTCTAATGTGCATTACTTTTCATTAATCAACATTGAAGTTCATCTCCCATTTTGTTGTCCGGTCACTCAGTTTGGTGACATCTCTTTGTAACTCTTCGCAGTCTGCTTTGGACTTAATTATTCTGAGTAATTTAGTATCCTCTGCGACTTTTGCTACCTCACTGTTTATGCCTTTTCCCAGATCGTTTATGAATCTGTTGAACAGCATTGGTTCCAGTACAGATGCCTTGGGGACACCACTATTTACCTCTCTCCATTCTGAAAATTGACCATTTATTCCTAACCTTTATTTTCTGTCTTTTAACCAGTTACTGATCCATGAGACAACCTTCCCTCTTATTCCATGACAACTTACTTTGCTTAAGAGCCTTTGGTGAGGTACATGGGGCACTGGTCACTTGCTGGAGGATTCTCTGCAGCTTGAGGTCTTCAAACCACAATTTGAGGACTTCAATAACTCAGACGTAGGTTAGGGGTTTGTTATAGAAGTGGATGGGTGAGATTCTGTGGCCTGCATTGTGTGGGAGGTCAGACTAGATGATCATAATGGTCCCTTCTGACCTTAAAGTCTATGAATCTATGAACCTTGTCAAAGGCTTTCTGAAAGTCCAGGTACACTATATCCACTGGATCATCCTTGTCCACATGCTTGTTGACCCCCCCTCAAAGAATTCTAGTAGATTGGCAAGGCAGGATTTCCCTTTACTAAAACCATGTTGACTCTTCCCCAACAAATTGTGTTCATCTTTGTGTCTGACAATTCTATTCTGTACTGTAGTTTCAACCAGTTTGCATGGTACTGAAGTCAGGCTTACTGGCCTGTAATTGCTGGGGTCACCTCTGGAGCCCTTTTTAAAAAATTGGCGTCACATTAGCTATCCTCCAGTCATTTGGTTCAGAAGCTGATTTAAATGATAGGTTACATACCACAGTTAGTTGTTCTGCAATTTCACATTTGAATTCCTTCAGAACCCTTGGGTGAATCCCATCTGGTCCTCATGACTTATTACTGTTTAGTTTATCAATTAAATTAAATGGTGCACTACTTAATCACTTTACTTGGAGACTACTAGGAAATGTCGGCTTATCTGGCAATGGTGGCCAACTGCATGAGAGGCCATTTCATCCATTTCTTAGGGATCTCTAACAGCGAACATGTGCAGACACAGAACAGGTCATGGACACTCCCGGAGATGATCCGTAGACTAGATCTGTATGATGAACATGAGGAGAAGAGTTAATGCCATACTTGCTTTGTGATAGAATAGATGAAGTACAACAGACCTGTGAGGTGTCTCCTTAGTGATAGGGCAAAGCAATTAGCGGTGGGGTTTGGAGAAGCATCAAGTACATATATTCCTCCCATCTGTCCCAGGTGCCTGAATCTGCTAGAAACCTGATGGGAACAGCTTTTCTATGGCATTGCAGCATTTGTGGATCCATTTGCTGAAGGGCACAGATCTGTACACCTGAGAAATTACTGAAGCTTTGTGAGTCTTGGGAAATGTGGAGGTTTGAGTTGTGGACAAAGGTTGAGGGAAGGGTGAAGAGTGGGGCTGGCTGAGTTTGAGCCTTGAGAGAAACTAGGATTTATATGCTTAAAATGTGTGACACCATATGACTTGTGTGTTCAATTTCTAAAATTATAGTCAAGGATTCATGAAAAAAGGAGAGGAGCTGAAGCTATTTTCTGAAGGCAAACCTATCCTGACAAGTTCAGACACTCCCACCAGCTCAGGAGAGAAACTAGTCAGAGTTGGTGAACATAGCCATGGAGACTAATAGTCCATCCAGCCCCATCTCCTGGGCTGGGGTCCGCAGGTGTTGGATCACCTGCTTTGGAGAAAGGAGAGGTTTAGCTGAGCAGGGTGCCATGGGCAGTAATGGGTGAAATGATAACGGAGTTCCACTGGGAGAGCAGGCTGCCTCTTCTACTTCAGAACAACACTCATGCTTGCTCAGGAGGTTAGGGAGACCTCAGGACAAGCTGTCAGCTGTGATAAGGGTAGATCACAGAAGGTCCCTTGCTTACAAAAGAACATATGATTATTGTAGCTGAGGCAGGCCTGCCGTGGGGCCATGCAAACCTTGGGTGAGCTGAGCTGTGCTTTATTCTTTGTTTTCTATTTTCTCTATGCTTTTAAATCACAATATAAAAGTTGTTTTTAAGAATGACCTGCTGACTGGTATGGGAGGATTTACCCAGCCTGCAAGAGATCAGTTGTGTGCACTTGGCACGGTCCCTTGTTCTCAGTCTACGAGTGGAGAAATCACAGGATTCAACCCCTATGAAAGGTGAGTGGCAAAGGACCTCACAGGAGGTGACTCCAGGAAACCCGAGAAGAGCCAGAGATACAACTGGCTCCTAAAAGTGTAACAAATCTGTTCACCTCTCCCTGTGTCTCCTGTTCTCTTGTGTGGAGGTGTGTGATGCTGGTTTGCACTGGGGCACTATTGTTTCTAGAGATTATTTGGATGGGTTTGTGGTGAAGGCTGGCTGATAAACGGTTTTCTGACCTGGCAAAACTTTTTAGTTATTTACAAAATTTTCCCATCCTGAATTGGGACAAAAAGTTGAAATCTGCATTGTTTTTCAGTTCAAATCAATCAAAATGTTTTACTTGAAAAATTTTAAAACATTTCATTTTGATTTCCACCATTTATTTATTTGTTTTAAAGTACAACTAACTTAAATTTCAAAACAAAAAAGCCCTTCAAACTGGAAAACCCGAATTTCTTGTTTCACACCTGTCCAACAAAATGTTTCAGCAATTTAAAAGAAAAATCTTTTTTTATTGAAAATTTGATTGAACCCGTCCGTTTCCATTGTGCAGTTTTGGTTTTGATGAACTGGCATTTTCTGACAAAAAATGTTGTGCTCGAACATTCCCAGCCAGCTTTACTTACTGGATTTTGCAAAACGTGGGCATGTGATGAAGCCCAAGTAGAAGGCAAGTGTTTTGCAACGGTCCATAGTCAGAAAATAGCTATTAGACAATGCAGTCTATACCTGGAGCCAGTGCTGAACTGTTCTCCCCTGGAGATTGTCTAGTGTTTTGTCCACTAGCTCTACGTGCTCCAGTGGAAGAATATCAGGCCCAGCCCTAGTGGGCCCATCCTACATCCACTACATTTCACTACCAGCAAGTTTTTCTTAAATGTTCCCTTTTTTAGTTCCAGCCCATGTCACCCAGCTTCTCCTCCATGTATCACTAAATCATTCATCTTCCTCATTGGTGCTTACATCCTGCTAACGTTTGTGAGCTGTTCTCGTGTGCCCCTTAGTCGTCACTTAGCCAAGCTGTAAATATTTACTTCTTTGAATCTTTCCTCATATGTCTGTCCCTCTCTCTCTTCTGAATTCCCTCCAATTTGTCAATATTCCTAGTAAAGTGGTGCCAGAACTGAATGCAGTGATGCCCAGTGCAATTACACCAGAGATCCCCGGTGCAATTTCATAGAGCCCTCTCTTCTCTGTGACATGGTACCTTTGCATTGGCAGTGCAGAATTGCCCTGGCCTTTCTTACAGATAGGCATGTTTGCCTGGTCCAGTCACAGATGAATTAGTTTGGCAACTGGTACAATACATGACAACCAGAATGCTGTGTGGATGTACCACATGGTGAATGGCAAGGTCTGGGGCTCCATTGCTGGCTATAACATACGCTGGAAACTGTTTATTATTTCAGACAATGGCCTTTCTGGGGCAGCTCAGGAGCTCTCACTGCTCCACTTTTCCGTTGCAGTACAGAATGTCAGGTCCACGTGTGCTCTCAGCTTTGCTCTGTGGAGCACCAGGACAGAGCACACTTCTGGCTTTTCCATTTAAATCCCCTGCCTGCCAGGGCATGACAATGATGGTGTCCAGAAGATGAGCATTGTAGGGCCCAAAAGGTCCTGGTCTGGATGAGTGCCCCACTGTGCCAGTCACTGTGTGAACACACAGGTGGATGAGCTTCACTTTGGATCCTCAGGAGCCCATTCCGCACACAGGGACGTCGATGGCAAAGCTCCCAGCCATAGGTCAGAACTTTAACTTCTCTTGGAGAATTTTTCACACAAGAGGAATTTTCAAATACTTTCTGTTTCTGCATAAACCCACTCCTCCCCCCCTCTGCCCTCATTTTATTGGGGTTTAAGCAAGGGCACTGGCCTTTACAGCCCATCTTCACATTCTACCCCACGCTGCCATGTAGCTGATTGCAGTAACTCTCTCGCTCCCGCAGCCTGCAGAAGAGGAAGAAGCATGTTAGCTCATAGAGCTTTTTGTTTGTTTGCTTGCCTGTGTGTGCATGTGTCCGTGTGTGTGTGTTCAAATGTGAGTGTGCGTGGGTGTCTATATAGTGTGTGCGTGCCTCTATGTCCATATGTGTGTGCAAGGCAGATGAGTGTGTTCCTGCAAATGAGTGTGTGCATGTGAAATCGTGAGTACTGTGTGTGCCTGATGGTGTATGGGAGTGAGAGCACCCACATGCAAGTGTGTTTGTGAAGCAATGATTTAGGAGACACTAAGACCAAGGAGTGAGTCTTGCTGTAAGTTCTGAACAGGGTGAAGCCAGAGGCCGGAGCAAGTGCCATCGTCTGAGTCCAGCTCCTGCCCTGGTTCTGTCTCCTGCGCTCATGTGCCTCCCTGACTGTCTCACTGTTTTGTTGCAATGTAGCTGTCATGGCAGGCCATGGCCACTGAAAGAGCTGCTCTGTCAGGGAACTTGGGCCTGTCCTATGAGAGACTTGGCAGATCAGGACAGGTATCTTGAACTGAACTCTGTATTTAATGTGAAGCCAGTGCCGAGGGCGAGGCATGGCCTGAGGTGCTCCTGGCACCTGGGTACTCAGCATGCTGCAGTTTGTACCAGCTGGAGCTTTCCCAGGGGTGTGGCTTCCTTCCTGGATGTAATAAGTTGCTCTGTGTGTGGGTCATCATGGCCTGCACTGTGCTGATTAGATGAGATTCAATCACCTGGACTTTGGTGGAAGGAAGTGGGCATTCTTTGCCCCCAGCATGTTTGGGCATCCAGTGGCTGTGAGAAGTCCTGGAGGAACCCAAGGCTGGTCAGCTCAGCAACTGGAGGCCAGATCCCTCGGCTATGCAAGATGCTGAGAGATGGAGAATTCTGTAGTGCTTCCCTCTGCCTAGATACCAAGGAAGGGGGGGGCAGTGCTGCTTGGTGGTATCTCTGCCAGGCATGGAGGGAGCCAGGAGATGGTGCTGTCGGTGCTCTCTTGGGGAGCTGGTACTGTTCAGGAGATGCAGGGCTGGGTGCCATGTGCACAGCACTGAGAGGTCTCACTCATTTTCTCAATGGGCACACACAGATGATGACTAACACAGGGGAGAGGAGTGAAGCTTTGGAGGCAGGGGAACAGCTGCCTAGGCTGCCTGTGGGTGCTCAAGGTGGGGGAAAAGACCAGAGCTATTTTGGCTTCTGGGCTATTTGGTGACTTTGATCAAAAGTCCAAATCTCCTTGGAGTTCAAGTCTTTTGGCCACTAAAGAGCCACTAAATTCAGAGACCGAGCTGGGGTCAGATCTATAAATCTCCTTCTGAATATACATGGGGTGTTTGAGTCTGGGCTTGGGCTAAGGATCAGTGCTACATTAGAGGCATGCATCTCTGGCAGTGGTCCCCAAGGCAGCCTCTGCATTGCACTTGTGGTAAGAAGTCCTGCAGGCCCCAGGTCTGAGAAATTAGATTTTCACAATGAAGGGATTTGTGTGGGCAAAGCAGATCATAGTTCTGCACCCCAGATCTGCTGTAGGGAGAGATTTATTGGCAGTGCTGAGGCCACTTTGATATGCACATCAGTGAGAACAGCCGGCATGCCCTATACTGGACTAGGATCTTCCTGAAAGTTCCAGCCAAAGAGGAGGTTGTGACTGGGATGGGGAAAACTTGAATCCCAACAGGAGTGTATCCAGTCGGTGAGCCCAGTTCACTGCCGAAGGGCAGGCATAGTCTCCTGGCTCATTCTGACAAGCCCTTGTAGAGTATGGATGAAGATAGGTTTCATATTTGATCAGTATTTTATCTCCTCATCTTCCCTTGTTCTACCCCCACTGATCATCTGATGCTTCACCTGTCACAGCAGATTTCCAGAGCAACACCCACACCACACATTGGAGCTGCCCATGCCCCTGTCTGCAGGGAGCTTCTGCAGAAAGAGCAGAGGAAGTCTGTTCATTAGAATAAGAAACCAAGTGGCTACTACATATCTCCACTCCAGCATGGTGACAGTAGTGCTTGGGCAATGCAGTTGTCTACAATGTCCTCTGGCCTGAGGCCAGGAGACAAAGGCCAAGGTTTTCTTTAGGAGAGACCAGGTAGGTGAGGTGATATCTTCTGCTGGAGACAAGCTTGCAAGCTACACAAAAGACCTGAAGAAGAGCTCTGTGTGGCTCAAAAGCTTGTCTCTCTCACCAACAGAAGTTGGTCCAATAAAAGATATCACCATCCCCATCTTGTCTAATACCCTGGGACCAACACAGCTACAACTACACTGCTTACCAGGTTTTCTCTATTAAGTTCTTTTTGATCTTTAGTGGGAACAATGCTGTTGAGTCCTTCTCTCAGCAGGCGGTGTAGACATATTGACAGGGAGAATATGCCTGTTAAAATGTTGCCATTCACTGGGCTGGAGATGTGATTTGCACATGTGCACCTATGAAAAGAGACTAAAGAAACCCATCTCTCAATACACACACAGCCAGGCAGCAGGAGGGGCTCATGCAGGCATCTGCTGAGAAAGAGATCCTTGTTGAGGGATTTCTTGCTCTTTTCACAGCCTTTGATGCAAGAACTAGGGAGCTACAAACAGCGATAGGCAACGGTCCCACAGTGCAGACCTGTGTGTTGGGTGTCTACATAACTGGGCAAGAGTGCCCACTAGTGCCCCTGCTCACAGCAAGGCTCCTCAGTAAAGGCCAGCAATTTGCAAAGGCTACACCAAAGAGAATTTTGGCCCAATGTACCAGTGCTCAAGGGTCCAGATGAGCTGGGGCATGGGAGAGGGAGGGAAAGTATCACAATTTGTTGCATCAGTCCCAGGCATTATTTTATCCTTTTGTATGGCCAGGGCGGTCTGTACCTCCACCCTGCACATGGCATTGTTAAAAGCCTGGAGGGACATAGGGACATCAAAATATGATGGGAGGGTTTGTGAGCACAGGAGTCATGAGGTCCCAGCCTCATGGTTTCCCATCACAAGAGGACATACAGCCACTGCACCTCAAAGGCCTTCCTGTATGTGAAGCTGCTGGGGATGGTACCACTCAGCTGGCCACTCCTGTGCTCCCAGCTGGTGCAGTAACAGTGTGAGAACCTGGCCCGCCCATCTCACTCCCTCACAGAGTCACAGCTGCAGCAATTCCCAGGGCACAGGAGATTAGACAAGGCAACAGGCACTCAGAGCAGTGGCTGCCACTGGCTCAGAAATCATAGAATATCAGGGCTGGAAGGGGCCTCTGGAGGTTATCTAGTCCAACCCCCTGCTCAAAGCAGGACCAATTGCCAGACAGACTTTTACCCCAGTTCCTCAAATGGCCTCAAGGATTGAGCTCACAACCCTGGATTTAGGAGGCCAATGCTTAAACCACTGAGCTATCCCTCCCCCCCAAATATTTTCCTTCTCTGTGTTTCAGAGAATATCAGGGTTGGAAGGTCATCTTCTCCAGCCATCTACTCAAAGCAGGATGAAGTCCCAGTCTGTTTTGCCCTGGATCCCTAAATTGCCCCTCCAAGGACTGAACTCACAAACCTGGGTTTAGCAGACTATATTTAAACTACTGAGCTATCCCTCCCCACGCTGCACACTGAGCCCTGGGTCTGATCCCGGCAATGGCACTTTCTCCTGTGCCTGCTCATCTGCTGTAGTAAAGAGAGTGCGTCTCCTGCAAGGCCCTGGGAGAAGGCTGTTTGCTGCAAGGAACAGCCAGCTAAACCAATGGCTCAGCTGACACTTTTCCTTAAGAAAGGCAGAGCATCCCTGTGCTGAGAGCTGGGTGATGCTGAAGGCAAAATTGATGTCTGCATTGTATTGCTGCCAGTAGACATCTGACCAGCACCCCTACACATGACATTTGTTTGTTCGAATGTAACACAATTCATAGGCTCTGCAGGAGAGTGTTGATGCTGTGACATTAAGCAGCCGATTACTCCTGTGCTTGGCAGGCGCTCAGGCCTGCTGTGATATGGCTCACAACCAAGCCCTTCCACAGCAAAGTGCACTGGTATAAATATGCTAGCAATGCAGGTGACAGGCACTGTGGCTCTGGCTGAGCCTCCATTGCTTTTATGTAATTTATGCTCCGAAAGTAACTGTGCTCAATCTTGTCTGTGTACTTGATTTCTTTCATGTGGTTTCTGTGCTAACAAGATTAAATCAGTTTCAATAGGCACCATTTTAATGGAGATGATAAACTTTTATTGAACTCAAGCACATTAAAATGAAATGTAAGCAATAGGTGACTTTAGCATTAGTCCGAAGACTCTTCCATTCCTGATCAAGCTAGCGGACCTTCCCTGTTAACCCTCATGCCAGCACCTCAGCACGTTTCATAAGCTTAATTAAAATGTATTGAAACTTCTTCTAAAAGGCCTGAAAAATGCTTCCTCCTCTAACACGTAGCAATTCCATTGAAGACTAAAGCAGTGTATTAATAGGAACGGCTCCATGACCCACAGATGTGGCTATGAAACAAGGCATAAACATGGTTAAGTACAGGACTTTACATCTCACACAAACAGGAAAGCAGGGGGTGGGTAATGGGGTGTTTTACAGCAGCTCTGTCTGCTAATCTGTGATCTGTTTGGTCTGCCAGTAGGGTTATTAGGGTGGGTTTATTGAAGAAGTGCCAAAAGCCATGTTGAATAAACTGTTTACACAGGGTAACTACAGGCTGAAAAGCCAAACGCATCCCAAACTAAGCCCCATTGCAGGTTGGAACAAAAATAAACGTCTTGACACTTTGGGCTGGACATTGCTGCTTTGCAGAGTCTGCTCTGTTTGTTGAATATAATAACATAACATTAGTGTGTTTCCCCCTCTCCCTGGGGTTCCTTCCAAAGGTCTCCGGGCTGGAAACATGATTGGATCATTCTGAGCTCCTTGGCTGTCCTTGGAAATGGCTGTGATCATTTTATTCAATGTAAAATATTCACTTTTCAGAATCCCAATAGGAAATAATATCATTCTTTAGGTGTGGGCTGTGCAATGTTATTTTAAAGGGGGACATCGTTTGGTCTCTGGTTCTCAAGGAATTGTAAGAAGGAGGTGATGGGTGAAAGAACAAGGCAGTGTACAGCACAGAGGCTCGAGTCTGGCATGGAAAGAGACTGGGCTTGATCATAAACTCATGGTCACATTTACCTATGGGCTACTAAGCCGGGGACAAGATCCATCTGGTAACACAAAGACAGATCAGGGATACACAAATGATTTGTTACCACTGTTCTGCAGTTGTGTTTAAATTTGACTTGACAGTGTAGAGAGCTGGGCAAAGAGCATTCATCCAAACACAAAAATCAAGGAATTCACGTCTTTTCATGAGGCACTTCTGATTTCTGTACATTTCTGTAACATTCACCCAGCAGAGGAGATACTCCCTATCCATGACCCCACAAAGTCACGGGACCTCCTGATCAACCTCCTCCTGGCCCTGGCTAAAACAGCCATCTATAAAACCAGGGAGAGGAGGTTGGCTGATGGGGTTTCCTGTGACTGTGGGGCCTATTTCCTATCCTCTGTCTGTTCACGCATCCAGGCAGAGTTCCTCTGGGCAGCGTCTGCTGGCTTCCTTGATGCCTTTGAGGAGCAGTGGGCACTGTCTGGGTTTCTCTGCTCGATGTCCTCGTCAGATTCCCTTTGTTTGACCCTTTGACCTCACTCCTGTCCCTGTTATCTCATTAGTTATCCCCTGGAATTATTTGGTTTCCAGGCCCTGTGGATCCTCCCCTTAGGCTGGGGGGAGGGTCCTTTAGCAGTGGGCAGGCTCTGCCCGCCCACCTCCTGGTTCCTAATAGGAACAGAGGAGACAGTTTTCAGACTACAGATGGTCACAAACTCTCCACTACGATTGGTACTATTTCTGGCATGTAATTAGCCATATGGTATTGTTTCTGCTTCCTGACTGGCTGACTGTAACTTTTTAAGTGGAAAATGATGAATGGCAAATAGTGAGTAAGAAAAAATGACTAGTGCTTCTATGGTATCAACTCAAGAAGCCCCAAATTGGAAAATACTTGTGCATTAATATTTGTGAATACCAAATAGTACCATGCCACATAGAGCAAGAAATTAAACAACTGCTTCTACACACATTAAATGGCTGCTTCTTGGAGCTGCTTCTTGGAGCTGCTTGTCTGGGAACCCACAAGGGGAGAGGCAAGTCTTGATTTAGTCTAAAGTGGTGCCCAGGATTTGGTCCAAGAGGTAAATATAGCTGATGCACCCAGTAATAGCAACCATAATGTAGTTAAATTTAAAATCCTTGTAGGGGGGAAATGCCAAAGAAACTCAACACAGGAGCATCTAACTTCAAAAAGGGGTTCCCAGCCAATGGGATTGGGGAGCCAGTGCTTGGGGCGGAGGCAGTGTGTGGAGCCTCGTGGCCACACCCCCCTGCCTAGGAGCCGGACTCCTGCTAGCCACTGCCAGAGTGGAGTGCGGTGTCTGAACAGGTAGGGACTAGCCTGCCTAAGCAGGCAGCACTGCTGACAGGTCATTTAGTGGCCCAGTCGGCAGTGCTGACCAGAGCCGCCGCGACCCAGTGCCTTACATTCCACGACCCAGGGCTGGATTGCGATGTGCAGTTTGAAAACCACTGATCTAGACCTTTCCTGAGAAGTGTTTGTCTAATTTACTCTTAAAAACCTCCAATGACAGAAATTCCACAACCTCCTTAGGCAATTTATTACAGTGCTTAACTATCCTGACAGGAAGTTTTTCCTAATGTCTAACCTAAACTGCCATTGCTGCAATTTCCCATTCTGTATGTGTGCAGCTCATTGTTGCTTCCTAAGTGGAGTACTTTGCATTTGTCCTTATTGAATTTCATCCTATTTACTTCAGACCATTTCTCTAGTTCCTCCAGAAGATTTTGAATTTTAATCCTATTCTCTAAAGCACTTGCAACCCCTCCCAGCTGGTATCACTTGCACACTTTATAAGTGTACTCTCTATGCTATTGTCTAAATCATCAATGAAGATATTGAACAGAACTGGATCCAGAACTGATCCCTGCAGGACCCCACTCAATATAGCTTTCCAGCTTGATTGTGAACTACTGATAATTACTCTCTGTCAACCATTTTCCAACCAGTTATCCACCCACCTTATAGTAGCTCCATCTAGGTTGTATTTCCCTAGCTGTTTATGAGAAGGTCATGCGAGACAGTATCAAAAGCCTTACTTACTTCCGACCTATCCAGAAGGCTGGTTACCCTGTCAAAGAAAGCTATCAGATTGGTTTGATGAGAATTGTTCTTGACAAACCCATGCTGTTACTTATCACCTTATTATCTTCTAGGTGTCTGCAAACTGATTGCTTAATTATTTACTCCATTACTTTCCCAGGTACTGAAGTTAAGCTGACTAGTCTGTAATTCCCTGGGTTGTCCTTATTTCCCTTTTCATAGATTGACACTATATTTGCCCTTTTCCAGTCTTCTGGAATCTCACCCTGTCACGGAGTCCCCGGGCGATGCTCTGGAACAGCTCCCCACAAAGCCAGGCAGGACTTTGGGGAGCCTCCTCTCCCTTGGAGAAGACTTGTTCAGGGCAAGAAGCTCACACGTCTTCACCTCCTGGGTCTCTCCTTGGAGCATTCAGCATCCTCTGCCCCTCCGTGCGCTTCCCACAGTGAGCCCACCCAGGCGGGGTCCTGGGGAAGCCACAGGGTCCTGCACCCCCACTTCGCAGTCAGACATGACTCTCAGCCAGCCAGTAAAACAGAGGTTTATTCAATGACAGGAACAGGGTCTAAAACAGAGCTTGTAGATACAGCAAACCGGACCCCTCGGCCGGGTCCATTCTGGGGGGCAGTGAGCCAGACCCCCACATCTGCCCTCAGCCAGCTCCAGACTAACAACCCCTTCCAGCCCCTCCTCTCTGCTCAGCTCCTTTCCCGGGCCAGGAGGTCACCTGATCCCTTTGTCTCCAACACCTTCAGCTGGCATCTTTGCAGAGGAGGGGCCCAGGCCATCAGTTGCTAGGAGACAGAGTGCCAGGCATTTAGGTGCACTGGCCCTTTGCTCTGCCAGATACTTAAGAACTGCCTAGGGGACACTGAGGCACCAACACAGTATTCAGAGAAAACGTTAAGAACATTCCCAGTTCATCACACACCCATCTTCCACTGACTTTTCAAAGACAATTGCTAATGACTAAGATATCTCCTCAGTCAGCTCCTTGAGTATTTTATGATATATTTCATCAGCCCTTGGTGACTTGAAGACATCCACCTTGTCTTAGTCATTTTTAATTTGTTCTTTCCCTATTTTAGCCTCTGATCCTACCTCATTTGCACTGGCATTCATTAAGTTAGATGTACAATTCCTACTAAACTTTTTGGTGAACACTGAGAAGAAGAAGGGAGGGATTTGATAGCAGCCTTCAACTTCCTGAAGTGGGAGGTTCCAAAGAGAATGGCACTCGACTGTTCTTAGTGGTGGCAGATGACAGAACAAGGAGCAATGTCTCAAGCTGCAGTGGGGGAGGTCTAGATTGGATATTAGGAAAAACTATTTTACAAGGAGGGTGGTAAAGCACTGGAATGGGTTAGCTAGAGAGGTGGTAGAATCTCCATCCTTAGAGGTTTTTAAGGCCTGGTTGAGAAAGCCCTGGCTGGGATGATTTAGTTGGGATTGGTCCTGCTTTGAGCAGGGGGTTGGACTAGATGACTTCCTGAGGTGTCTTCCAACCATGATATTCTATAATTCTATGAACAAATAAGTCATTTAGCGCTTCTGTCATTTCCACATTTTCTGTTTTTGTCATTCTCCCCCCACCCCCCATTGTGTTACAGGACATTCTGTCCTTGGTCTTCCTCTTGTTTCTCATGTATTTGTAGAATGTTTTCTTGTTATCCTTTATGTCTCTAGCTAGTTTAATCTACTTTTGTGCCTTGGCCTTTCTATTTTGTCCCTACATACTTGTGTTATTTGTTTATATTCATTCTTTGTAATTTAATGTAGTTTCCACTTTTTGTAGGGCTTTTTTTTGAGTTTCAGATAATTGAAGATCTCCTGGTTAAACCAGGTTGGTCTCTTGCCATACTTTCTATCTTTTCTGCACCATTGGATAGTTTGCTCTTGTACCCTTAATAATGTCTCTCTGAAAAACTGCCAACTCTCTTGAACGGCTTTCTCCCCAAGCCTTGCTTCCCATGATATCTTACCTACCAACTCCCTGAATTTGCTAAAATCTGCCTTCTTGAAATCCACTCTCTTTATTGTGCTGTTTCCCTCCTCCCATTCCTTAGAATCATGAACTCTACCATTTCATGATCACTTTCTCCCAAGCTGCCTTCCACTCTGAAATTCTCAACCAATTCCTCCCTATTATCAAAATCACATGTAGAACAGCCTCTCCCCCAGTAGCTTTCTCCCCCTTCTGAAATAAAAAATGTCTCCAATAGATTCCAATAACTTGTTGGATAATCTGTGCCCTGCTGTGTTATTTTCCCAACAGACGTTGGGGTAGTTGAAGTCTCCCCTCACCACCAAGTCCTGTGCGTTGGATGATTTTGTCATGGGCAGCAGGTATAATAGGCTCAGCCTCCCCTGTTGTTGCCGCTGCCATTGGAACCCCAGTTCAGGGGTTTTGTAGGGAAGATTTTGCTTTATTGTGCCCTGTGCAGGTTCTGGGGTGGCTGAGGTGGTGGAATGTACTATTCAGCTTCTGAGGTTCATCAGTAATCTCCCTGGACTCCAGAGAGATTACTGATGAACTGAAGAAGCTGAGTAGAAAATACCACCACCTTAGCCACCCTGAAACCTGCATGGGGCATATCAAAAGCTTCTCCGGGAACAGACGCATTTCCCTGGGGAGACTTGGGGTCTGGGGAGGGGAGGCACGGTGTGGCTGTGGTTGACCCAGGTCTCCTCCAGGCAGGTGAGGGCAGGGTCGGGGCACCTCTGGGCATGTGGGGGCTTGTGGCTCCAGTCACAGGGAGGGCAGGGGAGGAGCCAGTGGCTAGCCTCTCTGAAGGGGGGCTCCACCCTCTTCTTCCTGGTTAGGTGGTCTGTAGTAGATCCCTATCATGACATCACCCTTGTTTTTTACCCTTTTATCCTTACCAGAGACTTTCGACAAGTCCATCTCCTAATTCCATCCTAACCTCAGTTCAAGTGTATACACATTTTTATATATAAGACAACATCTCCTCCCTTTCTTCCATGCTGGTCCTTCCTGAGCAAACTGTACCCTTCTATACCAATATTCCAGTCATTCATATTATCCCACTAAGTCTCTATGATGTCAACTATGTCATAATTGTGTTTGTTAACTAACATTTCAAATTATTCCTGCTTATTCCTCATACTTCTCACATTAGTGTACAGATATCTAAGATACTGAATTGATTTCCCCACTATGTTGTCTTTTGTCTCTCCCTTGTCCCTGCTATAATGGCCCATGCTCCCCACAGATTCCGACCCTTCTCCGAGGTCTCCATGTTTTTGACTTACCTATGGGCTTTTGTCACCTGCCCGCATCCAACCTAGTTTAAAGCCCTCCTCACTAGGTTATCCAGTCTGTATCCAAATATGCTCTACCCCTTCCTCAGTAGGTGGACCCCATATCTGCTTAGCAGTCCTTCTTCCCAGAACAGCATCCCGTGGTAAAGGAAGCTGAAGCTCTCCTGGTGACACCATCCTCTCAGCCAGGCATTCACCTCCAGGATGAATCTGTCTCTGATGCATTCACCTCAGGCATTCACCTCAGGATGCATCTATTCCCTGAAAACATCCACTCATTGTGCAGTGGCAATCAAAAAAGCTAACTTAATGCTAGCAACCATTAGGAAAGGGATGGACAATAAGACAGAAAATATCATAATGCCACTATATAAATCCATGGTACACTCACAGCTTGAATACTCTGTGCAATTCTGGTCACCTCATTTCAAAAGAGGTATACTAGAATTAGAAAAGGTACAGAGGGCAATAAAAATGATAGGAGTATGGAACATCATTCATACAAGGAAAGATTAAAAAGAGTGAAGCTGTTCAGTTTAGAAAAGAGATGACGAAGTGGGGTCTATAAAATCATGATAGAGGTCAATAAAATCATGACTGGTGTGCAGAAAGAGACTAGCATTATTTACCCCTTCACATAACATAAGAACTAGGGATCACATGACAAAATTAATAGGCAGCAGGTTTAAAACAAACAGAAGGAAGTACTTCTTCACACAATGCACAGTCAATCGGGGAAATTCATCACAGGGAATATTGTGAAGGTCAAGAGCACAACTGGCATAAAAAAGAATTAGCTAAGTTCATGGCGGATAGATCCATCAATGGCTATTAGCCAAGATGGTCAGGGAGCAACGCCATGCTCTGGGTATCCCTAAACCTCTGACTGCCAGAAACTGGGACTGGATGACAGGGGATGGATCATTTGAAATTGCCTTGTTCTGTTCATTTCCTCTGAAGCGTCTGGCACTGACCACTGTCAGAAGTCAGGATACTGGGCTAGATTGGTCTGACTCAGTATGGCTGTTCTCATGTTCTTAAATCAAAGTCATGTTGTTTGTTGATTAATATACTGTGTTATGATCAGGCTTAACCAGCATAATTTCTGCAAAGGAAAATCATACTTTGCTGATTTATTAGAATTCTTTGAATTTGTCAGTAAAGTAGTGGATAAAAGAGAATGGGTTGATATAATGTATACAGTATTCCAAATAGCCTTTGACAAGCTTCATAAAGAAGCTAAGTAGTCATGGGATGAGAGGAAAGTATTGTTGTGACATTGCACTCTGTATGATTTTATGAAAGTATGCTGATGAGTATGACTATAATGTAACTAAAATATGCTTCATGCAAAAGGTGTCTTGTAGGGTACCATTACAAAGCTTATAATATACTGAGTGTGGTCATCCTATTTGTATAAATGTATCACTCTTGTATCTGAAACTAGACATATGAAATATAACGCTGAGGGCCTTTGTAATTATGCAAAGTGTGGGCCATTAATGGTGGTTTGGAATCTTGACAGCTCCCATTAACCAGGACAATTGTCTGTAGATGGCTCTGTTTTACTTGTAAGTCTTTCTGTATACCTGTGTGCTGGCAAGTGGGTAATGAAGTCTTACAGTGACATGTGATCATGTCACCTGAACTGGAATCCATCTTTAACCTGGGGCTTTTCCATTTAGGGGGAGGTCCCAGAGAGACAAAAGATTCCTCCCCTTGTGCGAAAGCTATATAAAGGGGTGGAACAGAACAAAGGGGACTGCAATCATGAGAAATCCCCTAGCTACCACAGGAGCTGGAACAAGGGCTGTACCAGGGGAAAGGATTGTGCCCAGACTAGAAAGGCATCCAGTCTGTGATAGAAGCTTATTGAAACACCTCTGAGGGTGAGATTTTATCTATATTCAGTTTTCTTACAGGATTAGGCATAGGCTTGCACGTTTTATTTTATTTTGCTTGGTAATTCACTTTGTTCTGTCTGCTATTACTTGGAACCACTTAAATCCTACTTTCTGTATTTAATAATAACTTTTTACTTAAAATCACTTTTTCCTTATTAATTAACCCAGAGTATGTATTAATACCGGGGGGAGGGGCAAACAGCTGTGCACATCTCTCTATCGGTGTTATAGAGGGTGAACAATTTATGAGTTTATCCTGTATAAGCTTTATACAGGGTAAAACTGATTTATTTGGGGTTTGGACCCCATTAGGAGTTGGAGTGTTAGAGACAGGAACACTTTCTTAAGCTGCTTTCAGTTAAGCTTACAGCTGTTAGGGGATGAGGTTCAGACCTGGGTCTGGGTTTGCAGCAGTCTAGTGGGTCTGGCTCAAACCAGGCAGAGCACTGAAGTCCCAAGCTGCCAGGGCAGGAAAGCAGGGGCAGAAGTAGTCTCAACACATCAGTTGGCAATCCCAAGTGGGGTTTCTGGATCCAATCCATCAGAATTGTCATGGATCAAAAATTAGCTAAGGGATAGGGAAAGCAAGTAGGAATGAAATGTCTGTCTTCTTCATAGTGAAAGATTAACAGTGGAACCTCTGGTTTCCTTACTAGGTCCAGTGTTGTTTAATGTAGTTATGAATTACATACAAAAACCCTATATTAAAAGAACATGAAGATTGCAAAGTCAAGCACATAAAAGTTAGGTAATTTCAGAATTAAGGTTGCTGTGAAGTCTTGATCCCGCCTCCTGGTATGTATGCTTTATGAGACAGTCTGTAATTACACAATCACATATTCTTTCTTCCACAGGACCCTGTTTACAGAAAACATCATGACTCTGATAAGTACTATCTATCCTGTGCTCTGAATGAGGCAGGGTCCTGTGGAAAAAGTAGTCTGTGATCATGTAATTAAAGACTGTATCATAATACACACCCACCATGGGACGAACTGAGGTTGCACAGGCATTTGCTAGCTTTTGAATGCTTGATTTGCAACTCTGAAGTTCTTTTAACAGAGATTTTTGTATGTAATTTTCTAGGTGTTTGAAAAAACAAATGGAAACCCCCCAGAAATTCCAACATGTGGAACCATACTGACTGCCCCAAGTTTCACCAGCCCATCTGGAATCTTTTGATTCGCTGCACAGACCTCTGACACTTGATCTGCTAGAGTAACTGAGAATAGTAGCAGCTTGCCCCATACCCAGTCCATGTCTGTTCTTCCCCATGGCTTTGCAACATTTATTGATACCTTCTGACAGCAATCCTTTCTGGGAAAGCCTATTGTCTTCAAAAGTCCTCTTTTAAGGCTAGAGTGACATTTTAGGATATCTCGGACCAGTGCTGAATCCTTGGGCATGAGAAGACTAGACCATCTAATCTACTCCCAACAGAGACCTCCCAACCGTCTGAGCCTCGTGACAGCGGTGGTGGGGTCAGCAGGAAGGTCAGGAGAGCCCCGAGATAGGACAGTCAAGGCAGACCTTGGCTGAGGAGAGAGAGAGGGGAAAGAGAAGCACAGTGAGGTGAGGCCAGCACAGTCGTCACTGGGCTGTTGGGACAGAAATTAACCAGGCAGCTGGTGGACTGGGAATGAGGGATAGAGAAATAGGGTCACGGATAAGGACAGTTAGGGGAAAGAGGAGATGGGCTTGGGATGAGAAGAATCAGCTTAAGAAAAGGCAGAGAGGGATGGATCGTGGAGAGGGGAGACTGAGAGTCTAGGGGGTTGGGATAAGTCTGTAGGCAGGGCTGAAAGTAGAAACAGGGACTTACCAGTACGGGGCTGGGTTGGGGCTGGCTTTGGCCCCCGGAAGGGGCGGGGATGAGGGGTCAGAACCAGCCCCAGCCTGCCCTGTACCAATAAGTGCCCACCCCCTCCCCTGCCGGGAAAGCAGCAGCAGCCGGGGCTTCGGCAGCAGTTTAAAGGGCCCAGGGCTCGGCCACTGCTACCACCCCGGGTCCTTTAAACCACTGCCAGAGCCCCCAGCTGCCGCTGCTACTCCAGGGCTCTGGGGGCTCTTTAAAGGGCCCAGGACGCCCCTGCTTCTACCTGCCCGGCCCTTTAAATAGCCCCTGGAGCCTTGGGGTAGCGGTGGTGGGGCTCTGGCAGCTATTTAAAGGGCTCGGGGCAGTAGAGGCAGTGGGAACCCCAGCCCTTTAAATAATCCCCAGAGCCCCGCTGCTGCTACCCCAGGGCTCCCGCAGTGGGGCTCTGGCGGCAATTTAAAGGGCCTGGGGCTCCAGCTGCTGCTGGGAGCCTCAGGCCCTTTAAATTGCCACCTGGGTAAGCTGGGTCTTCCTGATATGGCGCACCGGCTCTTGCTGGTATGCCGTACCAGGGCGCACCAGCTTACTTTCACCTCTGTCTGTAAGGCTTATCTGAGCTCACCCCGAGACCCCAGCCACTACCCCACATTCACTGGTCTTGCTTCCACAAGAGGCCAGATAAGAGAAAGTCGTTTCAATGTTTCAGCAAACAGAATGAACAAGGATCAGCCACCTGGGCTCAGAGTGTTGTGGGGCCCCAGAGCCCCACAGATAAGCTGAACTCCAGCCCTTCCCATTTGCAGAGAGTAAATGTTTTTCTTCTTCTCCTGACAGTGTCCCAAGTAGCCGGACTGCAGCAGCCAGCAAACGCGGGCCATACTCACAGGCTGATGGCTTCAAAGCAATTTAATAACTATTTTATCAGCAAAATCAATGTAAACTGCAGCATTGGAGCTGATCAGGAGCTTGCACTGGGAAAGCAATCTTACGGGAAACGGCTGTCAGCAGGCCGGCCAACTGTGAGCTTGTCGCAAGCCAGAGGTGCCGGGGGAGGCTCTCTGGCCAGCACTATGCAGTGGGTCAGACTGGATGCTCAGAATGGAGCTTTCTAGATGTCAGCTCTCTGGCCAGATTGAGGCCAGGTAAACTGTCATCGCCCCGCCAGAGCTATGGTGATTTACCCTGGGAAGGATGAGGTGCAGGAGTCTGTATCTTCCCCTTGCAATTACCCCTCTGCACTCCCATCAGGCTGCTTGCCCCTCTTGCTCCTCATAGCCTGGGCTCCAGCAAAGGGACACAGAGAGCATAAGAGAGACAGTCCAGGTGTCTGTCCCAGTTGCGTCTCCGGCACCCCAACCTGCCAGGGCAAGGAGGGGGTGTGACAGCAGACGAAGTGTCCCAGGGCCAGCATGTGCCTCCCCGGCCTCCAGAACCTCCTCCCTCCCCCTGTGGCTCCTGGCATTCTCTGCCTGAAGGCCCAGAAAGGGGAGCCCTGAACAGCTGGGTCTCCTCCCTGGGCTCCAGCACATTGGGCTGTCTCTGCTGTCCCCATACTGGAGGCCAGGGGAGAGCTTGCTGCCACCCACTCTGATGGGACTGGCTGCAAGGTGATGCGGAGGAGCCCTGAGCTCACACTAGAGAGGGCAGGCAACAGGGCAGGGCGTTCAGCACCAGCTCTGCCACCAGCCGCTCGCAGCCCTGTCCAGGGGGAGCCTCTCTACCCCAGGGCTGGGGCTGGGACTGCTCCTACCCTGTGACTGGGGAAAGGTGCTGGCTCCTGCTTATTCTCTCAACCCTTAGGGTTACTGCCCCGGCTGCTCTGAGTGGCAGGGGCAGGAACTCTGAGGCTGTCTCTCCACCAGGGCCCCCACGGCACATGGTCGTCAGCCCCACACATCCAGCAACATGAATCAGGCCCGAGCCATGTGACATTGGCTTCAGAATCACAAGGTTTCAACATGCTGGTTTTCTGTGAGCCGAGCCTGGTCTGGAGTGAAGGGAAGCTTCTCTGCCCCTGCCCCTGCCGAACGTGATCCGCCCGCACCCTGCTTTCCTGTTCCCCACTCCTGGTCTGGGTGGGAGCAACTCGGGGCAAATGAGCTCTAAAGACATGCATACAAATGCAGTCTGCACAAGGAGACTTCACTTGCCTTTCCTACATCCTGGGCACTGCTAGTCCACCTCCTCCAAGCACTGTCCTAACTCCCTGCCCTACTTGTACCCTCCCGCCATATCCACACAGCCTCCTATGCCCCCTCATTTGGCCTACTTCTCCCTGCCCCTCCAGTCTCCCATCCCTCCCTCATGTTCTCCTCTGCTATCCTCACACCCACTCAGCCTGCTGTTGGCTCACATTCCCCTGCAGCCTCACAGTCCCTAGCAGCAGCTTCAGTCCTCTGGCAGCCCTGATTTCCCATGCACTGGCTGTCAGGAAAGAATTGCTACCATGACAAGTCAGCTTGTCTCCTCAGCCCATTGTGAAGAACAAGAGGTGACGGCGTTGAGATAAGGGCAGAAGTCACCAACTTGATGCCAGAAATCACGGTATTGAGAGGGACTTCAAAACCCGCTAAACACGGTGTGACTCATCATAAAGCCAAGGGAGCACTGATACCCCGCTGCTCCCTCAACCCCTTTGCCCCTTGCAGCTTCCCCTCCTGGCCCCCAGTATGACCTGTCTCTCCACCTGATTTCTGACCCTGAGGTGACTCCTGCTTCTTACTTCCACGTAAGGCAGGAAAAAGGAGAAGAAAAAGCACTCTTCCGTGGAACTGAATCTCGAGCCGCAGAGCCTTGCATATGGCTTCAGAAGAAGCTGGAAAGGCCCTAAATAGAGCTTTCCATTGAGGATGGTGGCCCAGCATCCCCTGAGCTAGGATTGACAAGCAGTACCTAGGGCCGAGGACCCCACGGTGATGGGGGCTGAGGCACAGGGCAAGCAGGAGATGGTGCAGGCCAGAGTGGAGGAAATTGTTAGCTTGTCCCACGCTGCTACTGCTGTGAACTCCAGGCTGTATTAAAGCACTACAACCTGCTTGTTTCTTGCACTTGCCTGCACGTGGACATTACAGGCAGGAAAGCACTCTGGATTCCACAGCGAGCTACTGTTTAGTTTGGATCAAACATGCCAATCAGCAGCACAACAGGAAAGCTAATGTGGCACACACATGCATCAGAGTTTGCTTACACTGCCTGAGACAGTTCTGATCATCAGGCTATGCAGGGTTCAGCAGCATGTGCTGTCAATTAAGCCACATATTTTCACCAACTCCCCTTTGCAATCAGTTGCAGGAGGATAAAGGTAAGTAGCTGACACAAGGCCAGTCCTTGTGTGCACTAGTTTGAGCAGTATGCTGGTAGGCGAGCCCCCTGGGTTAATTTAGGGGTCAGTTTCTGCTGGTTGGTCACTCTGAGGACTCTGGAAATTTCCTGGTGATGCGAGTCATCTATTGTCCTCCATGGCATAGCAGTAAATTCCCCTCTAGGGCTGGTTCAGAGACGTGCAAGGGAAGACCAGCAATGGGAAGCCAAAGCCATGGAGAGCACAGCGGCAGGGCAAGCTCTTTGAAAAGCCAGTGCCAGCAGCTGGCGGCAGACAGGTGATGGAGAAGGCAGCAAGAAGAAGACAGCTATCACATGAGGAGTTGAACGAGGAGGAGGAGCAGATAGTACAAAGGCCCCAAGGAGGAGGAAAGAGGAACAAAAATTAATGCTGGGTCTGGGAGGTAATTTGGGTTTGAGTTTATGGCCTCAGCACATTAGCTGGATATTAAAATAATCAACAGTGAAATAGTTAACCATACTGACATGCACATGGGGTCATTAGGTTTCAGAGTCAACATCACATTGTTTCAGACTGTCTGCAGGCTCAGACAGACGTCACTACATTGGTTACACTCAGTTCCCATTTGGAACATTTTCTCTGCTATCATAAGGCCTAGAAGCATCATTAAAGAAAAGAAGCAGCAGTTTGGTTTCTGGAGCACAACTTTGTGGCAAGGAGCAGACTGGTGGTGAATTCATAGGTGAGAGAAGGAGGGAGCATGTAGGGTCCTGAACATACCCCTCACTACTGGGCTGGTGCAAGGCGAGCATGGCCTTTGGAAGTGCCCTACTGTGCACACACAGCAGATGAAGCTGGGATAGTGTGAGACGGAGGATGGCTGCAGCCTGCCCTTGTGCATGGCTACGGGAGCTGTGACATGAAAGGGGGTTGATAGCAAAGCATCAGGCTAGTCTCTGTCTTCAAAAACTGGAGGAAAGGAAGAAGCCTTGCTGCTGGGCTTCTTGGCTGCTACCCTGGCAGCTATGGCAGTCACTGACTTGTGGCCTCTGCCCATGTGATGCCATGATAGCTGACAAAGAGGCCTATGCTTCCTCCGGCCTCCGGACTGACCACCGAGGAGCAAGAGCCCAGTAAAGTATGACATCTGAGATTCACCATTGACAAGCAGGTACTTCTAGCCAGCCAGCAGGTCTGTCTGTGTTCAGACGTCTGAGCTGAGACGCCCACTGGCTAATCTTTCAACCACGTCCCAGCTTCCGGAGACTGAATGAAACCACACGAGCCGCAACAACTAGCCTGCATTAGTAGTCACCTTTTCAGTCTGTTTTTAGAATAGTTCCTGAAATACCTAGCGCAGCCCTAGGCTAGCCAGCCATGTTGTCTAAAAGGTCACAGAGGGACACATTTCATAGTTAGGAGTTGCATGTTTAATCCCGAGAAATCATGTTATTTTCACCTACATTTGTCATTTGAATATTAAATATAACAAGCTGTGTCATGAGCAAAACCCACAGGTAAGTGAGGAACATGAAGACCTGGGAGATAGGTCAGAAACAAGAGAGAGCGTGGGCTATAATGGCAGAGAGAAAAGAGGGTCAGGGCAAAACTGGGAGGCAAGATCAAACCAGTATCTTAGATGCCTACATACAAATGCGAGAAGTATGGGTAATAAGCAGGAAGAACTGGAAGTGCTAATAAATAAGTACAACTATGACATTGTTGGCATCACTGAAACTTGGTGGGATAATACACATGACTGGAATGTTGGTGTGGATGGGTATAGTTTGCTCAGGAAGGATAGACAGGGGAAAAAGGGAGGAGGTGTTGCCTTATATATTAAAAATGTACACACTTGGACTGAGGTGGAGATGGACATAGGAGACAGAAGTGTTGAGAGTCTCTGGGTTAGGAATAAAGGGGTAAAAAACAAGGGTGATGTCATGCTAGGAGTCTACTACAGGCCACCTAACCAGGTGGAAGAGGTGGATGAGGCTTTTTTTAAACAACAAAATCATCCAAAGCCCAAGATTTGGTGGTGATGGAGGACTTCAACTATCCAGATATATGTTGGGAAAATAACACCGCGGGGCACAGACTATCCAATAAGTTCCTGGACTGCATTGCAGACAACTTTTTATTTCAGAAGGTTGAGAAAGCTACTAGGGGGGAAGCTGTTCTAGACTTGATTTTAACAAATAGGGAGGAACTCGTTGAGAATTTGAAAGTAGAAGGAAGCTTGGGTGAAAGTGATCATGAAATCATAGAGTTTGCAATTCTAAGGAAGGGTAGAAGGGAGTACAGAAAAATAGAGATAATGGATTTCAGGAAGGCGGATTTTGGTAAGCTCAGAGAGCTGATAGGTAAGGTCCCATGGGAATCAAGACTGAGGGGAAAAACAACTGAGGAGAGTTGGCAGTTTTTCAAAGGGATGCTATTAAGGGCCCAAAAGCAAGCTATTCCGATGGGTAGGAAAGATAGAAAATGTGGCAAAAGACCACCCTGGCTTAACCACAAGATCTTGCATGACCTACAAAATAAAAAGGAGTCATATAAAAAATGGAAACTAGGTCAGATTACAGAGGATGAATATAGGCAAACAACACAGGAATGCAGGGGCAAGATTAGAAAGGCAAAGGCACAAAATGAGCTCAAACTAGCTATGGGAATAAAGGGAAACAAGAAGACTTTTTATCAATACATTAGAAGCAAGAGGAAGACCAAGGACAGGGTAGGCCCACTGCTCAGTGAGGAGGGAGAACCAGTAACAGGGAACTTGGAAATGGCAGAGATGCTTAATGACTTCTTTGTTTCGGTCTTCACTGAGAAGTCTGAAGGAATGTCTAACATAGTGAATGCTTATGGGAAGGGGGTAGGTTTAGAAGATAAAATAAAAAAAGAGCAAGTTAAAAATCACTTAGAAAAGTTAGATGCCTTCAAGTCACCAGGGCCTGATGAAATGCATCCTAGAATACTCAAGGAGTTAATAGAGGAGGTATCTGAGCCTCTAGCTATTATCTTTGGAAAGTCATGGGAGACGGGAGAGATTCCAGAAGACTGGAAAAGGGCAAATATAGTGCCCATCTATAAAAAGGGAAATAAAAACAACCCAGGAAACTATAGACCAGTTAGTTTAACTTCTGTGCCAGGGAAGATAATGGAGCAAGTAATTAAAGAAATCATCTGCAAACACTTGGAAGGTGGTAAGGTGATAGGGAATAGCCAGCATGGATTTGTAAAGAACAAATCATGTCAAACCAATCTGATAGCTTTCTTTGATAGGATAACAAGTCTTGAGGATAAGGGAGAAGTGGTGGATGTGGTATACCTAGACTTTAGTAACGCATTTGATACGGTCTTGCATGATATCCTTATCGATAAACTAGGCAAATACAATTTAGATGGGGCTACTATAAGGTGGGTGCATAACTGGCTGGATAACCGTACTCAGAGAGTAGTTATTAATGGCTCCCAATACTGCTGGAAAGGTATAACAAGTGGGGTTCCGCAGGGGTCTGTTTTGGGACCGGCTCTGTTCAATATCTTCATCAACGATTTAGATGTTGGCATAGAAAGTACACTTATTAAGTTTGCAGACGATACCAAACTGGGAGGGATTGCAACTGCTCTGGAGAACAGGGTCAAAATTCAAAATGGTCTGGACAAATTGGAGAAATGGTCTGAGGTAAACCAGATGACGTTCAATAAAGACAAATGCAAAGTGCTGCACTTAGGAAGGAATAATCAGTTTCACACATACAGAATGGGAAGAGACTGTCTAGGAAGGAGTATGGCAGAAAGAGATCTAGGGGTCATAGTGGACCACAAGCTAAATATGAGTCAACAGTGTGATACTGTTGCAAAAAAAGCAAACATGATTCTGGGATGCATTAACAGGTGTGTTGTAAACAAGACACGAGAAGTCATTCTTCTGCTCTACTCTGAGCTGGTTAGGCCTCAACTGGAGTATTGTGTCCAGTTCTGGGCACTGCATTTCAAGAAAGATGTGGAAAAATTGGAGAGGGTCCAGAGAAGAGCAACAAGAATGATTAAAGGTCTTGAGAACATGACCTATGAAGGAAGGCTGAAAGAATTGGGTTTATTTAGTTTGGAAAAGAGAAGATTGAGAGGGGACATGATAGCAGTTTTCAGGTATCTAAAAGGGTGTCATCAGGAGGAGGGAGAAAACTTGTTCACCTTAGCTTCTAATGATAGAACAAGAAGCAATGGGCTTAAACTGCAGCAAGGGAGATTTAGGCTGGACATTAAGAAAAAGTTCCTAACTGTCAGGGTAGTTAAACACTGGAATAAATTGCCTAGGGAGGTTGTGGAATCTCCATCTCTGGAGATATTTAAGAGTAGGTTAGATAAATGTCTATCAGGGATGGTCTAGACAGTATTTGGTCCTGCCATGAGGGCAGGGGACTGGACCCCTCGACATCCCTTCCAGTCCTAGAGTCTATGAATCTATGTTGACTGGTATTGGAAAGGTTCTAGTAGCCCTGTGCGGTGGGGAAGAGACAAGCTGTTACCTAGCCACCCGTGATTTGGGCAGGCTGCTGAACTGGCGTCAGAGCTGTAGTGTCCAGTTAGCTTCAGTCATGGAGCAATTTGACTTTCCCAGTATCAGCTCTTTGGCTGAAACATACATCTCAGTTTTGGGGGTCAGTTTTTATACAAAGGCCTATATGCTTCACCCAGAGCAATACCAGCACTCTGAGATAATGTGAGTAAATTCTTGCTCCACCGAAGTCAATCACAAAACTCCCACTAACTGCCATGGGAGAGGATTTCCCCCTCCATGTATGATAAAGCCTCAGGGGCATGGGGAGAAATGGGATGATACTGTGTTATTGGAGAAACAGCCTGTGATATGAACGCTTGAGAGGTCAGAGTGACCATTATCTGTGAATCCTTAACTCTAGAAGTTCCTGATTTTGGAGTGTTGCTGTGGAGCCCCAAATGCAGCCTTTTTGTAGGGAGTATTTGTGTTAACCATGCTGTCATTCTTACCAGGTGTCCCTAACCTTTGCAAAGAGAAAGCTCACAGCTAATGCCTCCCTCAACTTACTGAACAATGGGAGCTGCGGAGCTAGAGCTCAGGTCGGGAGCAGCAAGGGGAGCCTCCCTGGCTGCCTCTGCATCTACAGGTCACAGGGACATGCCACTGCTTCCAGGAGCCCTAGGGATCCTGCCTTAGCCCCACTGTAGCTGCCAGGGTCCCTTTTTGACCAGGCATTCTGGTTGAAAACCAGATGCCTGGCAACCCTAGTGCCAGTGGTAGGGGTCTATTACAGGAGTGGGTGGGTGAGGTTTGGTGATCTGCAATGTGCAGGACATCAGACTAGATGATTGTGATGGTCTCTTCTGACCTTAAAGTCTCTGTGTCTCTGAGTCTGACTCTATGAGTCAGTGCCCACCCCCTGCTCCATGCTCATCTCGGGCTGACCCACAATAAAGGGCTTTCTTTTCCATTCAGTTTGAAAAAGGAATCAGTCCAGCTTCCAGGAGAACCACTCACACGTGTCCTGCAGCTCTGTCACTCCTCCACATGATTAGACCCCAGGGACTTGTGGAATCTGGAGAAGTGGAGATGGGACTCTGACCTGGTGCTAATAGAGAAACTCACAGTGGGAATTAGATCTGTTCCCTAAAATAAACAGTATGAGTCTCTCATTTCTAAACAAGCCCTGGCAGCCCTTTTTGCCCTGTAATGATCGGCTGTGACTAATCATTCTGGTAGGTGTTGGGTCAGAATCAGCAATGGTTCTCCACTAAGGTCATTTACTTTTGTTGTTTATACTGCTAATTTTATCCCTGCTCAGAGTGGCTAATGTATTCTTTATACGCCTAGCAATGATAAATGTTGAAGCTAAATAAAGGCTTCCTGGCACAGGACAGTTTAGGGCTGATATGGCAGATCCAGAACTTTATCAGCAAAGGAATTAACACTCCATGTGACAGGTTTTCTTATTTTCCACCAAGCTACACACTTATGAATGGGAAATAGTGCCAGCAAATAGCATTCCCTGGTAAGAGACCAGATAAATGATGTATTGTGCCTTTACAAAGCAGGGGTGCTGAGTGGTGAAGGGAACTTAGAAGGAAACTTGCACCTGTGGGGGCTAGAAGGAATTCTGCATGCACCTGTACTCTGAGCCTGTGGTTGCTCCCAGGAGAAGAGCCACCCTCCGGAGGGAGCCAGAGCTTAGACATGTAAACCTGAGAAAGCAAATAATACAGAGAAAGCAGAGTCTCTGCTGAGGCTGCTGGACACAGATGAACACCATGTTTCTCCCTGGCTCACCAGCTGCTATGCTCATAGACTCATAGACTCATAGGTCAGAATGGACCAATATGATCATCTAGTCTGACCTCCTGCACAAGGCAGGCCACAGAACCCTACCTATCCACTTTTATAACAACTCCTAACCCAGGACTGAGTTATTGAAATCCTCAAAATTGGTTTGAAGATCTCAAGCTGCAAAGAATCCACCAGCAAGCGACCCATGCCCCACGCTGCAGGGGAAGGCGAAAAACCTCCAGGGCCCCTGCCAGTCCGCCCTGGAGGAAAATTCCTTCCTGACCCCAAATATGGCGATCAGCTAAACCCTGAGCATGTGGGCAAGACTCACCAGCCAGCACCCAAGAAGGAATTCTCTGCAGTAACTCAGTTCCCATCCCATCCAACATCTCCCTGCAGACCATTGAGCAGACTTATCTGGTGATAATCCAAGATCAATTGCCCAAATTAAACTATCCTATCATAACATCCCCTCCATATACTTATCAAGCTTAGTCTTAAAGCCAGATAAGTCTTTTGCCCCCACTACTTCCCTCGGAAGGCTGTTCCAGAACTTCACTCCCCTAATGGTTAGAAACCTTCGTCTAATTTCAAGTCTAAACTTCCTAATATCCAGTTTGTACCCATTCGTCCTCGTGCCTACATTAGTACTAAACTTAAATAATTCCTCTCCCTCCCTAACGTTAACCCCCCTGATATATTTATATAGAGCAAGCATATCCCCCCGCAGCCTTCTTTTGGCCAGGCTAAACAAGCCAAGCTCTTTGAGTCTCCTTTCATAAGGCAGGTTTTCCATTCCTCGGATCATCCTAGTAGCCCGTCTCTGGACCTGTTCCAGTTTGAATTCATCCTTCTTGAACATGGGACACCAGAACTGCACACAATATTCCAGATGGGGTCTCACCAGCGCCTTATATAACGGTACTAACACCTCCTTATCCTTGCTGGAAATACCTCGCCTGATGCATCCTAAAATTGCATTTGCTTTTTTAACAGCCGTGTCACATTGGCGGCTCATAGTCATCCTGCTATCAACCAATACCCCAAGGTCCTTCTCCTCCTCTGTCGCTTCCAACTGATGCGTCCCCAACGTATATCTAAAATTCTTATTATTAATCCCTAAGTGCATGACCTTGCACTTTTCACTATTGTATTTCATCCTATTACTATTACTCCAGTTTACAAGGTGGTCCAGATCTTCCTGAATAGTATCCCTGTCCTTCTCCGTGTTAGCAATATCCCCCAGCTTTGTGTCATCCGCAAATTTTATTAGCACATTCCCGCTCTTTGTGCCAAGGTCAATAATAAAAAGGTTAAACAAGATTGGTCCCAAAACCGATCCTTGAGGGACTCCACTAGTAACCTCCTTCCAGCCTGACAGTTCACCCTTCAATATGACCCGCTGGAGTCTCCCCTTTAACCAGTTCCTTATCCACCTTACAACTTTCATATCTAAACAGCCTGTGCTATGTAATGTCATCATCGTACAGGGGCTCCCTAAGTGCTGGTATGGATCTGGCAGTCAGAGATGGAACTGCTGAGCAAACGGCAATGCACAGGAATCACAGCTACAGCTGGGCAGGAAATGTGGGGGTTTTCCCTGGAAAAATTTGATTTTTTGGTGAAAAATCAAAAACTCCACAATTTTGGTCAAAAACCTTTTTAGGTAAAAATTGAAAATTTTGATTGAGAAATGCCATTGCAGTGCCTCAGTGGAGCTGTAGTTTTGGTATTCATGCCCCTATTGTTCTCTAAGGGTTGGGCTCCCTAACTGGACTAAATCTCCCACAATGGAACATGGTCTCCCCATCTCACTCAGTCACTGCAGTGCATTCTGGGAGTCTTTTGCTATGCTGCATCCTGGGATGTGTAGTGCAGGTGGGGAATCAAGGCCATAGAGGAGAATGGGGACATGAGGCACCTGAACTACAACTCCCATGAGGCAGTGCACTGGTATTGCCAAATCAAAGTTTTCAGTTTTCAGGGTTCTGTTTTTCTATGAAAAGTTGTAATTTTCCACAGAAAGCTGACACTCCGGGAAAATAGTATTTAGTTGAAAACTCAATTTTCTGTGGAAAAAACAGTTTACATGGAAACTTTTGACCAGTCCTCTTCACAGCAAAGAAAAAGTTATGTAGGGATATGAGAGGAGGTGGGGACAATGCACAGGAGAGGCAGGAAAGGCAGATTAGAATGCTGTGCCAGAAGGGAAAGAGTGGGAGTTAAGGTGAGTCTTGGAAAGTGTGGCCGTAGTAACTTTATGACAAGCAGAGCAGTGTCAGGATAAACTCTTTATTATGAGCAGGAACTGTCTATAGAAAGAACAAATGTCCCACTGCTCTGTGTAGCTGCAACTGTCTTGTCCTGGGTTTCATTGTTTCTGCCCCTGCAGGAAGTGTCCCAGGAAACCAAACGCTGCACCTACAGTGTACAGGAAGCATGACATCACTACACTTCCCAGAGGACTTACTCTATGAAACATCTCCCCTTCTTTAGATCCCTTTCTAAATTTCTTCACTGAACTGAACCACCACTAAATGATCACTGGCATGTTGACTTGCCAGTGCCCTTCCTGCCAGATTCTCATGAGTCTGTGTTTGTAGCTGTGGGAAAGGTCTTGCTCATTCATTATAATATTTTTTTATTTTCTCATTGTACTTGTGAAGTCTTTTCCTCACTATCGCAGACTCCTTAGTCATCCTTTGTTTTGTCCTATATCTGGTAATCGAGTATTTACATATCTGTTGTAAACAAGTTTAGCAGGTGACTTTCCACATTGCAGTGGTGCTCTGTAGTTGAGTAGTGCTGCATACCAATTTTCTCCTCCATCCATTACTTTTTGAGCAAGTTCTTTACTATACATACTCCACATTAAAAACATATGAACTGCCATACTAGGTAAAATCAATGGTCCATTTAGCCCAATATCCTGTATCCGACAGTGGCCAGTACCAAAGCTTCAAAGGGAGTGTTCAGAAGAGGGCAATTTTGGAGAGATCCACTTCTATTTTCCCCTCCAGGGTTCTGGCAGTCAGAGGTTGAGGGTCACCCCGACCATAAGGTTGCATCCCTGACCATCTCGGCTAATAGCTAATAGACCTATCCCTCATGGACTTATGTAGTTCTTTTTTTAACCCATTTATAGTTTTGGCCTTCACAATATTCCATGGCAATGAGTTCCACCAATTAACTGTGCATTGTGTGAAAAAGTACTTCCTCTTGTTTGTATTAAACCTGATGCTGACTAATTTCATTGGATGATACCTAGCTTTTCTTTTCACTTTTCCCACACCATTCGGTATTGTATAGACCTCTATTATATCTCCCTGCTTAACTGTCTCTTTTCTAATCTGAACAGACCTAATAATTCTTCACATTCTTTTTGACTGCTGCTGGACTTTGGATTTCACTATCTTGAGTAACTTTTGTCTCATCTGCAAATTTTGCTATTTCACTATTCACTCCTTTCTCCAGATAATTTACGGATATGTTGAACAGCACTGGTCCCAGTACAGATCCTTAGGGGATCCCACTATTTATCTCTCTCCCTAGTGAAAACTATTTATTTCTGCCCTTTGTTACCTATCTTTTAATGTTACTGATCCATGAGAGGACCTTCCTTCTCATCCCATGATAGCTTATTATGCTTCAGAGCTTTTGGTGAGGGACCTTGTCAAAGGCTTTCTGAAAGTCCAAATACACTATTATCAACTGGATCACCTGTGTTGACATGTTTGTTGAGATCCTTAAAGAATACTTATAGATTGGTGAGGCATGCCTTCTCTTTAAAAAAGCCAGGTTGGCTCTTCCCCAACAAATCATGTTTATCTATATGTCTGATAATTATGTTCTTTATTTTACATTCAGATAATCCAGTGGTTTGACGATGTCTGGGACTAGATGTCTCATGATGAAAGTCATACATTTTAGCAAAGTTCAGGATTCCCTATTCTTGAACTGTGGTCCATTGTCAGCTATTACTGTTCTTGGAATTCCATGATGTGAAAATACAGATTTAAGTCCCAGACAACTGTTGAGCTGTGGTTTCTTCAAATGTGACTATATTTGGGAAATTGGCAAAGTAGTCCACTATAACCAGGTGATCATGTCTTCCCAGGTTGAACATGTCAATTTTGACTTTGTCTCAAGAAATTATGTGTTGTTCTTGGGGTATCATTGGTTCTTTCTTCTGGGAATTTCTGCACTTCTGACACATTCCCTACCTGCTCGTCATTTCTTCACTGTCACTATTAACCCTTGGGCAGAATACAACTTTTCAAGTTCTGCTGTTTGATTTGATCAATCCTAGGTGCCCTTCATGTATTGTTCTAATATGCTGCTTCTCATCACTGTTGGAACCAATCTGTGTCCTTCAAGAGCACTCCTGAGATCACTGAAAGCTTATTTTTATAGTGGAAATTGACAGGTGGGAAGTGTTGATTTTTTCCCCTCCTTTGCTTATATCACTGCTTGCAGCATTTCATCATTAGTTGTTTCTTTCTCCAGTTCATCCTGTATGCCTGGACATACCATATGTGACATTTTAATCATGTTCACATGTATGTTTACTGCTTGTTCCAGATCATCAGGCTCCATATTGTCAGATGGAGCATGTCCTCTTGAGAGTGTGTATGTGCCATTACTAAGTGGTGTCCAGGTTGGAACTGTAGGGTCACATCATGGTTCTGTATTTCCAAAAATAGTCATTGTATCCATGGTGGTTCTTCTCCAAGCCCCTTTTTGTGTATTGCAATCAGTAGTTTGTGAGACATTTCTGCTTTGAAACTACACCCACAGAGAAAGTTGTGAAATCTTGTACATGCCTATTTCAGACCTAGTTACTCTTTATCATTTTCTCTATGGCTGTCATAGCCCTAGATGCATAGGAAACTGGCGACCAGTTAGTTCCATGACTATATAGTAGTACTGCTCTCCACTCCCAGCCTTCCTTTCAAGGCATCTGTAGAGAGTATGATGTCTTTCAGTGGGTGGGAAAATGTTAGCACTGGAGATGAGGTCAGAATGTGCGTTAGATCATTGAACTCTCTTTCATGCTCTGGCATCCATGCCATTTGGTGCCCTTGTGGGGGTGGTGTCTTTAGGTGAGTTGTGCAAGCCGTATAGTTAGGTAGGAACTAGCTGGCATAATTCAGCGTGCCTAGAAAACTCTGAATTCCCTTTTTATCTTCAGATTTTGGCATGTTTGCCTGAATTACTGATTCACCAGACAAGTTTTCCCTTGAGATCAGTCTCTCTCCTAAGTATGTTACTTTGATTGCTATAAATTGACATTTGGCCTTATTTAGTTTAAGGTTATTAGCTCTCACAATTTCCAGAACTCTTCTCAGTTGTTTCTGATGTCCAATGGCAGAGCTGCACCAAATTATGATGTCTTCATTGTACACTTTCACACTTGCTAGACCCTCTAGCATCTGGCTCACTGTATGGTGAGATAGTTCTCGAGCCAAACCTCTTCTAAAAGGAGCTTTAGGAAGCAGTATCTGCCAAATGATGTGTTGCATGTGCAGGTACTGGAGCTCTCAGTATCCAAGGGAATCTGCCAAAATCGAGCTGATACATCCAATTTGCTGAAGAAGTTGGCTCCTGCCATCTCAGAAACAGTTCACTTTTTGTGGACAAGTGGAAGTGTTCTCTTTTTATGTTTTTGTTCAGCTCCATAGGATCCACAGGCAGCTGTAGTCCCCTTCCTTTGGGCTCTATAATTCCTAAGGAGTGAACCCAATCTGTTAGTTCTTCTGTTCTTTGAATGATACCATTTGCTGGCATGCTTTGTAGCTCTTCTAGCCTCTTTCTTAAACATGTGACACTCTTGTATACCATGTGCCACCGGTCTCACATCTTCTCCTAACCATACCTTGTTTCTTACTGGGAGGCACCCATTGCCTGTGAATGCATCTTCATCTTTCGTATCTGGTTGCCACGACTGTCTGGGTGTATCTCACGTAATCATTTCCCGCCAGTGTGAGGACCTTGGGCACTGCTGCACCTCGGTCCCTCCTATTCTCTGCACATACTAGCCTAGTCTCCTGTGGGCTGTAATACTGTGGTCTCATTTTCATTGCTGGGTTTAGTGTGCAGGTGCTGGGTGGTGTTGGTGCCTGTGATACATAGGAGGTCAGACTAGATGATCTGATGATCCATTCTGGCCCTACACTCTATGACTCCATGTTACTTTTCTGTCTCTCTGTAGTGTACATCCTGTTAACAAGACCTCACACATGTGTAACCCTCTGGGTCCCACCACAAGCTCTTGTTTTATCATTTTCCCTTTGTATTTCAGTGTCAGTGTGCACTCTCCCAACCTCGGAAATGTTCCTCTGTTACAATATTTCACAGATACTTTTGACTTGTCCACTTTTATGTGCTCCTCACATCTTCCTATTTCAGTTAGTACGTTGATTTGTGCCCCGGTGGCTATCTTGTATGTCATATAAGTGCTATCTGTGCACATTTTAATTAGCCAATCTTTTGTGTTTCCAGCCTCTTCTATTATTGTGCTTAAAAGCCGCTCTTTCTTTTCACTTGAGGAATCCATTTTTGCACTTAATACGTGCATTTTCCTGCTTCCCCTGCCCATTTTAGCATAATGGTTTGGCTAGTTTCTACATATTTGTCTAAACACTGGGCATTTCATGCTGATTGCCACGTCATAGCTTTGTTTCCTGCTTTCCATGTTTCTTCCCTGGCCAACTTAATTTCTCTGACCCTTTCCCTTGCTGGTTTTGCTGTGGTACTCACACTGTCATGCTCTCTACCTTCGCTAAGTTGTTTAGCTGTGTTTCTGGTTGTTCTGCTGCTTGGCGTATACATTTGCCATTTGTAATATCAGATCCATCTTCCTTAGTAACCATCATGGACTCTTTTATTATTATATACCTGGACAATCTGGTCTTATCTGAGAGCCTTTTGATATTCAATATTCACAGGACTGACTTTTTAGTTTTAAATCTGTGACCAACTTCTCTATAGTTTCCCCTTCATTCTGTGTTCTCACCCTGAAAATAAACTTCTCCTAAGGAACAGTTTTTCTAGGGACACTATGATCCTCAAAGGGTTTTCATTATTTTCTCAATGCTTTCATCTCTCTCCCCACCACTATCTGTAAGGAATGCATTGTATGCCTCTAGGGCTTCTGTGCCCGCCCCTGTTAAGAGCAGAGCAATCTTTTGCTCATCCTCCAGTTTACTTGCCCCTGTGGCTTTCATATACAGCTCAAATTGCTCTTTGAACCTTTTGTGGGATCTTCAGCATTACCCCTTATTCTTAGGGCTGGTGGGGGAGTCACTCTGTAGCCGCCCTTTTCAATTCTCATCATCTTCATCAGCTGCTCTATACCTCAGGGCAGGACTAGACTGGGGATTGTCTGGGGATTGGTCCTGCTTTGAGCAGGAGGTTGGACTAGATGACCTACTGAGGTCCCTTCCAACCCTGATATTCTACGATTCTAAGATCAGAAATGAGGATATTCAAAGCCAAACCCAGCAACCACTGCCATTAGCACTAGCTCAATTTTGGCAGCTTTCTTGGTATGGACCTATTATTAGAAAGGAAGAACAACAAAGTCTGAAGCCTGTGTATCAAGGAATGTCACTATATGGCCAGTGATCATGTGGATGCCGAAAGCTTCAGAGAGGCAGCAAGATTGCCAGGGATGGACATAAACTGAATATATAATTAGACCACTGTAAAGCCCTAGCCAGAAATCAGTCTGCAAGAAGACCACATCCCTTTGGGATTTGCCATGATGATGACGATGATTGATGATAATGATTAGCAGTAGCCATTGTACTGTTACCTCTGACTGGGTCATCCAGCATGCTGTGCCTTCCACTGCTGGTACCATGTAGTATCTTACTGACATGACTGGTGTCAAGATAAACCCTTAATTATGAACAGGAACTATGTACAGCAATGAGGTCACAAACATCCTACTGCCCTGTGTAACTGCAGCCTGCAACTGCCCTACCTTGTGTTTCTTTGCACCTGCCCCAGCAGAAAGTGTCCCAGGAAACCAAAGATTGCAACTACAGTGCACAGAAAATGTGGCATCTCTACACTTCCTAGAGGACTTACTGTAACACAAGGGCAGCAAGGTTACTGCCCAGAGTCTGTGCAGTGGCAGTGAAGCAGCAGAGGAATGTGAGAACGGGACTGTGGAGGCCAGATTTGGGACTGCAGGCAGAGATGGGGTCCTTGACCTTGAACAGGAGGGGAGTGATTCTGTAGTGTGGGTTGGAGCGATGTGATCCCATTCACATACAGTGCTGGGGAAGTGGATGCTGCCTTCTGCAGTGTTATGTTCATGGCATACACATGGGAAAAGTTAGAAGAAAACATCAAATGCGCTTGCTGGAAGATTGGAACATAACACTACTCCTGTTATTAGAATCCATAATGATACACAGTAACCGATAACAGAAAGGGACAAAGCAGGCTGCTCCCTAAGGCAGAAAGGCACAAATTTGAGGAACTGTCTCTCTAAATTGCCCTGTTTTGTTCATTCCCTCAGAAGCATTTAGCACTGGCCACTGTCGGATAACAGGACACTGAGCTAGATGAACCATTGATCTGGCCCCGTACGGCCATTCTTATGTTAACTCATTCTACCTTGTTCTAGGCTGTGTCTTTCCAAACTGACTTTGATGGCATGCTTCCCTACAGAGCCCCCCAAGCCTGCAGGCAGGACCAGCAAGTCCCCTCCCATACACACACATTCTTAAGGTGAAAGCTTTCAATTCCAACAGTCTGAGACACCATGGCAGTCGGCCATCAGCTAGAGAGCAGTAAAACAAGCTGCATGATATATCCAGGCTTCACTGTCTCCTTAAATAAGCTGCGACGCTTGGAGGGGCAGGTGCAAGGGATGCCTCCCTGCAATATTCAGCTACCACTTTGTTACCTATTTTCCATGAGGAGTTCATAGTCAGCAGTGATAACAATCAAATCCTTCCCTTCCCCCAAGCTGTGTCCTCAGACTAGCTGTTCTCTTGGATTCTGAAATTTTCCTTCTCCAGCGATGTTCAGATCCAATGCACAGTAAACACCATCCCATCCTGGGCCCAAACAGTGGCTTGAGCATTCGTTGGGGTCCCTGGGACTCTAACTCACTCATTTCCTTCAGGAACTGTGGTGTGAAAGTCACTAGCCCCTAGTTAGATAACAGTGAGCTGAACTCAGTTCCAGTCCTGTGTCCTGCTCTTCTCGCACATCTGCTTTCACTTCTGCCTCTCCAGAACACGTGTGTTTGCCTCCTGGCTAATTCAAACCTGCTCGGGTCTGGTACTAAGGGTGACTCAGCATCCTGGGCAGCAAGGCCAGCTGTGAGCAGGGGGACACTGCGAGTGACACGTGGGGTTTCATAGTAATATGTTCTCCCTGGAAAGCTCAGCTCAGATGCAGAATGTTGTGCTGCGACAGGGAGGTTGAGGGTTGCAGGGGCAGGAGACGTAATGTCATCAGCTGAGGATCTGGGCTGCAGACTCCTGCCTCACTGATAACACAGGCTGGGCAGGGTGCAGTGCCTGTGTCAGGGGCTGCTCACTGACAGAGTGGATACAAACAGATACAGATCAGCTGCCTCATGCACAGTGAAATTCTCCCTGAGCAAATTAGTGCTTAGTGGTACTGAACTGGTGCTAGGCATCGTGCTGGCCTTCACAGAGGGACTTTTCACCACGCAGAGGAAGGCGTCCTATGGAAATGGGGTGTGAGTGTTCTATTGCTGTGGTTCTCAACCAGGGTACGCCTACCCCTGGAGGTACACAGAGGTCTTCCAGGGGTACATCAACTCATCTAGATATTTGCCTCGGTTCACAACAGGTTACATGGAAAGCACTAGCGAAGTCAGTACAAACTAAAATTTCATACAGACAATGACGTGTTTATACTGCTCTGTATACCATACACTGAAATGTAAGTACAATATTTATATTCCAATTGATTTATTTTATAATTATATGGTAAAAATGAGAAAGTAAGAAATGGCTCAGTACTAGTGTGCTGTGACATTTTTGTATTTTTATGTCTGATTTTGTAAGCAAGTCATTTTTAATTGAGGTGAGACTTGGGGTACGCAAGACAAATTAGACTCCTGACAGGGGTACCGTATTCTGTAAAGATTGTGAGCCACAGTTCTATTGCACCCGATGGGCTTGATTCTCCTCTCACATGCACCAATTATTTATTGGGGGAACTGCTGATTTCTGTCAAATTACTCTCTATTTACACCAGTGGGAGACCAGACTCAAGATCCACAAGGAGCAGACTTTAGGTTATACAGAAACTTAAAATCGGTTTTCCTGACTAGGGTGCATTTGACTTGATCATTTGAGTATTCAAAATTTGGAGTGGTTTGGCCCTGGGGTTTGACTCTGGCCCATTTCAGACAGATGTTCTGTTCTCTCTGGTTGTGTGGCAGAAGGGCTACACTCTAGTAATTCCCAGAGACTCTGTTTCTCTTCAGAGGTTTCCCAGCCTTGAATTAACACGTCCAAACTTGTGAGGTTGGCAGGCTCACAGTCCAAAAAAAGCTGGCTGCTGGGTGGGGGGATTTGTGGTTATTTGCTCAGGGATAGAGCTGAGGGAATTAGAGCAAATAACGGTAACGATAACTGTCTTTTTTTGTTCATGAAGTGTCTGTGGCAGCATCTAATTTTCATAAAGTTATTTGTTATTTCAGTTGACTTGACAAATAATTGGGATTGACCCTAGATTGTTTGGTTCAGGGATTCAGAAGTTGAGTTCTGTGGTTCACATGGTGCTGTGTGGGACCTCTGATTGGAGGGATGGAATCAAGCCATCAGTGCTAATCTCCATGGTTATGAGTTACAAATTATCTTCCCCTCCCCTTTTCAAAGGGACAACTTGCAGCCGAAGCAGAACCTGAGTCCCACATAACTGGCTGGTGCCTTCCGTCTCGGGCTGGCCTTCTGCCTAGAAGTGAATTTCAGACTCCATGAATACTCTGATATTCATTAGTTATTATGTTTTTCTATGCACATAAGTTCAGTTACTTCTCTACAAGCTGAATGGTAGGTTTTTTTAAGGGAAAAAAGTCTCAGTGTGTGTGACTCCTTTGACATCCTGCATTGACCCTATATCACAAAATGTCCGTTACCCCTGTAGAGAGCTGAACCCCACCAATGTAAAGATGCAATATAGAGAAAACTAAGTCCTGACAGTGCCATCGTGTCACACCCCACATCTATCGCATTAGCATTACCGTTTTCCAAGTGACAGTTTGAAACACTGAGTAGGGCTGTTGCTGCTGGGAGACTTGGGCAGGGCTCCCCCGAAGCAATGATCCAAACCATTCAAGAGGCAAAAGACCGGCTGAAGGATCTTTTAAAACAATCTTTGACCCTCAGCCCTCTCTATGCTTCTTGTTTCTTAAGTCACATAGACTCACGGTCAGCTCTTCATCCCACCACAGGCACGTAGGTGAGGTTCTCTGGAGCAGCGTGGCAGCCCGGGGCATGTTCCATGCTGCAGGAACATACCATGCTCTGTATGCTCAGGCTCTATTTTTAAATGTCCATAACTTTGTTTTTCAAAACAAATGTATTCCAGCCACAGCAGAGGCACCAGGCCTCACTCAAAATTCTGCCTAGACCAAGGCTGAGGTATTAAACAAGGTTGATTTGGGATTATCCCAGCTAAAAGCAGACCCTGAAAACCCCCTAGGTGAGTTTTCTTTCTCTCTTTCTTTTCTAATCACATTAAGATAACTGGGAAATGCCCCAATGGATTGTTATGAAATTTTAAAAGCACATACTTCTGGACTGGGATCAATCACGAGCCAGTCAGCCAAAAAATGTGATTTTTGGAGAAAGCTGAAGTGCCTGTAAATAGGAATTCAGAATACAAAGCCCATTTGGGGAGACAGAGCTCTTGGGATGCTGTAATGTTTTGGGGGTTTATGTAGTTATAACCTGCAGGCAGTAGTTCCAACACCAAGATGATTTCAGGCAGAGAGCTAAAGGTAGTTAACAGACTTAACTGGTAATATAGATGTGCAGCTGATAAAAAGAATTGCATTACAACTAACAATAAGCATTTAAAATAAAAAAAAATGCAAGCAGTTGCCTACAGGTGGTGCCCAAGCAGTTGCCTACAGGTGGTGCCCAAGCATGTAAATAAAACGGTTATGTGGTGTGGAGAATGTTAGATCATGCGTTCAGTTCAAGTGATTTGATAGGTAATGGATTCTAGGAGAAGTAAAGCCAGTGGCTGGACATGAGACAGTGATAAGGACTCTGTAAGGGCCCTTTTGGTTGCTAGGAGCCACCCTTCAATGTTTGTTCAAATTCCTGCACTGGGAGGAGATGGCTGGAGGGGGGAGTTGAGGCTGGTGGGCTGGAGAGGGCTTGTTCTTGGAAGCTGCCAGGAAGGGACTCAGAATGAGTTCATACAAGGGTTTACTTGTAAGTAATAAAGTGAGTTCATTAACTGAGCCTGAGAGGAGCTCTGACGACTGGTTTCCCCGGCCTCCAAAGAGCACCAACCATACTATCAGTGAGCTCCTGCTCCTGAGGACAGGGTCCTTGGATTAAGGGAACAGAGGGAGGGGAGACATGAAGTGTGAAGCTTGGTGTTGGCAGCTGTTACCCGAGCCTGGGGCACAGGAAATGCTGGGTCATGTGACAGTGTCAAAAAATAACATGGGAACAGAACCTCTTCTGTAACTTGGCCCCTTTCCACCCTGAAAAACAGCTGGGTCTCCCCATCTGGATTCCGGTAGCACTGTGACAGCTGGCATATCACAGAGCAGCGGTTCTCAAACTGAGGGTTGGGACCCCAAAGCCGGTCGGGACCCCGTTTTAATGGGGTCACCAGGACTGGTGTTAAACTTGCTGGGTCCTGGGGCCAAAGCCCGAAGGCTTCAGACGTAGGTGGAAGGGCTCAGATTACAGCCCCCTTCCCCCGCCTGGGGCTGAAGTCCTGGGGTTTTGGCTTGGCTCTCCTGCTTGGGACAGCGGGGCTTGGGTGGGCTCAGGCTTTAGTCCCCCCTCCTGAGGTCATGTAGTAATTTTTTTGTTGTCAGAAGGGGGTCACGGTGCAATTAAATTTGAGAACCCTTCCTCATAGAGCATATCAGTGGGGATGCTTATGGTCTCTGGCTGACCCAAGGAAACAATGCAATGCAGGAATCTCCAGTCCAGGTGACTTGAGATTAACAGCAAAGAAAGCAAGCACACTTATAACATGTCCATGGGAGAGCACAGTGTGTGTGACTTACTCTGACATTCAGCTTGACATGCCTTACTGCGTTGCCCCTCTCCTACACTCACACGGATCCCTATACCACATTGTCAATGGACAGAACCGGGTACAGTTTTAGCTGCTTCTACTGTAGGACCGCAGCAAATGACAGGATACTGACTAAGCTCATTCTCTTTGCTTGGGGGCCAAAGCAGGCGGTAAGAATCTGTTAGCTGCTGATACATGAGGTATGTGCATTTGGAATCTTATTTTCTGTTCACTCGCCTCAGCTCTAGGGATTAGGAGCTTAAGTGAGTCAGCTGAGGATAACAAAGCTGTGTCCAAGGGCATGAGTAGACAATGGAGAGGAAAAGCTCGCCAAAACATACTCCAGAATGCCAAAAAAACCATAAAGCAGCAGCCGATAGCATCAGTTAAACTTCTTGCCACTGATTTGGAGACTGCTCTTTGCATAAACACACTAGTTCATGCAAAGAAAGGTATAGATCTCAACTCCAGTCGCTAAAGGACAGGAACTGAATGAATAATAACAGCATTTCCTGATGGAAATGACCTGCAGAAAAAGTGATGCTCATGTTCTTGAAGTAGGCCCACATCACATCTTTTCCTGACAGACCTCAAGGCATCAGGCAATTGCCTGGATTAGGGCATGTACAGGCCTCATCCACCTTCCACAGACACTGGTGTGAATGAGGAGTAACTCCTCTGAAGTCAAGGTTGCACCAATGATGTGAATGGTGAGTGAGGCCCCAGAGTGTGAAAAGCAAAGATCCTGCACAAATACGCCTTTGAGAGGAGAGTCAAACCCTGCTGGCTTGTACCTGCAGGCGGGAGAGAGCTCAGTCTTTGCCAGTTGAGAGTGACACTGGATTGTGACTCCCAAGCTGCAGATGCACAAATCCAAAGGCTGAGGAGAGCGAGGGAGCAGGAGCTCTCTCCACCCCCTCAGACAGCCATGTCTTCCCCAAGAGACTGAACAGCTGATCAGACTCCTCCTGTGTCTTTGATCCAACTTGCTCAGATGTTTTTCAAGCTCTTTATCGTCAGACTCAGACTATAGCAAAGCCCCGTGATCAGTGACTGTTCTACAGCAATAGCTGTGCATTGCTGATAGGACTTCCAGGGAGACAATCCCACCACAGGGAGGGGCAAGGGTATGGGAACAAACATGGCCACCGTTACCATGGACATCTGGGTTTCAGGATTGAAGCAATCTGCACATTGTTGTGGGTTCATTTCAGCATCGCCCAACTGGAGCCACAGGTCCATGTTCCCTGTAAGGGCTGTTTTTGAGGGGACACCAGGGAAAAAAGCAACATGGAGGTATTAGGCTAGAAGCAACCGGGCCACATGGACAGAGCAAGGCTCAGGGTTTAATAAAATGCCACTTGTTCAACCTAACCTGCATCCAGTTTCGCTCTTTGGTAATGAAACAGGTGTGTAGAGCACCAGTGCTGCATTTTGCTGCAGATGGGCAATTCTCTGCAATGTTAGCTGAGTTCAGATGGCTTCCGAATGTACTATCACAACGAAACACACTGTATGAGACTCACCACACTCACTGGCCACAGTAGCTTACAAGATCAATCCTTTCCCATATATGCTCTGCAAAGGCTGTAGGTGCCACTGATTTCTGCTGAACCATCAGGGTTAAAAGGCCTGCAAAAATCTCCCAGGGTCACAGCTCAATCCATGGTCTTTGCTAGTTCAAGAATGCAGGGTGACAACAATAGCTTCTCGCAGCCTGTGCACCAGATTCAGAGAGTTTAAGGTCAGAAGGGACCACTCTGATCATCTCGTCTGAATTCTGACATCACACAGGCTGGAGAGCCTTCCCCAGCAATTCCTGCAACAGACCCAGCACTCCCGGCTGAGCTAGAGCAGAAAGAGGCAACCACTCTTGATTTTAAGACTCCAAGTGATCCAAGAGAATCCAGCCAGTTCCTAGGTAAATTCTTCCAATGGTTAATTACCCTCACCATTAAAAATGAGCTCCTGGTTTGTAGTTTGAATCCGTCTCGCTTCAGCTTTCAGCCTTCAGATCTTGTTCTGCCCTCTATCAGAAATCTTCTCATGAAGGTACTTACAAACCACAATCAAGCCACCTCTTCACCTTCTCTTGGTTATGCTAAATAGGTTGAGCAGAAATCTCTCACTCAGGCAGGTTTTCCAGACCTCATATTCTTGTGGCTCTGCTCTGAACCCTTTACAACTTATTAACATCTGTTTTGATGCATGGACACCAGAAAGAGATACGGTATCCCAGTAATGGTCTCTTCCGTGCCATAAACAAATACCACTTCTCATCCACAGCATCACACTGATAATTCATGCTTAGTTGGTTCTCTGCTATGACCTCTAAGTGCATTGTAAAGTCACTGCTTTCTAAGATAGTCCCCCATTCTGTCAGCATGACTTGAATTCTTGGTTCCTAGATATATGACGTTGCATTTGACTGTATTAAAATGCTGTTGTTCAAATGAGCCCAGCTTACTGAGCAATTCAGATTGTCCTGTATAACTGAGCTATCATTCATTTTTAGTCCACCAGTTTTTCTGTCAGCTGCAAATTTTACCAGCAAAAAACTTTGGTATTTTCTCCCAGAGCATTGCTAAAGAGATTGAATAGCATCAAGCTGGGACCAAAACAGTGCAGGGGGTCCCACTAAACACACCCATGTTGGATGCTCATCCCACATTAATTATATCTGAGAGCTTGCAGCTGGCCAGCTTTTCATCTATTTAATAGGGGCTACATTGCCTTTGTATCATGCTATTTTTAATGAGTGTGTCATCTGAGACTAAGCCAAACACATTTCAGAAGTCAAGTATATTATGTCACGTTACCTTTGTCAACCAAACGTGTAATCTCATCCAAAAATTTTGTCAAATTAATCTAACAAGACCTGTTGTCCATAAATCCATGCTGACTGGTATTAACTATGGCACCATTCTTCAGTGCTCTATTAAATTAGCCCTAGATCAGCCTTTCCAGGTTAACAGATTATATTAACAGACCTATCGTTTACTCTAGTTTTACTGTTTGCATTCGATAAATATTGGCTGAGCAATAGCTTTCTGCAGTCCTTTGGAACGTCCCCAGTGTTCCAAGGTTTGTTAAAAATCAGCATCTATTATGCAGAGAGCCCCTGGGCCAGTTCTTTTAGAAGTCTTGCGTGCAGGTTAACTGGTACTGCTGCTTATGAGCAAAATCCAGAGAAACCATGAAAAGCTTGTGCATATGCCATTTAAAAAACACCCTACTGCCAGAAACCTACACAGCAAAAGGAAACAGTAAAACTCCTAAAACCCCCAACCCTTTCCCTCTCTGAGGACAGCCGCAGTCAGGGGAGTAGGGCGAAGCATAGCTCTAGTACCGCTCTGCACTAAGGAGAGGCCCAGCACTACCACAGATGCACAGTGCTTCTATTTGGATGGTCTGGGGCCCCTTGAGGCCCCACAAATCTTGGGGTATCTGTGGGGCTGAGGCCACACACTCACTTTCTTCAATGAGGATCAAGCCCTGCCCCACAATGGAAGGACAAATGCAGGGGACTCCATATGGCACCTCACAGACCCATTGCAACCTGGGGTGGTTTTCTGGCCTGAGCTGCGCAGGATCTCATTAAGCTGCCTCATCATCCCTTCCAGCCTTTCAATCTCAAAGCCCAGCTCTCTGAGTCCTGCACATTGTGTCTCCAGTGCCAGCTGTGCCAAGTGGCTGTAAATACTGCTGCCTGCTCTGGTGCGTGTTTATACTCAGCACACACTGGAGTAGGTGACACACACATGTGGGGCAGGAGAGAGCCAGGATCAGTGAATCCATGAAAAAACACATGATGGCAGGGAGACCCAGGACAGGAAAGTAACATGCATCCAAAGCCTGAGAAATGCTGGCTGAGTCTGAGAAGAGCCTGGTGCTATAGTCATTGTTATTACATTATTCTATAATGACATGCAGTTACAATTACACAGGCAAGTAAATAAAGACCAAAAAGATTTCAAATCAAAATCCATTTGGAGGATAAAGTTGGCTAGTTCACAGACCCATCCCCAAAGAGGAAGGGCTGCTCCCTGGACTGTCAGGGGGGAGGCTTGTGGCCCTGTAGGCACCTTCTGGGCAGCAGCAGCCAGAAGTTGGCCGGAAATTGAATGTGAACCCATCTAATCTTTTGGGGAGCCCGGAAGGCAGTTTTTGGTGGGACTGGGATAACTGAGAGCTGTCATGGTGGATCCTGGGGCTCTGGAATTGCAGGGCGTCTGATGAAACTTTGCCCACAGACTGAGCTAGTGCTATGCTATGTCTCCAGTAACCACGGGGAAAAGCTCAATTATCACAAGACGCACTAGGAGAGTCTCTCCACATGGGAGCTAGAAAACAAAACAGAGCAGTACAACGTCTAGACCGGGGGATCACAATCTGGAAGAAGAACATTGGTTCACAAACCCCAGTGGGAACCCAGAGAGGAATGATTCTTAGATCAGTTTCCCCTTTAAGAAAAGACTCCCTTTAAAGGCAGGTTTATTTCATGTGGCACCCAAGTACCGTGGTCTTAAGAACCCCTGGAGTAGAAAAAAGCAGGTAGTGCAGCCGGGGGAGAGACGTGAGATTGGAAACAGGAGAGGTTTTCCGCTCCCCGTTCAAGGCAGCTGGGATTGCAGCAGTGACTTCTCACACTGTCCATCAGAAAAGATTTTCCTCCCAAAGGGACTGTCTCATGGCACAGCCTTAAGGCCAGAAAGACACCATGGGGTTTGGCAGAGCAGGGAGAGCAGCAAAGGGAATTGAATACTTGAAAGAAGAAATTTAACAGGCATCATGGGAGGAGGAGAAGCCGAACCCTGAGAAGTCCCTGGGAAAAGATAAGTTTTTTGTCTGACGAACAAGGATGTGGCAGGGGGAATGTTAGTGGGTGTAGGTACATGGGTGTGTCCAGGCTGGGGTGCAAACAGGGGGACAAGCTCATGGCAATCCCTCAGTCCACAGGGTTCTGAGGATTTGTCGCATGGCTAAGAGTGGGGGAGATGGTGCTGGGACTTTCGTGGATTCCTAGGGTTGTCTGATGAAGGCAGTGGTGGTTCTGGGATTTTTCTCTAATTGCGCCGGGAGGCCAGACCAAAAAGCTCATAAGGGATTGTCAAGGAACTGTCCAAGTGCTGCAGCTGCTCAGTTTCAGAGGGCAACATTGGGCTAGCAGGGTCAAGAGAGTTTGCCTTGCAGGGGCTGCATCAGAAAGGAGGGACTCTGTGCTTGTCTGGGAGTTTTGCTGGGAGGACTTGGTCCAGGAGGAGCAGGGGAAGGTGTAAGGGTGAGAGTCTGGTTGCGCTGGGGAACTGACCAAGTCTGGGTGTTCTGCTGCCCCCTACACCTCCCAGCCAAATGGGACAATGGGCCTTTTCTACCATGAAACAGGAATTAAATGAGGGACCCTTCCAGCCTGAAAGGAGTAATCTTCTCCACTCATAAAGCTGTCAGATGCATCCCTGGGCGAGGCCAGGGATGGACCCTAAGAAAGATCAGGACTCTAGGATCACTTGGTGGAATGATTCCACTGAAATTCCAACTGGGAGAGTGAAAATAGTATAAGTTGAAGCGAACCCAAACCCAATTCTGATTAGACTCAGTAACTCTGAGCTGCCTTGAATGCCTCACATCCCGTGTTCTCTCATAGCACAAGTGTGTGCAAATCAGACGAGTGGGGAAGGACTGACTGGAGTGGGATAAAATCCAGTCCCAGTGAGGCAGTGTGAAGTCCCCGCTGAACTGGTCCCTTGGCTTAGTCTGGCCTGGTGGAGCAGGAAGGGGTCCCCAGGCAGCTGGGAACATTTACCTAACCACAGTGCTGCAGGCCTGGAACCCTGACTGCTGGCCCCCCGATTGATGGTGCAGGAAAGGCAGGGCTCCTCCAGGTGTCCGTGGCCTTCAACCAATGTCAGAGTCTCCCTGGGCGGTCTGAAATTCCAGGCCCACCTCATGGTTCCCTGGGTCTGCCTGGCCAGGTGTGGATGGAGGCTGCAAACATTGCAAAGTGCCTAGTCCTCTGATCTCACCCAGGTGCCATCATGAAGGAGAGAAGATTATGGGAGCACCAGAGGTTGTAGGTGTCTGAGAAAGCTCCCCAAGACCCTCAGAGACATAACAAAGACTGGAGAGGATCCACGGGCACGGAAGCATGTGCCAGGTCAGGGTGCCCTGATGGTAGGGGATGGGAGGCTGAGCTCATGCATAGACTCAGATGCCTCTCTGAGTGCAGGATGGAGCTCCAGCATTTGAAGCCCAGGGTGTAGAACAGGCCAGGCAACCTCAGCTCACGCCATCCCCTCCTCCTGCCACATAGCTAGAGGTGAAGGAGAGACCAGCAGAGGAGGTTTCCTCCAGTGCTGCCTGGCTCCCTGGCCACCTCCGCCAGCAGGGTCACTACAACCCTCCTCAGGGTCACTCAGTGCCTCTCTGGCTGCTGAGCAGCTGACAGGTCTGGATGGACAGGCGGGCTGGACCCTTAAGGGAGGGAGCAGTGCACACAATTGGGGAGGGAAACGGAGGTGAAATCCAGGAACACATATGGCCCTCATACCTGAGCACCCCAATGCCCTCCCAGAGGACCTGGCCTGTCACCAGCACAACCCACCTGGTTGGTAAGTCCTGCTGGCACTTCTTCTTGCCGGTGAGAGATGGCAAGTGGCATGAGCTGCCAGGCGGAGAGTGAGCAGGCCTCCTCTTTCATGTAGGAGAGGAGGTGGGAAGGTGGCCTGCTAAAACCAGGGTTGTGAGTTCAATCCTGGGGGGGCATTAAGGGATCTGGGGCTTAAAAAAAATAGTTGGGGATTAGTCCTGCTTTGAGCAGGGGGTTGGACTAGATGACCCCTGAGATCCCTTCCAACCCTGATATTCTATGATTCCCTGGAGGGAGTGACACTCCCCCGGTGAAGTCAGGTTCCTGCAGGTCTGTTCTGCAATCCCCATGGGGCAGTCAGCCCTCCTGAGAAGGGGAATCGCTTGTCATTGGAGGTTCGGGTTTTACAAATCTCTGGATTCTGGCATTTCCTAGCTGCATAGGACTTGGCTGTGCAATCGTAGTGCTCTGTGAGTGCTGTTTGTTGTGCATAGGACAGACAGAGCACTCCTGTAACAGAACCCTTCCCAGTTTTTCCCAACAACCTTTTGGAAGTGTGGATTCTCAAGCTGGGCACAGGCTCCAATGCTGGTGTCACTGACAGAGTATCCAGCACCGTACTCCTACTCAATACTCCCCTGTTTCTACACCTGAGAATCACGCTAGTTCTTAGTCACAGTATTGCACTGGAAGCTGGACTCCCATTGACTTCAGTGGGGCCAAGATTTTACTTGCTGTTTTTAAGGCTGTACTTGGTAAGGGATCCTCTCGAGAGTGTTATCAAAACAACTCCTTCCACATGAGCTGCAGTGACCCTGGGCAATGGAACATGTCCCATGCTCAGGCAGTGGGGCAAAACATAGTTTTCTCTTGCCTCTGTGTATAAAAATGGGCATCTGTTCATCTCCCCCCACCCACCAGAAGTGAGTGCAGTGCCCAAACAAACTTCCATTAGCAATTTTGCTCATACATGCTTGATTTGTTTTCTTCATCCCTCCTCCGTCTCTTACTGAAAATGGATTAACCATGCCTGTTGCTTATATGCACTGTCTCTGCTGGGGAAACTGCCTGGTTTTTCTAACCCAGGATTTCTTAAGGCCCACAGTACTTGGGTGCCACATGAAATAAACTTGCCTTTCCAGTGGGTCTTTACTTAAAGGGGAAACTACTCTAAGAATCATTCCTCTCTGGGTCCCCAATAGGCTTTGCAAATCCCATGTTCTTCTTCCAGGTTGTGATCCCCGAGTCTAGATATTGTACAGCTCTGCTTTGTTTTCTGGATCCAGTGTGGAGAGAGTCTCTTAATGCTTCTTTTGATTACTGATCTTTACCCCCAGTGGTTATTGGAAACAGCATAGGATCATGCATTTAGAATCATAGAAATGGAGGGCTAGAAGGGACCTCAAGAGGTCATCTTGTCAATCCCTCCATGCTGAAGCAGCATTAAGTATATCTTGACCTCCCCTGGCTGGTGTTTGTCTAACTTTTTCTTAAAAACTTAGAATGACTGGGTGTAGATGAGTGGACTCACCCCTGCAGCGCCTCCTGCTGGTGTCTTCCAGGAATTAGCTCAATTCAGCTCTGGAGCACCCTCTGCAGGCCAGTGATCCACCTATCCTCTGCCCCCATATCCCTCCCTGGACCCAGTGACCTTTTTCCTGGGGTGCTGCCCCTGGCAGTAACCCCTCAGTCTTAGGGTCTCCCATCCCCAGGGAACCCTCACCCACTATCCCCACCTCACCTCAGTATATGGCTACTGCCAGTCATTATCTAGCCCCACACCCAGGGGCAGACTGCAGTATCAGCTTACTCATCACTGGCAAGGTTGGGTTTGGACCCGCTGCCTTGGCCTACCCCTGGGTTGCCTTCTGCATCCCCCAGTACCTTTTAGTCCAATGCTAGGCCACAGCCTTGGTCTTTCTAGGCTAGAGCTCCCTAGCTCCTATGCCGCTCCACAGCCCTGCTTCACTCAGGTACCCTGTGTCCAGCTCCCTGTAGCCAGGCCCATCTCACTCTACTGCTTGCTCCTCGCTTCTCTGCCTTTATAGGGCCAACTGAGTGTTTAGGGCGAGGCCCCAGCTGCAGCCACTTCCCCCAATCAGCCCAGCCTAAAAGCTGCTTTCTCCAGCCACAGCCCCCTCCCAGGGCTGTTTTTACCCCTTCAGGGCATGTGCAGGGGTCCACTCTGCTACACTGGGATTCCAGAACCTCCCTTCGAAGCCTGTTTCAGATGATAATTATCCTTATAGTTATTTCATAAAAATCTCCCTTGCTTCAGATTAAGCCAATCCCTTCTTGTCCTACCTAGTTTAAACTAAATGGAAGGATAAACAAAAATAGGTCTGCAACTAGGGACCTTGATTTCAAAAGGGCAAACTTTAAAAACATTAAGGGCATTAGATAGGGAAGAGGACTTAGGGAAGTGGAGGAGGCTTGGAAATCAAACCTGCAGAAACTATCTGAAGCCGGCATCACAAGCAAGGGGGGAAAATCATAGGGAAGGGTTGCAGATCAAGCTGGATGAATAAACATCTCAAACAGATGATTAAGAGAAAGCAGAAAGCCTACATGGAATGGAAGATGAGATGGATCAGCAAGGAAAGCTACTTCTTGGAGGTCAGAAAGATTAGGAACAAAGTGAGAACTAAGAAAAGCCAAGCAGAGTTGGACTTTGAAAAAAAAATTAAAACCAAGCATAGAAGAAAGCAAGGAAAGAAGTGAGACTGCTAAATACTGGGGATGGGGTGAAGATTAAAGATAATCTAGGTGTGGCCCAGTTTTTGCCTATGAATATTTTGCCTCCAGTTTTAATAAGGGTAAGGAGGAGCTTAGGGATAGTGACAGGGTGGCTAATGGAAGTAAGTATAGAGTAGATAGGCTGGCTCATGGACCAAGGATGGTAAACTGCCCTAGTCAAGGAAGCAGATGGTGCACACTCCCCCAGGCCCCATGAATCCACCTGCCTGACTGTCCCCAGTGCTCCCCCTCGTCCGGGTAGCTCTGTATGGTCCCCTGTGGTGGACAGGGACATAAATACCAGTTGTCACAGGTCTGGACGAGTGCCCCTTCCTGGTCACCCCTAGCATTTCTGTGAGGGGAATCCAAGCTTCTGCACTGTGCATTCCCAGGGGGGTTTCAAGTGAGGATATGGAAGTAGAATTTACCACATCCGAGGTAGGAGCCAAACTCAATCACCTTAATGGGACCCAATCAGGGGGCCCAGATAATTTCCATCCATGAACATCAAAGGAACTGGCACATAAAGCTGTACACTCAGTAACAAAGATTTTTAATTAATCCATAAATTCGGAGTCATACCCTATGACTGGAGTATTGCAAATATAGTACTCACATTTAAGAAAGGCAAAAAAGTGATCAAACCTGTTAGTTTGACCTCAAGTGTATGCAAGGTCTTAGAACAAATTTCGAAAGAGAAAGTAATTTAAGACATAGACAAATGGTAACTTGGATTAAAAAAAAATCACTTTACAGAAGGTAAATCATGCGAGGCCAACCTGATCTCTTGTTTTTTGAAGATAATCCATTTCTAGACAAATTAAATGCAGTAGATCTAGTCTGCTTGGATTTTATTAGGGCATTTGATACAGTTCCACATGGGGAATTATTGCTTAAATTAGAGAAATTGGGGATTAATATGAGACTTGAAAGGTGGGTAAGGAAGTGGTTAAAGGGGAGACTAGAACAGGTCATGCTAAAATGTGAACTGTCAGGTTTGAGGGAGGTTACTAGAGGAGTTCCTCAAGGACTGGACATAGGTCCAATCTTATTTGACATTTTCATTAATCACCTTGGCACAAAAAATGGGAGTGTGCTAATAACTTTTGCAGATAACACAAAGTTATTGCCAATACGGAGGAGGACCAGAATATCATACAAGAAGATCTGGATGATCTTGAAAACTGGAGTAACAGAAATGGGATGAAATTTAATAATGCAAAGTGCACAGTCATGCCCTTGGGACTAAAAACAAGATTTTTTGCTATAAAGTGGGGACATAGTTGGAAGTGACAGAAGAGGAGAAATCACAAGATATCTATGAGTCACCAATGTGATGTGCCTATGAAAGAGGCTAATACAATCCTAGGATGCATCAGATGAGGTATTTCCAGTAGAGACAGGGAAGTGTTATTGCCATTATTCAAGGCATCTGGAATACTGTGTGCAATTCTGATTTCCCATGTTTAAGAAAGATGAATTCAAACTATAACAGGTGCAGAGAAGGGTTCCTAGGATGATCAGAGGAATGGAGAACCTACCTTAATGGAAAACCTATCTTAAGCAAATTAAGCAGTCATGGGATAAGAAGGAAGGTCCCCTGGTGGATCAATAACTGATTAAAAGACAAGAAACAAAGAGTAGGAATAAATGGTCAGTTTTCAGAATGGAGAGAGGTCAATAACGGTGTTCCCCAGGGAACTGTACTGGGACAAGTGCTATTCCACATATTCATAAATGATCTGGAAAAAGGGCAAACAGTGAGGTTTGCAGATGATACAAAATTACTCAAGATAGTTAAGTTCGAAGCAGACTGCTAAGAGTTGCAAAGGGATCTCATAAACCTGGGTGACTGGGCAACAAAATGACAGATGAAATTCAATGTTGATAAATGCAAAGTAGTGCACATTGAAAAACATAATCTCAACTATGCATACAAAATGACGGGGTCTAAATTAGCTGTTACCACTCAAGAAAGATCTTGGAGGCATTGTGGATAGTTCTCTGAAAACATCTGCACAATGAGCAGCATCAGCCAAAAAGGCTAACAGAATGTTAAGAACTATTAGGAAGGGGATAGATAATAAGACAGTAAATATCATCATACCACTGTATAAATTCATGGTGCACCCAAGCCTAGAATTCTGCATGCAGTTCTGGTCACCCCAACAATATATTAAAAATGGAAAAGATACAGAGAAGGGTAAAAAATGACTAAGGGATGGTACATCTTCCATATGAGGAGAGATTAAAAAGACTGGGATGAATCATTTTAGAAAAGCTTTGGCTAAGGGGCTATATTATAGAGGTCTATAAAAACATGAATAGTTTGGGGGAAATGATAAAGGAAGTGTTCTTTACCTCTTCACATAACACAAGAATCAGAGTAACCCAATTAAATTAATAGGCAGCAGATTTAAACCGAAAGTACTTCCTGACACAACACACAGCCAGTTGTGGGAACTCATTTCCAAGGGATGTTGGGAAGGCCAAAAGTATAACTGGATTCAAAAAAGAATTAGATAAACTCAGGGAGGAAAGGTCCATCAATGGCTATTAGCCAAGATGGTCGGGGATGCAACCCCATGCTCTGGGTGTCCCTAAGCCTCTCCCGGCCAAATGCTGGGACTGGGCAACTTGATGATTGCCCTGTTCTGTTTATTCTCTCTGAAGCACCTGGCATTGGCCATTGTCAGAAGACAGGATACTTGGCTGAATGGACCATTGATCTGAGCCTGTATGGCCGTTCTTACCTTATGAGAGGAGAACTAAGGGGCTTGGCTTGTTTAGCCTAACCAAAAGAAGGCTGGGGGGAGATATGATAACTCTTTATACATACATCAGAGGGATAAACACCAGGAAAGGAAGCGAGTTATTTAAGGGCTAATGTTGGCACAAGAACAAATGGATATAAACTGGCCATCAATAAATTTAGTCCTGAAATTAGAGGAAGGTTTCTAACCATCAGAGGAATGAAGTTCTGGAACAGCCTTCCAAAGGGAGTAGTGGGGGCAAGAAACCTAACTTGTTTTAAGACGGAGCTTGATAAATTTACAGAGGGGATGGTATGATGAGATTGCCTACAATGGCATGTGGCCAATATTAGCAAATATCTCTAACGGTCAGAGATGGGACACTAGACGGGGAGGGCTCTGAGTTATTATAGAGAATTCCTTCCCAGGTGTCTGGCTGGTGAGTCTTGCCCACATGCTCAGCGTCTAACTGATCATCACATTTGGGGTCGGGAAGGAATTTTCCCCTAAATCAGATTGGCAGAGACCCTGGGTTTTTTTGCCTTCGTCTGCAGCACAGAGGTCATTTTCTGGTTTGAACTAGAGTGAATGGAGTATTCTCTGTAACTTGACGTCTTTATGTCATGATTTGAGGACTTCAGTAACTCAGCCAGAGATCAGGGGTCTATTATAGGAGTGGGTGGATGAGGCTCTGTGGCCCGCGATGTGTAGGAGGTCAGACTAGATTATCACGATGGTCCCTCCTGACCTTAAAGTCTGAGTCTATCTTCAGTGGACGTGGAGGACAATTGATCACTATCCTTTTTTATTACAGCCTTTAACTGGTCTGAAGCATGTTATCACATCCCCCTCTGCTTCTTTTCTGAACTCCAAACATGCTCAGGTTTTTTTAATCTTTCCTCAGAGGTCAGGTTTTCTAAACCTTTTATGATTTTTGTTGCTGTCCTCTGGATTCTCTCCTCTTTGTCTGCATCTTTCTTCAAGTGTGGAGCCCAGGAACAGAACTACTTCAGCTGAGGCCGCACCAGTGCCGAGTAGGCCCTGGCAATGACCCCCCATGTCTTACATATGACAGTCTTGAGAATACACCCAGAATGATATTAGCCTTCCTCACAATTGCATCCCACTGCTGACATGGCCTCTCAGAGCCTCCTATTTCTGTTCCGCATTCTGTGGAGCTCTCATGGACACTCAGTAACAGGAGTGGAGTAGCTGATTTCTTAATGACTGGGCTCCGGAGTGGCATATCCCCTTGGCCAGCTGAGGTCTGACCCTCGCCCAAATACTCAGAGCCTCGAAGGCATCCCAAGTGGCCACAAGGATACAGACAGGCTTGCAGTCATTCTGCCACAGCCACTCTGTGGAGACTGCTTGAGAGGGAAGATGTGAGATGAAGGCCAATGGCAGTGTCCCCTGTGAGGAGCTGACTGGCACAGATGTGTTCCTGAGACTAGTTACCACTGGCTGTTTCACAGAAGCAGCTAATGGAGCCCCTCGCTCACCTCTATCCATTGGCTGTGTGGACAGGAAGTCCCTGCTTGAACAATATCACACCATCCATTCCTAGGACAAATGTAAGATCTGCTCTGAGCACTCATCCCTAAATCCATCTCTCTAGCTGTGGCTCTTGATGTGACTCATCAGTGGAATAAAAGGGCCAATCATACAAAAGACCCAGTGTAGCCAATAGCACTGTACTAACGGCTGTGGTCTGCCCTGGGAGAGCAGGCCCACGCCCAGACACAGCTACTCTGTCAGATTTGCTGCACTGGTTATTGAGATGATCACAGCGCACGCATCATTCTAGAGCAGAGCCCAGCATTCCTGGCATTATCGTGGTCTGCAATACAGAAAGGCAGCTGCCATTTCCACACATGGTGCTCATCGCCGTGTTCTCGACAGGCTTTGGGGAGACCATTCAGCCGTTTGTCACTTAACTGCCTTGAGGAATGTGCTGGTGTTTCTTTCAGGGGATTACTTGGTCTTTCCTGTCGTATTATTCCCTGGAAAAGCCCTTTTTGTTTACAAGGCCCAGACCGGATCTCTGGGCTGTGTACAGTCTTGTACTTATGGCTGTGTACACGGCTCTTGTACCTTGCATCTATATATCCACGTCAGTAGAGGCAAACTCTTGGTTTCTTAAGAGTGTTATACAGCTGTGAGCTGGATATGAGTAACTATCCTTCTGGAACTAGAAGAGCCACCTACTAATCAGGCTGACACTTTGCCTGCTTTATATAACTGAGTCAGGGAGGCCAGTTTGCTGGAGCTATTACTCTTCCGTCAGGTCAGGCACTGGCAGCATGTGGTGTTCAGTGCTCGTGCAGCACCTGATGAAAGCATTCATTAAACAGCCATTTGCAGCATGCAGCATTGACACATGACTGCCGCGGACAGGGTGAATTATTGGACTTTGAGGTACTGCTACACCCGAATGAGAGCATGCAAACAAGGTGCTGGAGTTTTCTGACTCACTGACATTGATAACTTGGCCCGTGTCGATCTGCGCAGGTGGGAGTATCTGTCTGTTTGCCTCCCTGCAGGCAGGACCTTTGTTAATAGCCCACTGAGAAAAGAGTAAAGTGCCCTTACTTATCTCTGAAGGGACCGGGTGGCAGAATCTACCAAGCTGCATGGTCAGACGAGACACCTGTTCCCTTGGGGAGAGTTTAAGGCATGAACTAGCAGTTAACAGGTCTGGCCACACTGTCTGTTGGGGCTTCCCTAGATCCTAAGGCACTTTGTGACTTAAGGGGATAGAAACACTGGCCCATCCATTGCAGTGAGATGCACTATATCAGAGCCAATCTGGAGCTTTCCTTTCCTAGCATGCAGAACCAGAAGCCCGGGCTATATGATATTTCCTGGGACTACGAGAGGTCTCCCAGGCTCTCTGGTGATCTAATTGTCATTTCTGTGGAGATGCTGATACATTTCAGTTAGTGATTAGTGACGTGTAATTGAAGTGTATCTGCACCATTTGCCTCATTGGAAAGAAAGAGAAGATGGCAGTAAATTAAATGATAATGTGCACTTCATAGCAAGTAGAGAAGCCATTTGGAGCTCATTAGCACTCAGTGTATTCTGATAAGAACTCTGACACTGATGGGATGGCATGATGGAGAATAGGATGCCGCTGGGATAAGGACAGATTTGAGATGGGAAGGAACATTCAGGCGTTATCCTGTCCCATTTCCCTCAATAAGTTACAGGTTTGAGGCCTGACTCTAAACTTACTGCAAGCCACAGGCCTCACACAAACATTTGGTGATCTGTAGCAGTTGGAGATGAGTGGCCTTCAGAGACTAACACATTCTGAGACTTTAAGGCCAGAAGAGACCATTATGAGTATCCAGTCCTGCATGGCCCAGGCCAGAGAATCTTACCCAGTGATTCCTGCATCCAGCCTAATAACTTGGGGCTGAATCAGGAAAAATCTTATAGAAGAGACATTCAGTCTTTATTTAAAGGCTCCAAGTAATGGAGAATCCATCCTGTCCCTAGCTACATTGTTCCAGGGTTTGATTCTCTTCAAATCTGATTTCTGGTTTGAACTTTACTGATTTCAACTGCCAACCATTGGATCTTGTTCTACTTTCATTAGTTAAAAGAGCCCACTAGTATCTTTGTTGAGGTACTTAAATGGCCCTCATTGGCATAGTCTCTGAGCGTCTGAGTATCTTCTCTCTGTGTAAGTAGTTATACACCCTATTCTGTCCTTTGATCTTTACAAATCTGTAGCTGCACATTTGGCTGAAGCACTGCTTGGAATTACTCTTCAACCAACATGCCCTGTCTGTGTAAGCAATTCTGTGCCAATGGGCACTCGTTCCAGCTGGACAATCCCAGTGAACTAGCATGTAACACAACATGTTGCAGCTATTTAGGAGCAAGGCATGCAACAAACAAAAAGATGATGGCACATGGCTGACTGCAGAGAGCCATGGCAGAAAATGCTGCCACCCCTTTCACTCTGTGTGTCTGTATTCTCTGTGCTCTGTTGTTTTCTCTCTTGGCCAGTGTCCTGACCTATCTGCATGTCTCTTAATGAGCTTTTCCCTAAGGCCTAGTTCTAGCCACGCCATGTCCCCAGGCCTGCAGGGCCTGGTAGGCTTCTGCCAGCCGCTCCGAGAGATGGGGGTCCAGACAGGAAGCAGGAGTGAGTTCCAGGCTTTCTGTGACTCTTTCTAGTCTTTTGCTTGGTTTCTTCATTCAGTAAATGGGTCACTTTTCTATTTGCTTGTAACATGTCCAGGAAGCCTGCAGCTGGACTATATGTGCCCAAGGGCTCCAATGGTTTCCCTTACAGGTCAGGGAGCACTCTGAGGTCTCATGCGTCCTGCTGGGTTGTGCATGTGAGTATACACAGTGCATGGGGAATGAGTGAGCGTCTGAGGATGTGTGTGGGTCCTGTTGAGGAACTAGTGTGTTGGGTCCATCAAGTACATTGCTCCGGGGCAGGACTGAGCAGCTCAAGGATCTACGGTCCCAGCTTTTCATCTGCTGCTATGTATTTATAGGTGTTTTGCTTTCGGCTCAGATGGCAACTTTTCCCAGGCCATTCATTGGCCTATAATTGAACGGATCCCCCCCAGAGGACCACTGCAGCTCAATATGTTTGTCATGGCTGCTCTCTGATAACACAGATGTAAATGGCTGTGACTCCTAATGCCATCTCTAAGCACCTTTCCCTCCTGCACCCATAGACTCGGCGATGGTCAGCTAGCATTTGCCCGGCTGGCGCAGTGGAGTCCAGGCTGGAATGAAGGATCTTACTGCAGAGGTTACAGAGTTACCTCAGGCTGGGCTCTGCATTTTGTTACAGTATTTGAAAGCTGAGCGTTTCGGCTGTTTCCTCCTATGCAGCACAGAAGACAAATGACTGTATTATGGTTGTGTCTAGCGTAGTCCTTGGCGTGAGGCCAGTGGATTTACAATGGCAGGGTGAAAAGTCTAAAGAGAAGGCAGTTCATTTTGTTGTGGACAGTTCTTATGGGGTCTTCGAGGACCAGTGTAACAGCACAGAGGAGGCTCAGTTAGGCTCCAGGAGGGAGCCTTGCCAGCAGAAAGCTGCTGGAGAAGCCGTTTGCTCTGTACATGAAACATGAGGTCAGCAGGACTCCCGGCATCCCACCAGGCACTAAGGAAGGGAGAGAGCAGAGCTCTCTGTTGGGCTGGGTAAGGGATCGATGTTAGGGCAGTTCTTTAGCACAGAGATTTGTCATGTTATACTTTACTCACTGGAGAAACAAAGCCCTGACTCGGAAATGGTTCAGACAGACGCTCCTAGCCTAGACAGCTTAGGGAGAGGAATCCAACTGTCTAACTCACACACGCCACAGGTCTAGTGTGCTATACAGACACAACAGAGGGCCTGCCAGGTCCAGAGGAGTGCTTGTCTTGCTGGAAAGAGTCAGGGAACATCCTCATTTGCTGGTTCACCTAGTACGCAGAGACCACGATTGCTCCCATCTCCAAAAGCAACCATCTGATGCTCATGGGCCGGTGACCTCCCAGTGCTTCATTAAAGATAGCTCTGTACTAGCAAGGAGGAAGGGGACAGAAGACCTAGGGAGACACTAGGCCCACTCAGGGACCTCTGGCACCAAATCTCTTCCCCCACACTTCATATGGTGCTGGGACATCCTGCAGCAGGAGAACTTGGAAGGAAGAGAACTTGAGCGTTGGTGGTGGAAACAGGGCCCGGCCCAGCTAGATTGCAGCACAGAGCTATGCACAGGTGGGGGAGATGCCAAGAGGCTGCCTCCTCTTCTGCCCCAGCGGCCACACAGTTACACCTGGCCAGTTTGTTCCGGACCATGAATTGCTTCATCATCCCAGAATGTCTCTATTCAGTCCTAGAAGCAGCAACCCACTGCAGGCCTGGACACAGACACTGGCCACACTGCATACTGAGGAACAGTCCTGTCTTGTCCCTGGGTAAGGACATAGTGCTGGAGCTCTCCAAAGTGCTTGATGCCACAGATTCTTATGTATTTATTAAATCAGGCTCTCCTCTTGGCTAAAGTCCCCTGTGACTTAGTCAGGAAGAGTCAGAGGGACCTTGGTTAGAGCAGTTTCAGCACAGTCGAGAGGCTGGAAGCTAGGTTGGTTGGGGTGGAGGAGAAGGGTGTAGGCATTGAGCATAAAGAGCACCAGTGGGAGGAAAGTGGAAAGCAATGTCTGGAGAGGCAGGACTGGAAAGAGCCTCACATCTGGACTGTGGACGCTGGATATTCAAAGACCTGGACAATACCACCAAGAGCCTAAATGACAATCCTAACAGAAGGAGTGTGGTTCTGCCACGCCTGGAATGGGTTGGTCATCCAGATGGGCAGGGTAAACTGGGTGCAGGGAGATCTAATCTGATGCTTTTCCTGCAGCTCAGAGCTCCTCAGATGAGCCTGGTGTATCCTGATGGAGTAAAAGGCTCGTCTCTTTCCAATATGTCCATATCTGTAGTGCTCCTGTAGTTTCATGGAGGAACTTGCCTTTTTCAGCTTGGCTTTCTTTTTCACATGTGAAATGCGAGAGACCAATTGCTATGTATATTCTAGACCTCTGTCCAGAGCAACAGAGAAAGTGAGAAGAAGAGCTGCAGCACAAAGTGTGACTTGAGAATAAGCCTGGAGTCTGCTCAGTTCCCCTTTAGGAGAGGGCTTTGCATTTCAGAGCTCTTGCTCCCCCATCTCCAGGCAGTTCAATGGTACCTGAGCCATTCTATGAATGTTACCCACTTGCCAGTTACCTGGGGGATGCAGAAGCCCTGAGGCTAGAAAGTGAGATGATTTGAAAAGTCCCCTAAACTAGTGGCCAAGTTCTGTTTTCCTGGGGGTGGGTGCAAATCTGGTGTAAAGTCAACAGAGTTCCTCCATGTCCGTGGGAGCAGAATGAGGCCCTGTGTCAGGACACAGCATTTCAAACTTGGGAGGAACAGCAACATACCCTCCAAAGGCTGAAGCAGGTTATTTAGGGTTGAGAGTAATTGTCACAGGTGTGATCTTTCAAGGGGGGCTGTCACAGAGCCAAGTGTGAAAATGGCAGCTGACATTTGGTTTCCTGTGATAAGAATAGCTTAGCTGGCTCGGACAAGCATGAGCAGGCCCTGATTTTTATGTATATCCTGAGAAAGGTTTATAGCAATCGAGGGGGGTCTTATCCTTCCTCCCCCCAGTTTTATTGGCTAACAATCTTATTAGAAAAAAAGACAGCAGGAGAGATTTCTGCTGTTCATCGCTCTGGAACATCTATAATAAATCACAAACTCCTTGGATTGAGTAACATTAAACACTGCATGTCTGACTTCAACCTGGAGACATCAGGGAATTCCAGGACCAAGCCAAAATTCCTCCATAGCTCACCCTGTTGGGCCTGCAAACTGCATCAGGCTTCCCCAAAGACATTGCAGCCAGTGCAAACAGGTAACTTCTGTGCATTCTCCCCTCTGAGGCTGGGAACTTTGCCAGTGGGGTGCAAGGGAATGTGAAGCCAGTGGTGTACGAAGGAGAATCTGTCCAGGAGTAGGTGGGAGGTTCCTGAGGGCCAGACTGACTCTTGCATCCAGGGAGCAAAGTGCTGTCTCAGTGAATGCAGAGCATGAGAATGGCTCCAGTCCCTGATCTGTCACTGGCTGCTTTACTAGTGCCGTGACAGTTCTTTTGGCCAGAGGGCCCAGTGGCCAGTTTGCAGGGGTGACACCTTGGGGCCTGGGACTAGGACTGAATGCCCGCTCCCATCCACCCTAGCATGTACAGGGCTTGTGCATAGTCCTGGCGAATGGTCAGAATCCCTCCCATTTCATGGCCACCATCTTGTATCTCACCACTTGGATTCTCAACTGGTTTTCATAGGTGCTGGAGCTAGGGATGCGCGGAGTGCTGCCGCACCCCCTGTCTTGAAGTTTCCATTATATACAGAGTTTACAGTTTGGTTCAATGGCTCTCAGCACCCCCATTATACAAATTGTTCCAGCACCCCTGCTGGTTTTAGTCACTGCGGTCTCAGGGATGGCTGGAGTGAGAGAGCATCAGAGAACATGGAGCCCTCCCTGCCTTGGTGGGTACAACAAAGCCATCTCTGACTCCACTATTTCAGGCCAAGCTGCTGTTACAGTTAAGTGGGACATGAGGCTAGGAAGAGAAGGGGGGCCTCTTCTGCACTCCCCGCCACACTGGCTCATGAAGCAAGGATAGTAAACTGCCCTAGTCAATAGAGCAGATGGTGCACTCTCCCCCAGGCCCAGGAATCTGCCTGCCTGACTGTCCCCAGTGCTCCCCCTCGTCCGGGCAGCTCTGTATGCCCCCCCCTGGTAGGCAGGGGCATAAATACCAGCTGTCACAGGTCTGGGCGAGTGCCCCTTCCTGGCCACCCATAGCATTGCTGTGAGGGAAATCCAAGCCTCTGTGCTGTGCATTCCCAGGGGGTATTCAAGCCCCTGGAGCCTGAATGGAGTCCAGCCACTGCCCCATCTCAGGGTGCCTACGCACATTCTCAGGGTGCTGCCCTTCTGTCTGGTGTCCCCCTCTCCGTCGCCTCACCTACAGCCTCTAATAGACAGGCTCTGTCTTCTGAGAGCCCCCTGTAATCCTGGTTTATTGCATTGGTGCTCCCCATCATAGAGAACAGGTGATGGGAAGGATTCTGTAGAAGGGTCATAGAAGCTGACTTTACTAGGTTGTAGGCAGAGACAAAGGAGAGAAGCAATCCATTGGGATCAGCAGTACTGGTGAGCATCTGCCTTAGTAAGCAGCTGCCTAAATCCCAGAGATTACTCACTTTAGCTTCAACACAAGAATTACTGCCCAAGAAAAAACTTCAATGGTCAAGAGTATGAGTAATAACTAAGCTGGCATTTAATGGTTCAAACAGAAGATAAGCAGTAAGGCCGGATTCTTCTGGGGCTTGTTTCATCTCCTTTATATATGTCACAACTGAAGAAATGAAGAATATAAAAGTTATTTATTAGCATTTTGTTCCTGCAATACTTTAAACATGTACATTGTGCAGTGACCCCACCATGCCACTGCTCTGGAGCAGGAATTAACACATTAAGGAAACACTGTATCTCGGTGGGGTATTACTCAGAACAGGGCCCATTCACAGCACTGTCACACCTACCCCCCACCCCTCATCCCCTGGGTTTCTTTACACCATGGTATGTCTCTCTGCAACAGGAAAAGAAACCTAGCCTTCTTTTCTGTCACATCGGTTGTTAAAAATTGTCCTATTTACATAGAAAAATGGCCATATCTGTGTAACAGAGGCTCAGATTTGAACAACCACACAGCCCTAGAAAGTAAAATTCTGGAAATAACATGGGATAATGGAGAGACAGAAAATTATGGTCCAGATTCTCTGCTGCATGCATGAAAATCAATTGTTTATTAAAAGCTAGTTTGGATTCAAGCTGCTTTATATTGCTGTCAGGGCCGGCTCCAGGCACCAGCAAAGGAAGCACGTGCCTGGAGCGGCACATGCTAAGGGGCGGCATTCTGTCCATTCTTGGGGCGGCACAGTCTGGGTGGGTTTTTTTATTTTTTGTTTGGGGCAGCAAAAATGGTAGAGCCAGCCCTGATTGCTGTGACAGGTATGTATTGTGAGCATGACATTAAAAGCACTGTAGGGTTAGCTTAGCAGAACAATAGGTACAATGTTTTCAGTCTACACAAGCCATAGCTTCATAGATTCTAAGGTCAGAAGGGATCATTGTGATCATCTATAGCAAAGGCCAGAGGAGTTCCCCCAAATAATCCCTAGAGCAGATCTTTTAGAAAAACATCCAGTCTTGATTTAAAAATTGCTAGTGATGGAGAATCCACTACAGTCCTTGGTAAAGTGTTCCAATGGTGAATTACTCTCACTGTTAAATACTGACGTGCTATTTCCAGTCTGAATTTGTCTAGCTTAAACTTCCAGTCATTGCGTTGTGTTATGCCTTTCTCCACTAGACTGAAGAGCCTGTTATTGAATATTTGTTCCCCATGTAGGTACTTACAGATTGTGATCAAGTCACCCCTTAACCTTCTCTTTGTTAAGCTAAATAGATTGAGCTCCTTAAGTCTATCACTATACGGCAGGTTTTCTAATCCTTTAATCATTCTCATGGCTCTTCTCTGAATCCTCTCCAATTTATCAATGTTCTCCTTCAATTGTTGGCACCAGAGCAGAACACAGTATTCCAGGAGTGGCCACACTAGTGCCAAATACAGAGGTAAAATAACTTCTGTACTCCTACTTGAGATTTTTATGTATGCATCCAAGAATCACATTAACCCCTTTTGGGCACACTGGGAGTTCATGATCAACTGACTATCCAGTCCCACTTCCAAATCTTTTTCAGAGTCACTGCTTCCCATGACAGAGTCCCACATCCTGTAAGTATGGCCCACATTCTTTGTTCCCAGAGGTATACATTTACATTTACCTGTATTAAATCATGCATTGTTTGCTGGTGCCAAGTTCACCAAGCAATCTAGATTGCACTGTATCAGTGACCTGTCCTCTCCATTATTTTACCATGCCCCCACTTCTTGTGTCAACTGCAAACTGTATCACTGGTTGTTTTATGTTTTCTTTCAGGTCATTGATAAAGATGCCAAATAGCATAGGCCAAAAACCCATCCCTGTGGGACTCCATGGAAACAGATCTGCTTGATGAGGATTCCCATCTATAGTCACAGGTTGAGACCTATCAGTTAGTTTTTACTCCATGTAATGTGTGGCATGTTCATTTTATATTATTCTAATTTTTTAATCAAAATGTCATGTGGCACCAAGTCAGGCGCCTTACAGAAGTCTAAGTATACTACATCAACACTATGACCTTTGTCATCAACACTTTGTCAGCTCATCAAAAAAGCTATAAGGTTAGTTTGAAATGATCTATTTTCCATAAACTCATATTGATTCGTATTAATTACATTACCCTTCTTTAGTTCACTACTAATTGATTACCGTATCAGCTGTTCCATTATCTTGCCCGGGATCGATCTCAGGCTGACAGGCCTATAATTACACAGGTCATCCTCTTTACCTTTTTAAAAACACTGGCACAATATTAGCTTTCTTCCAGTCTTCTGGAACTACTCCTGTACTCCAAGACTTATTGAAAATCAGCATTAATTGTCCAGCGAGCTCCTCAGCCAGCTCCTTTAAAACTCTTGCAAGTTATTTCTACATGCTGAGTTTAAAATGTCTAATTTTAGTAGCTTCTATGTAACATCCTCCAGAGATACAAGTGGAATGGAAAGAGTGTCATCATGGCCATATGATGAGTCCACATAATCTGGTTTTTTCCCAAATACAGAACAGAGATAATTATTGAACACCTCTTCTTTTTCTGTATTATTATTGATAATTCTACCATTTCCATCTAGCAATTGACCAATACTATTGTCAGGATTCTTTTTGTTCCTAATATATTTTAAAAACTCCTTTGTATTGTTCTTAACTCTGATGGCATAGAATTCTCATTGTGTCCTTTGGCATCTCTTATAAATTTTTGACAAATCCTAACTTCTGATTTAAATTCATTACTATCAACTTCCCCTTTCATGTTATATAAGATTTTTTAATTTTTACACTTGCCTTCACTTTCCTTTTAAACCAAATTGTATTTTTAACAGCACAGCTTTCTTCCTTAATTTCGGAAGTGTGGCTTTTGGGGCATCTAGTAACGTGTTCTTAAATGATTCCCAATTATCATTCACATTTTTCTGATTAAATTCTTCCTTTCAGCTGCATTGGATCATAATTGTTTTCAGCTTTGTGAACTTCATCCTATTGAAGCACCAAGTATATTTATTACTGTTCTGGACTTTATTCTGCTTGCACAGTCATGATCACTTGTATCCAAGCTACAGTTAACTTTTAATTCTGTGACCAGTTCCTCTTTTTCTATTAGGACAAGGTCTGTTACAAAATTCCCCCATGTTGGCTGCAACACTTTTTGAATTAGGAATTTGTCACCTATAAGGTTTAGAAATTCCAAGGATGTTTTACTACTGGCAGCATGAGACGTCCAGCATGTATCACTCAAATTGAAGTCACCCATGATCACACATCTTGTTTCCTTGCACACTGTAGGTAGGTACATAAGGAGCTTGTCACCCTGTTCCCTTGTGTGATTTGGTGTCTATAGAAGACACCAAGTAATACCCATCTTCGGATTTAGCTGTTAGGACATTGATCCATAAGCATTCAAGATCATTTCTTCTGAGTTATCCATAACTTGGAAAAAGGTAATACTATTTCTGATATATAGTGTCACTCTCCATCCCCTTTTGCCCACTTGATCCTTCCTAAACAGTTTATAACTATTGATTTTAACATTCCAATTGTGCAAATCATTCCACCAGTTACAGTAATACCAACTTTCTCAAATTTATGCTCATCAATGAGCAATTCCAATTCCTCTTATTTGTTACCCAGGCTCCTAACATTAGTGTATATGCAATTCAGAAATTTCTTCTTTTCATGTGTTTTGGTTCTTTGATTAATTTTGTTCTCAATATCTCGATTTTGTTCTGAATGCTCGTATCTACCTTCTTTTTACCCTCCCCTTTTGCTCTTCGTTTAAACCCCACAGCGGTATATACCAGGGAGGTAGAGGAATTGTTTGGTTTTTTGCTTTTGTATTTTGTTTTGTGGGTAGTGGAGGGTGAGAACTAGAAGAGACAGAATAATTTGTAACTAAATATTTATTTTATCAGTTTTGCCTGTACTTCTCTTTGGGATCTGTCTACAAGCAGATTGTGATTTTATTGACTGTTTGCTATTTGGAATTATTCTGAGAGTGGTAAATGAGTATTTCCTGGCTCAGAAATCATGCATGCACGGTGTGTGTAACTATCTGAAATTCAAAATCATGCACTATTGATTAGAGTCGAGGTAGGCCCCTGAGTCCAGTTCTCCCAACAGATCAAAGTCACATGACACTGTGTCTGTTCCCTGTTTCTGTTCAGTAATGAATCAGCACAGTATGAACTGTGAATTTAAAATCTTTATAGTTAAAAGCACTATTTGAAATTTTGTTTTGGAAATATTCAAGTATTTAAGCTTAAAGGTTATCTCGCATGTTAATATGGCTTGTATGCTAGACTATTTGTGACAAGAAAAAGGGGAGGAGCATGATGGAAGCAAAAAAATGTGCCTCTGAATGGGTCGCTGGGGTTGCCTAGTTGCAGGATTCATAGATTCATAGATTCCAAGGCCAGAATGGACCATTCTGATCATCCAGTCTGACATCCTGCATAGCACAGGCCATAGAACTTCCATAAAATAATTTCTACACCAGATCTTTTAGAAAAAGATCCAGTCTTGATTTTAAAGATTGTCAGTGATGGAGAATCCACCACATCCCTTGTTCCATTGTTCCAATGGTTATTTACACTCACTGTTAAAAACATCTGCCTTATTTCTAATCTGAATTTGTCTAGCTTCAACTTCCAGCCATTGGACCAACCTTTCTCTGCTAGCCTATTCTCTATTCCCACCTGTAGAAGTAGTTAGAGTTATGCAGGCCATTAAACAAAGGCATATTAGTCTGGGTATGAGAGCAAACTCCTGAGAGAAAGGGGACTGACCGCTGAAGGGATATGCCAAAGCCTCATCATTCAGTTATTGGAAACAAGGCTAAGTAAAGTGCTGGAGAATCCCCTGAAGGCACATTCCTGCCTTGGCTGCTCAGACTCGGGGACAGGTTTGCTCAATGACATTGCAGAGAACCCGGAGGTCTTTTCCAGCTATAACTTCTGGAATTTTACCTTATATAAAACCTGCTGGAGGCTGAGATCATCTCCATCCTTTGCAGAAGGGCTCATAACGACATGAGCTGTGTTTATGCCAATTAAAGGTCCATTTGTTATATTATGTGGGGCTGGTAGTGATGCCTATAGTTAAGGTTGCCAAAAACTTCCTGCTATAAGACATTGATTTTAGTTGCATATAACTTTGTCAGACTTCGACTGTTTGAAATTTTCTATGCTGGTGTCTGTTGAAGGTCGAAGTGTTTTAGAAATTTTCAGGCAACAGAGTTCATCTGTATTCAAGAATGAGATTAGAGAAAAATATGTTGTTTTGCCCATGGTAAAAATTCTGTCAATCTTTCGTTTGAGAAGTTCTAGTACCCCCAGGATTTGGAGCAGGAACTTGAAATTTAGTTGGGGAGAGGTGCCCTTTGTGTCTGAGATGTGCCTTTTGCCTTCCCTGGGTTAATCTGCTCAAATTTGGCCAAGTTATAAAACTGAAAAAATGCAGTGCACACATGCAGTCTGGGAGCACATGTAATTCGGGGGCAAGTTAATGACAGAAAGGTCAGGGAGGTGTCGTTTGATTCATAAAAGTCTACAGAATCATAATTTCACCGGTGTCACTCTCAGTGGTATAGTGAGGGGGGGAACTCACTGCTTCCACTAGACCCCAGCTTCAAGTTCTCTGGCTGGTGGAAATTTTGATAATAATGTCATCAGAAATAGATCTAGCTAAACACCATCTGAAAGCCCTTTCTCCCACAAACACCAAACATGTCAAACCTAGAACAAGTATATATTAAAGAAACTGTTTAAAAATCAACATATTTTAAATTATACTTTTAACACAGGCATGTCAAACATGCAGCCCTCACAAAGTTAAATTGGGCCCTCAACTGACAGAACTGTGTTATCAGTTACTGCTCAGAACATGAGACCTGATTGATTTCATTAATGTTCCAGATCACTGTAAATGGAAGGAGTATTTCAGCTTGATTTGCCATCATCAGCAAAATGAAGCAGTTCATTGGTATTGATTATCAGCTTTGTTTATTTTGCCAAAAGAGTTGTAACGAGGCACTGATTAAGACGTGACCATCCAACTTGAAATTACTGGAATCTATCCACAAATGGTACACACATGCTTGCATAACATACATAACATAATTAATTACAAGCCCGAAATAATTTATCACAAAATCTTTGGTTTTACTTTGATCTTGTTCATTTTTAGGCATCAATGGGGAGACAAAGAGTACAGACAAGTAGCTGACTCTCTGGAGAATACCACTATGGAAGACTGGATTAAACACAGCAGTTGGTGGCACTTTACGTGCTATAAGAACCATAGAAATCTTGGACTGGAAGGGACCTTGATAAGTCATCTAGTCCAGTCCCCTACAATGAAGCAGGACTAAGTATTATCTAAACCATTTCTGACCGGTGTTTGTCTAACCTGTTCTTAAAAACCTCTAATGATAGAGATTCCACAATCTCCTTAGATAATTTGTCCCCCTATTTAACTATTCTTGCAGTTAGGAAGTTTTTCCTAATGTTCAACCTAAATCTTCCTTGCTGCAATTTAAGCCCATTGCTTCTTGTCTTGTCCTCAGTGATTAAAGAGAGCAATTTATCACCCTCCCCTTTATAACAACATTTTACGTACTTGAAGACTGTTATCATGTCCCCCCTCAGACTTCTCTTCTCCAGACTAAACAAACTCATTTTTTTTCAATCAGTGCTCGGAGGTCATGTTTTGTAAACCTTCAATCATTTTTGTTGCATTTGTCCTTATTGAATTTCATCCTGTTTATTTCAGACTATTTTTCCAGTTTGTCAAGATCATTTTGAATTCTAATCCTGTCCTCCAAAGCACTTGCAACCCCTCCCAGCTGGGTATCATCCACAAACTTTTTAGTGTGCTCTCTATGCCATTATCCAAATCATTTATGAAGATATTGAATAGAACCAGATGCAGGGAAGATGCCTGCAGGATGTCACTCAATATACCCTTCCAGCTTGACTTTGAACCACTGATAACTAGTTTATCAGTGTGGTTTTCCAACCAGTTATGCACCCACCTTATAGTAGGTTTGTCTAAGCTAGGTTTCCCTAATTTGTTTATGAGACGGTCATGAGAGACAGTATCAAAAGCCTTACTAAAGTCAAAATAATCACATCTACTGCATCCCCCTATCCATAAGGTTTGTTACCCTGTCAAAGAAGGGTATTGGGTTGGTTTGACATGCTTTGATCTTGACAAATCCATGTTGACTGTTGCTTTAGGGGTGTAAATATCTGTTAAAAAAGTTAACTGGTTAAATGATTAAAAAAATATTGTTTAACCGGTTAACCATTGACCAAGGTAGCTCTGGCGAGCCTGGCATGGCAAGGGCTGCGGCCCACTCCAGCATGGCCGGGGCTGGGGTCCTGCCAACCTGGCCGAGGCTGGGGTCCTGCCGGCATGGCCAGGGCTGGGGTCCCACCGGCTGGTGCAGGCCTGCCAGGGTTAACAGTTAAGGTTTGTTAACCAGTAAGTCTAATGCTTACCATTTAACCTTTTACATCCCTGTGTTGCTTATCACCTTATTTTCTTCTAGGTGTTTACTAACTGATTGTTAGATTATTTGCTCCATTATCTTTTTACAGCCATGAACAAAATTTGTCAAGGTTGGAGAGGAAGTACACTGAGCATTAGGAAATAGCCGAAGATGAAGTTGAGGGGAAGTAATCCCTGTTAGTATGTCAGTCTTCCTGAGACATGTTAATAAAGCTTAACAGACTGTTTTGATCAATGGGTAGAATAAAAACTAAGATGCCAAGCCGGTCCCTTGGTAGTACAAATAGGCAAACTCCAGCTGAGTGTGCTGGACACTATCTGCCCTTGCCAGGAACTGATTCTCCGAGAGGCAAGACTGAGGTGCTACTGCCCTCACAAGGGAACACACAACTCTATGCCAGCCCATGGATAGAGTGCAGCAGCTACAGTAGCAGACAGCTTCCTGCCACCTACAGGGAGCCTGTGCCCACCAGGGCCAGCTTCAGGCACCAGTGTAGGGAGCAGGTGCTTGGGGCGGCCAATTCAAAGAGGCAGCACTCCGTCCAGTATTGGGGTGGCACGTTTGGGTCTTTGGCGGGAATTCGGTGGTGGGGCCCTCATTCCCTCTCTTCCTCTTTGAGTTGCTGCCAAATTGCAACTGAAGAGGAAGAGAGGGAGGACTCGCCCCCAAAAAGAAGCGCAATGGAGCTGCTGCCAAAGTGCTGCCACTCTTCTTTTTTCTTTTTTGTTTTGCCGCTTGGGGTGGCAGAAAAGCTGGAGCTGGCCCTGGTGCCCACCTCAGCCAGAGGAGACAGTATGAGAGCTAAGAGGAACTCTTCCTGAATGCCTCAAGAAGATGTGGCTCAGACAGCAAGTGGCTGCACCACCACTCAGATTCAGGGAACTGAAGTAGTGATTTGCCAAGTCCTATCTAAGCCCCTTGCACTCCTCAGTGGACTTGTCCTCCCAACCCCTTGCAACGTGGGACAGGACTGTTATCCCCATCAGAGAGGTGAGGACCTGAGCTCAGACAGGCTAAAGGTGGAATTCACAAAGGCACCTAAAGCCCAGACTTAGGCACCAGAGTCCCAGTTTTAGATTCCACTGTGACAAAACTCCTGTAGGTGCCACTCACTCAGTGCCTCTGCTTTCAAGATAAAGCTTCCCTCAGCATCTTGGGGCAGGTGCACAGCTGCTTCTCTCTAGGCATTCAGTCGCCTCCTTCCTGCCTAAACCCCAGAGCAACTCACAACCAGGGGAAGACAGGCCTTAGTCCACTTATCTTGCATGCGGGCCCAGTCTGGTGGGCATGCTCAGAGCCTGCCTGTTGGATGGGGTCCCATTCAAAATGTGATTGAAGCTGCTTCCAGCCTTAAATGTTTAGATCAGTGCTTAATTCACTTACTTGGGAGACCCAGGTTTAAGTCCCTCCTCTGCTTGTGGGGTATCAAGGACTTAGAGGGGTCTTCCACCCCTCAGGAGAGTGCTCTGACCCCTGAGCTAAGAGAGAGTCTGATGTGTGTGTCAGGAGGCTCTTTAAACCTCCCCCGCTGAATCGCTCCATAATTACAGTGTTGTAGGGGCATGGAGACTAGATGCAGGATCTTTCAGGTGAGTGCTCAAACCCCTAGGATGCAGCATACTTCCTACCCTCTCTCTTGCTGGCCCACCTACTCCTCCTCTCTTGGACATTTTACGTGGCGAGCCAAACTTATTCTCACAAAAAACAGCACAGGCTGCCTTACTCCAGGAGAGGGCTTCCGGCTGGGGGTCACTACAGGGATAGAAACCTAGCTCTATCAGAGGTTAGGGCTTAGCATACAGCCCTCTCACCTGCATCTTCCATTGGCGAGCTTAGGCAGCTCCCCGCCTAGTGTGCTGGCTTTGTGGTTCCCATTCCAAGGTGCTCGTCTCTCTCCCTTCATTGCATATGGGCCTGGGTGCCTATCTCAGGCTCTGTGGATTGCAATGTGTTCCTGTGATTTTCTAGATGCCCAAAGGCTTGGTGCTGGAAAGCTTAGCATCACATGACTTCGGTGCCCTTGGGGAACCAGTCCTGGGTGACTGGTGGGGCAGAGAATTGAGCTTGGGTCTCCTGAGCTCTGGACTAGGGCCGTGACTGCTGCTCTGCCCTTTGTCTCCAGCCTGGCTCTCCCTTGAGCACCCTGAAAGATTTCCCAGGACAGCTGGGACAATCCTGTGAAAACCTGGACAGGTGGCACCCTTCTCAGGCCTTGTCTATAAGGTAGGCAATGTGCTCTCTGCTAATTTGCATTAGAAAAAAGAGGGCTTGTTTACACAGCGTGGAAAAGTGCTTTATTGGACGGCAGGGAGGTGGGTGATTTCTACAGTGCACTAACATGCTGTGCATGAATTGGTCCATGTAGACCTGGCTGGTGCACACTAAAGGTAGCACTTCTTCAAACAATACTAGCGAACTAGATGCACCAGCAGGGTCTAGCCTGCCTTAGCCCTGCAACATCACCAACTGGATTTTTAAGGGCCTGGTCGGCAGTGCTGACCAGAGCTGCCAGGGTCCCTTTTCGACCGGGTGTTCCAGTTGAAAACTGAACACCTGGCAACCCTACTCTCTGACCCACTTGCAAGTGGTTGGGGGAGTGTTGTTTCATTCATAATGAGTGAAGCTGAGTGTAGGTTAAGCTGAACAACTGGCACTTGATTAAACCCTGTGCCCTACTCGGTCCATGTGGCCATGTGGCTTCCAGCCTAATTTCCCAGAATTGCCAGTTTCCCTGGCATTCCCTCAATAACCACCCTGCCAGAAAACATGGGCCCTCTGGTTCTAGTTCCACTGATCATGATACATCTTCCCTATTTTATAAATGTTTAATATGAACATTAAAAACCAATAATTGACACCCAGACCCCCTGCTGGTGTCCCTTCAGCCAGAGGTTGCTAGCACATAGCCAAGCTGGAATCTTGTTTTGTAACTGTGCTGGTTACATAGCCTTTAAGATCGGTTGGTCTCCTCAGCAGGTGATCGCACCGGGAGTGACCCATCTCTGTTTCCCGGTTCCCTGTCTCCAAGTCTAGTAAGCTATTCACTGGGGAATCTCCTCCCTGCCCATGGGGTTGCTCTCTGGGTGGTTCTCTGTCTCTCCGTTCTGTGATGGTCTTGGTATATCTGTGGGCTCAATTGGTGCTGTGTCTCCTGATCCGTAAGTGTCTCCTGTTCCTGCAGATCACTTGTCCCTCTTGCATAATCACCTTGTATGCCCTGGATGCCACTACACCCCTCACAGCTCCTTAAGTCCTCTCCATCTGGTGTCTCTGGCCTGGTCTACACTACACATTTAAACCGATTTTAGCAGCGTTAAACCGATTTAATGCCACACCCGTCCACACTACGAGGCCCTTTTTATCGATATAAAGGGCTCTTTAAATCGGTTTCTGTACTCCTCCCCAAAGAGAGGAGTAGCGCTAAAATTGGTATTACCATATCGGATTAGGGTTAGTGTGGCCGCAAATCAATGGTATTGGCCTCAGGGCGGTATCCCACAGTGCACCACTGTGACCGCTCTGGACAGCAATCTGAACTCGGATGCAGTGGCCAGGTAGACAGGAAAAGCCCCGCGAACTTTTGAATTTCATTTCTTGTTTGCCCAGCGTGGAGCTCTGATCAGCACGGGTGGCGATGCAGTCCCAAATCCAAAAAGAGCTCCAGCATGGATCGTACGGGAGATACTGGATCTGATCGCTGTATGGGGAGACAAATCTGTTCTATTAGAGCTCCGTTACAGAAGATGAAATGTCAAAGCATTTGAAAAAAATCTCCAAGCTACACAGTGCTGTGTGACAAGCATAACGGAAAGCCAAAGAATCAAATGGACACTCATGGAGGGAGGGAGGGGGTACTGAGGACTCCAGCTATCCCACAGTTCACAGCAGTCTCCGAAAAGTATTTGCATTCTTGGCTGAGCTCCCAATGCCTGTAGGTTCAAACACATTGTCCGTTGTGGTTCAGGGTATAGCTCGTCAATTTACTCCCTCCCCCCCCACGTGAAAGAAAAGGGAAAAAAATCGTTTCTTGACTTTTTTTAATGTCACCCTATGTGTACTGAATGCTGGTGGTAGACGCGATGCTGCAGCAGTAAAGAGTAGTATCTGCTCCTCTTCCCTCCCCGGTGACAGACGGTACAATATGCTTGATAGCTGCTGAGTACTCCTGGCTGGCCTCAGGTGAGGCTGGCCGGGCGCGCCTGGGTAAAAATAGGAATGATTCCCAGTCATTCCCAGTAGATGGTACAGAATGGCTGGTAACCGTCTTCATCATAGCAACTGGGGGCTGAGCTCCATCAACCCCCTCCCTTTCATGTGTAAAGAAAAGATTCTGTACTGCCTGGACTATCATAGCAGCGGGATGCTGGGCTCCTCTCCCCCACACCGCTTAATGTCCTGCCTGGACTATCATAGCAGCTGGAGGCTGCCTCCCCCTCATTTCATCTCACTAACAAGTCAATGTTTCTTATTCCTGCATTCTTTATAACTTCATGACACAAATGGGCGGGACACTGCCACAGTAGCCCAGGAAGGTTGGGGGAGGAGGGAAGCAACGGGTGGGATTGTTGCAGGGGCACCCCCTATGAATGGCAGGCAGCTCATCATTTCTGCGGGATCTGACACAGAGCGGCTGTGCTCTCTGGTTCTCTGATATACTGGTTCTCTAGTACACTTGCCCCATATTCTAGGCAGGACTGACTCTATTTTTAGATACCATAAAGAAGGGATTGACTCAGGTAGTCATTCCCATTTTTGCCTTTGCGCCCCGGGCCGACCTCAGCCAGGGGCACCCATAATAGCAGCAGATGGAACAGAACAACAGATAACCGTCATCTCATTGCCAATTTACAATAGCAGCAGACGGTACAGAACAACTAATAACCGTCTCTGCTATCATGCAAAAGCAAATGAATGCTGCTGTGTAGTGCTGCAGTACCGCCTCTGTCAGCGGCATCCAGTACACATACGGTGACAGTGACAAAAGGCAAAACAGGCTCCATGGTTGCCATGCTCTGGTGTCTGCCAGGGCAATCCAGGGAAAAAGGGCGCAAAATGATTGTCTGCCATTGCTTTCCCGGGGGAAGGAATGACTGATGACATTTACCCAGAACCACCCACGACAATGATTTTTGCCCCATCAGGCACTGGGATCTCAACCCAGAATTCCAAGGGGCGGGGGAGACTGCGGGAACTATGGGATAGCTACGGAATAGCTACCCACAGTGCAACGCTCTGGAAATCGACACTAGCCTTGGACCATGGATGCACACCGCCGAATTAATGTGCTTGGTGTGGCCGCATGCACTCGACTTTATACAGTCTGTTTTACAAAACTGGTTTATGTAAAATTGAAATAATCCTGTAGTGTAGACGTACCCTCTCTAATGGCTGGATCCTCTCAGAAGTGCCTTTTGCCAGGGACAGTAGGGCTGACCTGGTGTACTTCCATGCCTGCTTCGTCCAGTTGTTGGCCATCTCCTCTTAGTGGTATCTCCATCCCTTTGGCTGCAACAGGTCTCCCCTCATTGGTAGCAGGGTTTTGGTCCTTTCTCCCATCGGTGCCTGCACTGCACTGTTTGGCATCCCTATTCCTATGTGCTAGAAATGCTAACGAAGGTCTCAACCAGAAGAAACAGCTTTGAGTAGCAGTCTTTTAGCTGTTTTCACAGCTGATTTCACATTACCAGTACTCTGTGGGTGTGCTAGAGAGGAGGTGTGTGGGTCAAACTCCCATTTACATGCAAATTCCTTGAATTCTTGGGAGACAAATGTGACCTGTTGGTGAATACAGATTCCAGAATGCCATATCTCACAAATGGACTTCAGTTAGCCAATCACTGACTTGCCTTTTATTTAAGGAAGGGCATCAACTTCCAGAAAGTTCAAATAGTATCCATTGTAATCAAGTACTGCTTTGCACTGAAGGTAAATATATTCACTCCCACTTTTTCCCATGTTGGGTTAGCAGCTCATGTGGTAACAGTCTCGTTCTGCTGGTGGTTATTAAACAACCAGCAGGTATCTATCCTTCTATCAAGGAGCAAAGTTGTGCATTCATTCCCAGCCAGTCAATACACTCTCAAGCTTGCTAGTTTCACTTTTTTGGCTGCCTGTAGTTGGATGTTCTTTTGCCGTACCCTCTTTGATTTCCAGCTGTGTCGCTGTTGAAACTGGGAGATAAAGAAGCATGTTAATGGATTCAATGCCCTGAGCCCCTTCCCCCAACTCACCGATGCTGGGTGTATAGCCCTGCTTGTGGTGTCAGCCAACGCCGGTAATCAGTCATCCTGGATAGGATCTGATCACTAGCTGCTAGTGCTGGAGGCCCATCAACATGTGTTGCAGTCTCCTTGGAGCACTAAGAAAAGTGTTTGCCAGGATTGTCTCTAGTGGTTTGTGGTCTGATTGCACTTTACTAGGTGGCCATAGGAGCACTGATGGAATTGCTTCTCTCCAAATACTACTGCCTGAAGCTCTTTTTCTGTTTGGGGTACCCCTGATCAGTCTCCGAAGCAGTTCTGCTGGCGTAAGTGACTGGCTGCTCCTTCAAAAGAGCTGCACCCAATAATTTATCTGATGCATCACACTGGAGTGTCAGTGGCTCTCCTGGATGGCAGGATAGGGGCATCTATTAGTATTTTTTTCAGTGTGTCACACACTTGCTGTTGGGGCCCTGCCAAGTCCCACTCAGCATCCTGCCTTGTGAACTGACACATGGGTTCCGCTCCTGCAGCCAGGTGTAGGCAGAACTTGGGACAGAATATGTATCATTCTTATAGCACTGTACCCCTTTCACATGCACTGGAGCTGGCATGTCACTGACTATCTTGATTTTGTTGTAATCTGCTTTTAGTCCTCGGCTGTGTGTCGACATCCAATGTATGTCATCTCATGATGTTTCAGTTGCATTTTTTCTGGGCTGATTATTATGTTCTTGTCCCTGCATTAGTGTAGAAAAGCTTGTCGTTTTCTGTCATTGTCTCATTCAGCTTCTGAATCATTGCTCCCTTTGCCTATTATGAGGATATCACCTGCAATTATTTTCACTCCTGACAGTCCTGAGAGAGTCCTTCCAGTGCTTGGGAGAGTCTTCTCTGGAACACATCTGGTGCTGGGCTTGTGCCCATCAGCATGCACAGCTATCTGTAGTGACCAAATGGTGGTGCAAAGGGTTTCAGCATGCTGGACTCTATCCAGGCATCTGTGCCCAAACCTATTCATCACATCACAGATTGTAAAGATTCTGGCTTTGGAAAGTTCTGGCAACATGTCATCAGTTATGGGCAGTGGATGATGGCATCTTTTCAATGCCCAGTTCAGTGGCTTTGGGTCAATGCAGATGCATAACTTGCCTGATGGCTTCTCTACCACCATCACGCTTCTTACCCAAGCTGTACTGGGATCTGCAGGTGCTATGGTACCCCAGACTTTCAAACTCCTTTCATACTAGGTTACATAGTGCCACTGGAAGCACATAGTTCTACTGTGGGGTCTATTTTCAGGCACAGCTTTCCTTCAAGGCACCCATCACCTTTGAGAACATCCCCATATGCTTTTCAAATTGTCTCCGTTGTCCATAGGACTCCCCCTTTTGCTTACTTGCACTGCAGTTAGAAAATTCTGATGCCGCATCATGGCTTGTTTGTCTGTGTGATGGGTTGCACTCCACCACACTCTGTCTCTTTTGCCATCTGTGGCCCCTCTCTTACTCCAGCAGCCACTGCCTTCTCTTTATGACTCAGCCTAGATCATCCAGCATGTATCCCCCTTCCAGGGGACCAAAGTCTTTCTGCACAAATGGTCTCAAGCCGTCTTCTGAGGCACTGCCTTGATGATGCCACTTCCCCAGTGACTGGTGGGTGAACCTGGGCCTGCCCACTACTCCGGGTTCCAGTCCAGGGGCCCTATACCTGGCAACTGTGGTCTGCTTTCTCTAAAACCTTGTTACTCCTTCCCTGGACTCCTTCCAACAGCTTCTGGTTCCACCTACCTCTAGGTGTACCAGGTCAAACTCCTTCCTCCCAGGGAGTAACTACAGACTGCTGAATCCTGTAGCCTCAAACTCACCGCCCTACTTCAGAGAGTGACTGCAGACTACTTCCCTGCAGCCCCCTTCTGTAGCCAGCTTCCTGGCTTTATAGGACTGGCCCAACTCCTCCCCCAGCTAGGCTTCATCAAGCAATTAGGCCTTAGCATTCCCTGGCTTTCCTCCATGTGCAGCCTATAGGTTAATTGGCCTAATATACGACTTCAAGCCTTGTATGGGGTGGATACCCTGGCACAGGTATTCCCCAAGAGTGATCTGTGGTGCTTACCATCCACCACCACAAACTTCAGTTTGTACTGTCTGTTATTTTTCATGTTAGTTACTATGAGGTCACATTTTCCCATGGGCTGCATTATGCTGTCGTTGTACGTTATCAGAGTGTGCCTACTCTCTGTTCTAATCCAATGCCACTCAATGAATCACATTACTGGAGGCCCTGCTATCCAGCTGAACTGGCACAGGACAGTTCCCTATTACCCTTTGTCAAGGCTGAATCACAACTTTGTCACTCCGAGTGCAGAAGTGGGGCCCGCAAGGATTTTAAAAATTATACTTGCCACTCCAGGCTTGTATTAAACTTCCAAGGTTACAGCTTTTCTCTGACCTTGGCTTGGTAAGCGCTGCCACCACCCAAATGCAAAGAGAAAAAACAAAAACCTTTGAACCCAGGAAGGAGCACTTGGGAATGCCTCCCTATGGAGTACCCTCAAGCCTGTTCACACACACCCCTGCGGAAGAGCTGAGAAAGAAAACAAAGGAAATCAGCTGTTGCCAACAGCTAATTAAACAACATATGCACAAACCTCTTAGGACACACACAAAAACCCCAATACTGTTCTTAGAAAAGTTCAATTTTATTAAAAACAAAAAGCAAGAAAATACATCTGGAATTTAGGCTTTTGCTAGATTTTAAAAGAGTAATTCCAAAAATCAAGCACCCAAAATTGCTTTCTTGGGGGTTCAGCTTAAAGGTTACAAGCAAACAAAAGCATCTGGGGTTAGCATAGTGGAGTCCACAAGCCAATACAAAATAAAAGAAATAACCCTAATCGCATATTTTTAGACATTCCCTAATCTTTCTTACATATCTGAGGCTCCAGATAAGTTCGAGGTATGAATTGATAATCTATAATCATAGCTGTCTTAAAGCTGGTTACAGCATTACTGCCCATGTCCCTGCAGCCCAGAGAACAACAGACAAAGGGAAAGTTTATTTCCCAATTTTAAAAAGTTCTACCTTCCCATTGGCTCTTTTGATTAGGTGCCCTTTTTTTTTCTTTACCTGGGGGACTTTTTAACCCTTTACAGGTAACACAAATAAAGAACAGCTACCAAGAGGGATTTTACAGCTAACTGGCTAGCTGGGTGTCCATCAAAAGGAGCTACTCGCCCTCCCCCTTTATTTACCATACCCTTGTTGCAGCATGGATGTTGGTATTGTCTCTAGTTGCTTTCCTGTCCCAACAGACTGCGTCTGGCATTCTTCCAGATGCAAGGAGAGAGTCATGATGTCCTCACCCCCATCTGATGTTTCCTCCCCCTCTCGTACAATCTGACTGACTCTTGGGACATTTCAGCCTGCCACATTCTTTGCCATGTTTTTCTAGTGTGGGGCACTTCTCCTTCCCTCTTCATGCTGCCACAGCCAATGCATCTCACTGTGAGTATGGAACCCTGGCCGCTGCTCTCCTTTGCTGGTGTTGCAATGCATGTACTTCTGGGGTGATGTGCATCCTCATGCTTTCAGCCTTTCTCTAGAGGCTTTCACTGCATGCATCATGCCCAAGCATCTGTCTAATGTGAGATCACATCACCAATGCAGATGCTCCTGCAGGAGGTGATTCCATGTGCTGCAGACTGTGGTGTCCTGAATCACAGAGTCCTTCAAGCTCCCAACATGGGGTGTAGCAGCCACTGTGTGCAAGGCTGTAACACGAGGATCTTGCCCTTCATTTCAGATTGGTGTCTAAGTTGTGTCCCTCCACAGTTTCATTCTGCTTTGGGAAGCAATTGTTTCCCAGGGTTACTAGGATGGCTATGAGGCTTGAGGCAGTGGTGACAAACAGGGTGTGGCAGCCTTGTCTGCTTTTTTCCCCATGAGGGGAAAGTAACAACATTACTTTTCTGCTGTGGTCGTCCTCCTGTGTGGCCAGGTCTGAATGCAGATCAAACTCCTCCTGCCAGTTGGTCCGTGCCTGAGCTAGTTTTGAGTCTCCAAAATACAGAGCTCTGGGAGCTTCCAACCCAGGCCCATGGCTCCCGCTGCCAGTTGCTGACCTGCAGAATGCTCACAGCACCGATGCTGCTCCCATGATTCAGTAACAAAGAGGGAAGCTGGGTGCAAGTTACACTGAACCAGTGGCACGTCCCTGTGCTATGCTCTGTCCATGTGGCTAACAGTGCCTGTGCCCTGTCCAGTGGTGTCTCATCAATAACAGCCCCTCCAGGGCCCTCTGGCTGCTGTTCCTCATGATGCAAGTGGGAGTGTTGGATTGTCCCTATGGTGTGTCTTGGGTTCTGGCAATGGGTGTGTCTCGCACACTTGGTAGGGCTGTCCTGGCTTTCAGGAGCTGCATCACACCATCATCCAGCGCTGATGGAGCCACTGTTTTCCTTTTCCCCCGGGCAGGCTTCTCTACCGGCCCCACTTGAGTGCAGTTGGCAGAGCTGTGGGAAGGAGATCTTGGCTGATCCATATTGAGTCTCTACAGTTTATGGGCAACCAGCTATGCCCCAACTTGCATTTCTGAGCTCCTGGTGCCACACTGACCTAAGTCCTTCTTGAAACCTGACCCCCTTCTCTAGTTCCACTCATCTCACTACACCCACTCATGGCTCTATCATTCTCACTGCATATCAAAGTGCTGGACTGCTGAACCCAGATTGCCAAGGACACTTCTGGGTTCTGGGTATATGAATTGGGCTTATGGACTTTCATTTTGTATGCACAAGGAGAGGAGATAGGTGCTATCCTCACTAAACTGGGTCATTGTCTGATTCTCATTAGGGGATATTGTGAAGATCAAAACTATAACTGGTTCAAAAAGGAATTAAATAAATTAATAGATGATAGATTGATTAATGATTATTAGCCAAGGTGATCAAGGATGCGACCCCATGCTCTGGATGTCCGTAGCCTCTGACTGCCAGATGCTGAGCCTGGACAACAGGGGATGAATCACTTGATAATTGCTCTGTTCTGTCCATTCCCTTTGAAGCACCTGGTATTGGCTGCTGCCAGAAGACAGGATACTGGGCTAGATGAAACATTGCTCTGACCCAGTATGCCCGTTCTTATGTTCTTGTGACACAGTTTCTGAAAGGCACTCAGCATGACAGAAGCTTTTTATTAGCAAGATTTCATCACCCTCCGGACTTCCTTCTTTATCTCTGAGAAATAACAGATATAATTGTCTAAGCTCTGTTCTTTAGAAACCCACCAGTCCTTCAGCATCAGCATTACGAGCTAGTCTTCTTGACAGCCCCATCCTTACCATTGTCATCAGACTTACGGCTTTGTAAAATGGTTTCAATTATAAAGAGCTCATTAGCTGTAGACATTCGAGTCAAAGGGCTCCTGCCTCTGAGCCATTACATCACTCTTGGAGGCACACCCAGGCACTCTGCCAAGCTAGAGTTGTCTAAACAAAAAATGGGTAGCAAATTATCTGCACTCACAACACTGGGTCTCCAGACTTTAAGCTAAAGACAAAGTGCAGCCAACCAGCTATTGAAGCTATTGTGATGATGGCAGTTTCATCCCTGAGACAGGAACCACCAAATCCTCGCACAGTCATGCCCCTCACTTGGGACACACCTAGATGTCCTGGACTTTACCTCTGTTTGCGCTACATGAGGTGCTGATTTCCAGACAAGTTCAGTCTGGAGTGATCTCTGTTTTCATGGCCTGGGTCCCTGTACCAGGACTAGCGTATCGTCCTGCATAGGTGCTGACTTCCCCTCTTTGCCCTGGGTGCTCAACCCCCCTCTCTGCCCCCAGCCCCACCCCCACTCCACGAGGCCACGCCCTTATTCCACCCCCTTCCCCAAAGTCCCCTCCCCAACTCCGCCCCCTCCCTGCCCCTATTCCAACTCCTTCCCCAAATCCCCGCCCAGCCCCGCCTCTTCCCCACCCCCCTCCCCTGAGCACATCACATTCTCGCTCCTCCCCTCCCCACCCCTGCAGTGTGCTAACGCCACCGAACAGCTGTTTGACGGCAGCTGGGCAGGAAGCGCTGGAAGGCAGGCAGAGTAGCAGGGACGTGGTGTGCTGATGAGGTGGAGGAGGTGGTGTGCGGGAGGAGGAGCCTATGTCGTCCTGTATAGCTGCTCTGCCTTAGGATGTGTTCTCTGTGTGATGTGGAGGGGACTTGCCCAGGTAACTCTCATCAGCGTCAGTGAGCTCACATGCACCAAAAACACTGCAGGGCGGCTGTGTGCCATACACAACCTTCCTTACTTTGATCAAAAGTGAAATTGAAGCATTAGAATCAGATGAGAACACACTGGGCTAAGTACCTGCCAGGGGATGTGAGTTCAGGAACATGAGTGGCTGCACAGCAATATATTCAGGATATTCCAGGTACTAGTATGTAACTTGAGTTTTTGTTATCACACTTATCGCTTAGTGCAGCTGTGGACCATCCAAGCAGACAGGAGGTAGCCACAGCACTGTACTCCCTGCCAGTGGATAAGGAGCAAGTGATTACTTTTGTGCTTTCCTCCTCACCAAAGTATCAAAGGGGCCTACTCTGCCACAACTAACACAAGTGCACTCGCTGTTGAAAGCCCTGTAGCAGCAGCATTGACAGTATTCAATACACACGAAAGAAGCATAAAATGGTTTCCAAAAAAGCCAACAAATACCCATGGCCATAAGAACTACCATACTGGATGAGATCAATGGTCCATCTAGCCCAATATCCTGTCTTCCAGAAGTGGCCAATGCCAGGTTCTTCAGAGAGAATGAACAGAACAGGGCAATTATCAAGTGATCCATCCCTGTTGTCCAGTCCCAGTATCTGGCAGTCAGAGATTTAGGGACCACCCAGAGCATGGGGTTGCGGTCCTGACCATCTTGGCTAATAGCCATTGATGCACCTATCTTCTATGAACTTATCTAATTCTTTTTTGAACCCACTTATACTTTTGGCCTTCACAACATCCTCTGGCAATGAGTTCCACAGATTGACTCTGCATTGCTTGAAGTATTTCCTTATGTTTTAAACTAGCTGCCTATTAATTTCATCAGATGACCCCTGGTTCTTGTGTTATGGGAAGAGGTAAATAACACTTCTGTATTCACTTTTTCCACACCAGTCATAATTTTATAGACCTCTAGCATATCCCTGTCTTAGTCATATCTTTGCTAAATTGAACAATCCTAGTCTTTTTTAACCTCTTCTTGTACGGAAGCTGTTCCATGCCCCTAATCATATTTGTTGCCCCTCTCTGTATCTTTTCCAGTTGCAATAAATCTTTTATGAGATGGTGTGACCAGAACTGCACGTAATATTCAAGGTGTGTGCACCACGGATTTATAGAGTGGCATTTTCTGTTTTACTATCTATCCCTTTCCTAATGGTTCCTAAGAGTCTGTTAGCTTTTTTGACAGCCACTGCACACCGAGTGGATGTTTTCAGAGAACTATCCACAATGACTCCAGGATCTTTCTTGAGTAGTAACAGCTAATTTATACCCCATTATTTTGTATGTATAGTTGGGATTATGTTTTCTAATGTGCATTACTTTGCATCTATCAACATTGAATTTCCTCTGCCATTTTGTTGCCCAGTCACCCAGCAAGATGAGATCTCTTTGTGACTCCTTGCAGCTAGATTTGGACTGATGTGGACCAAAATCACAGATTCCTAGATTGCAAAGCCAGAAGGGACCATGAAATAATCTAGTCTGACATCCAGAGCTGCCCCTGCTTGAGTTTGTGGGAGCAGAAGAAGATCAAATTTTAACACCCACCTGAAAGCAAACTTCTACAAGTACTGTTCTAGGTCAGCTGCTCAAGCAGTGAGGGTCTCTTTTCCAGTTCTGTCTGCTATGAGTCTGAAATCCCCTGAGAAGAGCTGTTGGGAGATTTCAGCCCAGATTTCTTGAAAACACTGAGAATACTGTGAGATCCTGGCCACATAGGTCTGAAATTTTAACACTTGAGATTCCTGCACCACGAAATCCAAACCCAATCAAACCACTCACCTAATTCAGCCTTGAACCCAAAGCTATGTGCAATGCAGAAAGGTGTGGCCCACAATTAGCTCCAAATTCTAGCCCCACCTCTGCCTCAAATGACTTTGTGCAGCCTCATAGTCACTGCACCTGCAACACGGAGAGATTGAGATGTGCCTGCCCTTTGAGGTCTGTGTATGAGGCCTTGTACAGTAACAAGAGCAGAGTGGGGCTGTGAACCACTCAAAATTACTAACCCCATTCGGTGGAAGAGATGGGGCTAGAACACATTTTACAAATTTTTAACCACTATATAAAATGTCTGCAGAAAATCAAAATATTTTTGTGAAGTTTTTTCCAAAAATATTTGTAAAAAAATCATGTAAAAAATTCATAAACGTTCAACCAGCCCTAGTGATAAGCAAATGAAAACCAAGACTCATAGTGGTTCACAGACATCAACAGGGACTGGAAATGGCAGTGCTGAGGACAACTCTGGGCCAACATATATTTTCTCTGTCCTTTTGGTCAAGCTGTTTTCAGACATAGATACCATATACACCTCTATCCCTACTCCTTCCTTAGAGGTTTTTAAGATCAGACTTGACAAAGCCCTGGCTGGGATGATTTAGTTGAGAACTGGTCCTGCTTTGAGCAGGAGGTTGGACTAGATGACCTCCTGAGGTCCCTTCCAAACCTGATAGTCTATGATTCTATAATGGAAAGTACTGGGCAAACTGGATTATAGACGCAGCATATAGCATCACATGTAATAATGCTTAATCTTCCTTTATACATCAACCCTTCCAAGGCTCCTAATCTTTTCTGTTGCTTTCACAGTTCCTCTTGTTTGTTTCCCATAGCCTTTGCTCTTTCGCCCAAGCACTTAACTCTGTTACCCTTTCTCATTTCTTCTTCCCATTTATTTCCAGCTGCAGAGCATTTCCCTCTGCTTTTCTTCACTGTGTGCTGATGGGAATGCTACGTTTCTGTAGCAGAGTGAAAGCTTCCTTCTACCGTTTAAGTACCTTGTTGATAACTCAGCCAGAAGCACACCCACCAGTTGGAATCCAGGACTTTGCAGCCAGAGCCCTCCAACCCAAACAGGAAATAGAAGCTCAAGAAAGTTCCTCTCCTTGAGCCTCTGCTGGGCCAGAAGTACAGCCTGCACTTTAGGTTTTCACTGGCTTTCTGTGTTCCTTCTTCTGGCTGAAATCTCCAAGAAGGTCAGCAAGATCCCACTTAGGGCCAGATTGTGTCTGACACTCACACAGGTGCTCAGAGGCATGGGAGGGCACAAAGACTCCCCCACCCCATGCAAGGGCTGCTGCACACAACAGCAGTCCCTGTGCTTGGGAGAGTCTGTGCCTTCCTTGTGCTTTGGGTGGGAGGGGAAGGCTCCCAGGTGGGAGGAGGGTGTATGTCCTTGACTTTTTCTGTGCTGGCCTGTGGAAGTGGCCAGGTGTGCCAACTGAAGCATCATGCACACTCCCCCTGCCACAGAGGAGCTCTCCTGAAACAGTACTGCTCTGCACCAACCCAGATACAATCCAGGAGCTAGAAGCCACTACCTGACCCTTAGCTACAAATAGCCCTGGTACGTGTCTGCTGTATCTGCCAACTTTTTCCTTGTGTCACCACTCAGCCTCTGCATTCTGGTAGGGAATGCAGGTGGCAGTAGGAGGAAGAATGAGGAGAACTTGTGGCAATTTAGAGATTAACAAATGTAGTTGGGCATAAACTTTCATGGAATAAAACCCACTTCATCGGATGCATGCAATGGAAAATACAGTGTTATGTATACAGAGAACATGAAAAAGATATATATGAACATGAAGAAGATATATATCTATCTATATACAGAGAACATGAAAAAATGGGGCTGCCATACCAATTCTAATGAGACTAATCAATTAAGGTGAGCTATTATCAGCAGGAGAAAAAAAGCTTTTTTAGTAATAATCAGGATGGCCCATTTCAAACAGTTGACAAGAAGGTGTGAGTAACAGTAGGGGAAAAACTAGCATGGGGAAATAGTTTTTAGTTTGTGTAATGTTCCATCCACTCCTAGTCTTTATTCAAGCCTAAGTTCCTGGGTTAGTGTGTTTGTTCTGTGATGTGTGGTTGCTGGTGAATTTTTTCTTCAGGTTGGGGGGCTCTCTGTAAACGAGGACTGATATGTCTCCCAAGATCTGTGAGAGTGAGGGATCATCCTTCAGGATAGGTTGTAGATCCTTGATGATGCGCTGGAGAGGTTTAGTTGGGGGCTGAAGGTGATGGCTAGTGGCATTTTGTTACTTTCTTTGTTGGGCCTGTCTTGTAGTAGGTGACTTCTGGGTACTCTTCTGGCTCTGACAATCTCTTTCTTCACTTCAGCAGGTGGATATTGTAGTTGTAAAAATGCTTGATAGAGATCTTGTAAGTGTTTGTCTCCCTCTGAGGGATTGGAGCAAATGCAGTTGTATCTTAGAGCTTCAGACTCCTTGGACACTCAATTACAGACCTAAAAGTTGCAATTAATGGAACTGGAATTCATTTGCAAACTAGACACCATTAAATTAGGCTTGAATAAAGACTAGGAGTGGATAAGCCATTACACAAACTAAAAGCTATTTCCCCATGCTAATTTTTCCCCTACTATTACTCACACCTTTTTATCAACTGTTTGAAATGGGACATCCTGATTATCACTACAAAAGTTTTTTTTCTCCTGCTGATAATAGCCCACCTTAATTGATTAGTCTCATTAGAGTTGGTATGGCAATCCCCATTTTTTCATGTTCTCTGTGTATATATATACATCTTCCTACTGTATTTTCCACTGCATGCATCTGATGAAGTAGGGTTTAGCCCACGAAAGCTCATGCCCAAATACATTTGTTAGTCTCTAAGGTGCCACAAGTACTCCTTGTTCTTTTTGCTGATACCAACTAACATGGCTACCACTCTGAAACCTGTAACCATGCAGCGGGAGGAAGGACTCTCTATTTTCTTGTTATCTGTGATGGCAGCAATAGGAAGCAGAATATTGTGGGTGACACAGTCTGTGCCTCCGGATTTATAGCTGCTCTGCTGAAGCACGCAGAGGCTGATATGCAGCATCCTTTCTGCACAAGAGTTCAATGGATCCATAAATTCACAGTCCCAGTAAAAGGTAAGGCTGCTCTCATATCTGCGTCCTGACCCCATCTGTGATGGTGTTATTCAACAGAAAAGGTACTAGACTAAACTATACTACTCATAAAGATAGTGCAGCATGCTGCAAGAGTGTGTTGCCACTGTGCCAGCATTCTTCAGTCAGGTTTGCTGTACTAAGTGTTGTCTGACAGGATATGAGAGTTGGATTGTATTTATACTACATGGATTTGTTATATAATTAAAGGGCTGGAGAGCAAGGGAAAGGAATACTGAAAAAAATCTGGAAGAACTAAAGGGTTTCAGATTGTGAAATTGTGTTTACAACTCTCAGCACCTCTGCGACCAGTCAGGCAAGTGAAGTAAGCTGTGTCCAGAGCAGGACAACAAGGGCAAATACATGTTTAGTGACACTGGGCTCTGTTCTAAAACTCTTACTCCTGTTGGGAGCTACTAACCCCCATGACTAGTCCGACTGAGTTCAGTCAGACACTCATGCTGAGTCCTACTTATAAGCGCAAGGAAAGCTGCAGAAGTGGGCCCATGAACTTTCTCTCTTCCTGTCAGCATAGCAGCCAGGTCACTAACAAACCAATATTCTTTTGTTGTGTGAAGAAACATCACTTTCACTAATGGGTCAAATTTCCTTCTATGGAGGGTATTTCTCCTCTGCACTAGTGTCCTTTTGGTGTTCCTCAAATTGCTCAAGCACCATCTAATAACTGGCCATGAACAGAAATATAATCTGATTGTACATTTCTAATTCATCTCACCTGCAAAGCAAAGTGTTGGACACCAGGAAATGTGGCATGTGGACCATGGATTCCATAGCCTTGGTCTAGCTGGGCTGATGGAGGGTTCATTCTGAAGGTGCATGGACTGCAGATGGTGCTACTTTGCTGCTCTTGCCATTCTATGCCAAGTGATGCCATGCCATGCCATGTCAGGCGTTTACCTCCGGTGCAATCTAGTTGGTGTTTGGTAGCTTTTCCTAGCATTTTATCCCTGAGGTCCCCTGGGCAATGGGTTTCTTTCAATATGTGCAACAAATCCTCTGAGCCAGCTGCTCCCTTGTGTAAGAATAGCCCACGAGGGAAGTTCTGTCATATTCTCCTTGTGGAGATTCCCCAAATCACTGTGTTCTCCATGGAAGGATGCAGTTCAGAGGAGAGCCACAGGCTCCTGAGACATCTGTTCATCCAGATCAGCTCTTCTTTGGCCCCTCCTCACACCTGGCCCTGGAACAGAGGATCCTATCTCTGAGAGGAGGGGACATTGCACATAACTTGTTGCCCTGTCCTGTCTGGATGGGAAAGGGGATATCTTCAGGGGGCGACAACCCTCCATGCACAAGCCTCAAGGGTGTTGGGGGCCCAGGTGTGTCACGGAGTGTGGGGGAGCCCGGCCCTGCACCCCTCTTCCTGGGACCCACAGTGACTCTTAGCCAGCCAGTAAAACAGAAGGTTTATTGGACAACAGGAACACAGGTTACAGCAGGGCTTGCAGGCACAGTCAGGACCCCTCCACCGAGTCCTTCTGGGCTTTCATGGTGCTTGGATCCTAGCTAGGATACCCTGAATTCCGCCCACACAGCCCCAAGCCCAAACTCAAACTGCTTCCCTCCTGCCACTCCCTTCCTTTGTCCCCTTCCCGGGCAAAGGTGTTGACCTTTCCCCTCCCTTACCTAGCTCAGGTTACAGGCTCTGGCATCGTCCATCCCCTAAAGTCCTCCCCTGATCTCCCACTCCCCACACAGACAGTACCTACTGCATCACATCTCTCCCCCCTTCGAGACTGAACTGAGCGGGGTCACTCTGCCCAGTGACCTGGGGAAGTTCAGGGTCCCCTCTCCGGGACAACGCATCCGCTGTCAGGTTGGCACTTCCCTTCACATGGACCACGTCCATGTCATAGTCCTGCAGGAGCAGGCTCCACCTCAGGAGCTTGGCGTTGGCTCCTTTCATCTGGTGCAGCCAGGTCAGGGGAGAGTGGTCGGTGTACACGGTGAAGTGTCGCCCAAAGAGATATGGCTCTAGCTTCTTAAGGGCCCACACCATGGCCAGGCATTCCTTCTCGATGGCCGCGTAGCTTTGTTCCCGGGATAGCAACTTCTTACTCAGGTACACAGTGGGGTGTCTTTCCCCCTTTTCATCCTCTTGCATTAACACCGCCCCCAGTCCCGTGTCTGAGGCATCGGTGAACACCATAAAGGGTTTGTCAAAATCTGGGTTTGCCAGAACTGGGCCACTAACCAGAGCCTCCTTTAGCGCCCGGAAAGCCTCCTGGCACTGCTCAGTCCAGATCACCTTGTCTGGCTTCCCCTTTTTGCACAGTTCAGTGATGGGGCCGGCTATGGCACTAAAGTGGGGCACGAACCTTCGATAGTACCCCGCCATCCCAATAAAGGCCTGGACCTGCTTTTTGGTTTGGGGGGCAGGCCAGTCTCTGATTACCTCCACCTTGGCTGGTTCCGGCTTCAGGCAGCCGCTCCCCACCCGATGGCCCAGGTAAGATACTTCAGCCATCCCCACCTTGCACTTTTCAGCCTTTACTGTTAACCCAGCCTTTCGGAGTCGGTCCAGGACTTGTTTAACCTGGGACATGTGGTCCTCCCAGGTCTGGCTGAAGACGCAGATGTCGTCAATATACGCCACGGCAAAACTCTCCATCCCCCTCAGTAGCTGATCCACCAGGCGCTGGAAGGTGGCCGGTGCTCCCTTGAGGCCGAAGGGCAGGGTCAGAAACTCATAGAGCCCCAGAGGGGTGATAAAGGCCGATTTCAGCCTGGCATCTGCGTCCAGCGGCACTTGCCAGTAGCCTTTGGTAAGATCCATAGTGGTGAGGTACCGAGCACCTCCCAGCTTGTCTAGGAGCTCGTCAGGCCTGGGCATAGGGTAGGCATCAGATACGGTGATGGCATTGAGCTTTCGATAGTCCACACAGAACCGGATTGACCCATCCTTCTTGGGAACCAGCACCACTGGCGAGGCCCAAGGGCTGGAAGACGGCTGGATCACCCCCAAAGCCAGCATGTCCCTGACCTCTCTTTCAAGATCCTGGGCAGTTTTCCCAGTGACCCGAAAAGGGGAGCATCTTATAGGGGGATGTGACCCGGTCTCCACCCGGTGGACAGTCAAATTAGTGCGTCCAGGCTGGTTGGAAAACAGCTCTCGGTATAGATGCAGCACCCCCCTGATCTCAGCGTGCTGGCCCGGGGTCAGCTGATCAGAGAGGGGAATCGCCTCCAGGGGGGAACCCGCTTTGGTCCCAGGGAATAGATCTACTAAGGGGTCATCTCCCTGCCCCTCCCAATGTCCACACACGGCCAACACCACATTTCCCCTGTTATAGTATGGTTTCATCATGTTCACATGGTACACCCGACGGTGATGTGCCCGGTTTGACAGCTCCACCACATAGTTTACCTCATTCAGTTGCTTGATAACCTTGAAGGGCCCTTCCCAGGCGGCCTGAAGTTTGTTTCTCCTCACGGGGATGAGAACCATCACCTGATCTCCGGTGGCGAAGGCACGGGCCCGTGCCGTGCGGTCATACCAGACCTTCTGCCTCCTTTGGGCTCGGGCCAGATTCTCCCTGGCCAGGCCCATGAGCTCGGCCAGTCTTTCCCGGAAGGTCAGGACATACTCCACCACTGACTCTCCCTCGGGAGAGGCCTTCCCCTCCCATTCGTCCCTCATCAGGTCTAGGGGCCCCCTTACCCGCCTTCCATACAACAGTTCGAAAGGTGAAAACCCGGTAGATTCCTGGGGCACCTCCCTGTACGCGAACAGCAGGTGAGGTAAGTACTTGTCCCAGTCCTGCGGGTGCTGGTTCATAAATGTTTTTAGCATCATCTTCAGCGTCCCGTTGAACCTTTCTACCAGCCCGTTGGACAGGGGGTGATACGCTGAGGCCCAGTTGTGCTGGACCCCACATTTCTGCCATAAAGACCGGAGCAGGGCCGACATGAAGTTGGACCCCTGGTCCGTTAAGACCTCCTTGGGGAACCCCACCCGGCTGAAAATTGTCAGCAGCGCATCTGCCACTGTGTCTGCTTCAATAGAGGACAAGGCCACCGCCTCGGGGTAGCGAGTGGCAAAATCCACCACCACCAGGATGTATTTCTTCCCTGACCGGGTCATCTTGCTGAGGGGTCCCACTATGTCCATGACCACCTTCTGGAAAGGTTCTTCTATGATGGGTAAAGGCCTCAAAGCCGCTTTCCCCTTGTCCCGGGCCTTCCCCACCCTCTGGCAGGGGTCACAGGATTGACAGTACTGTCGGACATGGGTAAAGACCCCAGGCCAGTAAAAGTTCTGTAGTAGCCTCTGTCTGGTGCGTCGGATTCCCTGGTGCCCCGCGAGAGGGATGTCATGGGCCAGGTACAGCAGCTTGTGACGAAACTTCTGGGGAACCACCAGCTGCCTCCTGATCCCCCATGACTCTACTTCCCCTGGGGGAGCCCATTCTCGGTACAGGAACCCTTTCTCCCACAGGAACCTCTCTTTGCAACCTCTCCTCATGGTCTGTACCGCACTAAGGTCAGCCCGGTCCCGGTGCTTCCGCAAGGAGGGATCTTTCTGCAACTCGGCCTGGAACTCAGCAGCTGGGACAGGGATGGGGACCGGCTCTTTCTTGCTGGCTGGGTCTGAGGCCGCAGCCTCTCTGCACCGTGCCCCTGGGCATTCCCCGCTCCCTGGGTTAGGGTCCTGCACCTCGGGTCGAGTACCTTCCCCGTTGTCGGGGTGCAGTGCCCTTTGCCGACTCTGACTACGAGTCACGACCAGGGCACTCTGGGTGTTACTAGGCCAGTCCTCGAGGTCCCCTCCCATTAACACGTCAATGGGCAAATATCGGTGTACCCCCACATCCTTAGGGCCCTCCTTGGCCCCCCATTTCAGGTGTACCCTTGCCATGGGCACCTTGAATGGGGTCCCGCCCACGCCCATCAGGGTCAGGTAGGTGTCAGGCACCATCCGATCTGAGGCCACTACCTCGGGTCGGGCCAGCGTCTCTTCTGCGCCCGTGTCCCAGTACCCAGTGACCTTCCTCCCATCTACCTCCAGGGAAACAATGCACTCCTTCCGGAGGGGCAGCCCCGCACCCACCCGGTAAACCAAAAACCCGGAGCCTGGAGCATCCACAGGTGGTACGTTGCCATCCCCCCTTTCCTGGGAATGTAGCCCCTCCTCCGATTGGGTTTTTACCCAGTCCACCCTCTGCGGGTTGGGTCTGCTTGGTCTGTCCCTGAGCTTGGGGCACTGGGCCCGTATTTGACCTCGTTGGCCACAGCGATAGCAGCCCATGTCTCATGGGTCCCCTTGAGTGGGTCGGAGGGACCTGCCGCTGGCTGTTCCCCTGTTGGGGGGGTTCTCCATCGGACCCCGCTGGGAGATCCCATGATGACTCTCTCTCTGCGTTGAGGCAGGCTTGCTCCTTCGAGACTCCTCCCTGCCATCCCCTGCCCGACTGTCCACAAATTGGTCGGCCAGCTGGCCTGCGTGCTGTGGGTTCTCCGGCTTCTGATCCATCAACCACAGCCTCAAGTCGGACGGGCACTGCTCATACAGGTGCTCCAGTATGAATAGGTCAAGCAGGTCCTCTTTAGTTTGGGCCCCAGCTGTCCACTTGTGGGCATACCCCTGCGCCCGGTTGACCAGTTGTAGGTATGTGACCTCACGGGTTTTACATTGGCTCCGGAACTTTTTCCGGTACATCTCAGGAGTCAGCCCAAACTCGCGGAGCAGGGCCTGTTTGAACAGTTCGTAGTCCCCTGCCTCCGCCCCTTTCAGTCGGCTGTACACCTCCACGGCTGTGGAGTCCAGTAAGGGGGTGAGAACTGCGATCCTGTCTGCAGGGTCAACCCTGTGCAGCTCGCAGGCATTCTCAAAGGCCGTCAGGAAGGTATCTATGTCCTCCCCCTCCTTACGCCGGGGCAGCAAGTGCTTATCAAAGCTCTTTGTAGGCTTGGATCCCCCCTCACTCACCGCAGCCGGGGCCCCACTGCTCGCCAGCCGGGCCAGCTCCAGCTCATGTTTACGCTGGTTCTCCTCATGTATACGCTGTTTCTCCTTCTCCTCCCGCTCATGTTTACGCTGTTTTGCCTTCTCCTCCAGCTCTTTCCTCTTTAACTCGAATTCCTCCCGTTTCAGCTCCCTTTCATATTCCAGCCGCATCCGCTCCACGGATGCCGAGCGTTGCCGGGAGGATCCCCTGCTGGGGGGTGAGCTTCGCTGGGCAGATCCCCTGCTGGCCGGCGGTGTCACGGTGCCCTCGGTATACACTGGGCTCCTCCCCGCCCTTCCCCTAGGCCTAGGAAGGGGGGGTCTCGGGAAGCCCTCGTCCGCCGGCTGACCACTCCCAGCGGGGACAGACACTGGTGCCTGCGCTGCATCTGCCCGGCTGCTTCCCTCAGAGACAGGGCTCCGTTCATTCATGCGGTCTCCCTGCTCCAGCTGGGCAATCAGCTGGTCCTTCCTGAGCCTCCCTGGGTGCAGCCCCCTCTGCTTGCAGAGCTCCACCAGGTCACACTTGCGCCGCTTGGCATACATCTTCCTGCTGGGCGCTCACAGGCCGGGGTGCTCGCCGCTCCCCACGGTTTTCAGGGGGACCCCTAGTGCACCAGCCCTTCGTGAGGTCACCGCCTCTCTGCCAGGGTCGAGCTGCAGACTCCTTCGCCCCTGGGACCGCTCGCTGCAATCCCCTGGGGACCCTGTTACTGCAAAGTCCTTCTCACTGGGCACACACTCCCAGGGATTAATCACCCCTTCGTTTTACTGCTCCCCAGTCACTTACTGCAGGAAGCGCCGTCCACGGGGTGCAGTACGTCCCACGGCTGCCACCAGTTGTCACGGAGTGTGGGGGAGCCCGGCCCTGCACCCCTCTTCCTGGGACCCACAGTGACTCTTAGCCAGCCAGTAAAACAGAAGGTTTATTGGACAACAGGAACACAGGTTACAGCAGGGCTTGCAGGCACAGTCAGGACCCCTCCACCGAGTCCTTCTGGGCTTTCAGGGTGCTTGGATCCTAGCTAGGATACCCTGTATTCCGCCCACAGAGCCCCAAGCCCAAACTCAAACTGCTTCCCTCCTGCCACTCCCTTCCTTTGTCCCCTTCCCGGGCAAAGGTGTTGACCTTTCCCCTCCCTTACCTAGCTCAGGTTACAGGCTCTGGCATCGTCCATCCCCTAAAGTCCTCCCCTGATCTCCCACTCCCCGCACAGACAGTACCTACTGCATCACATGGTGTCTGGAAAGGAATGCCAGTGCAGTGTGGGGCACAGTATTAGGCATCAGCCCTCTCACTTTCTCCTTTTGTCTCCCTCTAATGTTTAAACCTACTGCAGCCAAATGATATTCATGGAGCTTTGAGCACTGAGATTTATAGCCACAGAAGGCAAGAAAGTCAGAGATGAGGTTCACTCCCTCCTTTGCCCTGGGCCATGCCATGACAGAACTGTCACACACACACTCACAGCTCAGTTTATTGGCAGCCAGATCACATCCTTCATATTCCGGATCTTCAAAATTAGTGTTGCGCCCACAGCATGTCACACTTAAGGGAATGTTCTGTGACAGCTGGAGATGGGCCCAAGCTGCAAACTCCAATATGCTCAACTGCAGATGTGTCAAGGCCCTGCCTCCTCACTCCTGGGCCTGCCACACTACCTCCTGAGCAGCCACTGACTCAGCAGCAGTGTTAGCTCAGAGCCTGTTGGTCACTCCGCTCTGTAAGTGCAGGTTTCTGGCTGCTGATTCTCATCACGTGCTTCTGTACAGAGCCCCCTAGCTTGCAAGCAGGACCAGGAAACCCCTTACAAATTAAAGTAATAGTCTACAACTCCACCTAGTTTTCAAATACATCAAAAGAATAAAAATGTCTTTCTCTCAATTACCTGTCACTAATATTCAGCAGCTATGGTCTTAGAAGGTATGCACATTACCTTAGGACAAAGCTTTTGGTGGTAACATCTGCAGCCTCTTCAAATAATAAAGCAGAGTTTTTTTAAGTATATTAGGAACAAAAAGAATCCTAACAATGATATGGAAATGGTAGAATTAATAATGCAGGAAAGGCAGAAGTGTTCAGTAAATATGTTTGCTCTGTATTTGGGGGAGAAACATATGATGTACTCAAATCCCACGATAACACTCTTTCCATTTCATTAGTATTTTAGGAAATGTTAAACAGCAGCTACTAAAGTTAGACATTTTAAAATCAGCAGGTCCGGATAACTTGTAGCCAAGAGTTTTAAGGGAGATCACTGAGGCGCTCATTGGACCATTGATTTCCAAAAAGTCTTGGAACACTGGGGAAGTTCCAGAAGACTGGTAGAAAGATAATATTGTGCCAGTTTTTCAAAAAGGGTAAATGGAATGACCTGGTAATTATGAGCCTGTCACTCTGACATCGATCCTGGCCAAGATAATGGAGCAGCTGATATGGGTTAATGGAAAATAGATGTTGTTAGACTGACTTGATATCTTTTTTTTAATGAGATTACAAGTGTGGTTGATAAAGGTAATAGTGTTGATGTAATAAACATACTTTTGTAAGGCACTTGATACCACATGACATTTTGATTACAAAACTAGAAAGATATATAATTAACATAGCACACATTAAATGGATTAAAAACTGGCTAACTGATCATTCTCAAACTGTAACTGTGAAGAAGGAATCATTATTGAACAGGTGTGTTTCTAATGGGATCCTGCAGTGATAGGTACTTGACCCTATGCTTTTTAACATTTTTATTAATGACCTGAAAGTAAACATAAAACCACCACAGATAAAGTTTGCAGATGACACAAAGATTGTGGGAGTGGTGAATAATGAAGTGAACAGGCCACTGACATTGCGCAATCAGGATTACTTGGTAAACTGGGCACAAGCAAACAATACAGTGGAGTTGCATCTTACGCGGGGGTTAGGTTCTAAAGTCAATGTGTAAGGCGAAAATCACATTTAGTCAAAATTACCCTTGAAAATCCCTTAAATCGCTCATAAAGTACAGTATACTGTACAGGGTTGTGTATACAACCCTGTACAGTAATATGTACAAATGTATAATGTATACAGTAATGTACAGTATATAATACAGAGTATATATGCAAAATATAGTTTTACAGTACTGTATTTTTAATTACAGGGGTAATTACAGGGGGTCGTCAGGAGATGGAGGTGACAGAGAGCTTAGGTGATGGAGAGCAAATCATAGACGAAGTGATTGGCTCTGGTTCAGCTCGAGAAGTTGATTGCATAGGCTCATCTGATGCTGGTTGTTTTTCCTTGAAAAACATGGTAATTGGCAACTGTCACTGTTGTCTCTTGAGCTGCTCAAACATTTCTTGATATGGTCTCAAATTGTCCGTAATACTATGTGTGATTTTGAGGCTTTGTTCCATAGAGGGATTGTATTCAGGAATTAAATCATTCAAGCGTTTAGCTGCTTGGAAGGCTTCAGAAAATTTATGAAGATTCCAACTTGCTGGCTCTTCCTGTTCATCGTCATTGTCTTCTGTAGATGATTTTATCAGTGCCTCTAACTCTTCGTTAATCAATGTTTCTCTATGGCTCTCAATTAATTCTTCGATTTCATCCTCAAGGATGTTGATGAAGCCATCACCACCCATTTGCCTGGCCACCTGAACAATGCATTTCACTTCTTCGTCAATGGTCAGGAAACCCTTAAAATCATCCATATGTTCTTTCCATAGGTTTCGCCAACATGCATTGACTGTTTCAGGCTTGATTGCATCCATTGCCTGTTTACTATAAGTAAAGCAATTGGCAATATTGAAGGACTTCCAATTCTCCATCACATTAAGATTGGGATCAGTATCCATAGCGCTATGTATCCATGAGAACGTAAGCCTCATGTACGTGGCCTCGAAACAGTGAATCATGCCTTGGTGAAGAGATTGGAGGACGGAGGTGGTATTGCTTGGGAGAAAGACAACTTCAACACCACTGTGTGCAAACCAGAGTGCCTCAGGGTGGCTAGGAGAATTGTCTATGATAAGAAGCACTTTAAAGTCAAGTCCTTTCTCTTTGAGGTACCTCTTGACCTCCAGAATGAAACACTTGTGGAACCAATCCAGAAATAATGCTGCCATCACCCAGGAGATTTTTGTTCTTGCCTTTTAGGGCAATGGGATTTGCAGCCCTGTAGAGCAAGCCTGGCTTTATTAAATGCCCAGCCACATTGCCACAAAACAACACAGTCACATGGTCTTTAGCTGCATTGAAGGCAGGGGCTTGTCTTTCTGATTTTGAAATGTAAGTGCGGTTGGGCATTTTTTTTCAGAAGAGCCCAGTCTCATCAGCATTAAAAATTTGTTCCAGAAGATAGCCATTTTCTTCTATGTTTTTCTTTTATTGTTCAGAGTAGGCTTTTGCTGCCTCTTCATTGGCAGATGCAGCTTCACCAGTAGTCTGCACATTTTTGAGGTTGAAGCAGTTCCTAAAACTGTTAAGCCAACCTTGGCTGGCTTTGAATTCCTTCTCATCAGAAGGGCCGTCCCTCTTCGGCAGGAGGTTTGAACAGCATGTAGAGGCTAAGAGCCTTTTCTCGCAACGTGTTGCCATCGAGAGACACATGTTTACAGTTCCTGTCTTCCAGCCATAAGTTTAATGCCTTTTCAGTCTTCACTGAAGTCTTATCACGCACCTGGCTCGTCACCTCAGCAGTTATTGGAGCACTTGATGCCACAGCTTGATGAATTTCTCTCTCTTGAATCTTGATGGCACGGATGCTAGATTCATTGCAGCCATATTTATGCACCATGTTGGAGACCAACATACTGTCTCTCAATAAGTCCAACACAGCCAGTTTTTCCACGAGCATTGGAACAGATCGCTGTTTCTTCGGTTGAGCACCAGATGAAGTAGTTGGCTTGTGTTTAGGGGCCATGTTGTACGAAAAATTCATATCTTTAAATATTAGAATCACACTCAGCACGGTGAGATGCTCACACTATGAGAGGCACTCGGGAACTGAGACCAGCTGAGGGAACAGCAAATTCACGTCTCCCATCTCATGCTCACCTCAGGGCATATGCTCATTGAGTGGAATGGTGGGTGGAATCGCTCACACTATTTACAGGTATATTGTTGTTTTTCTTTTTTTTTGCCGAGCGCGTATAGTTGAATTAACGTAAGTTAAATGCGCATAGGATGCGACTCACCTGTATATGTTTTAATATGGCTAAAAGTAAATGCATACATCTGGGAACAAAAAATGTAGGCCATACTTACAGGACAAGGGAATCTATCCTGGAAAACAGTGACTCTGAATAAGATTTGGGTTTCATGATGGATAATTAGCTGAACGTGAGCTCATTGTGCCCTTAGAAGCTAATGCAATCCTTGGATGCATAAACAGGGGAATCTCAAGTAGTAGATAAGTTATTTTACCTCTGTATTTAGCAGTGGTCTGACTTCCACTGGAAAACTGTGTCCAGGTCTGGTCCCCACAATTTGAGAAGGATGTTGAAAAAATGGAGAGGGTTCAGAGAAAAGCCATGAGAATGATTAAAGGATTAGAAACCCCATCTTAGAGCAATAGACTCAAGGATCTCAATGTGTTTAGCTCAGGAGATTAAAAGGTGACTTGATTATAATCTCTAAGTATCTACATGGGGAACAAATATTTAATAATGGACTTTTCAGTGTAGCAGAGAAAGGCATAACATGACCTAATGGCTGGAAGTTAAAGCTAGACGAATTCAGACTGGAAATAAAGCACACATTTTTAACAGTGCAAGTAATTAACCATTGGAACAAATTACCCAGAGTTGTGGTGGATTCTCCATCACTAGCAATTTTTAAATCAAGACTGGATGTTTGTTCTATAAGATCTGCTCTAGGAATTATTGCGGGAAAGTTCTATAGCCTGTGGTCAGACTAGATGAGCACAATGTCCCTTTTCACATGAGAATCTATTAATCTATTCAGTTTGATATAGTTTTCTAGGTGGGGCTCTTAGCACTGCTTATAGTTAATGTTGCTCAGCAATTTCTATTATAATATCCAGTTTTCAGTTGCTGATAATTTTGCCAAACTTTGACTGTTTGAGCTGTAATTTTGCATACTGGGTGTCTCTCGGAAGCTATTTTTTTCTACAGTTTCAGCCAAAATGGTGCTGCCATTTCAGAGGACAGGATTAGGAGAAAATACATTTTTTTGCCCAGGTTATTCAATTCTTGCAGCCATTTCATTGAGAAACTCTAGCACCTTCCTGCTTTGGAACAAGGATTTGAAATTTGGCAGGGGGGTTGCCTGGTGTGAAGGTAATTTCCATCCCTGTGAAAATTCACCCAAAATTAGCCAAGTTGTAATGCTCTAAAAAATCTCAGTTTGCACATGATCAGTAGAGACTTGTTAAAGTTTTGCAGCTAAATTCTCTGAATATTTCATCCACACTGAGCATGCTCCAGCCCTGCCAGCTGTTGCATGTGACCCAACTGCTTGCGCCATCCCCCAGAGTGACTGAGCATGCTCCAGCCCAGGCTGCAGGGGCTGAGCAGGGTTTTCCCTACAGTTGCTGCTCCTGGCTGCTCGGGGCTGCCATACTGCCAGGCAATGGTACTGAGAGCAGGGACCCTAACTCTCCTGTGCTCAGGCAGTGAGGAGGTGCAGCCTGGTGGAATACACAGAGATGGGGAGTAGGAAGCCAGGGGAACAGGGGATAAATGGGATTTAGGAGTTGGAGTGGCTAGATAAGCACAAAACAAAATGGGGATAGATCCCAGGGGGTGTTTAGGTGCATGGGTAGGACAACCAGAGCCAGAGTGATGAGAGGTGGATAGGAGACGAGAGGAATAGTAGCTGAATTGGGGGGTGGATAGGCACAAAGGGGCTGGAGCAGATTCTGGTGCACTGGATAGGACAGACAGGACCTGAGATGTGGGAGAGAGCTAAAGTGGAGAAGAGGCAGAGGGTGGATACAAGCAGATGTTAAGAGGATAGAAAGGAGAAGAGGTTACAGGGGTCAGAAGGGTTTATAACCACTAAAGAACACGCCCCTTCAGAACCAAGAATTGAACCCAGTGTTCCTGAGTCTCACCGTTCCTCTGCCATCAGCAAATAACTGTCACATGCACTGGCAAAGTGTCTCAGCCCACTCTAGTGTATGCTGAGCTACCAGTTACTCCATCAGCTCAAGTAGCAGGGGTCTGTGCCATGGCTCTCAAGGCCGTAGTCTTGCTGATAACCCAAGTTGGGAGTTCATAGGATTTCTGATTTTTCATTTTTCATTTTAAAAAACATAGGAAATACATATAAAGACTAACATTAAAAGAACATTGCAGTTGCAAAGTCGAGCACTTACATATTAAGGAAATGCCAGAATTCAGATTTGCTGTGCAACCGTAATTCAGCCCCTTATGCATATGCATTTCTACACAGTCTGTAATTACATGAACACTTACTTTCTTATCTATAGGCTCCCCATCTCACTAAGCACAAAGGTTAGATGGTGGTGAGGGAATGAATCAGGCTGGTGTAATGAAGGAGACTGTTGTCTGTAGGACCCTTACCTCAGTCACTGCAGAAGTGGGAAGGTTTGTAGTGAATGAGGCAAGGGGCTGCAGAAAAAGAAAGAAGAATGGTCTCATATTTGGAAGTTGGCATCTTTTTATCTGCGAGAGATGGTGGGAATTGCAGCCTATAATGTAGATGGTTTGCAAGGTCTCATGTGACTGAATAGTCCAATCCAAGATTTGCATGACCTTTGGCAGTTATTGCAAATGTATGTGTCTTGGTTGGGAGCTGCTTGCGTCCCAAGGGCTTTTTTCTCTTCAAGCTGTAGGAACCAGCTCCTGTCATGGACTTTGATACCCCGATGGAGACTGTGATAAATGAACGGCAGGGAGATCTCCCTTTTATGGACACCCAGCCAGCCAGTAGCTATAAAATCCCTCTAAATAGCTGTTCTCTAATTGCTTTACCTGTAAAGGGTTAAAAAGTCTCACTGTTATGCATAGGTAAAAGGAAGTGAGTGGGCACCTGACCAAAAGAGCCAATGGGAAGGCTAGCACTTTTTAAAATTGAAACAAGACTCCCCTTTTGTCTGTCTGTTGTTCTCCCAGGGAGAGGCAGACAGTGCAACAGCTATGCTGTAAGAAGCTTGGGGCCAGTTGTAAAAAATCCTCAGTATCATACAAAGAAACTACTCATTTGAAACCCTATATGTGTAAGTAGATCAGGAAATGTCTAGGAAGACATGATTAGGCTTATTTCCTTTTATTTCTTTATGGCTTGTGGATTCCTCTGTGCTAACCCCAGGTGCTTTTGTTTTGCTTGTAACCTTTAAGCTGGACCTCAAGAAAGCTATTCTTCATGCTTAATCCTTGTAGTTGCTCTTTTAAAATCTAGCAATAGCCTGAGTTCCCAGATGTATTTTCTTTCTCTTTTTTATTAATATAATTTACTTTTTTAAAGAACAGAATTGGATTTTTGTGTCTTAAGAGGTTTGTGCAAATGTTGTTTAATTAGTTGGTAGTAACAGTTGATTTAATTTTTCTTTTCTTTCTCAGCTCGTCCCTGGAAGGGGCGGGGGTGAAAGGGCTTGCGGGTACCCCACAGGAAGGAATTCCCAAGTGCACCTTCCTGGGATCTCAAGGGGTTCTGCACTTGGGTGGTGGCAACATCTACCAATCCAAGGTCAGAGAGAGGCTGTGACCTTGAGAGTTTAATACAAGCCTGGAATGGCCAGTATTAATTTTTAGAATCCTTGCGGGCCCCCACCTTCTGCACTTGAAGTGCCAGAGTGGGGAATCAGCCTTGACAGAGACGATGGTGCCACTTTTTACAATCACTTGCCAAGATTTCCCCTTGGTTAGAATCCTTCATGTCTCGCTTCTGACCAAATTCCTTCATATCTCGCTTCCATGTGTCTTTATAGCGAAGCTTGAGATGTCCTGTTGTTCCCGTTCCCTCTGTTAGCTCCCTGTATAGCATGTCCTTCGATCCACGTCCATCTTCCAACCTACTCAGATAGCCTAGTCAGCTCAATCATCTTTGCTTGAACAGGGCTATCACAGTTGGTAAATTTGCCCTTTGAAGAACCTCTGCATTGGTGACTTTATCCTGCCATTTGGTGTTGAGTATGTGGCGTAAACAACATAAGAGGAAACTGTTCAACCTTTTCTCCTGATGAGCATAAGTTGTCCATGTTTCCCCACCATACATGAGAGTGCTGAAGAGCAGGTTTGGTACACGAACATTTTGGTCTTGCTGGTCAGCTTTGAGTTGTTCCATGCTCTTTTAGTTAGTCTGCTAAAGGTGGTGGCAGCCTTTCCAATGCAAACATTTAGTTCTTTATCTAGTGAGAGGTTGGTGGTCACTGTAGAACCTAAACAGCTGACTTCACCACCTCAACCAAGCTTTACAATCATCACTGCTGTGTACAGTATTAAATTTTGTGGGTGGGTGGGTGGGTGGGTGGGTGGTGAAAAACATTTCCCTGGAACCTAACCCCCCATTTACTTCAATTCTTATGGGGGAAATTGGATTTGCTTAACGTTGTTTTGCTTAAAGTCGCATTTTTCAGGAACATAACTACAACGTTAAGCGAGGAGTTACTGTAATAGAAGGATATTGTGGACTCTCCCCCATCCTAACACAACCATTTTCTTGATGCTGATGGTGAGAGCAAATACCTGTCAGGCACTTGAAAGGCAGTCCATGAGTTCTTGTATTAGACCTTCATTGTGCGCTATGAGGGCAGCATCATCAGCGAATAGAAGTTCCCTGATTAGCACCTTTTTGATTTTTGTCTTTGACTTAAGTCGAGACACATTGAAGAATTTCCCATCTGAGCCTGTGTGGAGATACACTCTGTGATGGTCCACGCCCCTAGAGTCAGGGCCAAATGGCTTATCCGTCACAGTCTACGAAGCAGCCCTCCAGTTCAGGGCAGCGTGGCCAAGCTGCCAGCGTCTATAGTGCCACCTTTGGGTGTAGGGCAGCATGGCCTAGTGGCCAGAGTCTACAGTGCTACCTTTGGGTGCAGGGCACCACTGCCTAACGGCCAGAGTCTGCAAAGCATTGAGGCACCCCTTATGGGGTGGGACAGCCCTGGTAGCGGGGTCTGGGCCAGCCCAGGTAGGGGAGTCTGGGCCCACCTGACTCCACTGGGCCCCGACCTAGGGCCCTAACAGTGGCGTAGTGGCTTCCCACTGACTCAGCGGGGGGATCCTACTGAAACACGCTGAGTTTTCCCAGGTGGGAGATATCACTCCATCACACTCCCTGGGTCACTTCCTATCAGAGTCTGTGTTGGGGTTTCCCATGAGATGTTGGTTCCTTTGTGTTCGGCAGGGCCAGTCGTCTCCAGGGTTTCCTCCAGTCACCAGGGTGCAGGGCCATGGACAGCTTCAATTCCCGGTGCAGTCAGAGGCTGTGGCTGGCCCTCGGCAGGAGCTTCCCAGGCAGGTCCTTCCCCTGCGACCTCCAGCCCAAAATAAGCTGGTCTCCCTCCCTTTATATTACTAAAGCACTTGGCGCATGCCCAGTCTGCCAAGGAAGCAGGACTTCCGCTGTCAAATACCATGGGCTTAACCCTGTCTGGGCTAGTGCGGGGTAAGCAGACCCCATCACACATTCCATCTTTCATGTCCTTAAATGCACAGTTCAAGACCACCGAGAAGAAGATTCCAAAGAGTATAGGGGCAAGAACACATCCTTGCTTCACTACGCTTTGCATGTCAAAGCTGTCCGAGGTGGACCCATCAAACTGGACAGTTGCTCTTATGTTGTGGAATGAACATATAAGACTTAAATAGATTGGTGGACATCCTATCTTTTCTAGTACTGTAAATAGATCTGCTCTGCTGACTGTGTTGAACACTTTGGTTAGATCCACAATGGTCGGTTTTGCTCTCTGCACTTTTCTTGGAGTTGACACAGAGAAAATATCATAGTGGATCTTCCAGCCCTGAATCCACACTGTGATTCAGGGTATATACGATTCGCCAGCAGTTGTAGGCATACTAAGATGACTTTTGCGAAAGCTTTTCCTGCTACACTTAGTAGCAAGATACTCCTGTAGTTGTTGCAGTCACCCTTTTCACCTTTATTTTTGTACAAAGTGATGATGTGTGCGTCACACCTCTCTTGTGGTACCTCACCCTCTTTCCAGCATTTAAGTAGCAGCTGATGAAGATATGGTAATAGGCTATCTTTCCCGCACTTGAGGATTTCTGCTGGGATGCCATCTTTTCCAGGAGCCTTGCCACTTGATAGGAAATCAATGGCCTTGCTTAGCTCTTCTGCAGCAGGCTCCACATCTAGCACTGGCATGACCTGTAGAGTTGGTATTTGGTCCAGTGATTCGCCGGGGAGATTTTTTTCTTGTGCATATAGCTCTGAAGAGTGTTCAACCCAATGAGGGTTTGAGAGGGGCAATCTTGTTGACAGTGGGACCTAGAGCTTTCTTCAGGCCGCCATACATGACTTTGAATTTCCTGTGTCTGAAGCTGTCTGTGTCTCTTCACAGAGCTTGATCCAGTAATGATTTGCACAATGTCTGCTTGTTCGCTGTATCTCAGTTTTTGCATGTTGAAGTCTCACCTTAGTGCTCTCTGTTGGCATTTCGTTGTGTTCCAGAGAGGCTGTGTTCTTAATGTTGAAGAGAGATAATAGTTCCGCTTCATATTCTTCAAAACAGTCCATTTTTGATGATCTCTTTCCACCAGATGTAGCTAAAGCTGTTTCATGGATTGTTGTTCTTAAATCTTCTCAAAATTCCTCTTTCTTCTCTGGTAATGCCTTCCCATGCATGCTAAGTTCCAAAGCCTTCACAAACTCCTGACATTTCCTCTCATATTTAAAGTATTGAATACCACTCAGGAGACCGGACTCTAGCCGTGCCTCTGCCACAGAGTTCCCGTGTGATGCTGGACAAGTGACTTAAACTAGACTTCTTGCCAGTGCCCAGTAAACATGTGCTTCTTGTTTTCTTGGTGTCCAGCTTGAGACTTTGGGGCCTGATTTTCAGATATGCTGAGCTTTCACCGCTGCAGCTGAAGTCAGTGGGAGCAGTGCTTTGAATATACAGGGCAATAAAAAGATGAAGTATTCTGAAAAAATTAGGTCCTAGGTGTCTAGAGTTGGGTGCCCAAAATCAATGTCCAATCTAGACAATTTTAGCCTTTGGATCTCTGTGCCTTAGGGCTGGTCAACGGGGGGAGCTTACATCAGCACAGCTGTGTCTCACAGAGGTGTGAAAATGCACCCTCCTAAGAGAAGTAGGTCTGCCAACCTAACCCCTGGTGTAGACAGTGCTACGTCAGCAGCAGAATTGTATTGCCTCTAAAGGAGGTGGATGAAGTACGGTAATGGGAGAGCCCCTCCCTGTTGCTGGAGTGAGTATCTACACTGTAGCTGTGTTCCTGCTGTAAAAAAGGATAGCAATATCTCCCTCCCTCAGAGGGGAGCTGTGAAGTTCCGCTCCTTAGTATTTGTGAGGCACTCAGACGCTATGGTGATGAGTGCCATAGAAACGCACACATATGAGGAAATGGATCATTTTTTATTTGGTGGAGGTTTGAATGTGTGGATTAAGGTAGCTTGGAGCCATAGGTTGAGTGAGGCCGGTAGAAGGAATTCCAAATATCTGGCCATTCGACTAGCACTGTCCATCCACATGCGTCTGACGAAGTGGGTATTCACCCACGGAAGCTCATGTTCCAATACTTCTGTTAGTCTACAAGGTGCCACAGGACTCTTTGTCACTTTTTACAGATAGAGACTAACACAGCTACCCTTCTGATACTGCCCATCCTATATGTGAAAAACAGTATGTGGTCATGTCATTAAAGACTGTATCATAGTGAGAGCAGGTGAAATGTTGTGAACAAATAATTTATTCACTGAGAAATGCAGTGTGGGTTGACCCAAAACTACCTGTGAATTTGACACCAATTCACAGATAGTTTTGACCCCCACATTTTTTCAGGCTAGATTTACATGGAGCTGCCCAGGTTAGAACTTTTAGCTCAGTGGTCAAGGCACTCACCCAGGATGTGGGAGACCTATTTCATTGCCCTGCTTGCTGTGGCACAGGAATTTAAACTTGGGTTTCAAACCTCCCACGTAAGGGCCCCAACCTGTGGGATACGGGGTATTCTAGGGCAGGGCTTTCTCAGTCTCTCTTGTTAAGGCTGTTCCACTGTGTACAAAATCCTTCAATAGTCAGTGGACCAAAGACAGACAGGGGGCGGGACTGACTCTGTAGCCTGGAGGGTCCAAGTTCAGGCCTGCCATGCCTGTGGCTCAAAACACAGGGCAGAAGCATCAGCTGTAGATCAGCAGTGCAGTACCTCCATGGACAGATGCAGCAGCAGAACCTCACCCTTAGCCTGAGAAGGAAAATTTTGCCCAGGTATGCAGTTACCTTTTCTGTGGGCTGGGGAATGGAGGGGCTTTAGTTTAAACTATGATTTAGTTTAGGACAGGCACCTTACCTGGGCAGAAAATACCTAAGTTTAGCATCAGCTCAGAAGGACAGGCGGGGATGGGATCATGGGAGCTCAGCCTAATGGCTCATCCCCAAGTGGTGCAAATCAGCATCCAGATCAATCTGCTTTTCACCATTATTATGGGGTGTCTACATCTCTCTTCCTCAGGAATTTGTCAGTAGTCATCCCAACGTCTCCCACCCAGGAAGGCTGGGGGTGGAGGTGAGGTGGGGACCATTGCACATATTCCATGGGATGCTATAAATCCTGGGGGACCGTTATTGTGAAACCCCTCACAGTGTTGAGCCTGCTCTCTATTGAGAAAAGCCAATACCCTTCTGTCTGTCAGATGGCACTTAGCTGCTGCTGTTAGACTAGATGAGTGAACACTTGTGTTATATTTTCCAATAGCAAAAACTGGGGTCATCAGGGTGTCTGCTGTTTTAGCCAAATCCAGATGGGGTTTTCCTATAAACAAGTGCACACAGAATATTTATATAGGCAATGGCACCTGACGCCTTCACACTCAGGACATTCTATTGAGTAGCCACTCATCCTATAAGTCACTTCAGTGCATTAAGTAAATATTTTAATATAGCCATGTCACTGTTTATTATATAATGGCGTGGGCCCAAATCTTGCCTAATGCTTGGTTAAAAAGTCAGTTTACACCATCCTTTACAGTGAATCAAAGAATGCATAAACGGGGCCCTTTTGTTACTCAGAGCTCTGTTTACTTTTCTGTAAACCTTTTGAAACACTTGCTTATAAGAGCTGATAGAACACAGATTTTCCCTGGACCTGAGGTGTTCATGATGTCAGGAAGGTAGCGCGCAGAGTAATCAATGGAGTTTCCACTCAGCATGCCCCAACCTCCTCTATGATGTATCTCTTTCCAGCTTTGTTTTGCAAACAGCCCAAGGCGACATAAAGAAGGAGAAGTGAAGCCTGTAAGTGAAAGGAATAGGAACAGGAACAGAAAGCGCCCGTGGCGAGCTCTCCCCAGCAGATACAGTGCATTGTTTAGCTGAGACAGCAAAGGCAATGAGAGCCCTGCACTGTGGGCTGCGGTGGTTTCTCCATCACTGGCCATTTTAAAATCAGGAGTGGATGTTTTTCTAACAGATCTGCTCTGGTGCCAACAGGAGTGAAATCAGGGAAGTCCCATGGCCTGTGTTACGCAGGAGGTCAGATGAGATGTTCCTAGGGGTCCCTTGGAATCTGAGTCTATGAAACAGGACCAGCATTTGTTGTGGATGCATGTTCTTTGAGTTCTTGGGGTGGAAGCTGTAACCTGAGAGGGCCTCCTTTCCTAACCTGTTCTCCCTGAACCCCAGCAACATAGTTGCTCACAGCTGAGACACAGGGACACATATGATCTATGTCCAGAGCTGTGCATTTTCCTAACGGACAGTGTCTGGCGACATATACTCGTTTGCCAAATCTCCCGATTTTTCTTCACCCACTGCCCTGCCTTCAGCCTAGCACTGCCCAGTACTCCTGCCTGGCATTCTCACAGTTGGGTGTCGGACAAGTGAGCCGCGTGTCTTGATTCAGCACAGTTTAGATTGGCAGCCTCAGAGACATCGTTTTCCCTAGGCAGGCATGAGTGTGGGGGCTTTGTGTTCCCACTGCTGCATTTGAAGGCATCTCTGACATGATAAAGGCTGCAAGGGGTGCAGCTCTGTGCCTGATCTGGCAGCCTGGCAGTGATGTTATCAGCTCTGATAACAAGCCTGTCCCCAGGTCCCCAGCATCGTTTGCTGTGGATAGTCTAGTGTAAGTTGTGCCCGAGTGTGTGATTCCTGCCAGTAGCTCTCTGGGAACATCTGAGTGAGCTGCCTCCATGTCCAGCTGCAGGAGCTCACTGCCCTGCACTACGATTGCCAGGGGGTCTCTAGTGGGCTGATAATAAATAATACAAGGGGAGAGCCGTGGAGTGATGCTGCCCGCATTGGCACCTGGTGGCCAGTATCTTACATTCAGATCTTCTTGTATGTCTAGTGCAGTTTGGGCCTTGGCTTGGCAGCCAGTCACTCCAACCTGAAGCTGGAATACAGATGAACACAGTATCACTCCCTTTGTAAATATTCTTGCTTCTTTGGGATGGTTTTAGGGCCAGATTGTGCTGGTGTGCACAGCCCAGGGGCAGGGATCATGGTGCAGGGCTGGGCTGGGCTGTTGGAGCTCTGGAAGATGGTGCCTCCTACAGAATCGAAGTGTACAGGGTGCATCACCCCTTGGAGTGCAGGTGTGGCGATTCTAAGGGGGACATATCAGCACAAGCCCTAAGCGCCTTTTCAGTCCCATGTCAGATGTCAGAATGAGGTCTCCATGGGTCTTCAGCAGTGCCTAGGCCTCGCACTGACCTCTGCATGGGGAAAATGTCAGCCAGAGTGATCGGGCTGGAGAAGGGTGCTGATGACAGCCCCTCCAAAGAACCCCTGTGCCCAGCATCCTGGTCCCATTGTGTAGAAGGTGCAGGGGCATCTCATCAGAGTGGCAAGGTGCTGATGGAGGCAGAGTGCTTGCTCCCTGCCAGAGCTTTCAGTGACATGAAGCTGTATGTAACTTTAGCAGAGTAACCTGCCTGAGGGGGGGAGGGAGCGCTGCGGCTGAGTTTGACTCTGCCATCCCTCTCACCACCCAGCATCCCTGGGGTTGGGGTGAAGTCAGACAAGCTGAGAATGGGTTATGCACCACTGAAAATGGGTCCATGTTCTGTATGCAGAAGCACCTCCCTGGCGGTGAGTGTCCGTGTGCCGTACAACACCGTTTAGTGCACTGGGCACAACGGGGAGTGCAATAGGCAGGGAACAGCTTCAGAGTGTAGACACAGGACTGGGCTGCTAGAGGATGCATTTCAGAACACATTTTATCCCCAGACTGGTCTTTGGAAGCACAGTGACATTTGTGGGGCTGCCCGCCATTCCCCAGTCCCTGCCCTTGTGTGACATCGGCCATTTTGTAGTAGCACATCCAGGGGGAGCAGAAATTGACAGGTTGGACAGAGCGTTCATGAGCAGCAGAAGCAGCCACAGGGCTGTTTCTGCAGAAGGTAACCGGAGTCTGGTGAACAGAGCAGTGGCACAGACATGTCAGCTTTCAACTCGGACAAGTAGTTTAGGTAGCAAAAAAATATTCCCCGTTGTTAGTTGTTCTTTTATGTAGGACTGTGTGCGCCCACAGGGCGTTCTTACACTCTCGCTGGCTGCTCCTGCCAACATCTGCTTCTGCTTACTCTGGGCAAGCTGCAAGGCTGTGTGTAATTTTCAAACATTGGTTCTGGATCTGATACGAATCAGGAAATTACTCCTCTGTGGTTCCTAGGTACTGACATTTGTATTCTCCCTCATGCTGGTGTTGACAATACTCACACTCCACACTTTCACAGAATAGCCTCTGGGAAGGGTGCTGCACGGACACCGTGGGCTCCAATGGCACTAGAGCCCTAGGAGGCTGGTAGACTAGCTGCAATCTGCAGACAGGGAAAGCGAGGCACTGAGCCATACTGTGTGCCACCCTCCTGCTCAGCCTGGCCTCATGAGCTGGCTCTGACAGCACGAAGCTGGGGTGCTCCTGGCCACTCTTGCTCTTCACTCCTGACCCCTTTTGGCCTTCGCCTGCTAGGCTGGCTCCCTGCTGTCAGCTTTCCTCTCTCGTAACTGTTTGCCTAAGTGCCAGAAATGAGCTTATGGGCTCAGTCCAGTTCTCAGAGACAAATGCCCACAGCATGCAGAGAACAGCCAACTGCAGAGACCGGGAGCAGCGGGGAGCGGGACAGAGTGCAGGGCCCCCCAGCACCTTGGGTATCAGCGCCGCAGTGTTCTCCAGAGCTACATGCACTGAGGTAATAAATCAATGCAAATAACCCCATCCCCCCACTCTCGTCCAGCTGCCTATCTCAGATCAGGAGAGGGATTGCCCCATACAGGAGGCCAGTCCACGCCCGCATCATGTGTATGGCCTTGCCTGCACTCCGCAGGGTACTGTTCTAGATGGGCAGAGTGAAAGCAGTATAACCTGCCAGGGTGGGCATAGCGATAGCAGGGTACCAGAACTTGTACCAGGGCAGCTGTTCCTGGACAAAAAGGGGATAAGCCATACTGGTATACGGCCTCATTACCCTGGGATAGCAACATCCACATTGGGATGAGTGCTACTGGTATACATATATTAGTAAAATATCACCCGACCACACAGACCCAACAGACTGGTACAAACCCTGTGTGCAGAGCTGCTTGCATGCCCCAGACTTGGGGCTGGTGGCCTCCCCTGGAGCAGTAGCACTCTCAAGGGGTTGGAATTACTGGGACACGCCTTTCCTGGGACTGGCAGGGCTGGGAGTGGAGCAGCAAGGTGTGTCCTTAGTGCAAACTCCACTGCCAGGGGACTGACAGCTGCTTGTCCAGTGGAAATGGTTTGTGACAGACAGAGGAGTGGAGCCGCTGATTATAGTAACTCCTAGGTGCCCCAGTCCTGGCCCAGGACACTATTGTGCTAGGTGCTGTACCAACATAACTGATAGATGGTATCACCTCCAAAGAGGTCACAGTCTGAGTGACCTGAGCACGGCTCCACGCTGAGCTTTGCAAGTGACAGCATTTTTCAGCTGAGAAAATGGTCCATGCACTGAGACTTTGGCTTTGCCATCTAACACATCTGTTGTGGGGAGTCGAGAAGAGAGGGGGATCAGGGCCAAAGCCAAGCCTAGCCCAAGCAGTAGGACTGAACCTTGTTCAGATCAGGTGTGATGTCATCAACCCAGTTGCTGTCATGCAGCCGTTATCACCTTTGCCTTATCCTGCTGTCCCATGCTGTCCTCAGGGCGAGGTGAGAAATCCATCTGCATGGAGCTAACAGTGATTCTCCCCATCCCAACCACAGGGATCTCTGCTCCTGGTCTTTCATAGGCACCCGCTTTCTTGTTGCATTGCCCAATGGTTGCTTCATTCAGCCAAGAGGGAGGGATAACTGATGGTTTGAGGATTGGCCTGCTGAACCCAGCATTGTGAGCTCAATCCTTGAGGGGGCCATTTGGGGTGAAAATCTGTCTGGGGATTGTCTTGCTTTGAGCAGGGCATTAGACTACAAGACCTCCTCAGGTCCCTTCCAGTGCTAATATTCTATAAGATGCAGCTTAGCCACCGCTTTTGGTGGCTGCCGTTTCTCTCCCTCCCACACAAAGGGGGGCTGCAGGCTTTGTTCCTGCTCACAACAAACAGACATGGAGAAAGCCAGGTTGAGCTGAAGGAGGCAGGCAACAAAATCTAGGCCTTGGTATCAGCCCTTTGGGCCAGAGGAGCTGAGCCGGTGATGTCACAGGATGTTTCTCTTTGCCTGCGGCAGCATGTCTCAGAGCTGTGTGTTCAGACTTGGGCTTGCAGGACTCACACTGCAGCGCTAAACTAGCTGTGTAGATGTTGTGGTCCAGGCTGGAGCTTGGGCTCTGAAGCCCACCCCTCCCCAAGTCTGTGGTGACCTGGGCTCAGAGACTTACTGCCACAGGCTGCCACTCGCTGTGTAGACCCAAGGCCTGGGTCCTCACACCAGCCCCTCTGCTTAGGATGTTCCTGTGTTTCATGTTATCTCCTGCTCCAAACCCCATTTTCATGTCAACCCAAAGAAAGAACTGCACAGTTTGTGAAAAAAAAACCAGCCAGAAAGGGAAGGCAAAGGAACGAGACCTCTCCTGTGAGCCCAGACATAAGCACACGCCAGTGCTATTAGTTCTTATCCTCCAAGTAACCAGGATGAGATTAGACTGGCCTAGAGCAGCCCCATCACACTGGCACCTCTCTGAAGATGGTGTCTAGCTCTCCGGAATTTCAGCGTTTCGTGTGCAATAAAACTATGTCTGTAGCTGTTACGGTTGCAAAGAAAATCCCAAACTATGCCCCAAGTGTAACCGATGGAGAGAGGAGTTTGCAGAGAGCCTGGAACAATAGCTCAGAGGAGTGTGAACTGCCTCCTGCATCTCAGGGAAGGATATCTCTGCTGCCCACTGATTATTAATTAAATGTCCCACTATCTCATTGCTCATGAGAGAAAGGCGCAGGAGAGTCGCAGATCTGCACAATTTACTGCAAGTGACAGCTCCCTTTGGTGCCATAAAGGGCTGGCATTTGGGAGATGCCACCACTGACTTTTCTTTCCCTTTCAAGAAAGAGCTGAGCCCAAGCTGCCTAGCAGAGCCCATGGGCATATTCCTGCCCGTCCGAGGGGGAGCCTAGTTCCAAGAACCCAGTGGAGCACAGAGCTGCATGGTCACATTTTGAACATCTGCACAATCTACCATGAGCAGTGTCTCATTCTGGCTAAGCCAGTGGGTGGAGCCTTGCAGGGTATGAGGAATGAGGGCCTGCAGCTGAGCCTGGGATGAGCTAGCTCAGTCTTCAGGCAGGCTAATGAACACAGGTGAGTTACAGGAGAGTCACCTGACTGGCCAGCCCGCCTGACTGGCTGAAGAGAACTAGCAGACGTGCCCTTAAGTCCAGCAGCAGCATGTCACAGACTACTCAATGCTTGCACAGCTACGATTGCTCCTGTGCCTGCCTTGCTCCTACCTTATTCCTGTCCTGCTCCAGCATTGCTCCCTGGCCCAGTTTCTGTTTCCAGCTCTGACCTGTGGCTCTGACTCCTGCTTTTTGATTCCAGATCAGCCCATAGCCTCCAGTTACTGACGCATGGCTCCAGCTCCAACCTTTGACTCTGGTTACACTGCTCTACAGCCAAAATGCTTCTGAAATAAATGTAGTCCAACTTTACTAATTCTGGGTCACTGAGAACGAAAATGATGCTTAAAATTGTCGATTGGCTCTAGTTTTCAAGATATGCTACTGGGTCAGTATATACGACCCTTGACTTGGGAATGGCGGAGGATAAGTGAGTTATAAAGGGAAGGGATCTCAATTTAAACCAGAAATGACTAAAATACACCTTTGACTGGATCTATGAATAAATCTATGACTGGGTTTGGACAGTACTTGCTTTTTAGGCAAAACAATGAATGATGCAATCTGAAGCTGATATTGCATCATACATGATATGAATTGCATCATGTTATTCCTAGAAGTCATGGATGATGCAATCATAACGAAGCTTACATCACTCTGCTGAACAAATTGCCCTATATCAGCTCTAGAAATCATACAGTGTCGTGCTCTCTTCTTTGTCAGTGTTTGATTTTGCAAAGGGACACATTTCTGTTTAGCCAAAGTGAGCAGAGATGCCTCATACTTGTGTGAACAGTGCAGATAACTTCTGCTATGTTTGTGGTGAAGTGACTTTTGCATCACAAAAGAGCAGTATAACCACTATGGTTAAGAAAGCCTATCATCTTTATTTTGGCTGCAAAATTGGAGATCAGGACAAGAGGTGGGCCCCACACATATGCTGCAACACTTGTGCAATAAATCTTGGCCAGTGGTTGAACAGGAAAAGGAAATATATGCCTTTTGCAGTGCCAATGATTTGGAGAGAGCCAACAGATCATACCAGCAATTGTTACTTCTGCATGGCTATTAGGGCAAATGGAGCCCATCAATGCTTGCAGACTATTGCTGGACAGTGACAAGAGATGCTCCATTTAATGAATACAAGAGACAAGCCAAGAAGCGCCGAGTAGACACTGAATAGGACTAAACTATGTATAGAATAGGTTTTTGCCTTTTGTTTCATAATACATTTTATTTATATAACTCTTTTGCTGATTTTTAAAGTGTTACATAAACAGGACAGGTGAAATATTATCATGTAAAGCAACCATAAACACATGAAAAGACCTAGGTTTACAATTTATGATTAAAACTCTACTATCTACACAATATACATAGACATAAAATGTAAAAACTTAAATATCTTAGAAACAGTAGCCAATCAGTTGTTTTAATTGTCATATTTGAATTCAGCACATCAAAATACATAATAAATATCACATTTGATCTCTGAAGCAGATGACTTCTCAAAAATTGTAGACCAGTGTTATTGACTTCTGACTCCAGCTCTGACTCTTGGCTCCAGCTCTGATCTCTAAACCAGACTCTGGCTCTAACCACTAGGTCAGACTACCCATCTCCTGGCCACTGACACAGAGAACAGCACCTATTTCTCCCAGTTTGATCCTTACTTTAATATGAACAGTATCCATCTCTGAAGAGTCATGTGCTTGCACATCCATAGAATAGGGGTCTGAAAAGGCATGTACCCGCTGTGGCCTCATATACTCAGTGGCATAAGGAGTCTTCAGAACAGTTGATTCTAGGTAAAGATCAGCTGCTTCCTGCCAGCATGAATGTGCAGATGCAAAATCCACATAGACCAGGTCAGTGAGAAAGGCCAAGAAAACAGCAGGAAGTGGGTGAGCAGCCCAGACAGTTGCAAGGGGTCATGTACTAGTCAGAGGGCCCAAACTAAAGCCTAAATCCAGCCTCTCCTCCCCCTGACCCTCCCAGCATGATTCAGTATCAGAGGGGTAGCTGTCTTAGTCTGGATCTGTAAAAAGCAACAAAGAGTCCTGTGGCACCTTATAGATTAACAGAAATATTGGAGCATAAGCTTTTGTGGGTGAATACCCACTTTGTCAGACGCAATCCCTGTATCATGATACAGGGAAATCATACTTGAGCCAGGAGATGTTGAGAACAGCTACAGACACAAATAGGCTTCCACACAGCCTGAGTGCCAGCTTTGTCTCCCATGTTGATCAATAACCATGTCCTGTCTGGAGCTCCATGCAGAGCACAGGGACATCTAGTGGCTGAATGATATAGTGCAAGTAAATATCTTGTCTCTCTCATGGGCCTAAGTAGGGTTGCCAACTCTGACTGAAGCTATTCCGGGAGTTTTTTTTTTTCCCCCAACATGACATGATGTCATTTTCTTAAAATATCCTATTAAAATCTCCTGGATTGCTTTCTTTAATCACCGGAAGATTGATACCAATTCCAGAAGACTCCAGGCCACTACTGGAGGGCTGGCAACCCTAGGCCCAAACCAAACAGCCTGGACACTAGAAGAGTTTGTAACTAGGTTAGGAACTCAGCTTGTTGTTTGGGCCTATTCCTAGTAAGCATTTGTGCTGCTGTGAGTGCAGAGAGTCCTGATGCAAATGTGTGTGCCTGTGCGTGTGTTGGGTTTTAGTGTGCGAGAGCACAGAGTGCAGGGCTGAGTGTGTATGTGTGGAATGGCTGTGCAAGTGGCTGTGGGGGTTCAAATGGGTATGATTGCAGGAGGATGCATGTGTGTGTAAGTGCAGATTGTGAGTGTGGTGTGAATGTGGCATATGAGTTGGAGTGCAGACCTGAGTGAGTGCCCAAGTGTGGGTGGGATGTGAGTGTGTCTGGATGAGCAAGGAGGGGCTGGGGCAGGATGGAGAATGTGGAGGTAGGAGGCAGTGCCCTCTGTACAGGGGTGGCAGGGTATGCAGGTTACTGTGCCCATGTGTTTGGGTGAAGGAGAATGCAGGAGATGTTTGCACAGGGAGTGTGAGTGTGAATGCAGGTATGTGCAGGTGATGGTATTTGCATAGGAGTGTGGAGGAAGTGCAGATAACTGCGCTTACACAGGAATGTGTGCTGCAGGTGTATGTTCAGATCAGGCTGCTACAGCCCAGATTTCACCAGTTCCTTTCTTGTTGTACCAAGGAAACATCCGCGAAGCATTAGGAAGAGATGAGGCTGTAGGCACCAGTGCTGCATTTCTGTAGTGCTCCTGTTGCCAAATACATTTGCTTTCACTTCTGAGTGAACCATTTTTTCCCGAAGTTAATTTACCAGAAGGCCAGTTTGGAGACTCCACAGGCCTTGCCATCTCTGGAGAGGGAGGGAGGGATCTGGGAGGAGTAAGGGAATCCTTGGAATTGCTGGGTTTCTAGGAACATGACTCTATTTTGGGGGAACAACTATGTGTGTGCCACAGGTATAGCCTGATCTATAGATTATATATATTAATGATATTGATTACTTAAGAATTCTCAGTTATCACTTTGAGGGTCGACAGGTTCTTGTCCCAAGATCAGACCCAGAATTATTCAAATTATTATATAGTTGGGAACCCCAAGGTGCACAGTTGCAACACTCACACTACAGGAACTTGTGTATATTTACAAATAATTTATTAATACATTTAGCACAGGCACAAACACTCCAACACAGCAACATAGATAGAGATATTACAGAAAGTACATATGAACATCCATACTCACATCATCCCCTGCAGAACAACCTGAAATGTTAGCCATTATCTCCCTCATCACTGTCACCTTCTTCATCTTCACCAGTGGCCATCATTCTGGCACCTCCCCAGGGCTACATCTCTCTCCTCCTGCACGCAGGCTGGGGTGCCACTTTTATACGTTAGGCTGATGCTACCATGTCTAATGCATATTCAACAGGGGTTTCTCCCCTCTTCCTTACTAAGGGTGAGGTTTGCTTCTTCTCTAGGTTAGTATATCAATGATTTCAACACATTACCATATACATCAGTTCATTGCCATGGCGCTCTTGTGGTTCAATGGTTTTTTCCAAAACTTTCCAAAATTTGGCGTTAGCTCATGTTTCTGTGGTTGGCTGGTGTCATTATGGACAAAATTCCCCCTTACACGCTACGTCTAGTTCCCCAAAACTTAGGGGTGACTGTTGGACCGTTTATCTATGCCAAAGTTCCTAGGCCTCAAGCCTCATGCTAACTGCTGAAGCCATTGTCTTACAGAAGACAGGTCTGTAGGTTCCTTGCGCTACTGCTGAATATAATAAAGGCAGAATAATAAAGGCAAGGCAATGAATATAGTCAAGGCAAACTATGGGTTACTCAGGAGGCTGCTCACATCACAGGCCAAGGGATCCAGTCGCTCCCCTGCTCTAGGTCTCCCTGACAGTTACTGGGTTCAGGCTTGTGATGCGGGTTTTGAGCTTCTCAGCCCCTGCTGAAGGCTCAAATGTACACGGCTGAAAGGAATAGGGCTCTGCTGGGGCAAGGGGAACAGCATTGGCTCAGCGCTGAGCCTTCAGAGAGCTTTGCCCTGCAAGATACTGAGCACTTCTGGGAGGTCCTGAGTGTCCTCAACTCTGCACATCAACCTCTCCTCCATGCTGCCCCTTCTGCTGGGAATCTAGTCAACAAGCTTCCAGTCCAGCCAGGTCCAGGCATTGCCTGCAAAAAATCAATATGCTAGAATCACAGCCGGTCTCACCATTACCCTGCCAGTGCATGACCAGGGCCCAGAGGTGAGGAGGGGCACAATCCCATGTCAGTGACAGATGCTGGGTAAGTGGTAGCTATGTCTCTCAAGCACAACATGTGCTTTGTATGCTCTTGGTAGCAGAGACCCGTCATCTATGTGTTTAGCATGAAATGCTAATATGTCCATATGGCTCCTGTCCTGGGCATGCTGCCAGGACACAGCAGCAGGGGCAGTGTGGAGGGGCACACCTTTGGCAAGTACGACCTCTGATCTGGGTTAGCATAAGGATTCTCATCATGCTATTGAACTGGCACACCTGGGCACTGCCCCACCCCCATACAAGAATAATCTGCCCAGTGCTGGGAGAGTGTCCCCCTCGATCTAGGAGGGACAGTGGGTCTCCTTGTGGCTGTAAGAAATGGTTCCTTGTCTAAGCAGCCTCATCCATTTATGAGTCCTCCTGGCTCCAGTTATCTCCAAGTATTAGCCACCCTTGGGGACCTGCCGTCCTACGCCTGGGCTGCAGGCTCAGAATGTTGCTGCGGCTGTCATTCCATTCTGCGGTGCTCTTCAGGCCAGGTGTTCTGAGCGCGACTCGGAGTGAGAGGGGGTGTAAATCACTGCTCACCCAGGTATCTGGGCCCCATCGGAGGTTGTTTTCTATCCCCCAGTGTTCCATCTTGGAACTGGAAAGTATTTATCAGTGTCATATTAAAAGCCATTTGATACCATTTTAAAGTTGGCTGGCCCAGCCCTCCTTTGTTTAGACCAGTGTGTAATTGGGCTAATTTGATGGTCTTTTTTTTTACTTTGCTACAGAAAAGCAGACATTTTAATTCCAATATTTATAAAGAAGCTGTTTGGCATGTCCCTTGGAAGCGACTAGAGACAATAATGAGCTCATGGTGCATAGGTGCTGGAACTGGGGTGCTGCCGCACCCCCTGACTTGAAGTGGACTCCATCATATACAGGGTTTACAGTTTGGTTCAAAGACTCTGAGCCCTCCCTCTCCCCCCCGCCACTGTACAAATTGTTCCAGCACCCCTGTCATGGTGCTGCTAGCATCTTTAGAGCATTAGCTCTGCCCCACGGCTTCCAGCGCAGGGTTTGCTCGTAGCTCTCCTGCTGTTGCCTGGGGCTGCTAGGCCCCAGGTATCCTTTGCCAGATTCTCTCATCCTTTCTTCCTGCAAATTCCTAAATATTTATTTTTTGCCCTGTGAGGACTCTCAGGGTCCCAAGGACTGAGAGACACCTTGTTACCCCCTGTCTCGAGCATGAGGGCATCTTGCTTGTGCTTAACTGGTGTCAGCTCCCTGACACCCGCAGCCTGTAAGCCACTCAAACACTCTTCTCTGGGCTAAACCAGCCCGCACTTTGCCTTGCAGTTAACAATGGGTGCACACCAGTCCCACAGTTTCTTAGTGCTCGTGGCACTGGCAACTCGTAGAAATCCCAGACCTGCTATACCCAAAGAACAGCACATATCAGCTTGTAAGATTCAGCTTAGGACCAGCACTTTGATTAACACTGCCACACTGAGATATATTTGTAGTGAAAATATATCTTCTGGATGAGCCCTAGCCCTGTGGCTTTCCTCATTTTTCATTCATGATCGGGATGGATTGCATCCTCAGCAAGTTCGCAGATGAGACTAAGCTGGGGGGAGAGGCAGATACACTGGAGGATAGGGATAGAGACCTAGACAAATTGGAGGATTGGGCCAGAAGAAATCGGCTGAGGTTCAACAAGGACAAGAACAGAGTCTTGCACTTAGGATGGAAGAATCCTATGCACTGCTATAGGCTGGGGGCCAACTGGCTAAGTGGCAGTTCTGCAGAAAAGGACCTGGGGTTTACAGTGGACGAGAAGCTGGATATGAGTTAACAGTGTGCCTTTGCTGCCAAGAAAGCTAACGGCATATTGGGCTGCATTAGTGGGAGCACTGCCAGCAGATTGAGGGAAGTGATTATTCCCCTCTATTCGGCACTGGTGAGGCCACATCTGGAGTATTGTGTCCAGTTTTGGGGCCCCACTACAGAAAGAATGTGGACAAATTGTAGAGAGTCCAGTGGAGGGCAACGAAAATGATTAGGGGGCTGGGGAACATGACTTATGAGGAGAAGGTAAGGGAACTGGGCTTATTTAGTCTGCAGAAGAGAAGAATGAGGGGGGATTTGATAGCAGCCTTCAACTACCTGAAGGGGGATTCCAAAGAGGATAGAGCTCAGCTGTTCTCAGTGGTGGCAGATGACAGAACAAGAAGCAATGGTCTCAAGTTGCAGTAAGGGAGGTCTAGGTTAGATATTAGGACAAACTGTTTCACGAGGAGAGTGGTGAAGCACTGGAATGGGTTACCTAGGGAAGTAGTGGAATCTCCATCCTTAGAGGTTTTTAAGGCCCGGCTTGACAAAGCCCTGGCTGGGATGATTTAGTTGGGGATGGTCCTGCTTTGAGCAGGGGAGTTGGACTAGATGACCTCCTAGGGTCTCTTCAAACCCTAATCTTCTATGATTCTATGATATTAAAATGCATACTAGCCAGATGCTCTGCAAGGTGGCCCTGTGCATGTGCTGAGCCCTTTGCCCTCTCCCCTGGCCTGCACTGCAGGAGAGCCTGGCATGGCTCTGATTCCTTTGACAGCCCGGATGCTGTATTCGCATAGCGAAGGGATGAATGTCCATGCTGACCATTAACTGTGGACACAATCTGAACATGTGCCAGGATCTGGCTTTGGTGACCTTCCCAGTGCATATTGTTCAGCGCTTTGCATGAGCACACTCTGATCTTGGGAGCACACTGTGCAATTTGGGGGAGGGAAGGACCCTTTCTGCACCAGTCCTGGACCAGTTGTGCATTGACCAGACCCCCCTGAGGCTGCTCTCAATTACACTGGCTACCACTGCCCTGTGGGGCTGTAATGGCAGCCGGAGATTGCTGGGACTAAAGGAAGCCCTAGTCAGGTCCCCTACACTGGCCCCAGGGACTAGACTGGGTTAGCAGCTGCTATGCCCCTGCCCAGCCCCCAGGGATCCTGCATACTGGGGAATCACCTTGGCTGGTAGTGCCAGCTCTGAGACCACTTTGTGCCTATGGCAAAGGCAAGAAAGAATGTGAGCTGTGGAGAACGGTGTGAGCGCTGGGAAGTGCTTCGTGCCCACAAACTGCTGTGTATGAGCATTGCTCCTTAAGCAGCCGCCTGGACCTGGTGCAGGGTCTCAGGCACTTTCCAATTGAACCTCTCTGCATTAAAATGATTGATAAAGTCATTGATGCAACCAAGTAAACAAGCCGTACACATGGCTTTCCTCTCAGCTGTCATTGCTTAGCGGCTTTATTTATCTGTGCGGGGCCAGTGAAGGGCTCAGCCCTGTACCAGACGCTCCATGCATCGTCGCTGCTCTAGTAAAGGTCTGCAGGACACTGGCCCTTTGTGCCTCGGAGCAGCGCCTGTGCAGCTATCTTGAGGCTGAGTGGAGATGGGCAGGCGGGTGTGCTCCCCTCGGGTTGCTGGCTTCCATCAACGCTGCTGCTGGCAGGATCCCTGAGCTTCCAATACCTTTTCTTTGCATTGCTTTATCTGAGCCACACAACTAGCCATTTCTGCCTGGCAGCTGCTTGTCTGAAGAATCTCGTTCTCTTGCCATGCCTGTGGGCTGCTTCTGCTCTCACTCCAGTGTCACACTTGTGCCTCCTGTGACTTTACCCCTTGAGTAGCACTGGGGTCAGTGAGATCAAATCAGGTCTCTTGTTTCATGACTCCTTCACCTTTCCTGGCTGCATTCAGGATCGAGATGCCCCATGTCACTGAGTTCAGCTCTTGGATTGGAGCTGATCCCCTCACTCATTTCAGGGATTGTCTTGCCTGGGACCCAGTGCCGCAAAGCACGGCCCCAGCTACAAAGCTCAGCTCCACATCATGATCCGAACCCAAGCAGGCCTGTGGCCCAGCCCAGTGCTCTGGTTCAGGACTGTCCCTTTTGAAATGGGAATGGCTGATCGGATGGTGGACTCTCATCCCTACTGTACACTCTCCGTGTGCAGAGGTCTGGCAGGAGAGACACAGGCCCAGCTCCCAGGGCAGGCTGGGCCCAGTATTGACACCAGCTCCATGTTGGTGGAGGAGCAGCTGGAGGCCAGAGAGCTCGCTCTGTCCCCAACTTCACTCCTGTTTTCAGAATCTCTTTCACCACTTTATTAATCACTTTTGTTATGGTGGCTTTTTTTCTTCCTCCCCTGCCAGTGTCCCGAAATAAGCAGAGGGCCCAGCTGCAGGCCTTTCCCATTTCAAGTCTCTGCCATGTTTTCCTTCTTTTCGGAAAGGTTTTGTTTATTCCTTTTTGAAATAGAACTAAATAAAAGCGAGACAATGATCAGCAGTAACCACACATGCAGCATAACTGGGAGATGGCTAAACAGCCCAGCAATCCCAAAGGCATTCAGATGACCTTCCGGACGAGAAAGCCAGCCCTCGCTCTGAGAACACAGCAGAGCAGAGGCTGATCACGGGGACACAGCGGGTCTATTTGTGTTGAGTTGCCGCCAGGAGAGATTGCTGAGGGTGAAATGCACCCCTGAGCCTTGCTCCATTTCAGGACTCAAGTCCAACAAAAGTGGTGCCAAGGCCATGTGCAGGGGGTGAGTTTCAGCCTGGAGTCTTGTCTCAACTCAGCATGTCATGCTGGTGTGGCTACACCAGTGATAAAATAATATTGCCATGAGGCCACGTTTCACAATGAGGAATTATTTCAAGCACTCAGGCCGACCTGGTACATGATGGTGCAGGGTCACTAACAAGAATTCCAGCCATGGGTACATAGCGCGTTTCAGCCCCCAATCTCAGAATTCACCCTCCAAATCCCACTACTGCCAACCACAAGCCTTCAAAATCATGAGTTAGGCTTCAAAAATCATGAACTGTTTTGTTTTTGAGAATTTTGTCATGGTCTCACAAGATTGGTGCTACACCCCCAGCTTTGGTACAGTCTCTGGGAGGAACCCCTTCAACGTGCAAGACCCCAGCAGTCTCACTCTTCCTTCATAATAGGCCATGGCCTCACTGCCTCCTAGATTGAACCTCTGGGGCTCCAGTTCTCCTGCTTCACAACATGACCTCTGGTCAGCAAGTCCAACTGAGATAGGCCCCTGGCAGAGACTTGTCCACTCTTTAGGGACTAATGCACCTCAGCCAGTGTTTGCATTGACACTGGAACAGTGTTGTCAAAACAGTTGGATTTATTAGTCAGCTGGACAGGGCTTAGGAAGTCCTGACCTTAGCATAGAGCGCACGTCCATTCTGGTTGGCCCAGAGCCCAGTCCAGCTGCAGTGAACCCCTTGCTCAGGATCTGTCCCTCTCTCAGTCTGGTCTCCTTGGCCAGTTCCCAGGTGAGAGCCCTGACTCCTTCTAGCCATCAGCTCTAATCCCTCACACCTCTCCAGTCTTTTGTTCTTCATCAGGGGTTTGCCATTGTATTCTCAGATTTTCCACTGATTTGCGGTCCACCTTAGACAGTGCTTTTAAATGACCCATTCAGGCTCAGACAGCTAGGAGACACCTGTGACTCTTAGCCTACCCTGAGAGCAAACTGCACCTCCCCCAGGTAGCCATGTGACATATAGGGGAAACTGAGGCACACACAGGCTCCATACAACTATTACAGAAAATTCCCACTTTGTCACAAATATGTTTGGATTCTTTTTCTTTGCTTTCTGATTTCTGAGCTACCCCATCATGATTTTAAGCTTTTTTCCCACAACCAGGCAGGTTGGTTGCCAGTAGCAAAAATCCCCAACAGCTAGATATGGGACACTAGATGGGACTGCTCTGAGTTACTACAGAGAATTCCTGCCCTTTGTCTGCCTGGTGGGCTTGCCCACATGCTCAGGGTCTAACTGATCACCATATTTGGGGTCAAGATGGAATTTCCCCCCAGGTCAGATTGGCAGAGACCCTGGGGTTTTTTGCCATCCTCTGAACTACAGAGATCAGTTGCAGGTTTAAACTAGTGGAAATGGTAGTATCTCTGTAACTTGAAGTCTTTAAAACACGATTTGAGGACTTCAGTAACTCAGTCAGAGGTTAGGGGTCTATTACAGGAGTGGGTGAGGTTCTGTGACCTGCAGCGTGCAGGAGGTCAGACTAGATGATCACAGTGGTCCCTTCTGACCTTTAAATCTAGGAAACTTGCCTGTTTTTTTAAATAAAAGGAAGCAGTGATTCTAGTTGTAACCACCAGACTCCAGGAGCTGGGACTTTTAGAAAAACGCCATCAGATCTGATAAAATTACAACAGTTGGCAACTCTGCATAACCATGCCGGATAATTCCAGATCTGCAGCTAATCACTTTAGCGCTGGCCTGTCAACTGCGAGTGCTCTGCTGATGGAGATTTGCCAGGCAACTATTGCTGTGGTGAATGGGTCAGTGTCCCCAAACTTATTGCAAGCTTTGAGAAAATGGGGTTCCTGTACTGTGGTGAGGCCATTGTGGCACACTGTGCCTATTGTCCGCCACCCCACTAAGGTGCACATGTTTACGTAACACCAAGGGATATTACTCGCTCTTGGTGGAACATGGAGGGATGTTCACAGACACCTAAGTGGAGTGCACCAGCAAAGTGCATGATGCTTAAGAGTTCCAGAGGTCCAGAGTATTTGAATTCAGCCAAGTTGAGATTCTGTTCACACCCAATAATATGGGTATCAACAGAGTATCTGTTTCCACTGCCATTTTGAGAGACCCAGCCTAACCTCTACTTTCATGGGTCGTGAAGGCCTGTGCCCATTTGGGAGCACCTGGCATAAGAAGGTTAATTATACACTGAGCAGATGAAGGGTGGGGATGAATTTGCTTTTGGCATAGCCTAGGTAAGCTGGAGCTGCCTGCTGTAGCGTGTGCACTTGCAGCGTGTATAATGCCATTCACATTATGGGGTAAGATGTGCACTGTATGGGCAGGGAACTGTGCTGCTTTCCAGGACCTGTACAGGCAACCTGCCATTGCATCTCTGGAACCTGGGGCTGGATCCAGGAAAGCAAGGGAAATGAGGGACACTTTGTGTTGCCACATCTTTGGTTTGGAGGGAGAGATGTAAAGTGGCCACAGTATTAGGGCTCTGTCGGATTTTGTTGAAGATTAATTTGAAAAACAGTGGTAGCGCCAGGGGTTAGCAGACTTTGTGCCAGTTGCATGACTGTCAATCTGAGACTTTAGTAAATGTTTTATTTCTCACTGACTGTTTTCCCTGTTATTGTCTGGAGTACACACTGCCAAAATCTCAAGTGCAAGAGGGCAAACAGATGCAATTATCAGGCAGTGCTGGCCCCACACCAAACAAAACTCAACACCTAAAGTGCAACAAGCAGAACACTGAAGACCAACATCCCATGGAATGGTATTGCACTTCCCCAATGGCCCCTGTTCCTTCTCCTTTTGTGGCATGGCGTGAACTGCATTGGGTATAGCTAGCCACTTGCACTTCCAGCCAGGAAACAGAACAGAGAGATGAGAAGAGAAAACCATGAGATGGGGAGGCCAGAGGGATTATGGATAGATGTTGAAGAGCCAGCAGCTCTTGATTGTTGTGTCATGGCCCTAGCCTGTGGGCATGCTACAGAAAGGTCAAGTTAGCAGCTGTTGTCAAGTTAGCGAATGTTGAGGGAAGCTCACTCAAGGTCTGCCATCCATCCGGGCATGCTGGCTAAGTCCAGTTGTTTGCACATAGGTGGGAGGGGACTTGTGTGAGAATAGAGGTCAAGTTACTGAGAACACTAGTGCTATATCCTGTGTTAACTCACTGGTGAAAACCAACCCTGAGCCTATGCCATGCAGGAGTGAGAGATCATTTCTGTGAACTCCATACTCTCAGCCCTGGGAAGACAATTCTGTATGACCAGCCTTCCAGCCACTGTTCCTTTTCTTAAAGTTAGGATCTGTTCATCCTTTGTGAATGACTCTATTTTTCCATTTTTCTTCTCAACAGCTTTCTGCCCGGTTCTGGAGCACAATGTGTCCCAGCGTTATCACTGCTATCCATCCATCAGTCTGTCTCTTTCCTCTCCATCTGCCTACCTCTCTCTCTATTTCTCTGTCACTCTATCACCGCTGGATTGTCTCAGCACAGTGCTGGCTGCAGGCGCCACTTTCCCTGAACTGTGGTGATAGTGGCCGTTGTATCTGCGCCAGTGGTGGTGTCTTAAGAACTGACATGCAGCTCTTGAGCTCATTGCACCCTGGGGCATGTAGATTTGGGCACAAAGTCACGTGCATGTGCATCTGCCTAACCTGACCCTGCAATCAGGCAGTCAGAGGAGCAAGGACTGAGAATTGTACCTACAGCCACATTTCTGGCACCGTGCCCCTTTCTGTGCAGGGAGCAGCGAGAGGAGGCTTTAATGCAGTCCATGAGGTGCCTCTCAGTTGTGATAAATGGACATTTGAGAAGAGGAACATTTCAGTACGAACTATCATGAGCCAGGATCCTGCTCAAACCTCAGAGCCAGCTCACCAGGAGCAGGGTCACTTGGAATAAGCCCTGGAGTTCTGAAAGCCCCATTCGGACACCAGCCTGTGAGCCTTTATTCATGGACTGTATCTGTTTATTTGAGGCTGCTTGTGTTCTGTGTCGGATCAGGCAGTTGGCGCTGGGCACCAGCCTGGATTCTACACAGATGCCAGCTGTGGGATTTTCCATAGCACAGGCCTCCTCCCAACATTCCCCCAGAGAAGCCTCATTGTTTAACAAAGGTTTCAAGCCATTACCTTCTGGAAGGTAAATATTTATCATCTGGATTTCTCCAACCATCAGGGGGTCTTACTGGGGCACCATGTGTTACAGAGCACCGAGCAGAGTTGAAATAACACCAGCCCTTTTGCACATCTGCATTCTAAACAGCTGAAACAGCTTCAGTCACTGGAGATATTTTTGTTATGAGCCAGCTGACTGCAGAAACAACCCTTGGACCCCAGCTAGCAAAGCCAGTGTCCAAAGGACCGCTCCCCTGTCCCAACCCCAGGTCAGTGGATGCTCTGCCGGAAATGGGAAACAGCCAGAATGGCACCATTTGGCTGGCTGTGGAAATGAAAGGAGAATGAAGGCAGTGTCAGTTCTGTGACTATGCGTTAGCCCAGCCTGAGGGAAGTCAGACACCTCAAGCAGAGGTTGAACCTAGGATGGTACAATACTTATTTACTCCACTTTATCAGAAGTGTGCATTGAACACTCTGATACTGTGCCTCAGGTCATGGTGCTGGCCCCTCAGTCTGTCCATGCTGCAACACTCCACTGGCTCCCCACCCCCTTTCCTCATCAATTCAGGTCTCTTGGCCTCCCTCCCAAGGCCTCCCTCCCAATTCTGCCCCTCCCTACTCATCTGCTCCTATCTCTCATCATGTCACCTGTCTGCTTATCCCACCCCACACCCTTCTACAGCATTCTGACACTGCCAGGGGGCCCTGGGTTGTGAGGCACCTCGCAATCACCTGCCCTTAGCATGAGGGACATCTTGTCTATGCAGGCTGTGGATCAGCTCCGTGGACTCCACAGCCTCTGGCAATACAAGCACTGCCTTCCCATCCTCCCTCCGTCTGTTACACATTAGCAACAGGCATAGACCAATCCCTGAGTCCTCTGGGCGTCCCTCTGGAGTGCCCAGCCCCCGTTCCATGGAACACTCACAGAGCTCTCAGATTCGCTGCTCCCATAGGAGAAGTTCCCACCAGTGTACCAGTTTAACTCAGGATCACCACTCCGCTAAACACACACAGCACTTAGATCTATTTATAGTGAAACAAGAATTCGTTTATTGTCAAAGAACAGAGATTCAAGTCTTAGTAAGTAAGACTATTGGAAACAATGGCTACTTATGAAAACAAAATCACAACAAACTTGCTAGAGCTAACCTTAAGTCACAGGACATTCCTGTCTCCTACAGGATAGCTAGCCCAAGTCCTTTTCCCCAGCATTTCAACCAGGATGCCTGAGATCCTCCTGTCATAAGGTCAAGCCCTGGTGGCTTGGCATACATCTTGCAATTATGATGCTGATTAGTGTGACCAGGATTTCAGTAGTGCCTTACATGCCTCCTATTGGTGAACCCGGGGATCCCTGTGCCCCTATGTGCTTCTGGGCCTCCTGCCAGCGGATATCAGGAGGTCCTTGGGTCACAAACACCCATTCTGAATTGGATGTCCTCCCTGAACTAATAGGCAAAGTCTCTACCTGTCAACCCTCCTCCACCCCCATTTCCACTGTGGATGGCTGCAACCCGTTGGGGCGCGATGGCTAGCTTGTGTGACAGCTGGGGAGAACTCATCCACATTTAATTTATTTATATTTTTAAAGCCCATTGAGATGCAGTAGAACCAAGAGATTGTGCAGCCACTGCCTCAGCAGCCATGGGCCACATCACTGCTCATCTCACCAGCCTTCCTGTTGCTAGCTAATGCCCTTGTCACACTTTGGCACGATGATAAGAAGCCATAGCTCCCTGTGTGTGTGCACAGCACCTAGCACAATGGGGCCTTTGGGTGCTAGTGCTAGGATTATAATTATGGAAACACTGGCTGCTGTTCCACAGTTGAGACTGAGTTGAGTTTTGCACTGAAAGCAGGAATTCAAACTGTTTGTTCCATATCTGCCACAGAATTAAAGCATTACTCCTCAGTCATGGAATGAATTATCTGAGAATTCACCAGTAAATCTGTTTATTGTTAGTCAAAATTAATTTTAAAATGGGTCTTTTAAGGAATTTAGCACCCAATGTCAGACTGTTTTTTTGTACTGCATGATCTCAGTCTATTGACACAAAACTTGGCAAAGGAGGTGAACCTCAAGCAGATCTGATATAATGGCTAGTTTTGGAAAACAGATTTTTGGGGTTAATGGTCATTTTTCCATTATTTTTAACATCTGAAAGCAGATGTTGAGGGATAATGTCTTCAGAGAAACTCATGAAGACTTGCCCTCTTTCAAAATAGCCACCATCTCCCATTGTTTTCACTGGCACTGAGGCCTTAGGCTGCTGTCAGTTAAGATAGACTTCCTCAAATGGACACTATCTTCCATTGCCCTCAAAGGGATGGAAGCCACAGACTGCCCAAAGCAAAGATGGCCAGCATCTCCATTCATTTGCTCTCCACAGTGCTGTTCTCTATCTTCTTACAACACAGGTGGGCACCACAATCCCTAAGGGTGTAACGCCGACAGACTCCGGTCATTAGTGAACCTGGGACCTCTGGACCTTAGTGCATAAGCCTCTATCACATGAGCTAAAAGCCAATTGCGTGTAGAGCAAACTCATTAATCTCTCTCTAAGTGGTCTCGGTGCCACTAGATGGGACAGAACACCACACCCAGGAGGGTGTGGGTTACAAGGGCAGCTTTGTTTGGTAGTCATGGGAGGCAATAGCCATCTGTTGTGAGAACATGTAGGAAAAGGAAGTTGCTGCCCATAAACTCTGCTGAGGCTTATCAAACATTTTGGTGAACTTTTCCAAGTTTGGGGCTCATAATGAAACTTGAAATGAGCATGTTTGCCTTGATTTTTCAACTCAGTGGTTCTTGGCTCTGAAACCTACCAAGCAGCACATAGTGTAAAGTGATTTTGTGCAAACATCCCTATAGAATAATTGTGGGATATAGGTTCGTAACAGGTTTGCTCCCTGTGTTGGTTTACCATTGATGTGGAAGATTCTGACTGTCTTTCCCAAACAATATCCTGGATCCTTGTGCAGAGGTTGGCAGTGGTGGGTGGCTCGCCCCTCTAGGGCTGGAAAGAATGTGCAGCTCTGTGGGAAACAGCATGTAACCTCCAGGACAAAATAGTGCCATTCCACTCAGCTCTATCTCAGAGCAGAGCTTTGTGCCTCTCGCAGGAGTCACCAGGGAGTTCAACAAACAGAGTCATCCAAACTGGACAGTATCTGGAAAGAAACAGAGAGATAATAGCCATTCCAGTGCATTCCACTGCATCCTGGAGGGTGTTGGAGAAGCAGAGTTCCACTTGTTATTGTAGGTAAAGAAACTAGCAACTATAGAGTTTGTTTTCTCCCTTGCCAAACAGGGCTCCATCAATGACAAAAAGTTACTCTTGAAGCACATGTGTAGCAGGGACTGACCAGCCTCCTCCCAATAACCAGTTGCAGTGTAAATTATAACTGGATCCTCTGTACATCTGCCCACTGGAATCCAGAGCTCCACTTACTGTCTAGTGCACTGTAAACATCAGCTAAAACACAAAATCCATGTTTAGCAAGACTGTTTTATCAGCCACATTCTTGTGAGCAGAAGTCCAGGAATACAAACACGCCACAACAAACACGTGAAGAATTTGATAAGGCTGAATTGCGTCTGTGTACATCTCTCCTCCTGGCTTTTCTCCATGAGTATTTAAAGTTTTATGGCGGGCCAGGATTGTTTAATCGCCACTCCTCATGCAATGGCACTAAATGTGTTTACTTCTATTTGAATCTTGATAAACAAACAGGAAAGCATGGGAGGCTTTAGAGAAACTCCACCTCAGACCATGTTTATTCCCTCTTGGTGCACTCAGGAGGCGCGATAGGAAAAGAAAACTGAGGAGCTAAAAGGAGAGTAACATTAGAAATACAGCTATGTAGACAATTCACAAGGCTTTGCCCTCCTCTCAGTGACATGGCTGTAAGGCAGGAGAAGTGCCACTGAAATCACCAAGCTGCCAGTGTCAAATCAGAGGAGAGCCAAAGGAGAACCAGCCCCAGAATGTCTGTAATTTACCCAAACGCTTCTCACTCTGGCATGAGGTGCGAGACGGGTAGGTCCTGTGCCTGATCCCACAGGCTGGAGCATTGAGAAATGCAATGGTCAACTTTAAAATATACAGGGACAATTGTCTTTGAAACCAAGCACATTAACAGGGTATTTAGGCATGCGCTAATTGCTATAGTGAATGAAGGGAGCATATGAATATGTCCTCCCTTAGCACCAGAACCAGCGTAACTAAGGGAATGTCTTCACTGGAGGTGGAAGGTGTAATTTCCTGCTCAGGTAGACATGTAGCTCTGACTGAGCTGGCATGAATGGCTAGTCACCCCAAGGACAAACCTAGGATGTCAGATGGGATAATACTTGGGAATCTAGCTGCTGGCATCATGGTGCTAACCTTCTTCTATTTTTAGCATGCTTGCTCAATCAGAGCTAGTGGCAGCATGTCTGCTTGAAGCTGAGATACACCTTGAGAGCACCATGGTAGCCAGACCCTAATGCAGGCCCACTTATTGGGGGACAGGGGAGGGGGAGAATGGTGCAATTGCCCAGGGGCCCCCGGACCGCCACCACAGGCCCTTTAAATCACTTGGGCGGGCCACAGGGCTCCTGGTGCCTGCAACTGCTCTGGGCCCTGCAGGCTAAAGTGATTGGCCAGAGTGATTGGTCCTGGAAGTGATGGCGGTCCTAGAAGTGACTGATTTCGTCACTTCCAACCCTCGGCCCCACCCACCCAGGTATGGCCCTGGCCCCTGGCCCTGGGGGCCTGGAATTTCTGTCAGCGGGCCTGCCCTAATGCAATACGCACAAGGGGACAGACCTTTGGCAATTCCTAACTGCTGAGTTTGCAACATTAGCAACTTGATATTTCCATGTTCTTCCTCTCTCTTATTCCCAAGTAAAGCCATAATCCCAACCCTAGAAAACGCCACCACCTTTTACAAATAAATGATCACAACATCACACAACACATTTCGGGCACAGTTGGGAAAATAATCCAGTTCCTAATATGTAGCTACAAATCTCATTCCCTAAGCCACATTGCTTTTCAAACTGATTATTCTACGTAGTCTGGTTATCCTACCTGTAACTGTCTTCCCCAAGCAAGGACAGAAGTCCAGGATCCTGAGCTATTGCTGTCTGCAGAAAGTTTGTGGCCTTGGGGAGTAGCATGTGTCAGGTCTCTGCCTGGTGCCAGGGCCGACTCCAGGCACCAGTGAAGAAGCAGGTGGCCAATGGAAAGAGACGGCACATCCGAATCTTTGGTGACAATCGGTGGCGGGTCCCTCATCCCTCTCGGACGGAAGGATCCGCTGCCAAATTGCAAGCCGAAGAATGAAGCGGCGCAGTGGAGCTGCCGCCGAAGTGCAACCAGTCACAGCTTTATCTTTTTTTTTTCGCTTAGCCACTTGGGGTGGCAAAAAGCCAGAGCTGTCCTGCCTGGTGCAGAGGGAAGCTGAGCATTAGTCTGTAAGTGACCTAAACTAGATGGTTAAGTTCAAACCCTGCTGGTGATCAATGGGTGAGGAGGGTTCTTGGGGGCCCGTGAAAGAGCTGCTTTTCAATAAAACACTCTAGTTTATTTCAGTCATGCAATGAGAAAACCTTTGCAACAATGTTGGTTTGTTGTACATAAAACCCAGCACAAGCTGTAAGTAATGGTGGGACTCATCCAGTGCATGGAGTCACAGGTCAATCTGTTGCACATGATTTGCTGGCTAGTGTCACACACTGGCAGATCTGGAGCCTGAGAGGTGGGCTTACCCCGCTGTGGATGGGGCACCCTGAGGAACAAGGAAGATGTTAGGCAGCCCTGCTGCTGCAGCTGCTCCAGGCTGTACCCAAGACAGGCTGCGGTGTATTTTGGGAAGTGGGTGAGGGTCCAGGCTCCTCAGGCTGATGGGTCATGGCATCACTGCTAAATATGGCAGGTTGCTCTTGGCACAGTTACTTTCAGTAACTTTTAAATGGTGATAACATGATCAAGACACAGGCCTTCCTGCGACACCTCATGGTCGCACAGCCTTCCAGAGGGCTGACCCAGCCAAGAACAGGTGTGGCAGAGTGGTTTCTCCCTCTGACTCCAGACAGGTGCAGCTCACACTCTTCTTCTGACCCTGGGAAGCTACTCACTGAGGCCCGCCCCCATATAAAACAGAGGAAGTTAATAAACAAACCTTTGCTTCACGACTGCTCAGGTTGCATACTAGGGTTGCCAACTGTCTAATTGCACAAACCCAAAAACGCTTGCTCAGCCCCGCCCCTACCCTGCCCATTCTCTGAGGCCCCGCCCCCAGTCAATCCACACACTCTCATCACTTGCTTGCCCCCACCCATACTCACTTTCACCAGGCTGGGACAGGGAGTTGAGATGCAGGAGTGGGCATGGGCTCTGGGCTGGGGGGTGGGGCCAAGGGTTTCAGACTGTGGGATGGGGCTGTGGGTAAGCTTGGGGCAGGGGGTTGGGGTGTGGGTGTGGGTTCAGAGTGCAGGCTCTGGGAGGGAGCTTGAGTGTGGGAGGGGGCTCAGGGCTGGGGCAGGGGGTTGGGGTTCAGGAGAGGATGCAAGGTGCAGGCTCTGGAAGGGAGTTTGGGTGCAGCTGGGGGCTCAGGGGCTGAGGCAAGGGGTTGCGGTGCGGGAGGGGGTTCGGGGACAGGCTCTGGGAGGGAGGTTGGGTGCAGCTGGCGGCTCAGGGTGGGGGCAGGAGGTTGGAGTACAGGAGGGGATGGGGGTGTGGGCTCTGGAGGGAGTTTGAGTTCACAAGGGGGCTCAGGGCTGGGGCAGGGAGTTGGGGTGCAGGAGGGGAGAGGGGTGCAGACTCCGGGCAGTGCTTACATTGGGCAGCGCCAAGGCTCCTGGGCAGCCAAGTGGCTCAGTGCGCTGACCCTGCCTGCAGACACTGCCCCTACAGCTCCCATGGGCTGTGGTTCCCAGCCAATAGGAGCTGCAGGGTCAGCCCTCCACACCGGGGCAAGCATGTAGAGACCCCCTGGCTGCCCCTGTGCCTAGGAGCCAGACATGCCAGCTACTTTTGGGAGCTGTGCAGAGCTAGGGCAGGCTGCCTGCCTTAGCCCTGCTGTACCGCCAATAGGACTTTTGCCCTATTAAAATCTCCCAGATTGCTTTCAGTAGTCACCAGGAGATTGAGGCTGATTCCAGGAGGACTCCCAGCCAATCTGGGAGGGTTGCCAACCCTATTCAAGACCCCCCACCCACCCAGATCTTTAAAAGCACAGAAACCAGATGTTAGGGGAAGCGTCTCCTACTTTCATTGCCACCTTCATATTGTCACAGCACTGTCAATAACACATCCCAGCACTCAGTCTCCATCGGACGCTGAAAGCCATACATGCTCCAGCTCCATCCAGCTCACATTGGTGCACCAAGCCTTCCTTCAGCCTCCTGCGCTCTAGTGTCAATGGAGGGGCAGATCTCCAGGCCTGGCGGAAGTTACTCTGCCTTCATGTTGCTGAAGTCATTGGTAAGGTGCAGAATTACTTCAAGTTTGGGGAAGCTGCTGTGTGTATTTGATTTGTGGTACCTGTGGAGATAAAGGTGAAGGCCTTGTAGTGGGGAGGGTGCTAGGGAGACTGCTGTTGGTAATGAGAGAGTGGCAATGAATGCTGAGGACTTCTCCCTGGGGCTCCTGTTCCAGGCTTTTAATAGTTTGTTGGGTTTCATGTCAAGCTCTCCCTGTGTTTTGCCAACGCAGCAGAGAGACCAGGAACTGCCAGAGCCTGGGGACTGAGCTGCCTTGGTGACCTCAGAGAAGCCCTCCAGCCTAGGGCTAAGACATGCAAGCAGGGCAGCATGTGGGGAGCCTGTTCTGCTGCTTCCCTGTAGACCAGGGGGAACCAACCAGTGCTTTTCACCTGCTCTCGAGCCATGCACCACATGATGCACTAAACAGGTTTTACATGCAAATGATTTTCAAAGATGCAAATGCTCTTTCAATAATGTGCACAGAATGTCACCTGAGGAGCTGCACTGAAGGTGGCACCCCGAGGGATGCAGCAGAGCTAAGCTGAGCTCCCCTTGCCAAGGGCTTTGAGCAGGAGCAGTCTCAGTGCTCAAGAAAGTGCAGGAGCTGCATCCGTGCCTGACTCAGGCAGGGCAAAAGCGGAGCCTGCCTGTAGGGGAAGTCTCCAACTCTGGGCAGACCTCAGGAGGCAGTCAGGCCTGGCTCTGGGGAATATGTCACATTTCTACACTGTATATAGGAAAATGGGTGAACAGGTGTAGATCCAGGCTGGATAATTGCACTGTTTTGTTGAGCTGAAGTCTAAGCAAGTCTGAAATGGGCCAGCTCCATCCAGCTCACATTGATATCTGGCTACCCAGCAGCAAACTCTAGAGATGGTCAGGAATTTTCCACAAAATGTGTTTTCACTGGAAAATGCCTGTTTGTCAAACCAGTCTTGCTGGCGGATGGGGCCATTGTGATGAATTTCCTTAATCAAAAATGTTTTGGAAAAACGGTTTGGAATTTGCTAGAATGCTCTGTGCCCACAGTTTCTAAATGGAAGTTTCATTTCCCAGTTCAATATGACTTTTCATTTCAAAATTTTAGTTTATTTTGTACAAAAAAGTAATTTTGTTAAAAGGCTGAAATTGAAACAGAACATTTGTAAATGATCAGAACATAACATTCTGCTGACCAGATCTGAAGTTTATTTTTGGATTATCGGTTCATGCAAGTGTTTGAGGTATTTTATTTTTCTTCCTGATTCAGGACAGGAAAAAAAATTTGAAATCTCCAAACTCTCAGAGGATGGGAAAACCATTTCCTGCCAGCACTAGCAAACCGCCAGCAGCCTGTAGAGCCTGGGATGAAATGTACATGCCCTGAGAGGGCTCTGGAAAGCTCACTTCACTTTAATTACCTGGGTGATTTCACGAAAGCTCTTCTCCAATCCTGCGAGGCACCAATCATCCCGCGTCTCTGCCTTCCCCCACATCTCACTGTGTACAACCAAGCCTTTGAAATGGAGAAACGTAGGCTTTCTAAATACTTTATGTCAAAACCAGTTTAATTGAGTGATTTGTACCCTTACTTGTAGAAAATCATACATCTGGTCTGGGAATCTGTCAGGGCAAGTCATGAACACAAAGCTTTGAGATAGGATCTGAACATTCGAGGTGGTCAATGCCGAGCACAAGTATTACCCAGTAACAATGAGCCCTGCAATTCTAGCATGGAACCGTGATCGAATCAGCCACAGGACGGCATGTCCCTAACATTGCTAAATTAATACAGCTTCCAGTGCTCCACAAATGAGCCTGCCTGGGCTGTCCAAGGGGCCTCAAGTTACCATCACTTTCGTTCTCTGTGCCCTCTGACCAGGCTGGCCTGCTTGTCTTGGTAGCTGCTTTGCATTGCCATTGAGGAGAAATACGTTCCATGTTCCTTGGGCTGGTCTGTCACTGTCCAGCTGTCCTGGAGGCTGGTGCTAGCACTTCAGCATGGCCACAAGGAAGCGGCAGGACCAGGTGCCTTGTGCCTGGGCTGTCAGCAGGGATGTTGGATCAGCAATATTCGGGGGAAGCAAAGTGGGTTGTCAGCGTGAAGAACGTATGTGTGAATTATGCTGGCCTGCAAATCCGGGGGAAAGAGGGCTGCATACAGATCTATGAAAAGTCTGTGGGGGGCCATGCCCCAAAGCAAATGACCCTCTGTCAGCCCTTCTGGTTAAAGCCCTGCAATGTCATGTCCAGATCCTGGCCCCTCAGAGCTGCGAATGTGGTATGCCTGGCCCCCAGGGAACCAAACCACAGGGCCACCATCTGCCTGTGTCAGCAGTAGCCCTGAAGGCTGCCTAATACAGCCTACCTGCAGCTCCTCCAGAAAGGGGCTGGGGCTGTGGGCAGATCCATGGGAGGAAGTTGTCTTGGGGATGCTCTTCAGGGTCCCATCTGGGATAGGACAAGCCCTGAGGCATCCAACTGCCTGGCAATTGGCCAGCAAGCAGTGAGCCTGCTCCTTGCCTCTGGCTCCACAGGCAGAGCATGGGCCTGCTGCCTCCCTGATTCCTCAGCCACCAAGGCCCTGCCTGGGACATGCTGCTTGATGACCAGTAGGGTTGCCAGATATCCAGTTTTCGACTGGAACTCCTAGTCGAAAAGGGATCCTGGCAGCTCTGGTCAGTACTGCTGACCAGGCCATTAAAAGTCCAGTCAGGGGTGCAGTGGGGCTAAGGCAGGCTCCCTGCCTGCCCTGGCTCTGCATGGCTCCCGGAAGTGGCTGGCATGTCCCTGTGGCCCCTAGGACCACCTCCAGTGCTGGCTCAACAGTTCCCATGGCCAGCGCTCATTTCTGCTGCTGCTCAGGGCCCTGCCCCTCAAGATGTGGCTCCCAGGGCCAAACCTGAGTAGTGCTGCAACCGCACATGCTGGGTCATGATGGAGGAGTGGCCAGGGCAAATCTGAGGTGAGTGGTGTTGCAACCCGCATCTGGGTGAGCAGTGCCACAAGCAGCAGCAGGATGAACAGTCGATCTGCAGCATGGCCAGCCCAGCCACAAGGAGTGCATCGTAGGGCTGTTTGTAGGATCCTGCCCACCTCCACCATGCATTTGGGTCCCAGGCACGTGCCTAGTTTGCTCTGCATTAATCCAGACCTGGCTGCAGGGAGTGGCTTTGTGACGCTGGGCTGATATGGGCACATTAGAGGCCAGCTTCTCTTCTTGTCCCAGCTTCATAAACAAGGAAAGAAGGAGTACTTGAAAGATGCTCCCGCTGGGCCAGGGAACATGCAGCAAGGACTCTGTAGAGCCAACGAGCACAAGGCCAAGGGCAGCCCTGCAAGACTAGCTGACGCTTCACCAGCCAAACTCACTCCACTCCATCCAGCCAACTCTCCACCCTGGCAATGGTGTGGAAAAGAACCTCATTCTGACTCTCCTGTCATAACAAGGAGCAGCTGGCAGAGAGAGTGTGTGGGGGCGGCTGCAATGGCAACCTGGATCCTTAGCATTGCACTCCCATAAGCCTTTGTCACAACACCACAACTCCCTCCGCCCCTGCACAGCCGCCCCTACATGGTATACCAATACCTGCCCCTCCTCCCACCTGCCTGACCCATCCCAGACCCAGCACCACTATGAAGGACAAACCCTGCCCTGTCTGAGGGGAGAGCTCAGGAACCCAGCTTCAGACTCTCTGGACAGGAGTACAAGGCTGTGGTGCTAGAGCTGGGCAGGAATTTTTTGACTAAACTTTTTTTCATCAGCAAATGCCAATTCACTGAAACTTTTACCTATGGGGGTTGCTGAAAAGTCTGCAGGTCTCAGATGAAATTTCTGGTTCAACCAGAGAGGGGCACATGGCAGCCCCAGCTCCAAGCTCTGCTCTGCTGATCAGAGGTGGTCTCTTACGTCCCAGGTGAGTGCCCATCAACCAGGCGATAGAGTTAGTCTCCTTCTCACTGGCCCAATGACTAGTTACCTATTCATACACAATGGAAACGCTCCAAGGGGAGCACTGACCCACAGATGGACCCACTGCGCTGGGCTTAGAGCACTCAGCTAGGGCAGGAGAAGCCCAAGGGTCAAGTGCTCTGCTCCCACGGCAGAGGAGCTTGGGGATCCCGCACTGAGGGGCAGTGCTCATGGGACTCTTTCCTGTGTAAATCAGGCACAACTCCCCGTCACTGGAGTTATCTCGGCAGAGAAGTGCTGCAAGATAGATGGGAACCAGGCCCAGGTCCCAGGGTTGGAACCGCACAGGCATTTGCACTAACCAGGCCAGTTAAACACGCTTTGGCCTGAGCTTTCCGGGGGTGGGGGTTGAAAGTGTGCTTCGAGAAGGTGTTTGCCAGTTATTCAGGTACCCCTCCTTGCTCCCTGGTTTTAGACAGAAAGAATGAAACTGTTGGATTCAAGCCTTTCTCCCCAGAGTCCATCGTCTCACCAGGAAGCCCCCATGTAAAACTGCCATCAGAGGGAGGACTGTATGGATTTATGTTTATAGGCATGAGCGAGACAGGACTTGGCCTGTATTGTGTATAGTCTCGCAATTTATGTGCTGGCAGCAGTGGTTTGATGGGAGATGTGTTCTGAGGCTCAAAAGCGTGCTTAAGCTTTGTAATACAATTGGTTCAAGCTGAAGTGAGTGAACAAAGTGGAATGTTTTGAGGTCAAATCTGACTTTAGAAAAAAACCCATTGAGTCAGTGCTACTTGACTGCCTTGTGAAAGCATGAGTCTCTGGCTCAGAATCAAGGACCCCACTGCACTAACTGAAAATTAAAATGTTGCATCTGCTCTGAATGCAAAAAAAAAAAAATGTACACAGAGAAAGTAAGAAGCCTTCCTGAGACACACTGTCCTATGCTGGTGGTCTCCAAGCTGCAGCACTGGATTTCTGGCTCACTCGTTCTATTCTTCAAAACATTAATATCATAATCCATATAAAACTGTCAATTGGTTCAACATGGACGTCACCAAGCCCTGACTAATTATCAAAGATTTAGTATCAGCTGAATCAAGTCTCATTTTTGTAAGCAGATGCAGTTTGCTAAAATGTCTTCTCATCACCCACAGTCTTCATTGGAAACATGCATCATATCAGCAACTTCTAAATCTTAAAAAGTTTATATTCAAAATAGTAAAGTAAACAGTTAGGGCTAGTTCTGTTGCCACTATTAATTAACAAATTTAGCTTTGGAACCACTGTGTGTGTGTGTGTGTGTGTGTGGTGTGTGTGTGTTGTGTGTGTCTGTGTGGTGTGGTGTGTGTGTGTGGTGTGTGTGTGTGTGTGTGTGTGTGTGTGTGCGCGCGCGCACGCTGAAGTGGGCCTCTGTAAATGCGGCTGTGGATAGATGGCTGCATTCAAAAATACATGGCAGTTTAGCTGCAGAATGCACCTTTCATGATTTCACAGCGCACAGAGCGAATAAATGATTGTTCAGTTCACTGGCAGTTCTGAAAATCTAAAAGAAAAGTAGATTTGAATCCGTGCTGTGGAGCAGGGACTTGAGTCCCAATCTCCCTGCCTCCAGGAGAGTCTAACCACTAGATTAGAAACTATTATAGCTTGGGATTTCCGCTGTCTCTTCTGTGAAGCTGTTCCATTTTTCCAGTAAAAGCGAGTGAGAATAACTCTGTAGGCCAGGGTTGGGACACTCACCTGGGAGGGGGAACACCTAGCTTTCAGTCTCTGCTTCAGTGACATCTGTAATTACTTATACAAAGTGGAACATCTTCAACGGGAGAGGTGAGAGACCCACCCGAAGTTGCCTTATAGGGTGCCCACTCAGGCATCCCCAGTATTACCGGACATTTTGATACTTCCCCAACCAATGTGACCCTGCCCCCGGGACTTCACAAGACTGTCCAGCAGCCAAAACAGAACAAATGGCCCTAGCTGTAGCCCATGCCCTGATGGTTCGGGCACTCATTTGGGATATAAGATTTGAACTAAGGTCTCCCCCATCCTAGGTTGAACATATTAACTAATTACTAAGAGTTACAAAGGGGGACCACCATTTCTCCTCTGTGCATGATGTCTACTGCCCCTCATGAAACTTGTTCCAAAATTGCTACCATTTTCATTTTGATAATGCCCAACTGGTCAGTTTGATCACTTCAGCTTGCTTCTTTTTTTTTGTTTTGGCTGAAGTATTCATGGAAAGTGACATGAATTAGCAAAATGTTTCAGTCCACATCAGTCAACATTTTTTCTGCAAAAAGTTTTGTCCTGAAAAGCTTCCCCTGGTTCTAATCACAACACAAGCATGTTGCACAGAAAAGTTGGGAGGGGTGGGAGCAGATGGCCAAGGGAGAGGCCCAGAGGGCTGGTGATGAGCACCACTGGCTACAGCTGATTACCTCTGCACAGCACAGACAAAGTGAGCTTTGTTCCATGCGTTAAGCAGGGTGGAAGCCAACGAAGTGCAAGGAGGCAAGAGAGCGGGGGTTGCAGATGGCTGGAATGATGGTTCACTCTCCTTCCGGCAGGCAGTGAGGAAGAGAGCAGGGATGGTGAGGAGGCTGCCTGGCAGAGTGGAAGGAAGGGTGGAGGCGGCCTGGATGGGGTGGAGGCTGGCCGGTGGAGTGGAAGGGGTGGGTGGAGGTGGCCTGGCGGGGGGTGGAAGCTTTGCCTGGCGGAGTGGAAGTAGGGGGAGGAGGCTGGCCTAGAGGGGAGGAGACTGGCCCTGGCTGAGTGGAAGGGAGGTGGCGGCTGGCCTGGAGGGGCAGAGGCTGGCCTGGCGGAGTGGAAGGAGGGTCGGAGGCTGGCCTTGGCAGAGTGGAAGAAGGGTGGAGGTGGCCTGGCGGAATGGAAGGAGGGGCGGAGGCTGGCCTGGAGGGGTGGAGGCTGGGCTGGCGGAGTGGAAGGTGGGTGGAGGCTGGCCTGGCAGAGGTGAAGGAGGGTCAGAGGCTGGCCTGGCAGAGTGGAAAGAGGGGTGTGAGGCTGGCCTTGAAGGATGTGGAGGCTGGCCTGGCAGAGTGGAAGTAGGACAGAGACTGGCATGGCGGAATAGAAGGAGGGTCAGATGCTGGCCGGTGGATGGAAGAAAGATCAGAGGCTGGCCTTGCGGTATGGAAGGGGTGGGAGGAGCCTGGCCTCGTGGAGTGGAAGTAGGGGCGGAGGCTGGCCCGGAGGAGTGGAAGGAGGGGCGGAGGCTGGCCTGGCGGTTAGGAAGGAGGGGCGAGGTTGGTATGGCAGAGTGGAAGGGGTGCGTGGAGGCTGGCCTGGCGACATGGAAGGAGAGGCTGAGGCTGGCCTGGCAGAGTGGAAGGAGGGGCGGAAGTCTGGCTGGCAGAGTGGAAGGAGGGGCCAAGACTGGCATGGCAGTGTGGATGGAGGGGTGGAGTCTGGCCTGGCAGAGTGGGAAGGAGGAACGGAGGCTGGCCTGACGGAGTGAAGGAGGGGCGGAGGCTGGCCTGACGGAGTGGAAGGAGGAATGGAGACTGGCCCGAGGAGGAGTGGAAGGAGGGGTGGGAGGCTGGCCGGACGGAGTGGAAGGAGGAATGGAGACTGGCCCGGAAGAGTGGAAGGAGGGGTGGAGGCTGGCCTGGCGGTTTGGAAGGGAGGGCAGAGGCAGGCCTGGCGGACTGGAAGGAGGGACGGAGGCTGGCCTGGTGGAATGGAGCGGTGGGGTGGAGGCGGCCTGGTGGAGTGGATGGAGTGGCTGAGTCGGCCTGGCAGAGTGGAGGCTGGCCTGGTGAAGTGGAAGGGGTGGGTGAAGGCTGACCTGGCAGTGTGGATGGAGGGGTGGAGTCTGGCCTGGCAGAGTGGAAAGAGGCCTGAGGCAGGCCTGGCATTGTGGAAGGAGGGGCCGAGGCTGGCCTGCGGAGTGGAAGGCGTGGTGAAAAGGAGTTGGCAGAAGTAGTGGAAGGCAGGTCCAGGAAAGGAGGAGAGCTCCTGGATAGGACACTGATATGTGTGGGGAGCCAAAGGGCTGCCAGGGTGGACATGAGGTGACAAGCTGAAGACAGCGCCTTTGCCAGACTCTAACCTGGGGATGCTGAGCTAATGCAGCTGTGGGGTAGCAGAGGAGAGCTTGGGCTCTGTGACTGTTGGAGAGAGAGACCTGGTTAATTCTGGTCATCCCTGAGAAAGGAGATGGGTGTGCTACAGCCATCGTTGGGGGAGGATCTTTCTTGACGGCCTTCAGCTGTTTGGAGGCCAGTGCTGATGTGATAGGGAGGAGTCCAGGAGGATTCAGAGGCCAGCTGCATCAAGGAAGTGGCCAGGAGCACAAGGTCCCACCCAACTGCTGGGTGATGGGAATGGCAGCAGGGAAAGAGGCATTGCTGAGTTTTAGGCATCCAAGGAGCACGGCGGCAAGTCAAGCACCCAATACTGCACAGAGCCAAGGGGGGTTAAGAAGTGCCTGGGATCAGGGCCATCAGACAGGCAGATTGCTGGCTGGGTGCCCTAAGGAGGGCGTTCTCCACACTGTGGTTGTAGCAGAGGCCCAGTCTGAAAGGCCCCAGTACACTCTGGTGGAAACGTTCGCTGAGAGATCAGAGAAAGGACTAGGGAGTTGGGTGGGTGGCAGATACAGGAGACCAGAGAGGATCCGTGAGCAGGGGAGTCGCTGATCATAAGCTGAAATAGAGGCCGTGAGCAGTCCTGGGGGCAGGTCAAGCCTACTAGACAAATGTGCTTGCTGGTGGTAGGGGGCTCATGGGGCGGGGCAGGTGATTGGGGACAGAAGGGCTGCATCTAGGAGGTTGCTACAGAGCTGGGAATGTTGACTTGAGGAGAAGAGGTGGATGGTGTCTGAAGGAAGCAAATGCAGTGGAGGGGCTGTGATTTAGGGTTGCCAGGTGTCTGGTTTTAGACTGGAATGCCCAGTCGAAAGGGACCCTGGCCACTCTGGTCAGCACTGCTGACCAAGCTGTTAAAGTCCAGTGGTGTGGGGCTGGCAGGTTCCCTACCTGGCTCTGCCAGGCTCCTGGAAGCAGTGACATGCCCTTGGCTCCTAGGTGAGGAAAGGCCATGAGGGCTCCGTGCACTCTCCCTGTCTCTTGTGCTGGCTCCAACAATTCTCATTGGCTGGGAACCACAGCCAATGGGAGCTGTGGAAGTGGCACCTGCAGGCAAAGGCAGTGCGCAGACCATCCTGGCCGTGCCCTCTGCCTAGGAGCCAAGGGACAATGTCGCTGTTTACGAAGAGCCACCCAAAGTGAGCGCCACCCGGAGCTCACACCTTGAAACCTCCAACCCCCTGCCCCAGCCCTCAGCCCCCTCCTAGAGCCCACACCCCCTCCCACGTCCCAACCCCCTGCCCTCAGCGCCTTCCCACCCCCAAACTCCCTCTTGGTGCCTGCACCACAAACCCCTTCCTGCAGCCCAGTCCCTTGCCTAAGCTTGGAACCCCCTCCTGCACTCCAACCCCTTGGCCGTACCTTGGAGCCCCTGCTGCACTCCAAAACCTCTCATCCCTGGCCCAACCCCAGAGCCCGCATCCCCAGCCAGAATCCTCACCCCTTCCTGCCCCCTACCTCCCTGCCCCAGCCTGGAGGAAAATGAGAGAGTGAATGCGAGTGCAGGAGAGTGAGCAACAGATGGCGAGGGGATGGACTGAGCAGGGGGAGGAGCTTTGGAGATTGGGTGGGGAAGGGGGTGGGGCAAGGGTTTCGGTTTGTATGATTAGAAGTTGGCAGCCCTATGCAATGTACCAAGGAGAGGGCAGCCATGTCACTGTCTGCCTGTGATGTAGGATTGCCAACTGTCTAATCGCACAAACTCAAACACCCTTGTCCTACCCCCTGCCCCACCCTTCCCCGCCCTTCCTCGAGTCCACGCCCCTGGCCGCCCCTTCTCTGAGGTCTTCCCTCCCTCCATCACTTGCTCTCCCCCACCCTCACTCACTTTCACCATTTTGGAGCAGGGGGTGGTTGCAGGAGAGGGTGTCAGGTGCAGGCTCTGGGAGGGAGTTTGGGTGCGGAGTGCAGGGTGCAGGATCTGGGGTGCGGGGAGAGAAGGGGGTTGGGCTCTCACCAGGCGGCACTTACCTCAGGACAGCTCCCAAAAGCGACTGGCACCTCCTCTCTGGCAGCAGCTTCTAGGGCGGGGAGCCAGGAGGTCTCTGTGCGCTGCCCCTGCCCACAGGCACCGCCACCACAGCTCCCACTGGCCACAGTCCCGGCCAATGGGAGCTGCAGAGTTGGGCGCTCAGGGTGAGGGCAGTGCACGGAGACCCCTTGGACTCCCCCCTAGCGGCCTCAGGGACCTGCTGGCCGCTTCCAGGACTGGCACAGGGCCAGGGCAGCAGGGGGCCTGCTTAGTCCCACGCACCATTGGACTTTTAGTGCCTAAAATCTCCTGGTTTGGCTTCAGTAGTCCTCCAGGAGATAAGCGGAAAACCGGGATGGCTGGCAACTCTAGGAGTGAATGGGGAACAGGACCCTTGGCTCAGGCAGGCTTGTCAGAGAGCAGGAGCCTTTGGGCAGAGACAGCTTTTCTCAGGGCAGGCTGGAATTCTGACTGGGCCCTTTCCTGGGGCAGGCATCCTACCAAAGCACTGACGCCCCTCTGAGGCATCCCTGACAGCTGGGGCTGGTACTTAGCAAGTGGCATCGGACTGCTGAAGGCTTGTGAAATTAGTGGCTAGGTGGAGGGTAGTTCGGGTGGCCAGAAGGATTGCAGGTGAAAGTGGTGTGAGGGGGCAGGGCAGGGAGGTGGCAAAGGGAGAGGTGGCGTGGGGCAATTCCAGGCTGTAAGAAGGGAGCTTGATGTGGAAGAGACAGTGTCATTTACAGTAGATTATTCTGACTCCTTATACAGTAAATTGTAATAGTTTAGGAACTCTTTTGTATCAAATTAGCTTTTATCACTGGCTCAGTCTTGCAATTTTCTATTCTTGTTCTCCACAAATGCCCTTTTTTAGCTTTCCTCGGCTTTTTCCTGATGGGACTTATTAGAGGCTGGGGCTGATTCTTCCTGGCATTCACTTCACTTATCATCTTTGGATTTTTTGGACAGTGTTTTGTTGAAATGTTCTTGCAGCTTTTTGGCTGCTACACTTAGTATCAATCGTTCTCCTGCAGATTCAGAGGTCTGCATCCTACAATGTGAACAGAATTCTTCTCACCTCAGGCTCAGGAATCACCCTCCAAAGGTTCAGAGGTTCAACCAAGTACCCCCCCCAAACTCAGATGCTTATTGAAGCCTGGCCTGAACAATCAATTTCTTGGGGCTGCAAAATTGGCCAGGATGTCTCCTAAGAGCAGACTTTCCGGTGCTTCCTGCTGCTCTGTCCCTGCTGAAGTCAGGAGCTGAGTGTTTCATTCAAAGGAAAAGCAGGTTCAACTAGAGCCAGTCAGATTCTGCATCAGGGATAATATATTATCTCCAGACAAGCTGTGAATTTTACAAGTGTGTTTCTTATTCCTAATTGCCCAGTGTATACTTCTGCACACAACTTTAATCCAAGGATTGTTTGTGAAGTGGTTGCTATTCTTGTTTCGTAATTATGAGTCACTCTTTGTGGCATGCGATTGGCAGCTTTCTATAAGACACCTGGCCTGATTTCTATTACCTGATTGGCTTGGCTACCTGCACTTTGTAAAAAGAAAAGTCTCTTTTTCTGGGTGAGATTTTCTATTTGTTCAATGAATTAACTTTTGTGCTCACAGTAATATGTATTCACAGCTTGATCAAATGCTCTTGCCTATGGATACAAGTGCCACCATCTAAATGGTCATTAATATAGGGGCTGCATGCACCAGAGAAGCCAGTCAGCAGGTTTTATTTGCACAAATTTTCACAACTCTTGATTACGATATTAGCCCAGCTCTAAGGCTAGCCAGCCATCATGATATTTTGCCCAGCTCTAAGGCTAACCAGCCATCTGTGTACATCACAGAAGGTTTTGGCTGAGTTTGCACTGTGGAATGGTGGAAGCCTTAGTGTCATTTTCATTTAATCTGAACAGGCTTCCCCCTCTCCCAGTACTTGGTATTTGTTGCTGAGTGACACCCTATTGCTAACCTTAACCGGAATAAATAGAGCAGAAGGGCCAAATCGTGAGCTGGCAGAACTCCCTGAAGGCAGGGGAGTTACACCAGGGGTGTATCTGTCTCGAAGTGTCCCCCAGCATGTAGAGAACTGGAGTGAATATCTGTCAGCTCATTTGTATCACAAGGATTGAACATTGTTCCTTGTTCCAATGAAATGTCAGGTGATTTAGGATTCTTCTGTTTCTGGTATTTTCTAGAGCTGGCTCTGGAGTTTCAGACCTCCTGGAATCCTTCTCTTTCAAAGTGGAACAGCAGGCTCAGGATCAGTCTTTTCAGGCATGGTGATGAACGGCATGATCCAACAGGAGCCTTCAGACCAGAACAATACACCCTGTGGGAATGAAGACGAAAAGACACACAAAGAGAAAGGTGCAGAAGAGGTGAAAGACTTAACCATATGCACCAATGTCCAGCCAGCCCCCTTTGCTGAGAGGAAGAACGGTGAGTCCCTTTTCCATTCCAGTAAGAAAAGGGAGAACTGTCTGAGCAAGATCATGCTTGATGACAGCTGTGGAGTGGTGCTAATGCAGGTTAGGATTTAAGTGGATGGGAACTGTTTTACTCTAAGTTTTTGGAAGATGCTTTGGCAGATATGCTTTAAACCTGTAAGTAAATGGGAGATTGGAAATTGCTCCTAAATTCAGTGCTTCTATGTCAGCCTTAAATGCTACTGTCAGACTGGCGAGGTGCTTGGCTGCCGCTTCTCACAGCCCCCATTGGCCTGGAATGGTGAACCATGCCAGTGGGAGCTGCGATCAACCGAACCTGCGGATGCTGCAGGTAAACAAACTGGCCTGGCCCCCAGGAGATTTCCCTGATGGCCGCATGCCAAAGGTTGCCGATCCCTGCCCTAATCACTTTGGTTGCTCTTCTCTGTGCTTTTCCCAATTCTAATAATTCTTTTTTGAGATAGAGCAACCAGAACTGCACACAGTATTCAAGGTGCAGGCATACCATGGATTATATAGTGGCTATAGAGAACTATCCAATATGACTCCAAGATCTCTTTCTTGAGTGGTAACAGCTAAATTAGAACCCCATCTTGTATGCATAGTTGGGATTACGTTTCCAAATGTGCTTTATGTTGCATTTATCAAAACTGAATTTCATCTGCCATTTGTTGCCCAGTCACCCAGTTTTATGAGATCCCTTTGTAACTCTTTGCAGCCAGCTTTGGACTTAATTACGCTGAGTAATTTTACATCATCTGCAGACTTTGCCACCTCACTGTTTACCCCTTTTTCCAGATCATTTATTCTAGGAGCAGGTTTTTTTATCTCCTTCCTCTGAAGCATCAGGGATGGCCATCACTGGGGATGAGACATTGGGTAGAGTGGGCCAGGGTTCTGAGGTGGCATAAACCAGTGGTGTGCAAACTGAAGGATGCACCCCTGGAGGAAACAAGAGGTTATCGGAGGGGGTACAAAGAAACTTCAGCCTTCGCCTTTTAAAAACAGCATACAAATAGCACTTTTCACAGCAGACTTCAGAGCCCTGAATCGGGACTGGGACTAGGATTCCACGGGTCTCGCAGGACCCACTGCCATAACAACAAGAGCAAGATAAACATTCAACAAGCAAGCGGGAGCAAATGGGAGTGGAGGTGGATTATTGCAGGGTGGGTAGGGATGGGATTAAAAAATAGTCCTCCTGTGCCACAAACCACATCAATACTCAGCCCAGCAGCTGCTGCTCTCCAGCTTCCCAGCTCTGAGGCAGTACCCACTGCCAGCATGCAGCACAGAAGTAAGGGTGGCAAGGAAGGAAGGTATGACAAATTCCATGAAAATAAGGGTGGGGGGCACAACTGGGAAAGTTTGCAAACCATTGGCATAAACCATTCTCATCTTCCAGGTGCTTGGCTGGGTGGTTCATGCTCACATGCTCAGGATCTAACATGTGGGCTCGTGAGGAATTTTCCCCCAGGGTCAGATGCGCAGAACCTTGTGCTTTTTTTTTGCATACTTTGCGCATGTGGGTGTGGGTCACTTACCAGGATTAGCTGGGTATCTCTCACTTAATCATTTCCCTGCCCTAGCAGGGGCCTAGGACACTGGTGCACCTTGGTCCCTCCTGTTCGCTGCCTGTGGCACAGACTAGTCTAGTCTCCCGTGGGCTGTGCTGCTTTGGTCTCATTTCTATTGTTGGTTTCAGAGTGTGGAGGCTTCTGGCCTTGAAACTCTATAACTCGATAACTCAGGGCCAGATTCTGATCTCACTGACAGTGGTGTAAATAGGGAGTAACTCCATGAAAGTCAGTAGAGTTACAGCTGTGGGAACCTGTGGAAATGAGAGTAGACTAAAACCCAATCCCTGCAAAACCTCTTGGAGTTGTTTGCTGTTTCTTTTAGGCAGTGTAAGATAATTGGCAACTGTTTAATACATTACATGATGAAAATTCCTTAATGCACCCTAGGGCTCAGTGTTAAGTCTTCAAAACTCAGGAGAATGTTGGAAAGTGAAGATTGAAGTTACAATGCCTTGCTCCTGTGACTGCATGCATTACTGAAATCAGAAGTAACCAGACTAATGCCAGTGGAGTTTCTACTGACAACAAACTAGAGTAAAGCCATGATGAATCAGGCCCAGAGCTTTAAGCAACCACCTGCTGTTTTTCAGTCAATATCATATCATAGGACCAATTCTACATACAATCATAGATACCTAAGATATTATCTTGAATTTAAAGACTACTACCAAAGGCAGACACGTAAGGGTGCACAGTTAAGACTGATCTTTTAACAGTAAATTTTATAATTTATATTTCCTTGCAAGCTTCACGGTGTTTAGCATTTAATTTCCCAAGGTTTTTTTTAAAGGTAAAGACAGAAAAGTTTCCAGCTCTGTAATTACTAGGCACCCACATGCCAAGGCCAGTTACTGCCAATCAAAATTACTGGCAAACTATGCACTTGTAGCTCTAGGATGCACCAGCTGATCACAGTGCGAATGGTGTCAGCCTTCTGACAAATCTAGATATTTCTACTGTGCTATCATAGCACCTTGGCTGCATGCAGCTGCATACCTGCACCCCTTATAGCTGGGTCATTTAAGAAATCCTTAAGAGACAGTAAGCACCTCCGAGAAGAAGGAGTATCTGGGGAACTACAGGCCAGTCAGCCTCACCTCAGTCCCTGGAAAAATCATGGAGCAGGTCCTCAAGGAATCAATTCTGAAGCACTTAGAGGAGAGGAAAGTGATCAGGAACAGTCATCAAAGATTCACTAAGGGCAAGTCATGCCTGAGTAACCTAATTGCCTTCTAGGAGGAGATAACTGGGTCTGTGGATAAGGGGAAAGCAGTGGATGTGTTATTCCTTGACTTTAGCAAAGCTTTAGATATGGTCTCCCACAGTATTCTTGCCAGCAAGTTAAAGAAGTATGGGCTGGATGATTGGATTATAAGGTGGATAGAAAGCTGGCTAGATTGTCAGGCTCAATGGGTAGTGATCAACGGCTCCATGTCTAGTTGGCAGCCAGTTTCAAGGGAGTGCCCCAAGGGTTGGTCCTGGGGCCGGTTTTGTTCAATATCTTCATTAATGATCTGGAGGATGGCGTGGACTTGCACTGTCTGCAAGTTTGCAGATGACACTAAACTGGTAGATACGCTGGAGGGTAGGGATAGGATACAGAGGGGACCCACACAAATTAGAGGGTTGGGCAAAAGAAACCTGATGAGGTTCAACAAGGACAAGGCAGAGTCCTGGCACTTTAGGACAGAAGCATCCATTCACTGTTACAGACTAGGGACCAAATGGCTATGGCAGCAGTTCTGCAGAAAAGGACCTAGGGGTTACAGTGGACGAGAAGCGGCTATGGGTCACAGTGTGCCCTTGTTTCCACGAAGCCTAACGGCATTTTGGGCTGGTATAAGTAGGGACATTGCCAGCAGATGAGGATGTGATCATTCCCCTCTGTTTGACATTGGTGAGGCCTCATCTAGAGTACTGTATCCAGTTTTGGGCCCCACCACTACAAGAAGGATGTGGAAAAAATTGGAAAGAGTCCAGCAGACGCAACAAAAATGATTAGAAGGGCTGGAGCACATGACTGTTGAGGAGAGGCTGAGGGGAACTGGGCTTATTAAGTCTGCAGAGAGAAGAGTGAGGGGGGGATTTGATAGCTGCTTTTCAACTACCTGAAAGGGTGTTCAAAGAGGAGGATCTAGACTGTTCCAGTGGTACCTGATGACAGACAAGGTAGTAATGGTCTCAAGTTTGCAGTGGAGGAGGTTTAGGTTGGATATTAGAAAAACTTTTCACTCAGAGAAGTGGTGAAGCATTGGAATGGGTTACTTAGCGAGGGTGGGTAGAATCTCCCTTCCTTAGAGGTTTTTAAGGTAAGGCTTGACAAAGCCCTGGCTGGGATGATTTAGTTGGGAATTGGTCCTGCTTTGAGCAGGGGGTTTGGACTAGATGACCTTCTGAGGTCCCTCCAACCTGATATTCTATGATTCTATGATGCCCTGGCCAGCCATCCTGGGTGTTGCTGTTCATATTAACCTTCTTTATTGTTTCATTTTAAATAAATGTAATTGCCTGGAATGATCATCTTAAACGAGCCTGTTCCTCCAGTTCTGGGAGAAGCTGAGCCCCCTTCATCTCATTGGTCTTCAGCAGGAGTTGGCAAATCCTGCCAAGTGTATTGCACATTTCCCTTTGATGTAACAACTGTGATCTCTGCACAGCTGATGAGAAAGGCTGACAGCTGGCCCTTTAAATTTGTCTGTTGGGGGAGGAAGAAGAGAAGTGGCTACTCCTCCTCATACCCCATGTGTCCTCCTGGTGGAAGCAGAAGCTTCTCTGACAACATCTCTCTGCCCCACAGAGACCAGCATGATCCCTCTACAGGGCGGGAATGAGAGCCCCAGGCCTGAAGGGAGATGCTGGGCAGGGCTCCTAGCTCTCCACTGCCCCATAGCTGCTCCTGCTCCCAATCCCTCCCAAAGTGCTCCTGCCTCCAATCCTGCTGCCCCTCTGGTGCCAAATTCTCCCCCACATTGTCCAAATGCCTGAAAAAACACCCTTGCTGGGGAGGACCCAGTGACTCCCCTCCCCTCCTGCTGACTTCAGGGGGTGAGCTGCTGGCCCACATTCCCACCATTTCCAGGGCACTGCCAAGGGAGGCCCAGCCATCGTGGGACACAGGAGGTCCATGCTGGCTTCCCCAGCAGAGACAGTCCACCGCCCTCGCTGGCAGGGGGGGCAGAGACTGATATCTTTGTGGGGGTAGGGGAATATTTTTGGCAGGGGACCATTGGCTCCCTCTAGTCCCTCCCCCCAGCCCCAGTAGGGCTTGGCTGGTGAGAGAAGGTCACTAACTTCCCTCTGACCCTGACCCCCCAGCCGCTGGTCACACATACATTACTGGGAAGCCATGGAGGGAGGAGAAGTGACTTTCACCCTCAAAATGTCACACCTGGAGCTGCACATCCTGGCCATGATGCGTTGAGGGTACTTTGCCCCATTGCAGGATCCACACCAACAGGGACTGTATTGAAACAGCCCCATCCAGCACCTCAGAGCTGCTCCCCCGCATCTATCAGTCACCTCTCCTGGCTGCAGTGAGCAACATACATTTCCAAGGAGTTTACTCTCATTCGCCTGCAGAGTCTGCCCAGCTCCGAGGCAGGGTGATGGTGCTGCACTTTCTGTGCAGCAACAACAAACTGTTGCTAAGTTTCAGGAATATACACCTGTGCAAACCCAGAAGCCATGCTGGCAACTGAGCCACACAGGGGTCAGTGGGGCCAACCGGGGTCACTTAGGGTAGGGGCCACTGTGGGCAATGCAGCTGCCCGGGGCTCAGGGGTCACTGAGAGTAATGGTGCCATTAAGGAGTCATGGAAAGCAATGAGCCAGGGGTCAATGAGGCCAGTAGGGTCACCCAGGGGTCACTGTGGGAAAAGGGTTCACTATGGGATCACCAGGAATCACTGTGGGCAATGGGTCACTAAGGGTCACTGAGTGCAACAGGGTCACCAGGGGTCACTGAGGACAGTGGAGTCACCCAGCAGTCACTGCGGGCAATGGGGTCACCAGGGGTCACTGCGGTCAATGGGGTCACCCAGAGGTCATTGCAGGCAGTGAGGTCACCCAGGGGTCACTGAACACAATGGGATTACCCAGAGGTCACTGCAGGAAATGGGTCACCAGGGGTCACTGCAGGCATTCCATGAGGTCTCTTGGTGGAAATGCTGCTGTCAGGGCCAGCTCCAGGGATTTTGCCGCCCCAAGCAGCCAAAAAAAAAATAAGCCGCGATCACTATCTGCAGCATTTCAGTGAGAGGTCCTTCGCTCCAACCAGGAGTAAGGGACCCTCCGCCGAATAGCTGGACATGCCATCCCTCTCCGAAGTGGCCCCCCAAGCACCTGCTTGCTAAGCTGGTGCCTGGAACTGGCCCTGGCTACTGTCAGTGCTGTCAGGATGTGCAGGAAAGTGCAGGCTGATGGGCATCTTTAGAAATGCAAGGGACTAAATACAAAACATCCAAAGGGAAGTCACTGGCAGTTAGGTGCCCACCTTGCTCAGACCCATTTGTAGAAGCCACAAGGCAGCTACCTGCAGCTTTAGGCAACTAAATCCCTTTAAAAATCTGGCCCTAAGGCACTTTTGCAAATGGGACCTAGGCTCTTAAGTCACCTAGGTGCTTTCGAAACTGTGGCTCCTTGCTGGAAGTAGGACATTGGAGGTATGGCTGGCCGAGCTCACACAGCACACATCCCGGCAGTGCCTCTCTGCTCCAGCCACGTCGCCTTGGGGTGCAGCAGCTCCTACATTAGAACATTTTCCCCTGAGCATGACTAGGACTCATGATGTGTCAAACATGAAGAGCTACTAGAGTGGCTTTCTATAAAGCATCAAGAAATCCACAAAGATGCTCACCTGCTTCTGCTGGTTGTCTCTGGGCACTGCCCCAACTCTGCTCTCTGGACAGGAGCAGGAATACAGATGATTCAGACAAATGCATCTCTCCACCCACTTACTGTGGTCTCTCTCTCTCTCGCTCGCTCTCTCTCTCTCTGGACTTGAAAATAAACTACTGCACTGTATAGCCCACGTCAGTTACACATGCACCTGCTCAGCTCACTATTCCAAATGCCAGCACTTGCCATAATTCAAAGCCCTGTTTTTTTCAAACTAAGTATGACTGAGTGTGTCTGGTTAACAGGTCCCCCTCTGTTAGGGCACTGGAGCAAATAAGATCCCATTCCCATGGGCTCCGGAGATGAGAGCGGTCCTGTTCCCATGGGCTCTGGAGAGGAGAGGGGCTCTGTTCCCATGGGCTCTGGAGAGGAGAGGGGTCCCGTTTCCCTGGGCTCTGGACAGGACAGGGTCCCCATTCCCATGGGCTCTGGAGAGGAGAGGGGCCCCATTCCCTAGGGGGCTGGAGAGGAGAGGGGCCCTGTTCCCATGGGCTCTGGAAAGGAGAGGGGCCCTTTCCCATGGGCTCTGGAGAGGAGGGGGGCCCTGTTCCCGTGGGCTCTGGAGGGGAGAGGCGCCCTGTTCCCATGGGCTCTGGAGAGTAGAGGGGCCCCGTTCCCATGGGCTCTGGAGAGGAGTGGGGCCCCGTTCCCATGGGCTCTGGAGACTAGAGGGGCCCCGTTCCCATGGACTCTGGAGAGGAGAGAGGCCCCATTCCCATGGGCTTTGGAGAGGAGTGGGGCCCCGTTCCCATGGGGTCTGGAGAGGAGAGGGACCCTGTTCCCACGGGCTCTGGAGAGGAGAGGGGCTCTGTTCCCATGGGCTCTGGAGAGAAGAGGGGCCCCATTCCCATGGGCTCTGACGAGGAGAGGCCCCTTTGATCACGGTATCCAGGGAAGCTGCAGCCCTGCTACTGGAGTACTTGGAATGCATATCCTTTGCAGGCCCACATATCTGCTCCTCTCCTGAGTGCTCAGCTTCCCTGGCTCACTGGAGGGGACCAAAAGGATGGTTTAGGGTAGTCCCGTCTATAGCCTCATTTACAGTTGCTAGGTCGAAAGATAAAGTGTTTGCTCTTTTTAGCTGGGCATGGCTGAGGAATGTCCTCAGTGTCTCTCCTAAGTTCTAGCACTCCACTCTTCATAGGCATCGTAGATCTGCGGCAGCGACTGACTGGGTCAGTATCCTGCCTTCTCTTGAAGTGATCCACTCAGAATCCCCTTAGGAATTGTGCTCCTCGCTTTCAGGCCATCTTCAGACTTGCTTAGCCCCTGCATGGGCCTTGTCTCACCCCTCCCCCTCTCTGCTTATTCTGTTTATTGGCTCCCTTTCTGTCCCATCGCACAATCACTGCACTGCGACATCTTCACCTCTGCAGGTCCCACTGTGGGAACACTTTCCAATGTCTCTCCTCACGTCTTCTCCAGCTCATTTCAAGCCCCAGTGGAAGAGCCTTTTCTCCCTAGTCTATGCTTCTCCATTACTCTTTCTCATCTACTCCGAGTTTTGATTCTGTTGTATGGTCCTGTGGCTGTAGGCCAAGGTTTGGGATGTGAGTTGGATGAGCAATGCTCCACCCTGGAGTCTGCTGGTCTGGTTTTAGATCAATCTCTCCCGCAGTGATCTCATTGTATCATTGATTGTCACAAGAATGCAAGGATTCTCAGACTTGTAAGTGTTTTGCCACGTCAAACAGCTTCCTGAGAAGCTCTTAGTATTTCTCTGGGCTGCTCTGTGCATGAGGAGTTGTCTGCATCCCTCCCATGACAAACGGAAGGCAAAGTCTCAGGTGCAGATTTGCTTTCCCATGTGCCCTGCCCCTCCCTTTCTGGTCAGGCCACAAACGACCACACACTTTCAGCAGGATTTTGCCTAATTGTGCATAACATCTTCCATGCAGGTTTCCCATTGCAGATTCTGGAAAGAAACGCAGTCAGATTCTGCTGTATATTTGTCTAGTGAAATAGACCCTCTGACTACCAGCTCCTCAGCCCCCTGCAACAAAGAGGAGAATTTGGAAATGCCCATCTGGTTTGTGTTTAGCGTAATGTGCAGAAAGGTTGCACATTTTCAGGGACCTTGTTCATAAGTAGTAGATTGTACAACAGTTTATTACACAAATGAGGCTTTTTATTGCTGAGCTTTGTTGAGCTGCCAGTTGGGATAAAGAACACAATGTGCTTCATGGTCCCTATCAAGGAAAATTAGAAAGCATTAAATTCTGCTCAAACTATCAAGCACTGGAGAGCTGGTAATCAAATCCAGAAAACGCCTGCTGCTGGAAGGTCAGGGCTATCTTGCTGATGGTGCCTTTGAATCAATGACAAAGTCACTTCGGTAAAACATTAGAAAAACAATATATAGACTTCTGACCCCAAAACTCAACACAAAATGGTACGCCTCAGGCAAAAATGGACCTGCTCTCTGTTGGTTTTGAGGGGTAACCTAACCCCCCCAAATCTTCTCTTCACTGATCTCCTGGCAAGCAGTCTACTCTGTGTGCATGTGTTTCAGTTTAAAAATATATTGAAATCCAAGTGTGGTTATTAAATTACTGTCTTGTCCCAAGCTCATTCTGGCTCTGGTTCCCCATAGCCAGGTAAGAGGTGCATTTGCAAGAAACTTTTCCAAATTAGCTTTAGATCCAAATCAAATTAATATTGCAAACAATGTATCGAACCCAAAGATAGCTAATCCCCAATGAAATATCAGCCTGCAGTCTTGAACCTCGCAGTCTAACTTTAATGCCACTTCAATCTGAGTGTAAGAACTGAAAGAATTCCAGGAATCCAATGATATAAACTGTATTTTTAGAGCTGTGAGTGACTTGTGAGAGTGAAACATTGCAGTGACTAAAGATAGCACAAGTCAGTTTTTCCATGATTTATCACAAGAATGTTCGCAGCAAGTTAAAGTCATTGAATGTTGTGATAGCAGCACATACATGTTGGCATGTTTTCAAGTAAAGTCATTCATAACATATTTGTCACAGAACAAAATTTCCATAATAAAACTTTGAGCAGCATCTCATTTGTAGAGGCACCACGCAAGACACCAAGGGGTTCATTTATTTTCAAGTACATTCTCTCTCCTCAGCTGTAGCCAGAGCGGAGTTCAAGCCACCTGATTGCAAGTTTCAAAATCTTCAGAAACTCTGACCCTGGGAGGACATAAAAGAGACTCTGGCAGGGTGGAAAAAGCCACATGACATTTTGATTAAAAAACTAGAACAGTATCAAATTAACATAACACAATTAAATTGATTAAAAGCTGGCCAACTGATAGGACTCACCATGTAATTGTAAACAGGGAATTATCATTGAGCCAGTGAGATCTGGCAGGAATCTATTCCTAGCTCTATACCATTTAACATATTGCTCAATGACCTGGAAGAAAATATAAAATCATCACTGGTAAAGTTTTCAGATGACAAAAAAAATGGAGGACTGGTAAATAATGAAGAGGGCAGATCAGGATCACTTGGTAAATTGGGCAAAAACCAACAGTGTACTTTTTAATACAGGTAAATGTATCCATCTAGGAACACAGAATGCAGGCTGTGCTTAGAGGATGTGGCCCAAAGCCCCTTGCTGAGGCTAAAATAACACAGATTTATAGATTCCAAGGCTGGAAGGGACTACTGTGATCATCTAGGTTGACCTCCTCCATGCATAGAAAGCTGGCTAGATCAACGGGCTCAACGGGTACTGATCAAAGACTCCATGTCTAGTTGGCAGCCAGTATCAAGTGGAGTGACCCAAGGGTAGGTCTGGGGGCCGGTGTTGTTCAATATCTTCATTAATGATCTGGAGGATGGCGTGGACTGCACCCTCAGCATGTTTGCAGATGACACTAAACTGGTAGATATGCTGGAGGGTAGGGATAGGATACAGAGGGACCTACACAAATTAGAGGATTGGGCCAAAAGAAATCTGAGGAGGTTCAACAAGGACAAGTGCAGAGTCCTGCACTTAGGATGGAAGACTCTCATGCACTGCTACAGACTAGGGACCAAATGGATAGGAAGCAGTTCTGCAGAAAAGGACCTAGGGGTTACAATGAACGAGAAGCTGGCTATGAGTCAACAGTGTGCCCTTGTTCCCAAGAAGGCTAACGGCATTTTGGGCTTTGTAAGTAGGGGCATTGCCAGCAGATCGAGGGACATGATCATTCCCCTTTAGTTGGCATTGATGAGGCCTCATCTGGAGTACTGTGTCCAATTTTGGGCCCCACACTACAAGAAGGATGTAGAAAAATTGGAAAGAGTCCAGTGGAGGGCAACAAAAATGATCAGGGGGCTGAAGCACATGACTTATGAGGAGAGGCTGAGGGAACTGGGATTGTTTAGTCTGCAGAAGAGAAGAGAGAGGAGGGATTTAATAGCTGATCTCAGCTACCTGAAAGAGGGTTCCAAAGACGATGGATCTAGACTGTTCTCAGTGGTAGCAGATGACAGAACAAGGAGTAATGGTCTCAAGTTGCAGTGGAGGAGGTTTAGGTTGGATATTAGGAAAAACATTTTCACTAGGAGGGTGTTGAAGCACTGGAATGGGTTACCTAGGGAGGTGGTAGAGCTTTTAAAGGTAAGGCTTGACAAAGCCCTGGCTGGGATGAGTTAGTTGGTGATTAGTCCCGCTTTGAGCAGGGGGTTGGACTAGATGACCTCCTGAGGTATCTTCCAACCCTGTTATTCTATTATTCTGTTCTATGCCTCAGGTCAGAGACCTACCCCAAAATAATTCCTAAAGCAGATCCTTTAGAACAACACCCAAGCATGATTTAAAATTATCAGTGATGGGGAATCCACCACACCCGTGGGTAAGTTGTTCCAATGGTTAATTATGGTCACCGTTAAAATTTATGCCTTATTTCCAGTCTGAACTTGTCTAGCTTCAACTTCCAGCCATTGGATTATTTTAGGCCTTTGTCTGCTAGTCTGAGAGCCCTTTATTAGATATTTATTCCCCATGTAGATACTTACAGAATGTGATCAAGTCACCCTTAATCTTCTCTTTGTTTAGCTAAATAGATTGAGCTCTTTGAGTCTATCATGATAAGGCAGATTTTCCATCCCTGTAATCATTCTCATGGCTCACCTCTGACCCTTCACAAATTGATCAACGTCCAGTTGTGGGCACCAGAATTGGGCAGAGGATTCCAGCAGCAATCACACTGGTGCCAAATACAGAGGTCAAAGAACCTCTCTGCTCCTACTTAGTATTCCCTTGTTCCTATGGTCAGCTGATTATTGACTATGACCCCAAATCTTTTTCAGAATCTCTGCTTCCCAGAGAGTTTGGCCGATATTCTTTGTTCCCAGATGTACATATTTACATTTATCCATATTAAAATGCTCATTGCTGGCTTGAGCCCAGTTTACCAAGAAATCCTGATCACTGTATCAGTGACCTGGCTACTTCATTATTTGCCACTCCCCAATTTTTGTGTCAACTGCACACCTTAAAAGTGCTGGTTTTATGGTTTCTTCCAAGTCATGTTATAAAAATGTGAAACAGCGCAGAGCCGAGAACCAATCCCTCTGGGACCCCACTGGAAACACCCGCTCAGTGAGGATTCCCCTTCTACAGTTACATATTGAAATCTATTGGATAGCCAGGCTTTAATCCAGCTAATGTATGTGTATAACAGGCATGCTCACTGCAAGGCTCCTTCTCCTGGATCCTCTATGAATTAACTTCTTCCACAGCCGATGCCCCCTTCTGTCACACATTTGCAGGCCCCGCAGCCTCTCTCTTCTGCAGCTCGGGATGCTCTCTCTTTGAGGCTTGGGCCTCCAGCCAGATCCCTAACCATGCTTCCCCTTCTGGGGGTGTCGAAGTTGTTCCACATAAACTGTCTCAGGCAGTCTTCCCATTCACTGCCCAGACTGTGCCACTTTCCCCATGGCTGGTAGACTCATAGACTCATAGACTCTAGGACTGGAAGGGACCTCGAGAGGTCATCGAGTCCAGTCCCCTGCCCTCATGGCAGGACCAAATACTGTCTAGACCATCCCTGATAGACATTTATCTAACCTACTCTTAAATATCTCCGGCGATGGAGATTCCACAACTTCCCTCGGCAATCTATTCCAGTGTTTAACTACCCTGACAGTTAGGAACTTTTTCCTAATGTCCAACCTAAATCTCCCTTGCTGCAGTTTAAGCCCATTGCTTCTTGTTCTATCATTGGAGGCTAAGGTGAACAAGTTTTCTCCCTCCTCCTGATGACACCCTTTTAGATACCTGAAAACTGCTATCAGGTCCCCTCTCAGTCTTCTCTTTTCCAAACTAAACAAACCCAATTCCTTCAGCCTTCCTTCATAGGTCATGTTCTCGAGACCTTTAATCATTCTTGTTGCTCTTCTCTGGACCCTCTCCAATTTCTCCACATCTTTCTTGAAATGCGGTGCCCAGAACTGGACACAATACTCCAGTTGAGGCCTAACCAGCGCAGAGTAAAGCGGAAGAATGACTTCTCGTGTCTTGTTTACAACACACCTGTTAATGCATCCCAGAATCATGTTTGCTTTTTTTGCAACAGTATCACACTGTTCACTCATGTTAAGCTTGTGGTCCACTATGACCCCTAGATCTCTTTCTGCCATACTCCTTCCTAGACAGTCTCTTCCCATTCTGTATGTGTGAAACTGATTGTTCCTTCCTAAGTGGAGCACTTTGCATTTATCTTTATTGAACTTCATCCTGTTTACCTCAGACCATTTCTCCAATTTGTCCAGATCATTTTGAATTTTGACCCTGTCCTCCAGAGCAGTTGCAATCCCTCCCAGTTTGGTATCGTCCGCAAACTTAATAAGCATACTTTCTATGCCAACATCTAAATCGTTGATGAAGATATTGAACAGAACCGGTCCCAAAACAGACCCCTGCGGAGCCCCACTTGTTATACCTTTCCAGCAGGATTGGGAGCCATTAACAACTACTCTCTGAGTACGGTTATCCAGCCAGTTATGCACCCACCTTATAGTAGCCCCATCTAAATTGTACTTTCCTAGCTTATCTATAAGAATATCATGCGAAACTGTATCAAATGCCTCACTAAAGTCTAGGTATATCACATCCACCGCTTCTCCCTTATCCACAAGGCTCGTTATCCTATCAAAGAACGCTATCAGATTAGTTTGACACGATTTGTTCTTTACAAATCCATGCTGGCTATTCCCTATCACCTTACCACCTTCCAAGTGTTTGCAGATGATTTCTTTGATTACCTGCTCCATTATCTTCCCTGGCACAGAAGTTAAACTAACTGGTCTGTAGTTTCCTGGGTTGTTTTTATTTCCCTTTTTATAGATGGGCACTATATTTGCCCCCTTCCAGTCTTCTGGAATCTCCCCCGTCTCCCATGATTTCCCAAAGATAATAGCTAGAGGCTCAGATACCTCCTCTATTAACTCCTTGAGTATTCTAGGATGCATTTCATCAGGCCCTGGTGACTTGCAGGCATCTAACTTTTCTAAGTGATTTTTTACTTGCTCTTTCCTTATTTTCTCTTCTAAACCTACCCTCCTCCCGTAAGCATTCACTATACTAGACATTCCTTCAGACTTCTCAGTGAAGACCGAAACAAAGAAGTCATTAAGCATCTCTGCCATTTCCAAGTCTCCCGTTACTGTTACCCCCTCCTCATTGAGCAGTGGGCCTACCCTGTCCTTAGTCTTCCTCTTGCTTCTAATGTATTGATAAAAAGTCTTCTTGTTTCCCTTTATTCCCATAGCTAGTTTGAGTTCATTTTGTGCCTTTGCTTTTCTAATCTTGCCTCTGCATTCCTGTGTTATTTGCCTATATTCATCCTTCGTGATCTGACCTAGTTTCCATTTTTTATATGCCGCCTTTTTATTTTGTAGGTCACGCAAGATCTCAAGGGTAAGCCAAGGTGGTCTTTTGCCACATTTTCTATCTTTCCTAACCATCGGAATAACTTGCTTTTGGGCCCTTAATAGCGTCCCTTTGAAAAACTGCCAACTTTCCTCAGTTGTTTTTCCCCTCAGTCTTAATTCCCATGGGACCTTGCCTATCAGCTCTCTGAGCTTACCAAAATCCGCCTTCCTGAAATCCATTGTCTCTATTCTGCTGTACTCCTTTCTACCCTTCCTTAGAATTGCAAATTCTATGATTTCATGATCACTTTCACCCAAGCTTCCTTCTACTTTTAAATTCTCAACAAGTTCCTCCCTATTGGTTAAAATCAAGTCTAGAACAGCTTCCCCCATAGTAGCTTTTTCAACTTTCTGAAATAAAAAGTTGTCTGCAATGCAGTCCAGGAACTTATTGGATAGTCTGTGCCCCGCGGTGTTATTTTCCCAACATATATCTGGATAGTTGAAGTCCCCCATCACCACCAAATCTTGGGCTTTGGATGATTTTGTTAGTTGTTTGAAAAAAGCCTCATCCACCTCTTCCGCCTGATTAGGTGGCCTGTAGTAGACTCCCAGCACGACATCACCCGTGTTTTTTACCCCTTTTAGCCTAACCCAAAGACTCTCCACCCTTCCGTCTCCTATGTCTATCTCCACCTCAGTCCAAGTGTGTACATTTTTAATATATAAGGCAACACCTCCTCCATTTTTCCCCTGTCTATCCTTCCTGAGCAAACTATACCCATCCACACCAACATTCCAGTCGTGTGTATTATCCCACCAAGTTTCAGTAATGCCAATAATGTCATAGTTGTATTTATTTATTAGCACTTCCAGTTCTTCCTGCTTATTACCCATACTTCTTGCATTTGTATAAAGGCATCTAAGATACTGGTTTGATCTTGCCTCCCAGCTTTGCCCTGACCCTCCTTCCTCTCTGCCATTATAGCCCGTGCTCCCTCCTGTTTCCAACCCATCTCCCAGGTCTTGTTCCCCACTTACCGGTGGGCTTTGCTCACCTGTCCCCGTCGAACCTAGTTTAAAGCCCTCCTTACTAGGTTAGCCAGTCTGTGCGCAAATAAGGCCTTTCCCCGCTTCGAAAGGTGAACGCCATCTGTTCCTAGCAGTCCTTCCTCAAATAGCATCCCGTGGTCGAGGAAGCCAAAGCCCTCCTGGCGACACCATCTTCGCAACCAGGCATTCACCTCCACGATGCATCTGTTTCTGCCCGGACCCCTACCTTCAACAGGAAGAATCGAAGAGAATACCACCTGCGCTCCAAACTCCTTAACCTGTACTCCCAGAGCCCTGTAGTCACTCTTGATCTGCTCAGCGTGACACCTCACAGTATCATTTGTGCCCACATGGATGAGTAGCATGGGATAGTAGTCAGAAGGCCGGATAATTCTCGACAAAGCCTCTGTAACATCTCGGATACGGGCCCCCGGCAGGCAGCATACCTCCCGGGATGAACGGTCAGGGCGACAGATGGGTGTCTCCGTCCCCCTCAGCAGAGAGTCTCCAATCACCACTACCCTACGTTTCTTATTATCAGTGGTGGCAGCAGACCTCCCAGCCTTAGGGGTACAAGGCTTCACCCCCTTAACTGTTGGGGGTGATTCCTTCTCTCCTGTATCAAGAAGAGCATAATGGTTATCTTTTACCAAAACAGGAGGGTTCGCAGCAGCAGTGGAGCACTGCCTGCTGCTAGAAGTAACCAGCTGGCTGTGTCCACCCTGAGCCTCCTCCTCCACTGGTGTGTCAGATACACCCTGAGGCATCTCCTCCTCCACTGGAGTGTCAGTAGTCCTGTCAACTGGGACAGCACCATCAGCTGTCTCCACATGGATACTGTCCAGGAATTGCTCATGGACATAGATGTTCCTCAGCCTGGCCACCTCCTCCTGTAGCTCTCCCACCTGCTGCCTGAGAGATTCCACCAGTAAGCACCTTTCACATTGGATGCCACCCCCAGCCTGGATATCAGTAAGTGGAAATTGCAAATTACAGTCTTTGCAAGCCCACACCAGAATCTGGGTAAAAGCATCCATGCTTTGGTGATCTGTCTGGCTACAGGCGCAGGTGGAGGAGACAGAAGCAGTGCTGGCACAGGTGTTGCGGGTCCTCCTCACCATTGTAAGCCTACCTCTGTCAAACGCTCTCAAATTCCTGTCTACAGCTCCCTATCCGCTCCTCTCTGCTGTAAACAGAACGGTTTTCGATGTGGCTCAGGTTATGGGTTCAGGGGACCAATGGGTCACAGATGAGACTGACAAGGGACCTCCCCCCTTCCCACTCCCCTTCCAAACTCCCTTGCAAAACTCCCTGTTAGCAGCTCCTGTTCACTAAGCTCCCTGGTTGCTTGTGCGCAGCTTTATAAAGCCCTGGCCTGAGTGAATGCCCCGCCCACTGGTTAAGGTTCAGCCAATTACCAGAGGCTTCTAGCTTTCAAACCTTCCTAGTAGCTCCACCTCCAACTGCCAGCTACAGCACACGGTCCTTCAAACAAACAAACCAAACAGACTGACAAACACAAGCTCAGCACACAGCAAGTAACCCCCAAACACACACACAAACCCAGACACTGCAGACAGTCACTTACCCCACTTACTTCCAGTAGGGGAACGTGGGTCCACCCTCTACTCCAGGTTCCAGCCCAGGGAGCCTCTAATCAGTGGCCAAGGTCTGCACCACCGTGAACCTTGCTGCTGTTTGCCTGAGCCTTTTCCAACCCCTGTCCAACCCAAGAGAGTGACTACAGGCCTTCTGCACTGCCGCTCCCTTCTTACTCTCTAATTCCTGACTTTATAGCTCCTCCGCCTGTCCTCACCTGGCTGGACTTCACCTTCCATTAGGGATTGTCTGTCCAGCCTAATTCTCCCCCAAGTGTGGCCTACTCGCTTAATTAGCCCCTTAACCCGTTCACGTGAGGTGTGGGGTGAACACCCCATCACAGTGGGCCATGATCATTTTATAGCTCTCTATTTTTTAAATCAAAATGTCATGTGGTACTAAGTCAAATGTCTTACGGAAGTTAAAGTTGGTTACATCAACAGTATGACCGTTAACATCCAATTTGTAATCTCATCAAAAATAGCTAGCAAGTTAGTTTGACAGGATCTATTTTCCATAAACCCATGTTGACTGGCATTAATTACATTACCCTCCTTTAATTCTTTATTAATTGAGTCCCATGTGAGCCACTCCTTCATCTTGCACGGGATCGATGTCAGACTGACAGGCCTGTAATTACCCAGGTCATCCCATTTACTGTTTTTAAAAACTGGTAAAACATTAGCTTTCTTCCAGTCTCCTGGAACTTCCCCAGTGTTCCAAGACTTATTGACAATCAACAGTCCAGCTCTTTTAGAACTCTTGCATGCAAATTATCTGGACCTGCTGATTTAAAACTGTCTAACTTTAGTCGCTTCTGTATAACATCCTTCAGAGTTACTAACAAATGAAAAGAGCTTATGATATGATTAGGGTTACCATATTTAAAGTTCCCAAATAAAGGATACTGCTGGGGGGAGGGGGAGCAGAAGACAGGGTACAGTTAGGGTGTGTTGGAGGGGTATGTGTGTACTGGGATGGATATTTGGGGGTACTGGAGGGGGTTTTGGGTGTGCTGGAGGGAGTACCTGTGGCCTCATTCTTAAGGTCTGGGATAGTGCCATTCCCTGTCATGGTGGCAGGGTGGCTGGCACAGGCCTGGGATGCAGCATCAGCCCATCAGTCAGTGCTTCCCTGTGGACCTCTCCCCATCCCCAGGGCAGGCAGCTGGGGCCTGGCCCTATTATCCTTGCTGGCTGGGCTCTGAGGCCCTGTGGCAAGGCAGGTGACCCAGCCAAGTGGTGTTTGGCAGCTTCGCTAACCTGGTGGGCTGGGCTAGGCCAGAGCTGGAGTGGGTGGAATCCAGCAGTGTGGATGCAGGGAAGGAACCAATCAGGGTACAGAGACAGTTTTTTCTTACCTGCAGTGTCTGGAGCAGAAAAATCCCAGACATTTCCTCTTATTTCAAAAATCCTCCCAGATGGAGGCCGAGATCCTGTCCGGGAAAACCTGGGTGTATGGTAACCCTAGATATGACTCCATCATGTGTTTTTTCACCCAAATAGAGAACAGAAATATTTATTGAACTCATCTCCCCTTTCTACATTATTATGGATAACTCTGCCATTTCTCTCAGATAAGAGACCAGTACCATTGTCAGGATACTTTTTGTTCCCAATATATTTAACAAACTCCTTCTTATTGTCTTCAGCTCTGCCGGCCATAGTTTTTTCCTTTTGCCCCTTTGCTTCCCTTATCACTTTTAAACAATTCCTAACTTCTGATTTATGTTCATTACTATCAACTTTATCTTTCTTCCATTTATTAAATAGTATTTATTTAATTTTATATAGCTGCCTTCACTGACCCTCTAAACCAAATTGTATTTTTAACAGCACAGCCTTCTTCCTCAGTTATGGGATTGTGGCTTTTGGGTATCTAGTAAAGTATTCCTAAACATTTCCCAAACATCATTCACATTTTTCTGATTAAATTCTTCCTCCCAGCTGATTTGGCTCATAATTGATTTCAGCTTTGTGAAATTGGATCTTTTAAATCACCAAGTGTATATATTACTCCTCTGGACTTTATTCTGCTTGTCTATGATAAATGGGATCAAGTCATGATCCCTTGTACCTAAATTACCGTTAAGTTTTCACTCTGCGATCAGTTCCTCTTAATCCGTCAGAACGACACCTAATATAGAATTCCTCCTTGTTGGATGCCACACTTTCTGCAGCTGTCTCTGTCTGGTTTGGTTGTCTTTCTGCCTGTGGCTGCTCACGCTCATGCATACCCAGAGCCCCACCAAAGCAATACCCAGACCTCTGTGTTCATAAGAATGGCCATACTGGGTTGGACTAAAGGTCCATCTAGCCCTGTATCCTGTCTTCCGACAGTGGCCAATGCCAGGTGCCCCAGAGGGAATGAACAGCGCAGGTAATCATCAAGTGATCCATCCCCTGTCACCCATTCCCAGCTTCTGGCAAACAGCCATTGATGGACCTATCCTCCATGAACGTATCTAGCTCTTTTTTGAGCCCTGGTATAGTCACATGCAGCCTGCATGGAAACCTCTCCATCCACTGGCTAAGCTCCTGACTCATGGCCTATGTTTTGGGCAGTGGCTCCTATTGTTCCAGATATCTTACACCAAAAGGAGCTTAACTGCAAACGATGGCAGTGGAACTGCTCCTGTGCTTAATGTTCAGCACTTGCTTACATGCTGTGCTGGAGCGTGGCCAGCGCTTTTATCACACAGGAACAAGTCCCCTGTAGGATGCTTTCTCCGCACCTTCTTGTGCAGGATTTAACACTCAATATTTAGGCTTGTGCCCATGTTCTTTCCCTTATAACCATGACTGTGGTTAAATAAACTAAGTATGTGAGTGATTGCAAGCTTTCCCTTTTGCCATCTGGAGCTGGATGAATACAAGCTCTGGTCCTCTGCACACAGTTTGCATTTACCTTCCCTCTTATTTATATTTGTGACACCTTGAATAAATAGCAGGGTTGGACAGGACCTCAGGAGGTCATCTAGTCCAACCCCCTGCTCAAAGCAGGACCAATCACCAACTAAATCACCTCAGCCAGGGCTTTGTCAAACCTGACATTAAAAACCTCTAAGGAAGGAGATTCCACCACTTCCCGAGGTAACCCATTCCAGTGCTTCACCACCTTCCTAGTGATTTTTTTTTCCTAATATCCAACCTAAACCTCCCCCACTGCAACTTGAGACCATTACTCCTTGTTCTTTCATCTGCTACCACTGAGAACAGTCTAGAGCCATCCTCTTTGGAACCCCCTTTCAGGTAGTTGAAAGCAGCTGTCAAATCCCCCCTCAGGTCTTCTCTTCTGCAGACTAAATAAGCCCAGTTCCCTCAGCCTCTCCTCATAAGTCATGTGTTCCAGCCTTCTAATCATTTTTGTTGCCGTCTGCTGGACTCTTTCCAATTTTTCCACATCCTTCTTGTAGTGTGGGGCCCAAAACTGGACACACTACTCCAGATGAGGCCTCACCAATGTCTAATAGAGGGGAATGATCACGTCCCTCGATCTGCTGGCAATACCCCTACTTACACAGCCCCAAATGTTGTTAGTCTTCTTGGCAACAAGGACACATTGTTGACTCATATCCAGCTTCTCATCCACTGTAACCCCTAGGTCCTTTTCTGCAGAACTGCTGCCTAGCCATTTGGTCCCCAGTCTGTAGCAGTGCATAGGATTCTTCCGTCCTAAGTGCAGGATTCTGATTTGAGTCCTTTGATTTGTTCTGAGAACTCCACGAGGTGATGTATCAAACAGCTTTCTCCCTCCTGTGACTGTCCCCAGAGGCCTGACTGCTTATGTCTACACTTGGAGCTGGGGAGAGAGAGTCCCTGCTCATGTAGACATATGCACGCTAGCTCTCACTGAGGTAGTGTTCTAAAAATAGCTATGTAGCTGCGGTAGCATGGGCAGCAGTGAGCAGCGGCATAGGCTAACTGCCCCGAGTACAGTCCTACCCAGACCCTGAGCAGTCTTTCCTCTTCCTCTGGAGCATTTGAGACTAGCCCCTGTTAGACAGCTTGCAGGAGGAATGGTCTGAGTTGGCCCAGCATTTCTGTGCTCCACATGGGAAGAAGATTTCTTACAAAAAGAGACTCCAATTTAGCAAAGACATCAAGATCCCGTGGCTGGAAACTGACGATGGACAAATTCAGACTAGCAATGTGGTGCGAATGTTCAATGTTGGGCATAATTAACCATTGGTACAACACAGTTGGGATACCAAGACTTGGTGTCTCTGTCTAAAACATCTGCCCTACCTCACCCAAGCTTGTAGGCCTGTGTCATGCTGTTGGTTACACTAGAACTATGTTTCTCAGCAGGTGGGTTATGAAAGGCACTCAGTGGGAGGGTCACAAGGCACAGAAAATTATATCACAATCTCAACAAAGAAAATCTGGCTCCACCACATGCCCTGATAAGAACATAAGAACATAAGAACAGCTGTACCGGGTCAGACCAAAGGGCCATCTAGCCCAGTATCTGTTTACCGACAGTGGCCAATGCCAGGTGCCCCAGAGGGAGTGAAGCTAACAGGCAATGATCAAGTGATCTCTCTCCTGCCATCCATCTCCATCCTCTGATAAACTTAGCCACCATGAATTTATCCAGTTCCCTTTTAAACATTTTAAACATTGTTATAGTCCCAGCCTTCACAACCTCCTCAGGTAAGGATTTCCACAAGTTGACTGTGCGCTGCGTGAAGAAGAACTTCCTTTTATTTCTTTTAAACCTGCTACCTATTAATTTCATTTGGTGACTCCTAGTTCTTGTATTATGGGAATAAGTAAATAACTTTTCCTTATCCACTTTCTTCACATCACCCATGATTTTATATACCTCTATCATATCCCCCCTTAGTCTCCTCTTTTCCAAGCTGAAGAGGCCTAGCCTCTTGAATATTTCCTCATATGGGACCCTCTCCAAACCCCTAATGATTTTAGTTGCCCTTTTCTGAACCTTTTCTAGTGCTAGAATATCTTTTTTGAGGTGAGGAGACCACATCTGTACACAGTATTCGAGATGTGGGCATACCATGGATTTATGTAAGGGCAATAATATATTCTCAGTCTTATTCTCTATACCCTTTTTAATGATTCCTAACATCCTGTTTGCTTTTTTGACTGCCTCTGTGCACTGCGTGGACAACTTCAAAGAACTATCCACGATGACGCCAATATCTTTTTCCTGACTCGTTGTAGCTAAATTAGCCCCCATCATACTGTATGTATAGTTGGGGTTATTTTTTTCAATGTGCATTACTTTACATTTATCCACATTAAATTTCATTTGCCATTTTGTTGCCCAATCACTTAATTTTGTGAGATCTTTTTGAAGTTCTTCACAATCTGCTTTGGTCTTAACTATCTTGAGTAGTTTAGTAACATCTGCAAACTTTGCCACCTCACTGTTTACCCATTTGTCCAGATCATTTATGAATAAATCGAATAGAATTGGTCCTAGGACTGACCCTTGGGGAACACCACTAGTTACCCCTCTCCATTCTTAGAATTTACCATTAATTCCTACCCTTTGTTCCCTGTCTTTTAACCAGTTCTCAATCCATGAAAGGACCTTCTCTTTTATCCCATGACAGCTTAATTTACGTAAGAGCCTTTGGTGAGGGACCTTGTCAAAGGCTTTCTGGAAATCTAAGTACACTATGTCCACTGGATGCCCCTTGTCCACATGTTTTTTGACCCCTTCAAAGAACTCTAATAGATTAAGTATCAGAGGGGTAGCCGTGTTAGTCTGGATCTGTAAAAGCAGCAAAGAATCCTGTGGCACCTTATAGACTAACAGACGTTTTGGAGCATGAGCTTTCGTGGGTGAATACCCACTTTGTCAGATGCATCTGACAAAGTGGGTATTCACTCACGAAAGCTCATGCTCCAAAACGTCTGTTAGTCTATAAGGTGCCACAGGATTCTTTGCTGCTTCTAATAGATTAGTAAGACACGATTTCCCTTTACAGAAACCATGTTGACTATTGCTCAACAGTTTATGTTTTTCTATGAGTCTGACAATTTTATTCTTAACTATTGTTTCGACTAATTTGCCCAGTACCGACGTTAGACTTACCGGTCTGTAATTGCCGGGATCACCTCTACAGCCCTTTTAAAATATTGGCGTTACATTAGCTAACTTCCAGTCATTGGGTACCAAAGCCGATTTAAGGGACAGGTTACAAACCTTAGTTATAGTTCCGCAACTTCACATTTGAGTTCTTTCAGAACTCTTGGGTGAATGCCATCTGGTCCTGGTGACTTGTTAATGTTGAGTTTATCAATCAATTCCAAAACCTCCTCTAGTGACACTTCAGTCTGTGACAGTTCCTCAGATTTGTCACCTACAAAAGCCGGTTCAGGTTTGGGAATCTCCCTAACATCCTCAGCCATGAAGACTGAAGCAAAGAATCCATTTAGTTTCTCTGCAATGACTTTATCGTCTTTAAGCGCTCCTTTTGTATCTCGATCGTCAAGGGGCCCCACTGGTTGTTTAGCAGGCTTCCTGCTTCTGATGTACTTAAAAACATTTTGTTATTACCTTTGGAGTTTTTGGCTAGCCGTTCTTCAAACTCCTCTTTGGCTTTTCTTATTACACTCTTGCACTTAAGCTGGCAATGTTTGTGCTCCTTTTCTATTTGCCTCACTAGGATTTGACTTCTGCTTTTTAAAGGAAGTCTTTTTATCTCTCACTGCTTCTTTTACATGGTTGTTAAGCCACGGTGGCTGTTTTTTAGTTCTTTTACTGTGTTTCTTAATTTGGGATATACATTGAAGTTGGGCCTCTATTATGGTGTCTTTAAAAAGGGCCCATGCAACTTGCAGGGATTTCACTTTAGTCACTGTACCTTTTAACTTTTGTTTAACTAACCCCCTCATTTTTGTATAGTTCCCTCTTTTGAAATTAAATGTCACAGTGTTGGGCTATTGAGGTGTTCTTCCCCCCACAGGGATGTTGAATGCTATTGTATTATGGTCACTATTTCCAAGTGGTCCCGCTATAGTTACCTCTTGGACCAGCTCCTGCGCTCCACTCAGAATTAAATCTAGAGTTGCCACTGCCCTTGTGGGTTCCCGTACCAGCTGCTCCATGAAGCAGTCATTTAAAGTATCGAGAAATTTTATCTCTGCATTTCGTCCTGAAGTGAAATGTTCCCAGTCAATATGAGGATAATTGAAATCCCCCACTATTATTGGGTTCTTAATTTTGATAGCCTCTCTGATTTCCCTTAGCATTTCTCATCACTATTACTGTCCTGGTCAGGTGGTCGATAATAGATCCCTAAAGTTATATTTTTATTAGAGCATGAAATTTCTATCCATGTGGATTCGCTTAAGATTTTTACTTCATTTGAATCTACACTTTCTTTCACATATAGTGCCACTCCTCCCCCTGCACGACCTATTCTGTCCCTCCTATATATTTTGTACCCCGGAATGATTGTGTCCCATTGATTGTCCTGAGTCCACCAGGTTTCTGTGATGTCTATTATATCAATATCCTCCTTTATCACAAGGCACTCTAGTTCACCCATCTTATTATTTAGACTTCTAGCATTTGTGTACAAGCACTTTAAAAACTTGTCCCTCTTTATTTGTCTGCCCTTTTCTGATGTGCCAGATTCTTTTTTATGTGACTGTTTATCATCTGATCCGGCCCTTACATTATCCTCTTCTGTCCTCTGTTTCTGACTATAACCTGGAGATTCCCTATCATCAGACTCTCCCCTAAGAGAAGTCTGTGTCCGATCCACATGCTCTGCAGCAGTCGGCTTTCCTCCATCTCCTAGTTTAAAAACTGCTCTACAACCTTTTTAATGTTTAGTGCCAGCAGTCTGGTTCCACTTTGATTTACGTGGAGCCCATCTCTCCTGTATAAGCTCCCCTCATCCAAAAAGTTTCCCCAGTTCCTAATGAATGTAAACCCTTCCTCTCTACACCATTGTTTCATCCATGCATTGAGACTCTGAAGCTCTGCCTGCCTACCTGGCCCTGAGCGTGGAACTGGGAGCATTTCTGAGAATGCCACCATAGAGGTCCTGGATTTCAGTCTCTTCCCTAGCAGCCTAAATTTGGCTTGCAGGACATCTCTCCTACCCTTCCCTATGTCATTGGTACCTACATGTACCAAGACCACTGGCTCCTCCCCAGCACTACACATAAGTCTGTCTAGATGCCTTGAGAGATCCGCAACCTTCGCACCAGGCAGCCAAGTCACCATACGGTTCTCCCGGCCATCACAAACCCAGCTATCTATGTTTCTAATGATCGAATCTCCCATTACTAACACCTGCCTTTTCCTAGCAACTGGAGTTCCCTCCTCCAGAGAGGTAACCTCAGTGTGAGAGACAACCCCAGCACCATCTGGAAGGAGGGTCCCAACTATGGGAAGGTTTCCCTCTGCTCCCATTGACTGCTCTGCTTCCCTGGGCCTTTCTTCCTCCTCAACAGCACAGAGGCTGTCTGAGCGGAGGTGGGACATTTCTACAGTGTCCCGGAAAGCCTCATCGATATACCTCTCTGCCTCCCTTAGCCCTCCAGTTCCACCACCCTGGCCTCCAAAGTCCGTACGTGGTCTCTGAGGGCCAGGAGTTCCTTGCACCGACTGCACACATACGCTATATGTGCAGTCGGTGCAAGGAGCTCCTGGCCCTCAGAGACCACATACAGACTTTGGAGGCCAGGGTGGTGGAACTGGAGGAGTTAAGGGAGGCCACAGGGCAGGTAATCATACATGCTACACTCAGTGCAATAAACTGGATAGCCCCCACTCTGCTGCTGGGCTTCTGCCTGCATTGTCTCTTAGTTAATGAAAGGGTGGTTTAAAAAAAAGGGGTTTTGGAATATGGTTTGGATTATAGGTTTTAAGGGGACTACAGGGGAACAGGTAGGACCGACAAGGGATCTCCCCCTCCCTTCCCAAACTCCCTTGCAAAACTCCCTGTTAGCAGCCCTTGGTCGCAAGCTCCCTGGTCGCTTGTGCGTGGCTTTATAAAGCCCTGGCCTGAGTTAATGCCTCGCCTACTGATTAAGGCTCAGCCAATTACCAGAGGCTTCAAGCTTTCAAACCTTCCTTTGAAGCTCACGGCCTCCAACTGCCAGCCACAGCACACGGTCCTTCAAATCCCAAACAAACAAACAGACTGACAAACACAAGCTCAGCACACAGCACACAGCAAATAACCCCCAAACACAAACACACACTACAGACAGTCACTTACCCCACAGATGCTGTATTTGCTCCTCCTTCACCTGGAGAACTCTGTTGCAAAACTCCCTGTTAGCAGCCCCTGTTTGCCTTCATGGTCAAGTATTCGATGTCAATCTCCTGGTACACACACACACACATTCTACAGGCTTATCATTGGTAGCTTTGATGCATTTTACTCTTACTCTTATAGTAAATGTAAGAAGACTGCAAAGAGTTTTGAATTCAAAGAAAGAGTTGCCAGTCTGAAGAGACTGAGGAACATTGGACTACAGGATCAGAATGCTGCCTTCTGGCCTTAAGATCCATGAATTCTGAATGTACTGGAAATAATTGTTTCTCAGCCAATGGACTGTCTGTGTTATATTTCTCCATTCACAAAGAGAAATGTCACTCTGAATGATTTTTAGATTAGGAGAACAAGAAATAACAGAAGTAAAGACTACATGAGAGAGTGCACTGTGTGTGTGTATGACAGAGAGAAAGAGAGAGAGAGAGCATGCACACTATGTGTGTGTGAGAGAGATCGTACTATGTGAGAATGCACACGGTGTGTGAGAGAGAGAGAGAGCACACTGTGTGTGTGAGAGAGTGAGAGACCGTGCACTATGTGTGCATGAGAGAGCGCACTGTGTGTGTAAGAGAGAGAGGAAGCACACTGTGTGTGTGAGAGAGAGAGAGAGAGCACACTGTGTGTGAGAGAGTGCACTGTGTGTGTAAGAGAGAGAGGAAGCACACTGTGTGTGTGAGAGAGAGAGAGAGCACACTGTATGAGAGAGAGAGAGTGCACACTGTGTGTGTGAGAGAGTGAGAGACCGTGCACTATGTGTGCATGAGAGAGCGCACTGTGTGTGTAAGAGAGAGAGGAAGCACACTGTGTGTGTGAGAGAGAGAGAGAGAGCACACTGTGTGTGAGAGAGTGCACTGTGTGTGTAAGAGAGAGAGGAAGCACACTGTGTGTGTGAGAGAGAGAGAGAGCACACTGTGTGTGAGAGAGTGCACTGTGTGTGTAAGAGAGAGAGGAAGCACACTGTGTGTGTGAGAGAGAGAGAGAGCACACTGTGTGTGAGAGAGTGCACTGTATGAGTGAGAGAGAGCACACTGCGTGTGTGAGAGAGAGCACGCGCTGTGTGTCTGTGACAGACAGGGCACACTGTGTGTGTGTGAGAGAGAGAGAGAGGGCGCACTATGCATGTGTGTGAGAGAGAACGCACTGTGTGTGTGTGAGAGAGTGCACTGTGTGTGTAAGAGAGAGCACACTGTGCATGTGTGAGAGAGTGCATTGTGTGCATGTATACGTGTGCATTTACACTGAGCTCTCTGAACTCTGCACACAAGGTAAGTGCTTAGAAATTGAACGATACAGTGCACAAAATCCCACTTGCAGCACAGATTCCTAGCTACACATCTCACCTCATTTGGAATGAACCACATGGTAATTGTCATTGACAAAGGTAGCCCCAGGCTAATATTGTTTGCACTTGGAGCCAGATCCCTCCATGGCCTTGGCTGGCTAGCTGAGTGAAGATGACCCAGTCTGAGTGCTGTCTGTCAAGGATTCATGTGCCGAGGGTTCTGGACATACCCAAAGATAATAGGGTGGCTACTGCAGCCCATACTCAGAACCTGTGTGGTGACACAAGTGTGAGCTGGAAAGCCAGGTGCTTCAGGACAGGAGTGTCCAGCATCCAAATGCAGGAACCCTGTTATATTGACTAACCAGAGTCCTGTAGCTTCTCCATGGTGACTGAAACTACCAGCTGCGTACACATCTCTCTCCCTGAGCCTATATTTGCTAGGCCTGCCCCTAGAGCGCCCTTGTAAGCCCTGGAAATGCTCTGGCTGCATGGCAAGATGCTCTGGTTCCTTTGTGAGCTGTTCCCTGGCTGCACGGTGAGCTGTTCCCTGGTTCCTTGGCAAGCAGAGGCTTACTATAGCTGTTGCCCATGAGGTTTGGCCGAGTCTTTGCTCTTTCTCATGTTTGTTGTGGATACTCTTTTCCCAAAGTCTAGCTCAGCATGTGCGTGGAATAGTTGCACTTACAGTAATCAGTCTCCAAGCCCAATGCTGCATCATCTTCCAGTAACATCTGGCACAGTCACATTTCACACAGATGTTTAATACTGGAGGGACTTCTCAGTACTAAGCATGAGTGGCATTAGGAGAATGGCTCCAGAGGAGGGAAAAGGCCTGACTAGGAGGCTGTGTTCTGTTACTGCTGTGCAAACCACTTCCACTGTTTTAAATGGAGAAGAGGAGAAATTCTGAGCTGTTTCATTACCTGTGAAAGCAGGGCTAAGTCTTGCCTGAGTCACTAGGCTGGACACAAAGGACTCTGCATAGCCTGGGTGGAAGGAGATCTTCCTTCCTAGGCTCCAGAGTAGGAGCAGAATCTCTGCGTAGCCACTAGTGCAGCCCTGTTACTCCTGCACTGCTGCTCCATTGAGTGTGAGGGAAGGGTTGGGAAGTTCATGTGACCCCCACCTGCCCACTTCTCCCCATTTCACCATGCTCTGCCTGTCAGTGGTATGCGGGGATGCCTGCTAAACTGGGTGCTGCAATGTACATAGTGCATTTGGCACAAATCCTGCCCTTGCTGGCATTGCAGAATGAAATTGGTCCCACTGTATGTGGGGCTCTCCAGAGCCATGGAAGGGGAGCAGGATCTGACTCCTCCCTAGAGTAAAGCTAATTATCCCACCACACGGACTCCGCACAAACCCTACTATGGCCTCTCTGCCATGCACAGCTGATAGTGCTCCTGCACTGACCCGCTGAGCTTTCCGGAACAATGCAAGGAGCTGTGGCTGTGTTGCAGTTACAGGATCTTTTACAGATTCATTCCAGTCCCGGAGAGCACGGCACCTCCTGTCCTCCAGGCTGGGTTTGCAACCTACTGAGGCCGCACTCTGAAGCCTGCCATTACAACAAAGAAGTGAAGAAAGCAGGAAGAATCGTAATAATAATGTAAACATGACAAAGCACTTCCCGATGGATGCACAAATCACATAAACATTGCTGTCACGGTGGAGATCTCACCAGAGATTCCTCAAGGTATTTCCAAGGGCCCTGCAGCCTGGTGCTCTAGTTCTTGGGTTTCGAGATTACATCCATCTGTTGGCAGCTGAGGCCTGTTTAGAAGTGGCGAGGAGAGTGTTGTTCAGTCACTAACTCCTTTGGCTGGGCTAGGGACTATTTCAGCCTCTTTGTGACGCCCCCCCCAGTGGCAAGTGCTGCTAATGGAGGCTGTGCATCATCTCTGGGAATGACAGCAGTATATTTCAGAATGCCCTCTGCTGCATACCGACGAAGGGGCGATACTGGAGTGCAGAGACGCACTGCCGCCGCCTCATGCCCACGGGCTGACCCTGCAAACCGCACCCTAGCCAACGTAGCACACACTGCCCTGAACAAACCATGGCATTCAGCGGGCATGCCGTCAGCAGGGAGCATCCTGCTTAGTTACCAGGTGGCAGCACAGCTGAATTTGGTCACATCCAGGTGAAGGAATTTCTGCTGTGCTGGCTCTGAAATAATAAAGGCCTCTGAGCTCCATGGTCCCCCTTAGATGGGCCTCTGCAGAGCTGGCCAAATGGACTTATTTGTACAAACTCTGAAAATGTGGGTCCTGTGAGGATCCTGGCGGATAAAGAAACTTCCGGCTTCTCACTTCGATATGAGCGAACTTCCCTTTCTAAGATAAGTTACTTATTGCCTCCAAACAGTTTCCCAGAGTCCCCCCCCATCCCAGAGGGAATCCAGTGTTTCACAGGCAGCATCCCCCTTAGCAGCTGCCCCTCAGTTTCTGGATAGCCTTCATGTCAAGCCCTTTTCTTTTAAGTGTTTGCAGGCTTTTCTCTCTCAGGCTATGGTGATTCACGGTGGGGGGAATTCTCTTTTCTCTTATTTCTCCAAGGCTGGGGTTTTCTATTCAGTTTCAAGTTGGTTCAGTGTTTTCCCTTTAACTCTAGTGGTCCACCCTTGTCTTTTCCTGGCTGGACAATGAATGGGTATTTGAAGTTAGTGTCATGTAAACAACTGGCTTGGGAGAAGCCCCTCCCTCCTGTGAGGTGTACTTGAAATTGTAGTACCCGTCCTGAGTGACTGTTCTCTATAGATAAATACACCGATTCCTATCCAGGGCCTGTATACAGATCTCATAATGACCATCACATTCAGAACATTATAAACTTTCATATAAAACCTTACGTGGCCTAATTTTATGCACAATAACATTGCATGCAACCAGTTGATTCAGTTGCATATGCTTTGGAGTTCAGCCTTTCTGTGTTCCTTGGGGTGTCTGCACCCTGACTGTCATGGGCTGAAGAGTGTGGAGTGAAGATAGCTGGGCTCAGCCTTCACCCGGGCCTGGCTGCAGGGGAGGAAAGAAGGAGGGAGTAGGCATTACTAGACAGGCACACCCGGGAAGGAGATTCAGGGCTTGTCTACATCACAAAGTTGCAGCGCTGGTGAGGGGGTTACAGCGCTGCAACTTAGGAGGTGTACACATCTGCAGGGCATCACCAGCGCTGCAACTCCCTGTTTGCAGCGCTGGCCGTACTCCCGTTTTGTCTCGGGTGTAGAGGATCCAGCGCTGGTGATCCAGCGCTGGTAATCAAGTGTAGACACTTACCAGCGCTTTTCTTGACATCCGTGGAATAAGCAGGTATCCCAGCATACCTGAGGAAGCCTCTGGTAATCAAGCAGGTCTCCTTCCCCGGTTTGCTCTCGCGTTCCCCGAACCCCCGTGCAAGCAGGTCTCCTTCCCTGCAGTTTGCTCTCGCGTTCCCCGAACCCCCGTGCAAGCAGGTCTCCTTCCCTGCGGTTTGCAGGGGGGTTCGGGGAACGCGAGAGCAAACCGCGGCGAAGCTGGTCTCCTTCCCCGGTTTGCTCTCGCGTTCCCCGAACCCCCGTGCAAGCAGGTCTCCTTCCCTGCGGTTTGCTCTCGCTTCCCCGAATCCCCGAGCAAGCAGGTCTCCTTCCCTGTGGTTTGCTCTCGCGTTCCCCGAACCCCCCTTGAAGCCGCCCAACAGCGCTGCAGTATGGCCACATCTAACACCACTTGCAGCGCTGGTTGCTGTAAGTGTGGCCACTCTGCAGCGCTGGCCCTATACAGCTGTACTAATACAGCTGTAACAACCAGCGCTGCAAAATTTTAGATGTAGACATACCCTAAGCTCAAAAGGAAGCAGCTGTCCTGGGCAGGGGAGGACAGTTCTCTGGGCTGTGAAGCCCCAGAAAGTGTTAGCAGAGAGCCTGTCAGTCTGTCTGGCTGTGTTCGGATTTTGTTCAGAGGTGGGCTCCTGCCGTTATTAAACACACTGGTAGTACTGCCAATATAGCTAGCTCCCAGCTGGCTCAGCGCCTTGCTAGCTAGCATGCCCGGCGGCTCAGTGCTTTCCTCATACACTGAACAGGAAATGCGTTGCAGATTGTGCTCTAGATCCAAAGGCTCCCTGAAGGAGGCTTATTTGAGCCTCACAGAAGCCTGAGCACTCTGGTTTGACATGTTAGCCCAGTACCCCCTAGCACACCACAGCCAGGTTCATGATAAAAAAGCCCCTGACACATGGGTGCTCCCTGGATGGAAAGGCTTGCTGCCCTGGAAAGGAGCTTGAAATGTAGCTATCAGATGAGAAAAGCCCCTCAGGAGAGCCAGAATTTCCTTTTGCACCACAGAAATGTCTCATGAAACTATTAAAGGAAGGGGAAGAATGGTCAAGCCAGGGGGGCAATATTGCCTTCGCCCTCTCGCCTATAGATGCTGGCCAGGGTGCTGATGCCTTTCATGTCGCAAGCACAAGGGCCACTTGTGTGTGTTTTGCCACTTGTCTGTCTTGTGGGCCAGACCAGCTTTGCACCCACGGCTCTCGAGATGAGCCAGGTGTGCCAGAAGGGCCTAGAGAGAGCAGAGTGGACTAATGAGGAGGAGCCATGCTCTGTGAAGGAATTCAGAAAGCTCCGCCTGTGGATGTGGGCAAATGGGCTCTGACACAAGTCTATGAAGGGGATGGTGGTTTTCCTTCACTAGGATTAAAGGCAATGCCCCTAATGTAACTCCATGGGGGGAGCAGCAGTGAATTCGGCCTATTGGCTGGGAAAGAGGAGAAGTGACTGTCAATAGTATCAATTCTCTCTCACCTGCCCTCCCCAGCAGCTGGGCAGTGTTTGCTATTGACTTCAATGGGGCCAGGAGTTCAGCCCAGCAAAGCCCAGGGGATGTTTTGCTCTCCTCTGGTTCTGAGGCTCCTCTTGCGCTGGTATCCACACTTGGCTGGATGGGTCACATTCCTCTGCACTCCTGGGCAATTTTAAAAGTCAGTCAAAACTGCCTGAAAACGTATTTCTCTGCTATCAAATATAAATATATTCTCACGCTGGCGTGTGTCCCTAAGAATATTAAAAATAGCTTACTAAGTTACACTGTGAAAATCACTAATATAATAAGACGTGTGTCATATTCCATTAATAACTGAACTCTAATGCTACGTTTTAATGGGATACTGATGTAAAGCAATAAGGAACATTTTTGGAAAAACACAATCCTATTATTTGAAGATATTTTTGCAGGGAGAGGTTAGAAAAGAACATTTGCTGGTATGTCATTTGTCCAACTCAATAAAAGTGATTTGCCTCCTTTCAGACTTTGGTGCTAGTGAAAAGCAAAGCAAAGAGCGGGGCGGAGGCGGGGGGTAGTGTTTGCTTCACCAGCTCCTTCCCCCGCCGTTTGTCAGGCCCAATAGTGAACACCATTTTGTACAAAGAAGGGCCTGGAGCAACTTCCTGACCATGTCCTGCGTGGCCTCAGTTTACGCTGACTAGCACTCCGAAAGCAGTGACTGCACTGGGTTGACACCAGACAGGACCCTGGTCTGCACTACAGAGGTCAACGTAAGGCAGCTAATGTCAGGTATACACTACAGCCTTTCTCTCACCCATGTAAGGCGTGGTCTACACTACGAATTTATCTCGAATTTTGCAGCTTTAAACTGAATTAACCCTGCACCCATCCGCACAACGAAGCCCTTTACTTCAATATAAAGGGCTCTTAATATCGATATCTTTACTCCTCCCCGACGAGGGGAGAAGTGCTGAAATTGGAATTGCCATTTCGAATTAGGGTTAGTGTGGCCGCAATTCGATGGTATTGGCCTCCAGGAGCTATCCCACAGTGCACCATTGTGACCACTCTGGACAGCAATCTGACCTTGGATGCACTGGCCAGGTAGACAGGAAAAGCCCCGCAAACTTTTGAATTTCATTTCCTGTTTGCCCAGTGTGGAGTACTGATCAGCACAGGTGACCATGCAGTTCCAGAATCAAAAAAGAGCTCCAGCATGGATCGTACGGGAGATACTGGATCTGATCTCTGTATGGGGAGATGAATCTGTTCTAGCAGAACTCTGTTCCAATAGACAAAATGCCAAAACATTTGAAAAAATCTCCAAGGCTATGATGCACAGAGGCCACAACAGGGACTCAACACAGCGCTGCATGAAACTTAAGGAGCTGAGACAAGCGTACTAGAAAGCCAAAGAATCAAATGGACGCTCAGGGAGGGAGGTGCGACTGACGACCAGGGCCGGTGCAAGGAAGTTTCACGCCCTAGGCAAAACCTCCACCTTGCACCCCCCCAGCTAACCCCGCCCCCCCACAGCAGCTAACTCAGCCCCCCATCCGGGGAGCCCCCCCCCCGCAGCAGCTACCCCCCCATCGCGACAGCTAACCCCTCTCCCTGCCTGTCCCACCACGGCAGCTAACCCTGCCTGGGGAGACCTCCCCACGCGGAAGCTAACCCTGCCTGGGTAGCCCGCCCCAGCTCACCTCGGCTCCGCCTCCTCCACTGAGCACGCCGGTGCTGCTCTAATTCTCCTCCCCGCCCAGGCTTGCGGAGTTGATTGGAGAAGACGCAGAGCTGGGCTGTGTGCTCAGCGGAGGAGGCAGAGTGGAGGTAAGCTGGGATGGGGAGCTGTTGCCCTGTGTGCCCCCCCGTTACTGCAGGCAGCCCTCCCCACGCACCCCCCAGCTCTACTCCACTCCACCTCCTCACCAGAGGGGACTTTTAGGCGCCCCCCAACCACTAGGCGCCCTAGGCGGCCGCCTAGTTTGCCTAAATGGTTGCACCGGCCCTGCTGACGACTGTAGCTATCCCATAGTTCACGCACTTTCTGAAAACCATTTGGATTCTTGGCTGAGCTCCCAAAGCCTGAAGGGTCAAAAATATTGTCACGAGTGGTTCAGGGTATATTTCATCAGGCCCCCCCTTCCCCTTCCTCTGTGAAAGCAAAGGGAAAAACATTGTTTCTCGCCTTTTTTCAATGTCACCGTATGTCTACTGGATGCTGCTGGTAGACATGGTGCTGCAGCATTACACAGCAGCATCCCCTTGCCTTGTCTTGCCTTGCCTTGCCTCACAGATGGCAGACGGTACAGTAGGACTGATAGCCGTCATCATCGTCCCGTGGGCGCTCCTGGCTGGCCTCACTGAGGTTGGCCGGGGGCGCCTGGGCAAAAATGGGAATTACTCCAGGTCATTCTCTTCTTTAAGTTTTGTCTAATGGAGATTCACTCCTGTCTGGAGTATCGTGGCAGCTGGCTGCTCTCCCAGTCAGCAGCACCGCGCGGTCGTGCCTACCCCGGGCTACTCCTTGCTACTAGGGCTCACAATCAGATACTTAGACCTCTACATTTTGCTGCGAATAATAAATTAAGTTGCCGTTTAGAACTGTCCCCCAGCACACATATCCTGGGACATTTTGTATTTTACCAGTGTCATCCAAAGGCACACACACAAATGAAGCTGCCTGTACTTCTATCCTAGTGCTTGTCACAGATTCCCATTTTCAGCTATAGGCTGAGCAAGTGCAGAATGGTGGTTCACTCTACTTCACTGTAAGACAACCGCCCTCCCCTCCCCTCTTTGATCTCTGCTTGCAATAAAGTCAGTGTTGTTTCTTATTCTTGCATTCTTTATTACTGCATCACACAAATGGAGGGATAACTGCCACGGTAGCCCTGGATGGGTAGGGGAGGAGGGAAGCAACGGGTGAGGTTGTTGCAGGGGCACCCCCTAGAATAGCATGCAACTCATCATTTCTGCAGGATGTCTGGGGCTCTGACCTGGAGCAGCCGTTTGCCTCTCTGGTTCTTTAGTAGGCTTGCCTAATATTCTAAGCAGGACTGACTCTCCATTAGACAAAACTTAAAGAAGAGAATGACCTGGGGAGTCATTCCTATTTTAGTCCAGACGCCCCTATCTGACCTCACTGAGGCCAGCCAGGAGCACCCATGACAGCAGCAGACGGTACAGTATGACTGGTAACCATCATTGCCAACTTGCAAAGTAGCAGACGGTACAGTAGATCTGGTAACCTTCTTTGCTAACTTGCAAAAGGCAAGGGGATGCTGCTGTGTAGTGCTGCAGTACCGCGTCTGTCAGCAGCATCCAGGACACATACGGTGACAGTGAAAAAAGGCTGAACGGACTCCATGGTTGCCATGCTATGGCGTCTGCCCAGGCAATCCAGGGAAAAGGGCGCGAAATGATTGCCTGCTGTTGCTTTCACAGAGGGAGAATTGACTGATGACATTTATCCATAACCACTCACGACAAATTTTTGGCCCCATCAGGCATTATTTCAACCCAGAATTCCAGTGGGCAGGGGAGTCTGTGGGAACTATGGGATAGCTATGAGATAGCTACCCACAGTGCAACGCTCCGGAAGTTGATGCTAGCCTGGGTACATGGACGCACACTGTTGAATTAATGTGCTTGGTGTGGCTGCGTGAACTTGACTTTATACAATCTGTTTCCAAACATCAATTTCTGTAAAATCGGAATAATCCCGTAGTGTAGACTAAGTGCCCTACTACACTGACATAATAACTCCAATTCTGAGAGAGGCATAGCTTATGTCAATGTAGCTAGGATGACATAGTGTCTGTGTAGAGTGGGAAGCTGAGAGTCTGGGTGGCTTGCCCACTCCTGATGGGGAGCAGGCAGTCTGGAGCTGGGGCTGGGAACAGGGAGCCAGGAATCTGGGGGCAGCTGGGCTCCAGTCAGGGAGCTGCAAGGAGCTGAAAGCTCTGGCTCTCAGCCCCTCTTAAGCTGGTGGAAGTGCTCCATCAACAGGAGAGCAATGTGGACGTGAACCATCGCAGTAATTACTGCAGTGGCTGTAGTGGACCTGACATAGGTCAACTTAAGCTTGTCATGTTGACATGCCCTGGGACATGCAAGACTCCAGAGATACCCATGTCCTCATTAGCGAACAACTTCACCTTGGACCTTCCCAGGAAAACGTCATGATGTCCGATCCTGCTGTGTGCTGTGGGGACAGCAATAGAAGCAAGTGACACTCCAGCCCTACCAGAATGTCTCCCCTGGACACTGAGCCAGTCCTGCTACCATCCCTGCCCTCAGGGGAGGCTGGGCTGCTCTCATCTGCGGTCTGCGTCACTCTGAAGCCAGAAAAACAAGGTGATTTTCAATTCCTGATTCACTGAGCCCCTGTTAGCTGTGCTGAGAGCACGGCTGAGCAGAGCCCCATGTTCTGGTGATTCACAGACAATCACAATAATTTCACACCTTTCTGCAAGAGTAAGGGTGCAGCAGGCAACAGGAACACAGATAAGAGGAGAAGGAATCTTGCGTGTGCTCCTAGGCCTGGTCGCTTAAGTAAGTCGCTTAACTACATCGCTCAGGGGTGTGAAAAATCCACACCCACTGAACGGCATCGTTAAGCCAAACTAACTCCCGTTGTAGACAGCACTTGGTCGATGGAAGGATTTGTCTGTTGACCTAGCTACTGCCTCTCAAGGAGGAGCACCACCTACGCCAATGGAAGAGCCACCCCCATTGGCATAGGCAGTGTCTATACTGTAGCGGTACAGCAGCGCAGCTCTGCGGCTGTAACATTCCAAGTGTAGACAAAGCCCTAGACAAGAAATAACAATGAACTGGAGTTCAGGCTGAGGGAGTGGACAGCAAAACACATAACGGACTGTTGTAATTATCCCCAAGTCAAGCATTACAAACCCCGGAAACGCACAGCTACTGTTAAACTGAAAATCAGTGCAAACCCTGTGATGGGCTGGATGCCCCTTCTGGGATGCCACCTGATGTAATGAGCCTCTCCTTCTTAGGCAGCCTGGGTTTCCTCTCCATGCTTTGCTAAATTAGGCTCTCCGGCCTCTTGCAGCACACACACACAGGTAAGGCTACACCCCACTGCAGACACAGGCTGAAGTCAGCTCTGTGTGAGAGGACTCCCTCAGCACTCACGTGCCCACCCCTTTTGGAAGATAAACCCAAAATAATATTGTCTTGCACTGTATAGAAAAATACACACAGTGCAAGCTCATAAAAATCCACCCTCTTCCTCAGTGTGAAGAGAGATGTGCACAACTTCTTGCCTCCCCAGTTAGAAATGACATAAACTGGGTTTTATTATGAACAAGAAATAAGTTTATTAACTACAAAAGGTGAATTTTAAGTGGTTAAAGAGATAGCAAAGAGAACAAAGCAGATTACTTTAGTAAATAAACAAGCTGCAGACTGAGCTTAACACGGTAGATAGGTAGGATCCAAAGTAACAAATTCTCACCATTAGTGATAAACAGGCTGGCAGATTCTTAAGGCCCAGGTTGCCTTGGCTTTCCCAGGTTTTCTTACACAGGCTAAAGATCTTAGCCTGGGACCATCACTTCTCACAGTTCTCACAGTTAGGGAGAGTGAGGGCCACGTACGTTGTCATTGCCCCTCTTTTATATCTTCCCCACACTTGCTGGGAAGCTTTTTTGCTGTGACCTTGGTCAAACAGTTCCCATTGTATAGAGCTATCTCTGAGCGGTTTCTACTGCGCACAGTTCCTTATGCTTGTGTGCATTTCTTCAATAAGCCACTAACATTGCTTGGCCTCATCCAACGTAGCACATTTGAAATACCAGAGACATGGTCAATAGTCTCAGCTTCAGATACAAAAATGATACATGCATCCAAATTGGAAAAACACATTCAGTAAATTATAACCTTTCCAATGATATTTTACAAGACCATCTTGCATAAAGTATATCTTAGTTATACATATTCACATCCTAACCATATTTCTATGAAGAATATGAGGTGTAACATCACAAACACACATAGCTGTGGAAATGCAATTAGGGCAGCTGAACAACCATACTCTGCCCAGTAGTGACATCACAATGGACAAATATGGCAAAAAATCTGACTTTACAAACTGCTCTAAATGTCATCAGATTAGATTAGCTGGGACCAAAATGCTAACACGGCTTAACCATAATGCTGTGGTTATGGCACAGTGTCACTGCAGAGCAGAGTTAAGGTAGTTTGTGTGCATTAACCTGGCTTTTCCAGGTTTCTCACTACTAAACCCAGTGGTCGTGGTGAACCATAGCTTCTAAGGCAAAGGCTCCAGGGTGACGGGGGATCTGTGGCCCCCTATGGCAGGAAGCCTGGAGATGCACACACTGATGAGCCGCATGGGAAGGCACGACTCTCCCAAGGAGCCACTTCGGGTGAAGCCTCCTGGGGCTAACGCCTCCCCAGGATTGTCAGGTCCCATTTAATAGATTCAGTTAAAACTCTGCCCACAAAACAGCTCAGCTTCCTGTAGGAAGTGACAGGGTCTTCCCAGCGGATCCTTCCCTCTGCCCAGGAAGCATCCTGCTGACTGCTCCTTCTCAGCAAATAAGAGGGATTAGTCTCACCCTTTGCTGCTTGCTAGAACTCCACAGTTGGTGCCATAAAACTCCCTGTCAGGCTGCAGTCCTACTAAATGTCTCGTCTGGCAGGAGCATTGCCTCAGGGAACATGCTAAAACCAGGGATGGCACCCGTGCGATCAGAGAGCAGGGCAGGTGCACGCCTGCACAGATTCATGGCACCTATTCTGGAACATAATCCCATTTCAATTGCATCCAAAGCCAGTCCTGTTAAAATAACAGCCCATTACGAGGCTGCACATGAAGGTCACGCTGCTAACCACATATAGCACAGCTTTCTCCGTGTAGACGTTACCTAGTTTTTGGATCTTGAATGATTCTGGTTAATTTAAATAAACTCTTCTCTCCCATAAATTCAGGACTGTTCCCCTGCATGTGTGTCCTTCCCACAGATGCAATCCTGCCATTCTTTTCCCATTGATCCCTGCACTCATCCACTCCCTGTATTGCAAGAATCTAGGGCTTTGCTAACACTCTTCCCTCCATCTTCTGGAGAATTATCTTCAGACGTTGTCTTGGCCAGTATGAGGTACCCCTCCTCGCAGGAAATGCTTTTCCTTCAGGATTAGTTCCTGTCGTTGCAGCCTCCCCAATTCACTGGATCCTCATGCTGCCTGGGATCCCTGCCACAGATGACTCTGGGGGGAGGAGTTTACTGTGTTCCTCTGCCCTCAGGCTAGCAGTTGATCTCGAGCTCTGTGCTGAGAGCTGGAGGGAGCACTTGGAAGGGAAGGGTGATCTAGGCTGTGACACTCTGGAGATGACGCAGTCCTGGGAGGGGATTTAGCCCTCTGTCCTGGCACAGGAATAAGGTTACCATCTCTGGAATATTTGAAAACTGGTTATTCCAACAGGAGTGCCAGAACTTCCTCTGCCCCGCCTCTTCCCCGAGGCCCCACCTCTGCCCCAAGAGCCCCACCTCTGCCCTGTCTCTTCCCCCGAGGCCCCGCCTCTGCCCCAAGAGCCCCATCTCTGCCCCGCCTCTTCCCCCAAGGCCCCATCTCTGCCCCAAGAGCCCCACTTCTGCCCTGCCTCTTCCCCAAAGGCCCTGCCTCTGCTCCAAGAGTCCCGCCTCTTGCCCTGAGGGCTCACCCCACCCTGCCTCTTTCCTCCCCACCCCCATTGCTCACTGCTTCCCCCACCCACCCGCTGTCCAGGTTGGAAGGGACTTGCTTGCAGAGCTGGGGTTGGGAGCTGCAGCCGTCCAACACAGGTAGGTGGCGGCCCTGGCAGAGTAGGGACTGGCGAGGGTTAATGACCTGGCACCTCCTTGTCTCCCCTACCCACAGTAACCGGACTTTGGGTGTCCGGTCAGTAGATTTGGAAAGTGGACACCTGGCCACCCTACACAAGAATGTCATTTAGAAGATTTCATGGAGTAATTCTGCACTGACTTAGCTCCTGGGCCCCTCCATTGACCTCCTGGGACTGCCCTGGGTGCGTCAGTGCTGGCTCTGGCTGGGTGCCACTCCCTGTTCCCAGCAAGCTCTAAAATCTGGCATCAAGGCAAATGACCTTTTTTTTTAACAAGCTTGGAGATCCATTCATCTTTCCTTCCCCTACCGTGAATCCTTCTCCTGTTCTTTCACTTGCTCCGGACACTTTGACTTGCACTTGCTCTGGGCTGCTGTGACTTTCGGTTCTTTATTTTATTCCCTGAATAAAGCTGTCTGATTCGGTTTTGCAGGAAAGCAGGCGCATTAGATGATCATGGGAGGAAGGCAGGCGTATTCACTGAGGAGAATCCTCCCCCAGGTCCCTCAGTGGGAGGGGGTTGGCCCAGAGGTCTCATGTATTGGCCATTTCACCATGTTGGCTGGAAGAACGAGGCTGAATGAACTGGAATCGCTCGTTTTTCCTGAAATGAAGGGAAATGTTCTTTGGTGCAAGGCAGGTCACAGGCACCCGACCGCCCTGCTGTCGCCAGTATTGGCAGCACAGACAGCTGCTGCTCTAGCGGACATTGCAGGAGCAAGAGCATTGGTAAATAAAGGCCCAAATAAAGAGATTAATTAAACTCCCATGAGTCCAAAAGGAGCAAGACCGGCCCCATGTCCAGGACCTCAGTCACCCAGAGCAGGTTCTGCCTGCACTGAGCTCACTGCATCCAATGGGTAAATGAAGCTTTAGCCTCCTGCTAAGGGTGTTCCTGTTAACTCATGCCCTGCCTAATGCACAGTCACTGTGCTGTGGTTTCCTGCTTTGCCCTATCTCACGCTAACCACCCTTTCCATAACACTGCCCCTGGGTACTAACCTGGGCTCCCAAGGCTGGAGTGAAGCAGACAGGTTCCAATTGCCGTTCACCCCAAGATACCCTTGATAAAGCATGGGTGTTCTGTGAACCATGGAAGAACTGTTGCCCCAGATACAGCATTTCCCCTATCCTCTAAAACCAATAAGGGTGTGTGCATATGTCTCACTCAGGCACTAACACTGGGCCTGTCAATGTGCAGAGAGAGCACGTGTCCTTATCTGGCCTACAGGGAGGCAGGCTGAGAGTCACTATGTGAGAAAGTGGGGATTTTGGTAATATTTTTATGAGGTCCATCTCTGCCTCAGTTTCCCCCATGCTTTGCATTGCCAGGCATGGAGTGTAAAGAGTTTAAAAGTTGCTCTGGTGTCTTGGAGAAGAGCTGAGGGCAGGAGGCTTTGGTGTAACTGTCTGGGATGGGCTGAATGGGTCAGAAAAGGACCAGTTGAAAACCAGCCCATATCAATGGAGGATTCAGAAAGACAATGGGAACCCTAATGGTTGAGATATTCACCCCTAGCAACCAACAGGAGGAAGGAGATGGCAGGGAGGCAGAGGAAAGGCCCTAGCTCAAGAACAAAGGGGAAAAGGGCCTGGTCAGTGGGGGCAGGGCTGGCGTTTGGAGAGAGACGCACATCTGGGAGGAAAGTGTCTCTGTGAGGAGGAAGGGCAATTTCTAGTGTGCCAGGGCAGGGGCTGGCTGTGCTCGTTAGGCCCTTGGCCTTGGAAGGAAAGAGAATGACAGGGAAAGCGGATAATCTCTGCGCAGACGCTCCTTTAGCTGCAACGCCAAGTCTCTGCTGGCTCTGGCTTAGGGTCTGCAGTGACCCTCACTGCCATTCTGGACAGCAAAGTACAGCTCACTGCCAGCACCTTGGAGGGACCCACCAGTAAATCTGCATGGGAGCCAGTCATGGTGGGAATCACCCCAGCCTAGGCCTCTCCGGGAGAATATAGAAGTGGGGAGGAAGCCAGGATGCCTTGAAACTGACTAAATGCCCAATCAAAGCAGAAATAATGGTGAGGTGAAGGCCAAATATTGGGCCCTTCTTGTGGCCTGAAGGGGGTTGAACGTGTTTGTTTCTTTGGTGTCAATGGCAGGGAGGCATTTCTGCCACGTTTCCTCTTGGACATAGCTGGCTGGACTAGCTGTGCAAAGCCTGGTAACTGTCATGGAGAAGTGCCAGAGGGGGGCGTTATTCTTGGGCGTCATTCGCTCAGAAAGAGGGGCCTTGTTTTGGTAGGGTTTTGTTTTGCTTTGTTTAATGTACATGCTACTCTGTGTTTACATTCTTGTACCTTTAACTACTGCAATTGCCAGAGATATTTTCCCCATGAAAAATTGCCTATCTGTAATGATAGCCCCTGTACCAAACAGAAATTTGGTCACTGAATTAAGAGTGCAGCTCGGCATAGCAATCCTGTTCAAAAGGCCCTTGTGTCCCAGGGTTCCTGACCATTGTTAAAAGCACAGACCACAAGTTCTGGGTTCTGTTCCCACTCTGCCATTAACCATCTGTGGGACCTTGAGCAGCCCACTCCCCCTCACCAGGAATCGTTTTCCCTCCCCCTGCCCTGTAAAATGGGGATAATAAGTCTTTCCTTCCTTTCAGGGGTTTGTAAGGGACTCAGACCTGGAATGGGACTCTGCCACTGGGGAGGGACAAACCATGCGGAGCCAAATGGTTCTGAACACACTGTCAAAGGAAGGGGAGAAGGCAGGCTAGCAAGGAAATACCACTTCTCTTTCAGAGAAGCCGGGAGGCACATATGGGAGTGCTCCAGAAAGTGACCAGATGACTGATGTTGCAGCCTAGTCTGTGCACTTGTGTGATAATGCAGCACCATGTATATGGAAGTTGTCCTATAGGAGTGCTGGAACAAATTTTACAGTGGTGGTGCTGAAAGCCATTGAACCAAACTGCAAATCCTGTATATGATGGAAACCATTTCAAGTTAGGGGGTGCTCTAGCACCCCCGCATCCCTTGTTTCAGCACCAATGTTTCCCTATGGTTAATGTACCATCTTATAGTGTTCGCACGTGTGTAATTTACGAGTGGGTCGCAAGCACAGCACAAAGAGCAAGCACAGACTCAGAGGTGACTGAAGATCAGGTAAATGATAAAGGATCAGTTTGCAGTCTGTCGCTGTGCCTTCTGGACAATCCCCGTGGAATTCCCCCACACTGGTCAAGAATGCAGAGCAACAGAGAAAAGAAAAACCACAGTCTTGGATTTTCCACCTTGAGTCCCTTGCTGACTCTGATATAGAACTCCCTGGATTGGAGGTAAATAACAAGAAGGAGCGACATATTCCAGACTCATCTTGTCCTGGGCTAAAGCCTTTAAATTATTTGCATACAGTTTTGGCAGGTGCAATGATCCAGTCTGGATGCTGTGAGATAATGAAGTGACAATGAAATACTGAAAAGCCAAGGAAGAGAGAAATCTCTCCACAGAAAATCTTCAATGAGGAGGGCCTGCATGTTTGAGCAGTGACTGAGCCTCAGCTCATCTATGCTGAGATTTGGGTGTTATTGGGAAGGGACAGTGCTAGCAAGAAGAAACTGGGGCCTATTCTAGATCTGTCAGAAGAGACAGGAATTCCCTTTGAATGAGCAGTCTCTCTGTTTCAAAGCATATGCAGGAATCAATCTGACAGGGACTGCAGTGCATAGCCCCTTGGTTCAGGTGACTGCACCCAAGAAAGAAGAGAAGAATGGGAAGAATTAAGAAGAATCTATTAATTAAACTATCTTCTGAGCATACAAAAAGAAGGAAATGGAGTCAAATGGATAAGGTGCTGTGGAATTCTCTCTGGGATATAGGGAGAGTGGAGGGGAAGCTGGGATGGAACATAAAAGATTTCAGACAAACACAGTGTTTAGGAAATGCCAGATTTGCAGTACTGCACTGAACAAAGCACAGAACAGTCTTTTTGGAAGCCTGCCAATTCTGGCAGGATTTACTGTTAGATTTCCAGATTATGATATATATTCTGCCGCAGCAGGTCGCCACAGCATAGTCAAGATTGCATTACAGATTTCAGTTTGACAGTGCAAACATGTGAGAGGATCTGGGAATCAGCTATTGTTCAGAGACAAAAGAGAAATGTAAGCAGTAGTTGGAAATGAGGATGAATGTCTAAGTGAATGATAATTGGGAATAATTTAAAAACACTTTAATGGAAACCTAAAAAGCCACAATATCACAATTAAAGAGGAAGCCCATACTGGTTAAATAAACCAACCTGGTTTGAAGGGGAAGTGAAGGCAGCTATAAAAAAATTTTTTAAATAATAATATATAACAAATGGAAGAAAGGGAAAGTTGATAGTAATTAATATAAACCAGAAGTTAGGAATTGAAGAAAATTGATAAGGGAACCAAAGGGACACAAGGAGAAATCTATGGCAAACAGAGTTAAGCACAATAAGAAAAAGATTTTTAAATATATTAGGAACAAAAAGAATCCTGACAATTGTATCGTTCCATTACTAGCTGGAAATGGCATAATTATCATTAATAATGCAGAAAAAGGCAGAAATGTTCAATAAATATTTTTGTACTGTATCTGAGGGAAAAAATGATATAGTCTCATCATATCATGATAATAAAATTCTTTCCATTCCACTAGCATGTCTGGAGGATATTAAACAGAAGTTATTAAAGTCAGGCATTTTCAAATCAGCAGGTCCAGATAAATTGCATACAAGAGTTTTAAAGGAGCTGGCTGGGGACTTATTGGACTTTTAATATTAATTTTCAATAAGACTTAGAGCACTGGGAAAGTTCCAGAAGATTGGAGGAAAGCTAATGTGCCAATTTTTTAAAAGGGAAAACAGGATGACCCGGGTAGTAATGGGCCTGTCAGCTTGATATTGATCCTGAACAAGATAATGGAATAGCTGATATGGGACTTGATTAATAATGAATGAAAGTTGGGTCAAGTAATTCATGCAAATCAACATGGGTCTATGGGAAATAGAACCTGTCAAACAAACTTGGTATCTTTTTTACGAGATTACAAGTTTGGTTGATAAAGGTCATAGTGTTAACATCATGTACTTAGACTTCTGTAAGGTGTTTGATTTGGTGCCACGCAGAATTCTGATTAGAAAACTAGAATGAGATCAAATTAACATGGCACACATTAAGTAGATTAAAATGTGCCTAACTGATAGGTGTCAAAGTGTGATTGTAAATGAGGAGTCATCATCAAACTGGTGTGTTTCCAGTGGGGTTCTGTAGGGATCGATTCTTGTCACTACGCTGTTTAACATTTTATCAATGTCCTAGAAGAAAACATAAAATCATCACTGATAAAGTTTATAGATGTCACTAAAATTGGGGGAATGGTAAATAAGGAAGAAGACACAAGCAAATGATATTTGTTTTAATATGGCTAAATGTAAATGTATATATCTGGGAACAAAGAATGTGGGCCACACTTATAGGTTGGGGGATTCTATTCTGGGAAGCAGCAATTCTGAAAAAGATTTAAGGGTCATGGTGGATAATCAGCTGAACTTAAGCTTACAGTGTGACATGTGGCCAAAAGGGTTAATGTGATCCTGGGATGCACAAAGAGTGGAACCTCAGGTAAGAATAGAGGGATTGTTTTAACTTTGTATTTGGCACTGGTGTAATTGCTACTGGAATCCTGTGTCCAGTTCTGGTGCTCACAATTCAAGAGGGATGCTGATAAATTGGAGAGGGTTCAGAGAAGAGCCAAGAGAATTATTACAGGATTAAAAAACCTGCCTTATAGTGATAGACTCAAATTGCTCAGTCTATTTAGCTTAATAAAAAGAAAGTTAAGGGGTGACTTGATCACAGTCTGTAAGTACTTGCATGGAGAACAAATATTTAATTACAGGCTTTTCACTCTAGCAGAGAAAGGTCTAACACGATCCAATAGCTGGAAGTTGAAGCTAGACAAATTCAGACTGGAAATAATGTGTAAATTTTTAACAGTGACAGTAATTCACCACTGGAACAATTTGCTAAGGGTTGTGCTGGATTCTCCATCACTGGCACTTTTTAAATCAAGACTGGATGTTATTCTGAAAGCTCTGCTCCAGGAATTGTTTTGGGGAGGTTCTCTGGCCTGTGCTATACAGGAGGTCAGACTGGATGATCACAATGGTCCTTTATGGGTTTATAATCCATGAAGATCTGAGTTTTGAGGTAGGAGGGTAATGGTGTTTTTAATACATAGTCAAAAATCTCCCGATTTGAACAAGGCATTGTCTCATGTTCCTTTGGACCCCTCCAGTACGTACATTACAGAATAGAAATTGATTTGATGGGTTTGGACACTTCTGGGACACATAAGATATGGAGGAACATGTGTTCTGTGCCCATTAAGAACATAAGAACGGCCATACTGGGTCACACCAAAGGTCCATCCAGCCCAGTATCTTGTCTACCGACAGTGACCAATGCCAGGTGTCCCAGAGGGAGTGAAGCTAACAGGCAATGATCAAGTGATCTCTCTCCTGCCATCCATCCTCACCCTCTGACAAACAGAGGCTAGGGACACCATTCCTTAGCCATCCTGGCTAATAGCCGTTAATGGACTTAACCTCTATGAATTTATCTAGTTCTCTTTTAAACCGTGTTTAAACTCAGGCAAGGAGTTCCACAGGTTGACTTTGCGGTGTGTGAAGAACTTCCTTTTATTTGTTTTAAACCTGTTGCCCATTAATTTCATTTGGTGGTCCCTAGTTATTATATTATGGGAACAAGTAAATAACATTTCCTTATTCACTTTCTCCACACCACTCATGATTTTATATACCTCTATCATATTCCCTCCCCTTAGTCTCCTCTTTTCCAAGCTGAAAAGTCCAAGCCTCTTTAATCTCTCTTCATATGGGACAAGTTCCAAATCCCTAATCATTATAGTCGCCCTTCTCTGAACCTTTTCTAATGCCAGTATATCTTTTTTGAGATGAGGATACCACATCTGTATGCAGTATTCAATATGTGGGCATACCAGGGATTTATATAAGGGCAGGAAGATATTCTCCATCTTATTCTCTATCCCTTTTTTAATGATTCCTAACATCCTGTTTGCTTTTTGACTGCCACTGCACACTGCATGGACGTCTTCATAGAACTATCCACGATGACTCCAAGATCTCTTTCCTGATTAGTTGTAACTAAATTAGCCCCCATCATATGGTATGTATAATTGGAGTTATTTTTTCCAATATGCATTATATTACATTTATCCACATTACATTTCATTTGCCATTTTGTTGCCCAATCACTTAGTTTTGTGAGATCGTTTTGAAATTCCTCACAATCTGTTTTGATCTTAACTATCTTGAGCAGTTTAGTATCATCTACAAACTTTGCCACCTCACTATTTACCCCTTTCTCCAGATCATTTATGAATAAGTTGAATAGGATTGGTCCTAGGACTGACCCTTGGGGAACACCACTAGTTACCCCTCTCCATTCTGAAAATTTACCATTTATTCCTACCCTTTGTTTCCTGTCTTTTAATCAGTTCTCAATCCATGAAAGGATCTTCCCTCTTATCCCATGACAATTTAATTTATGTAGGAGCCTTTGGTGAGGAAGCTTGTCAAAGGCTTTCTGGAAATCTAAGTACACTATGTCCACTGGATCCCCCTTGTCCACATGTTTGTTGACCCTTTCAAAGAACTCTAATAGATTACCAATATGTCTGTTAGTCTATAAGGTGACACAAGACTCTTTGCTGCTTTTAATTGATTAGTAAAACATGATTTCCTTTTACAGAAATCATGTTGACTTTTGCCCAACAAGTTATGTTCTTCTATGTGTCTGACAATTTTATTCTTTACTATTGTTTCAACTAATTTGCCCGGTACTGATGTTAGACTTACTGGTCTGTAATTGTCAGGATCACCTCTAGAGCCCTTTTTAAATATTGGCTTTACATTAGCTATCTTCCAGTCATTGGGTACAGAAGCTTATTTAAAGGACAGGTTACAAACCATAGTTAATAGTTCTGCAATTTCACTTTTGAGTTCTTTCAGAACTCTTGGACCAATGCCATCTGGTCCCAGTGACTTGTTACTGTTACGTTTATCAATTAATTACAAAACCTCCTCTAGTTATTTCATTTTGTACAAAATTAGATTTCAGTCTTCACATGAAATAAGTGTGGCAGACTGAAGCCGCACCATTTAAAACTGTCAACAGTAGCTATGGCAGCAATTTATAAATAATGTTGAGAGAAAAATATTTTAATTAACAAACTGATCACATTATTTTTTGCAACCATTATGTAGGAGACAGCACTTAGTATCAGATAACTGTGATTTGATGTATTACTCTGACCTATACACCGAGGGATTTCCTTCGGAAAAATGCTCATTTGGGTACATACAGAGTTTTCACTTAATAACAAGACACATTTCTATTGAAAATGCATTGGATTTCTGACCTATACTGATTCATTTTCACACCCATACCGAACAATCATAAATGGAGACATCTGTCAGACAACTAGTTTAAAGGGTTTTTATACACTTTTTGTCCTTTAATTACCCTACTACTTCTGCTTACAGAAGTCATTACCAAGGTGAGGTGTGAATTCTTTTAAATTAACAGTTTACAAGAGCCAACAAATAACGATCTATAAATACACTGAAGTTGTGATCAATGTACAGATCAATCTTAAAAAAAAAACCCTGGGAAATTAAAAGAGAAAAGAACTTCATTAAAAGGTAGTTATGGTGGTTCAAATGCATATTCCAAGCACTGATCCAAAACCTTAAAAGTGCTGAGTTATGGGGAATACCTGCCTTGCTACACAGACCACACATTATTCACAGTCAGTAGGTCACTACCACAACCCACAATGGAGACGGGCCCGCCACTTAGAAAGAGCAACAGACACATGACACTGGCTATGCTGTAAAGTAACTTCTTAACTCTAACCTTAGCAACAGGAATGTAGTCCTGGAACATGGCCAGAGCCCAGCTCCCTGGAGAAGGTGGGAAAATCTCATGAGGACAGTATGCAGTCAGAGTAAGCATCAGTATTAGCCTTGATGCTGCATCCAAGCTCAACGCTGTATGAAAAAGACTTAGCTGGTTGCAAAGAAGCCCATCACCTTCCTTCTCCTCTTCCCAGGCCACATCAAAGGTGGAGCACTGATGTTTCTAATATGACACACAAGGCTGGGTCACAGATTGCTCCAGATGCATCTTTTTCATTGGGTGGAGCAGGCCATGTTCTGCCCTGACATGCATCCTAATGCAGTTCCACACTGAAATCTAGGAAATCAGTTGGTTGCACAAAGTGTAAATCCGAGTAGACTTTGAGCCAGTCCCTGGGGTGATGATGACGGAGATAGAAGCCTAGACCTCTGCCCCTAATTTATAACAATGGAAAATAAGTATGTGGGTGGGGGGTAAGGTTGGTCTGGAGGAAAATGTGAATCTGCCTATTGTAAAGATCAACAGAAAAACCAGCTGGGACTGAGAAAAACAGGCTAGTTTGGTCATTGAGCCTTTGAGAGGTGGCAGTTAACCACTGCTAAACATCTCAGTGGGTCATCTCTTAGAGAAAGCAGACATGCAAATCCAAGTGGCAATAGGGAGAACTGGTCTGGAGAATGGGGGGAGGCTACCTTTGACCAGCAGGCCAACTGACCCTGCCACAAAGGCTTAAGACAGGAGGGCTACCCCAGAGCAAGCACCTGGCTCTCACTACCCACTTCATCACTACACTCACACTGAGCATCCCAAACCACACGTCACATTCTCAGCCAGCTCCCTCAGCCCCGCTTTGTGAAAGTCCTGGAGAGCATGCACTGGGCTCCTGTGTACTGCACTCTGCAGGAATAATGTAAATTCCCTTCTTCCAGAATGAGGCTCTAATTACTGAACAGAGCTGCAGGCTTAGTCTTGGGCCAACCTTACTGCACCTTTAACAATACTTCACACCCGTGGAAGGGAAGAGGCCAGATTAGCCCTGGTTATGCAAACATCATCAGTGTCTACCTTTGTATTAACCTGCTGCATGCCAGCAGGTATCTGCTCTCTGCTGAGAGCGAAATGGTCCTTCAGCCAAGACAGATAGGCAGAGGGGATCAAGGGAAGCTTTTTTCACTAGTGTTGTTATGTGCAGCTTTCAGCTAATTCCAGTGCATCTGTCAGCATTTGTGACAACCCTGAAACATCAGTTTATGCTTCTTGTTGTCTCTGGTCCCTCATCCACTATCTCCCACATCCCCTCACTCTACTCCCCAGATGCTTGATCTCAGAAAGGGGAAGTGTCATGCTAACAGTCAGGCATGTAACTTCTTTAATTATAAAGAAAATCAATGTTCCACAATGTGAGTTGGCTGCAGCCCACTGGAGTAGTGACGGGCACTAGCTATCTGATTTTAGCAGAACAAAACAGATATCTTGGCACCCCCATCCTCTGACCATATATAGGCTGAACTAGCCTTTTGGATGATATGGTTGATATCTGTGATCGGTACAGAGCAATTAGAAAACACGGTTGTTATGAAATGACTGTGTCACTGGTGGTGTATAGGACAATCTCAAACTGTACTTTCCCTGGGGGTGTGTCAGTTCACAAGGCTGGAGAGGAGGCAGTGGGTTAGTTTTGAGAAAGGTTCTTACAGGGAGACGTCCAGAGCTCTGAACAGCAATCGTACCATGAGCACACAACTGATTGAGAGCACTCGTTATACCAATCTGAGCACACAGCTCACTGAGCGCACCAATCACATCAGCGTAAGCACACGATGAACTCTCGAAACTGTGACTTGCAGAAGGAAATGAGAAGAGGGCAAGGACTTTGCTCCTGCCGAGGTTGCTTTGGTGTCGTGTGAGCACAGTTCCTGTTTTACAGCTTTAACAATCCTTACATTTCTTTTGTGGTAGCTCCTTAGGAGCACGTTTTTGTACTGTAGGAGGAGCAAACAAATGACTAACTCCATGCAGCCCCCAGCCTGGCTACTAACATGACCATCTGCAGCTACCTGAGACTACCAAATGGTTACACTTTGCTGCTCATCAGGCCTCCTTCACTTCAGTTCCATTCGCTTTTAGCAGCATAGTGCCTCTGATGCAGAGTTGAGCAGCTCTGATTCCATCCAGGAAAGGGCAGGGGTACCAGTGCACACTAGACAGCTCATTACACCAGCCTCCCCTGTGATGCTAGATTTTGTAGGCCTGTTCAGATACGGATGATTTTGCTAACCCTTGTGCCTTGCACTATACTAGCAAAACAGGGAGTGTCACAAGGGAATTCTCCACCCCAAAGTGCCTGGGTCTGTGGGTTTCACTCTCACTTTGCTATTGGACCAAGGCAAAAAAAAGTTGACAAATAGTTTATTCACTGAAAAATTCAGTGCTGGGTCAACTAAAACTATTCAAGAAGTTGGGTCAAATCTGGGAAATAAATTCAGCAGCAAAAAAATGGGAAAAAATGTTTTAAGTCAGATGATTTGTTTTGAAATTTCGGTAGATTTATTTATTTTTAAAAGGGTAAGAATACACCTGAAAGTGAAACGAGCCATTCTGTTTAACCTGTAGGCTCAGCAAATGTAAAGACCAGCTAGTGTAGAACAAATGGCAAAGCCAGCAAGTGGTGATGGGCTGGGAGGGGAATGAGCCAGGAGGTGAGACTGGAAACAGAGCATAAAGGGAACAGTGCAGAAAGTGAAACCAAAGGCTGAACTGCTGACCTGCATGATTTTGGAAAGGGATTTGTTTCTAAGAATAACCTGCTTGTGCAGTGTAGTACAACATGTGCAGCCTCAAACCAAAAAGGCATTTTGGTCTAACAAGTGAAAACTGATATAGTGAGGTTATTATCATCTGAACATGTGAATTGGAAACATGTGCTGAGTGATTAAAGGCATAGGCCTGAGGATAGGCCTATGCCCTGGATGGGGCATCACTCGGAGAAGAGCCACAGTTCGGGAATTGCCATATTTTACCATTGGTTTCACTAGTATTTGCCATGATGGAAACAATGGTGGTCACACCCACTGAAAACTCCCTCTAAGATCATAGCCCTACATACAAGACGTTTGCTTTGGAAGCACCTCTCCGAGGCTCCTGTAAGCATGGTGCTTTATGTATGCTGTCCCATGGCTGGGTTAGAATTTCACTCTGTCTGGAGTTGGACTGAGTGCCAGGAGCAGACTTGATAGGAAGGATTCAACTTGGAAAAAGTGTGCAATCTGAAAGGTGGGCCACTGAATGACGTTCCCTCAATGCCTGCACACTAGGTCAGGTCAGCACACACCCGGGGCTGATGCAGACAATTAACAAACTGTGTGCCAGGAAGTGACCAACAGATAATGTTAAACCTATCAGTGGAGTCAACAGATACAGTACAGTGGAGTGAATGGGGCGGAAGTATTGGTTCAATCCATGTTTATTCTAAATCACTTTCTGCTTTTCTGTTTATAATACACGTAATGCATGTCTTTCGCTAATGGTTTGGAGCTAATAACAGATACACAGTTTTAACTCAGTGGCAATATTTCTTCATGAAGAAATAATAATAAAATTCTTATAATGTGTGTTTGGACTAGGACTGGGTCCAAACACACTAGCCCAAACTTTGCAAAATTCAGAACCAGCCTTTGGTTAAAAATGACTGGATTAAAATAGTGAGTGAGCGTTACTGGGGTGCTCTTAACTAATTAGCATCAGAACAGCTTCCAGTGTTTTCAGTTTGTAACATAATGCATGCATGCTTGCCACAGAAGAAGCAGCAGATTTTAATGTCTGTTGTGGTGAAGCAATACAAGATTTATACAGCCAAGAAGTGAATGTTGGCTGAGGCAAAGCTGATGCACGCTGAACCATGGGGACAAGGAGGAATCAGGGAAACAGTCCTAAGCCCACGTCCAGACTAACCCACGGCATCAGCAGGTTAAAATCGATTGCTCGGGGATCGATATATTGCATCTAGTCTGGACGCGATGTATCGATCCCCGAGCGCGCTTACATCGATTCCGGAACTCCATCAACCCGAACGGAGTTCCGGAATCGACACGGAGAGCAGTGGACATCGATGCTGCGCCGTCCAGATGGGTGAGTACCTCAATTTTAGAAATTCGACTTCAGCTACGTTATTCACGTAGCTGACGTTGCGTATCTAAAATCGATTTTAATACCCTAGTCTGGACGTGGCCTAAGACTGGTTTCAGAGTAACAGCCGTGCTAGTCTGTATCCGGAAACAGTCCTAAGACTGAATGTTTGTGTTATTTACATTCAGATCCCACAAGATGGCCTCATTAAAAAATCCTATGTAGACAAGCAGATACAAGTGTGTATATGAAGATGTTGTGCTGAGAACTGACTATTCCCACCATGAAATTAGCCTTTTTCCCCTGCTTTTAGAACACGCTGCAAATTCCAGATCTATTCATCATTCCAATTTCAGTGACAATTTTTTCCAAGATTTTAAATTTTTTGTTCCTCTTTGGATGGGTCCTGAACAGCTTCCTCTGTGGAGTTGATACTTGAAATTCAAAATGTGAGCTGTGTTGGTTAATTGTGATTAGTCACATAAGTCACATTGTATTGTTTCTGTTCCCTAATTGGATGAATGAAAGTCTTAAAACCAGCCAGGCTTGAAGAAGCCATTGGCGCTTTGAGTCTCTGAGAAGACAATAGGGTTTCTGGGGAGGAAGCAGCTAAGCAGAATCAGAATATTTTAGACATTCTAAACCCTCTCCCCTATACCAATGCTGACCCAAGGCAGCACTGCTAGAACAAATCGGGTTTTGTACAAAATAATTGTAAATGTGTGCATGGTCCTTATTGGGAAGGACTCGGTCAGATCTTTTCCTAGCTTAGTTAACTGCCTCTGGGCCAAAGCTCTAGAATGGGGTTCTGGGCACCTCGTCCCTCTGATATGTCAAGCAATGTCCCAGAGCACATAAAGAATTTTACTTCTATGAGAACAGTTCACATGTGTGAGTTTATAGTCCTTGAGCAGTTCTGTGAATAAAACTCAATTGTTCTAAGGTCTGCAAGCGCAGAGGGGCACTGGACAAAGATGAAGGAAGTTCAGTTTTAGACTTGAGCAAGTGCTAAAGGAAATAGTGTTGCTGCTCCTTCCCGGCTTCTTTTATTCTATTGATTTGGTTTGTGAAGCCTGAATGAACATCAGAAACTCCTGGACTCTCCTCAGATGGCCAGAAATTAAAAGATCAATTTTAAAAGCGTAAACAAACTTTTTGAAGGGGAGAGGAAGCAGAGTTAAAAAACCCCTAGGGCCTAATTCTGCTCTCAGTTCATGGACAAAGACAATGAGGGCTTGGGGGGGTCTTCACTCACCCCCAAAATATTAGGGGTTGCGTTAATAAATATAGAAAACACTGAGTTTGGGACAGAATTTTGCTTTGCTTTGCTTTGAGCTTATGAAAGGTGGACAAATTTAGTTCTGGTACAAAACTACTCATTACAACATTACTATTTAAAACATGAGTAAAAAGAACTTACATATCTGAAAACATTTCAAATAATGATCTTTGCCCTACAGGTCTTGAAATAAATTCTTCTGCAACACCCATACATGTAAAATTATACACCAGTTAAGCTATGATTGTCCCATGGCGATCAAAACCATGTTTTAGTTTCATGTAGAGCATTGAAACTCCATTCATTTACAACATTGGTTGCTGCTACCACCAAAATCAGTTTTATCAATTTTGCCACGTCGGAAAACAGCTGATGTTCAGTTTGGCTGAGCAAACTGAGATATTTCTGAACTGACTTTAATAATCTTTCTGTAAACTGATGGTTGGCTTGTAACAGATGTAGCTGAGTAATCATTTGACCATGGTTAAAAACAGAACCATACACCTGAAGCATTTCTTGAACTTGCATTTTAACTACATTTTAAGTTGCAAGATTTTGAATAATTTTGTAACTTTTTTGTTAAACCTTGATTGTATACTGGGCAGTGTAAAATCAATTACTTCAAAGTAGATCTCCTTATAAAATTCCTTTGCTGGGAACCTGAGCTCACCTGTCCCTATTAGCCTTTCCTTCAGAACTTCTCTCTTTCTTGAAGCTCAGGCATTCTATCTCCAACTGTAAACTTTTCAGATAGATTTGCTCCCAGAATGAATTGTAGCTTCTACCTGATCAGATGGACTGAAATGAATTAAATGTCATTTTCATAAATATAATTTTCACTTGGCCTTCTGTTGCTAAAATGACTGATGCATGCCAAGTTTTGAACAGATTATCTGCCATGCTTAGGACTTGTCAACCTTGTTCAGTACAAAAAGGAATTAAACTTTTCCATTGGAGCTGCTATGCCACCAGTTCAAACACTCATGTCAGGATCTTTCCTTGCATCCTTTGAGGTGCAGAACCTCTCCACCAAAGGGCATTTTTTCAGCTTGTTCAGTATAATGGCCTCACCATCAAGGCTATGTCTACACTGCGCACCTTACAGTGGCACAGCTGTTCTACAACAGCAGTGCCGCTGTAAGGTATGCTGTGTAACTGCTCTTTCTTGGCAGGAAAGAGCGCTCCTGCTGACAAAATAAAATGACCCCCAATGAGGGATGGGAGTTTTGTTGGCGGGAGAGCATCTCCCACCAACAGCGCTGTACACTCCAGTGCTTTTCATCAGTAAAATTTTTGTCAGTCAGGGATGTTTTTTTCACCCTTGATGGACAAAAGTTTTACCGACGAAAGTGCCAGTGTAGATAAAGCCTAAGTCCCTGTCTGGCAAGATAACATATGCTAATTAGTAACCTCATTAGAATCCTCCTCTTTGCTTCTTTCTTCCGAAAATACTGAAAACCCGGTATACAACTGACATTCTTTGTTGTCTTTTGAAAAATATCAGCTGCTTCCCGGTAACACAAAGAAACTGGGTGAGTCTCAAACTTGTCTTGAGCCTTTTTTTCCAATTAGATAATCCAGAATTTGTGAACGCTTCTTCTATGCCCTTAATCAAAAGTAGTTTGTACTTAACAACTGTACAACAGTAGAAACATATTGTGCTGCCATTACAATAATGGAGCCACTAAAAATTCTCAAACCCGGATAAGCAGAAGAATGGCTTGTTTTCCAAAGTTACACAAAAAGAAAGACATAAGTCTTGGTTGATGAGGTGTCTCAGATGTGCAAACAGTACAGGCAGCTGGCATTTGATTTCTGTTGCTGGCAATGGAGGAGACAGCTCAGTACTACAACCAGCAGCAGTTGATCCACTTGTTGTTGGAAGTGTTGTTTGCTCCTTTGTACTGCCATGTTTCAATGATTTCATTTTAGCACTTGGAAACACACTTTGTACACTTCATGCAGCCACTGCTCAGTAAGAATGATATTGGACTGCAGCAGAATGAAAACATACAACAAACTCTGGTGAACTGAGCTGGCCTCGCAGTTTGACATAGTCATTGCTTCTTTGTAGAACAGTCTATTATATGGCAGAATGAAGAAAGGGTGCAGACTACACCTCATCTCTTGGTACTTCAGAGACAAGGAGAAGACTACAAATAAAATGGCAGCTGGAGGCCTTTTGACTCCAAGCATGACTGGATTCATGCCAAAGAATCATGGGCTCCATGATGTCTGGTCACCTCTTCCCTTTGTGTACAGAGCACATGGAACTAGTGTAGGCAGGGGAGTAGCGGTGGTAGAGAAGACCCGGTCAGGAGGCACTGGGAATCAGCTCCAGCGGAGTGGCAGCTGGGCTAGACCTATCCTAGGTCTTCTCAGAGAGAGGGGATCTGACATTGGCCACAGAGACAGAAAAAGAGGCTCAGTAATCCTGCTGAGAAAAGGAGGGACTCAGACAGCCTGGCTGAAGGAGGAGCAGGAGAAACACAGCTGAGCATCACCCAGGCACACAGAATTCCCTGTCACACAGGAAGAGGGCACCTGCTTGCTGAGCTGTTTTCCAGCCAGGGAAGAAAGGAGCCAGAGCCTGCTGCAGGAGAGACCCTCAACCCAGCCCTGGTCACTGAGAGCCAGCTGAGACTTCAAGCAGCCCACACAATCAAAGGACTGCACCCCCTCCTGGACTGAAGAGCAAACTGTGAATTATCAGGGACTGGCCCAGCTACAATGAGAGTATCAAAAACAATCTTCAACAGCTGTTATCTTAATAATATTTACATCTAGTTGCACCCAAATAAAAAAAGTTGTCTACACCTCTGCAATTGCATCAGTCCTCCCCCACCCCCTCGCAAGGAATTCCACTACTTTTGGTGCTGTTACTCCTTATTTACACTGGAGAGAGAGGAGAATCATGCCACAAATGCTGATAACACAGTTAGAAAGCAGAAATGTGCCTGTAGAATCTGATTGGCTAACACTATTTCAGCCTTCCCACCTCTGTTGATCTCTAAGGGAAAAGCTGTAGAAATGTCTCGACACATCGCATGACTCTAAAAGCATTATATCACAGCCAGGTGTCATTATTGCTGCTGTTGTTTTGATTGTTATTATTTTCAGCCAGTCATGAACCAGGCTTTTTTTCCTGTAAATATTAGCTGCAATGCTACGGTTCAGAAGTGTTTGTGAATTTAGTTTCTCTTCTTACGTCCATCTGTTCAAACATATTTTTGGCATTTATGTGACTGTTGCTGGAATACTGTGTCCATTTCTGGCAGCTACAAATCAAGGAGGGTGTTGGTAAATTGGAGAGTGTTCAGAGAAGAGCCACAAGAATGATTAAAGGATTAGAAAACCTGCCTTATACTGAAAGACTCAAAGATCTCAATCTATTTAGCTTAACAAAGAGAACGTTAAGAGGTGACTTGATCACAGTCTATAAGTACCTACATGAGGAACAAATGTTTAATAGCAGGCTCTTCACTCTAAAAAGAAAATGTATAACCCCATCCAATGGCTAGAAGATAAAGCTACACAAATTCAGACTGGAAATAAGGCATACATTTTTAACAGTGACCATAATTCATTGTTGGAACAATTTAGCAAGGGTCATGGTGGATTCTCCATGACTGGCAATTTTTAAATCAAGACTGACTGTTTTCCTAAAAGATCTGCTGTAGTTCCAAACCAATTCTTTATGAGAAATTCTCTGGCCCATGTTATACAGAAGGTCAGACTAGATCATCACAATTGTCCCTTCTGGCTTTAGAATCTAAGAACACCTGTTTCAAATGTGTAGAACTGTTTGTTGTCTGTCCTATGCCAAGTGTATTAGCAATCAATTGGATGTATCTGTTTAAAGCATTGCAGTGAGATATGCTATTTTAAGGCATTTCTCCATCAGGTCATGCGGAACGGAGAGCCTACCCTTTTGGATATTTCACACTTGGTACTTATCTGTATTCACTCTGATATTTTGTCTAATACAAAATGTGGGGATTAGCTTTCATTTCACTTTCACGATTTACATTTCATTTAAATGTAGCCGCCATAACAGTCTGTATGAGATCGTGTCCATATGTTCCTAATACATTGTATATGCCGTGATATCGATGTTATGCAGTAGACGTCCATGCATGGAGACACAGAAAGCCTGATAATGTGAGGTGCTTGTGTGGACAAGCTGGTTCTGCAATCAAAGAAGGCCAGCTTGCTTCTGATTCATTAAGCAGCTTTGAATAGCATTTGCTCTTCAGCTATGATAACACTCTGCAGAAAGCCTTTTCAGCTGCCTTGCTGTGTGTTCAAAAAGTATTTTTGTTTCTGAAGTGTCTCTAAATTAAACTCCCTCCCTGTGTTTCCTAAATCCCCAGGGGTGAGGTTATGGTGTAAGTACTTCCTGAGATGAACAGAATTCTTTACTTGACAGCCAGCATTTCAGATCTGGAGACTCTCAGCCATGAATGACATGGGGACTGTATTTTTTTTCTTCATACCATTTTATTTCTGATTGTTAACTGAGAATAATTCAGGTATGAAAACCCGGGGAGAGTACATTCACAGTTAGAAACCTGAAAAGTGAAAAAGATTAATGACAGATAATGTTTCTCATTTAATGTTGCAACACAGGCCAAGAATACCAATCCTTCCCTAAAGATGGTCCTCAGGATCATTTCTTATTGACTAGAACCACTCTGGAACCTAAATGTAATTTAATTTTAGCAGATAGAGGTATCCTCTATGATAAGCATTATTTTCACATGCAGAAATGTTTGCTTTATACAGACTGAACACATTAAGGTAACAGGATCTTTCTCAGATAGATATATAGAGAGAGAAACTTTGAAACCTAGTGCTAAAAAGCATGTATAAGTGATAAATTTATTGTTATTATTATTAGTGGAATGTCTGAGGTTCCATTCAGCTGCATATACAAAATCTCAGAAGTTCATTGGTCTAGAAATATCAGAAGAACAGACCTATAGTATTTCCTAGTTCTAGCTATGGTGGAAAAACAAGATGAATGCCCTTCCCAGATGTACCTAAAGGGTTAAAACAACGAGAAGTCCTTGTGGCACCTTAGAGACTAAAAAACTTATTTGGGCATAAGTTTTCATGGGCTATAACCCACTTCATCAGATGCATGGAGTGAAAAATACAGTAGGCAGGTATAAATATACAGCACATGAAAAGATGGGAGTTGCCTTACCTATCGGGAGGCCAGTGTTAACGAGGCCAATTCAATTAGGGTGGATGCAGCCCATACTCAACAGTTGACAAGAAGGTGTGAGTATCAACAGAGGGGGAAAAAATGTTGTAGCCACTCCCAGTCTTTATTCAGGCCTAATTTGATGGTGTCAAGTTTGCAAATTAATTCCAGTTCTGCAATTTCTCGTTGAAGTCTGCTTTTGAAGTTTTTTTGTTGAAGAATGGCCACTTTTACGTCTATTATTGAGTGTCCAGGGAGATTGAAGTGCTCTCCTACTGGTTTTTGAATGTTACAGTTCTTGATGTTTGATTTATATCCATTTATTTGTTTGCATAGACTGTCCGGTTTGGCCAATGTACCTGGCAGAGGGGCATTGCTGTGATAGATATGCAGGTGAACGAGCCGCTGATGGTGTGGCTGATGTGGTTAGGTTCTATGATGGTGTCCCTTGAATAGATATAGACAGAGCTAAAGCATTAATTACTTCTTACCTCCACCCCGTGCTTCCCCTTTTATCCCTGGCCTCTACTTCTCCCCTTTCTTTTAATTTCCCCCCGTCCTGTCCACAAGAGAAGTGCTAGTTTCTGCCTCCTGCAGGCCAGGCCATGATCCCTATGCAGGATGACAGCTGGCAATGTGCCAGAGAGCATGGGGGCTGCACAGTCATTTCTTCACCCAGCTGGCAGAGAGTGGCCCTGACACTGACCTCTTGTCAACAAACACAGCCCTGTACAGATTGTGCCCCAGACACGGTGATTTCCATCATTTTGATGACTAGAAGAGGTGTGGCTAAATGCCCTGGACTGCTGGGAAAATCCCACCCATCCTTTCTTATACATATATCATTTCCTGGTAAAACAGAGTCTCTTGAAACACTTTTCTCCCCTAAATCATTTGTTACAATGCCTGATGGGGCTGAATGTTTAAATATTTGGTTTAATAGCTGGATCCCTGACGGGAGCACTGGACCAGGCCTGCATTTTTCCCCTTTACAGTACCACAGACAGGCAGTGGACATCTCAGCAGATGATTTCACTCACTGGGCCTATAGGCTCTTTCCTATTCACATGGCTGCCTTTGGAGAAGGGAAACAACAGCTTCTGTCCTGACAGGATTTCATAAATCACAGCCTGCCCCTAACTGTCACATGCTCATTACTGCAAACAATCACCTTCCAACTCACTCAGAGACCCATTCCTTCTGGCCCCGTGGGGAATTCAGCAGATCAGGAAGGCTATATTGTTTTAATTTCAACAACACAAGCAGACCCTCTCCACCACTGCATGGGAGAGAAATGTAGATACACTGTAATGTGACTGAAAATAGCCCATACTCTGAAAAAGACAAGATTAACAGTTAAAGGGAAATTAATGAAAGGTCACTTGGGCAGTAATTGTTGAAGCATACCCCAGCACTGCATCACACACTTCTCAGTCCCATTCGACAGCGACTCAGCCCGGGAGCTCCAGCACTTATCTCTGTTTTATACTTTATGAAAAATTGATTGACCCCTTTGGCCCATGAAGTTGCATAAACTCAGAAATAAAATGTTGTTTATGGGCAGCTTTGTCTTCCCCTATCAGCAGGGGCCAGTTTTATAAGAACAGGGCATCAGTTCCTAATACTACAAAGTACCTGCATATTTGAGATGGTGAACTGAAGTCTTCTGTTATTATCTTAGCTGGAAAGATTCCTAAAGTTAAATAGAAACAGCAGGGAGCATTTTCCATTCTTTCTGCCTTCACCCAGCCCCCTGTGCTGTCTTGGAAGCTTAGAAGGAATGGGCCAGGCCGCATCCTGGACTGCTACCAAGATATGCCATGAATATAGAGACCCAAGCGGGTGGGATGGTAAGAGCCATTCCCCTGTCCTTCCCCCTGAAATCCCTCTGCTTGTGGTGCTGAGATGTGCTGGGACTCCCACACCAAGAGGGCTCAGTGCCCAGGTGAGCCACCCTGCAGACTCCACCTAGCACAGCAGATGTCTATTGCCAGCGTCTTTGTCCACCGGTTCCCTCAGAGAGTTCCCACCAAACCTAGGGTTGCCAACTTTCTAATTGCACAAAACTGAACACCCTGCCCCGCCCTTCCCCTTCCCCAAGGCCCCACCCCTGCCCTGCCCCTTCTCTAAGGCCCTGCCTCCAGCTCTCTCCATCCCCTCTCCCTCTGTTGCTTGCTCTCCACCACTCTCACTCACTCGCTCATTTTCACCAGACTGGGGTAGAGGGTTGGGTGCGGCAGGGTGAGGGCTCTGGCAGGGGGGTTGGGCTCTGGGACGGGGACAGGGGTGAGGGGTTTGGGGTGCAGAAGGGGGCTCCAGGCTCGGGCAGGGAGTTAGGGTATGGGGGGTGAGGGCTCTGGCTGGGGGTACGGTTCTGGGGTGAGGTCAAGGATGAAGGGTTTGGGATGCAGGAGGGGGTTTGGGCTCTGGGAGGGAGATTGGGTGCAGGAAGGGGCTCAGGGCTGGGGCTTGGGGTGCAGGAGGAGATGAGGGGTGCAGGCTCTGGAAGGGAGTTTGGGTGCAGGAGTGGGATCAGGGCTGGGGCTTGGGGCGCAGGATGAAGAAAGGGATGTAAGCTCCAGGCAGCTCTCACCTTGGGTGACTCCGCACAAGCAGCAACATGTCCTTTAGCTCCTAGGCGGAGGTGTGGCCAGGCAGTTCCTGGCCAATGGAAGCTGTGGAGCTGGCACTTGAAGCAGGGCTGGGGCAGCACATGTAGCCCCCAGGCCATTCCTCCACCTAGGAGCCAAGGGACACGTTGAGGCTTCTAGAGAGCCACATGGAGCCAGGTAGGGAGCTTGCCAGCTTTGTGCCAACTGGACTTTTAATGGCCCAGTTAGCGATGCTGACCGGAGCTGCCAGGGTCCCGTTCTTACCTGGCATTCCAATTGAAAACCGGACACCTGGCAACCCTAACCGAACCCCAGGCAGCATCAGTGGAAGCACTCTTTATCCCCCTCTGCTCAGATCAGCCTGGGAGAGACTAGCTTAGCTCTGGTGCTCCCACATAATTACCCCAGTGTGATAAATGCACAGTTACCGCTGGATTTGGAAGCTAACATATGCAATGCCAGCCTGTGAGCATAACCCTGAGCCTCAGGTGGCTGTGTCATCTCTGTGTTCTGCCAGCAGCATCAGTTAGAGCACATCTCTAACAGCCCCATCCTGCAAGGTGCTGAGCACCTCAGCTCCCACTGATTTCAACTGCACCATTCAGGATCAGGCCTCTGCTGCCTACTGGAATGCAGATACACTTTCTGGAGCTGCTTTCTCCTGTCCTGGGGCTGATCCCAGGCCCACCAAAGTCATTGGGAGCCTTTCCACTGACTTTAATAGGCTTTGGCTCTGGCCTTTTGTCAGGCCCATCCAAGCAGACATCTAGAGTTAGGTAATCTGACCTGAAATGACCTCAGGAACTGGGAACACCCTCAGCCTTGGTAGCTTCTCTGCCTTCCTTTCTAATGCACTTTTCCTGGTACCACCAGGCTGAATTGTGCTATGCAGGCGCAGCTCTTTAGAAGGGTCAGTGCAGTGCACACAACCCCGGGAGAGCTTGGGGAGGAACTGCACCTCATGCACAGGGCAAACCTCAGGGAGACATTGCACCCCCTCTGTGCTTATGCAGGGATAAGGCTCATTCTGGCCCATGCAATCTCTTGGCCCTCCTTCTTGTGTATTTCTTTCCATCTCCATATGGCTGGTCTCAGGGGTCTTCATGTGGCCAGAGCAGCTCTGGCTGAATCCCTTGTGTAACTTGTGTGACGCTGCCCCTGCCTCACTCCCATGCGGAAAAGTCACCGGACCATCCCCAGCTTTTCTAATAAAACAGAAGCATTTGCTCTGCTGCCAAAGTCACCCCCGACATACAGAGCCTGGCTGCCGCTCCCCTTTATCGTAATGTATTCACAGGATTTCCTTGAGGATTGCTCTGCCTCTCTAGAATGCTCTTCAGCTGAAGGGAGAAAGGCTGCCTCCGACTCTTCCCGTGAAGCATGTGCTCTGTCTCAGGGAGATGGATTCTGTCTGACAGATTTAAATAAAGAAAGAAGTGACTTCCTCTCTAAGACTGTCTTTCATCCTGACACTCTGGAGCCAAACTCGGGCTCTGGAAAGAGCCTTGTGGTTTTCTTTTATTCATTTAGTTCCAGAGCCACAGGGTCACATGACCAGAGGGCTGGGGCACTGCATGGAGTCAACTTTTTTAAAACAGTTTTTGTTTTCCAAAACAAAGAGTGTTAAAACCTACAGCAACCTAACGCAACTATGTAGTACTGGGGGGCTGCCGTCGGCACTTGGACTTGGGAAATAGCAATGCCAGGCCTACGAATTGCAGTAATTGCAGCTTGGGAACTTGGTCAAACTTCTTATTTCAGCTCCAATAGATCAGACCTTGGGCCCCTGCTTGGGGCTTTCTCTGAGACCTACACTGGAATCTTGTCCAAAGCTTGGGACTGTTCAAGAGCCTGGGTTTGGCCCAGCTCTAAAAGTAAAATTGCTGTGCCATACTCAGGGTCATGGGTGGACTGGGAGGGTGAAATTCCTCCCCAGGCAGACAGCCAGGGTTTACATGCCACTGAAGTCACCCCGAAGGACTGATGGAAAAAGTAGCAGAGCCCAGCAAGGAAAGGCAAGAACCATGTCAAGCAATGTGTTTGGGGGAGGTGAATGGATCAGTGTTCATGTCGTGCTCCCTATCAGTACCCAGGCCAAGCCGAGGAAGCTAATGCTACAACCAGGGATCAAATTCAGTGATTCATCCTAGTCATGTGCCGCATGTTGCACATACGCTAAGATGGGTTTTGCTTCCCACCCTACTTATGGAAAAGTGACATCCAACATCAGCTGACTTTGCCTGATTTTCAGGTGATGAAGGAACCTCCAGGGAAGCTCTAGAGGAATTTGCACACAATTGGCAGGCCCAAGTGCTCAGCGGGCAGCTATAACTGGATATGTACCACAGGAGACAGCCGGAGCAAGACAAGGAAGATGCCTGCAGAGCTAGGATGCAACGTGTCACAAAAGAGCCAAGAACATGGACTGCTGGATGGCCACACAGGAAAGCTTTTCTAAACCACTGGTTTAACAAGAAATTCAATGTGCATTTGTAACCTTGCCAAGATAGCTCCAAATGCCAGGCACAGCTGTAGGAATGAGGGACCCAACACCAATGTGCACCAGGTAAATGGTTCTAGATACGCTCTTACAGAACCTTTCGCTTACAGGTCTGATGGTGGGTGAAAGACATTCCCACCTGTTCAATGGCCTTTGTGAGAGAACCTAGTGGGCTTCACAGAGCTCCAGTGAGCTGGTGCCTAGAGCACACAAACCATCATCGCACTTGGTGCTGTTTATATTTTCCATCCCATTGGTAGGTTCCAGAGAGAAGCTGAGGTTTGAGTGGCCCCGGGGACACAAGCAGGGACAGCAGATGGCTTAGAAAACTACACGCCCTCCTGCACTGACCCAGACATCGCTGGGTCTAGTTCAAAACATAACAATCTTCTGGCCCATGAGGAAGCCTCTGGCAGAAATGAGCCCAGTGCTCTAGGAGCTCATCCCTGGGGCATGAAGAGGAGGAGAAAGGTGGTTGGTGTCTTTTGCAGCTGGCTTCCACCAGCTCCCTGTACTCTAAGCCCCATCTTTTTTGGGTTCACCCACCGTGGGTCCAACTGCTTCCCTCCCTATTGCGGGTTCCCTTCCAGGGAGGGCTGGGGCACAGAGCAGAATGCAGAAGCTGGCCTTGCTGTTATTTGTGTTGTACCTGTTTTGTGGGTAACAGGAGGATTTCAGACGCCAGCACTGTCATTCCAGCACCTTCCACCAGCAATAAATTCTCTCCAAAATAAAGGAAAGTGATCCAGCTCCATTGTTACACATAAACCCCGGAGTTATACAATGTCCTGCAAACATCAGATAAAACAATAACTCAGAAAAGGTCATAACAACACCAGCCATGTCAGGAATAGCAGCTACAAGTAGCGGCCAGCGACTGATTCAGTCTAAGACTAAAGAGATGAAAAGATAGAAATGCTGCTGGCTTTAATCCTTTTGTAGTGTGCTCCAAGCAGCTGTCAACTGCTGAAAATTCCAATGACCAGGACCTCCCAAAGGGAAATAAAACCTTTGGAATGACCAGCTTCAAGAAAACACCAGATCTGAGATGATGCAACGATGGGGAAAACATGAGTAAATTCAGAAGATAAGTTGGTGCTTTGCCAAGCAATGTCTTCCAGATAAGCCTGTACCAGTGCTTCAAAGTCATGTACTTAACGAGAAATAATTCATTAGATTATATAAATCACTGGGATGGACACGGAAAGGAGTAATAAATGAATAAATCAATTAGTCAATAATAAAACTCTCTAGGGAAGTGATCTTTAGAGAAGGATGAATTTTTCGTAAACAACGTCTCCAATGAATTAGACACAAATGAGCCCTCTTTTAATATCTTCTATGCTGTTCTCCCCATCTTATTCTCATACAAACAGTCCCAGAAATATTTGTCCTTTTCTACAGTCACTGCAATTACAAATCGGACAGGACTTCTAGACCAGTGGTACGCAAACTGGGTGGTGCCCCCTTCTGGGGGGGCACAAGAGGTTCGGGGGGGGCACAATGAAACTTGGATCCTGCGGGTCCTGAAGGACCTGCTGCCATAGTAGCAGAAGTGGGATAAAAATGGAGTAGGTATTGCGTGGTGGGACGAGAGCAGGATTAAAACAAATAATTCTTCCACGCTGCAAACGACATGAACGCTCTGGCCAGCAGCTGCTGCTCTCTGGCCTCCCAGCTCTGAAGGCAGCGCTGCCACGAGCAGAAGGGCAGAAATGGAAGAGGAAAGGGATAGCTCAGTGTTGAGCATTAGCCTGCTAAACCCAGGGTTGTGAGCTCAATCCTTGAGGGGGCCATCTGAGGATTTAGTTTGGGATTGGTCCTGCTTTGAGCAGGGGGTTGGACTAGATGACCTCCTGAGGTCCCTTCCAACCCTAATATTCTATTTTTTTAAAAATCCATGAATATTAAGGGGGTCACAACTGGAAGAGTTTGTGCACCACTCTTCTAGACCATGTCTAGGAGCTGCAGAGGATTATTACCTACAGCACATGATGCAATTTTACATGTCTCAAGCCCTGGTACTTCCAGTCCTCCCCTCAGAAGACTGTACCCAAGATTGGGAGATTTCAAAAATTCTAAAAGGCCCTGATGCTCAGCCCATATTTTCTTTTCCTTAATTTCTTCCCTCTCTCCAAGCCAAACCCACCTGGACCTCCTTACCCAATGACTCTCACTCGCTCTTTGGAGTTTGCTGCCTTCCGATACGTATAGACACAGATCATGTCACTCTCTGTCATTGCTTCACTCTTCATTCTTAGTGCTCAGGTCTCTCCTCTCCTGTTGTTCAGTTGCCCCCTCTCCAATGCAGGAGGGTGGTTCAGTGCAAGGGCTCAACCTGTGTTGCTAGTATTTGATGGAGTACTCACTGACCTTCCAAGTGAGTATATTCATGGTGTGCACCCTTCCAGCTCCTCTCAGACTCTGTCTGTCATCCCAGAGGCAAAGCAGCCATCTTTAGAACATCGAGATGGGCACAGAGCTGGGGCAGTGGCCTTGTCCTTGCTGCCGAGATGGTAAAACAACAGGCCAGCCTTCTCATGTTGGGAGCCATGCTGGGAAAGCGTTAAACCTTCCAGTGCAGAGATGAGCCTGAGCTGCACAGTCCCCTCTCCTTCAGAGCGGGATGGCACCTGGGCTCTGGATTTGGGCCCATCTATTATACTGACTCCTTTAGGTACTGAGGTGCCCTCCTCTGGTCCCCGCATTCTAGATATGGTGTCAGCCATGCTGCATGGACAAGAGTTCCCCACCTGCTCCTGGACATGGTGAACCAGCTCCACATTGCCCCTGTCCCAACCGCACACTGGTTTAACTCCTTTGACGTCGGTGTTGTCACTCCCGACTCACACCAGAGTAAGGGAGTTCAGAATCGGGGCTGATGCCTCCCCATGCACAGCCCAAAACCACACTGGCTTTTTTTGCTGCCATATTTCACTGAAAACTCATCACTAATTTCCTGCCCACTCTCCATCTGCTGCTTAGTATAAACTAACTAAACATGTCCTCTTGCTAGCTCCTGGGGTTCTGCTTTGGACACAGAATTTAAGTGATTTCAGGCAATGTTTGAGGCTCAGGAACGCATGTGCTGTTTCCCTGCAGGCTGCCAGAGCAGGTTCCATCCTGCTGCTCCTTTATTATTTATCTGGCTGCCATGGCCAGAAACCCCATGAGTTTGGAGGCATTCCTGAGAAATCCCTCCGAAGTGGCATCTCCCTCCAAGTGCCTGAGGTCAGCCAGTTACAACATGCACACGTCCTACTGTGAGCAGTGAAGAGGTGTCCCTAACCTGCCTCCATAGAGAACAGCCAAGCAGAATATGCCACTTACTGTATCATGGCACTGTCGTCAGGCTTTCTTCAGTGTTTGTCATGTTTGACCTTGAGCCTCCCCTTATAGCCATTCCACCTCTGGAATTCTGTATGGGCGGGATCCTTGCTTCCTAGCAGAGTGCAGAACTCTTAGTCCAGGCCTCAATCATCTCAGACTTCGGTTAGTACCACAGCTTGGCTCTGGGGCTCCTGATATCAGCTTCTTCTTTATTGTATTCTAAAACTAGACTCGGATGCCAGAGCCAAACATTGTCTCCAAGGGGCACTGGCTTCCCCTCAGCGATTGTATTGATCTTAATGGATTCCAGATTTATCAGGCAGCTACAACTGATATTGCTACCCTAGACACTCTATTATCCACAGGACCCACTGCAAGATCTGGGTAATGAAAGCTTGACTGAGCAGTGCCTTATAGAATCAGTACTCAGGAGTGGTAGTGAAAACCTGCTAATTTTCTATTGGATATATTGGTTACCCCCTTGTCCTCCCCCATCCTTGTGTTGGACATGCCCTGAATTCTGCAGACACCAAGGTTAGTTAACTGCAGGGCTTACTGAGTAATCGGAGACAATCAGTAAGTTTCCAGCCGCTACCACTGTGCACATCAACGCCTGGAAAAATAAACCAGAAACAAAGAACTGAAAGCTTTGCAATGTGGTTCTAGTCTGCGCAGTGACTCTGTGAAGCAGGCATTATGCGGGGCGTTTTCTATCAGTTAGGCTCTCTGCTGAGCTCTAGTGAGCATGGCCCACTGTAAGGGAGCTGTTTATATCTATCTGCCTCATCCTCCATCACAGCCCTGACCCCCTGCGCAGCTTAGAGCAGCTACAAGGGGCTCAGCTAGCAACCCTGGCCACCCCTCAGTGCACCACCTAGAGCAGGGCCAGCTGGAGCTGTGGCATAGAAGCCAGGGTGCAGCTGTGTGCCCAGTATGAGGGCTAGTGCAGGAGGGTGGAGGAGGGCAGTGAATCTGACCCAACGAGTCCATAGTCAGTGAACTCAGCTGACACATTGAAAGATGTTTGCTCTGTCAGATTAATAAGAATGAGACTTTTCAGGTTGGAAAAAAGACGACTAAGGGGCAGGGGGGATATGATAGAGGTCTATAAAATCATGGCTGGTGTGAAGAAAGTAAATAAGGAAGTGTTATTTACTCCTTCTCATAACTAGAGGCCATCAAATGAAATTAATAGACAGAAGGTTTAAAACAAAGAAAAGGAAGTATTTTTTCACACAACACAGAGTCAACCTGTGGAATTCCTTGCCAGTGGATGTTGGGAAGTCCAAGACTATAACAGGGTTCAAAAAAGAACTAGATAAATTCATGGAGGATATGTCCATCAATGGCTATGAGCCAGGATGGGCAGGGATGGTTTCCCTAGCCTCTGTTGCCAGAAGTCAGGAATGAGTGATGGGATGGATCACTTGATGATTACCTGTTCTGTTCATTCCCTCTGGGGCACTTGGCATTGGCCACTGTCAGAAGACAGGCTACTGGGGTAGATGGACCTTTGGTCTGACCCAGTTTGGCCGTTCTTATGTCAGAACCACAAACTCAGCCTGGGCTCGAGGAGTCACACGAGGCTCCTTCCACCTTGCCTATTGCCAACAGTAACAAAGACTCTTCAGGACATCTTGGCCCTTCGTGACACCAGTGCCAACTCCTGCCCTCAGGGGTTGTCTATAGGAACAGAGAGGGCGTGGCAGGGTGGGGGGTAAATCTACCCTGCATTAGCCTGCCATTAAGTATCTGTATGGAGCCTGCTGCGATTCAGTGAAAGTTCCTGGGAGTACTTTTATCTGCTCCCATTGCACAGCGCCATGGATCAAAGCACACTGCAGAACTTTTATTGCTGGTAGTAGGGTCTGCACAGAGGGTTAGACTTCGGCAGGCTGATGTGAGGTAGATAATAGATGTATATCCCAGCCTGCCATGCACTCACTGATCACTTAGGCAAGCTCTGAGTACCCCAGGTGTGACCCCATTGCCCTCAGTGTGCCCAAAGGGTGATGGGAATAGGACTTCACTCAGGTGGGCCTGACTGAAGCAAACAGTTCTGTTGATGAGACACAAGAAGGAACAGACCCAGCGCCCTCCCTCTGAGTTGTGTGGGCCATGCAGGGTGAATCGGAGTGAAATGCACTGAAACTGTATTTCTGTCCTGGCAAACAGAGCCATTTTTAAAGTACTCACTTTAAAACAGCATTTTAAGAAAATGTATTATTAAAGCATTTTATTAAACAACATACATTTTCTTTCCCCACTATGGGTGATGAGCTGAGCCCTCTCTAAATCTTCTATTCACTCCTGAAATCAGACAATGGAATTCCATTAACTGGGGAGGTGGGGGTGGAGGGTGGATTCCATGCAAAACCTTTTTACCAAAACCTTTGGATTTCAGACTGACTTCTTATGTTGGCAGGACCTGGAGGCTTCTTGGCTGCAAAGCATCTGGTGCTATGTCACAGACAGATACAGGAGTAGACAGGCTATTATTCTGAGCAGGTGGCAATTCTTGCATTTCTAGGTAGGTTCCCATAGATCAGCTGCTGCTGAACATTCCTGGAGAATCCAGAACAGTTCTACTTGTTACACGGTGATTGGTACTAGATCTACATTAATGCTCCAGTGGCATCAATACTTCATTGGTGGAGGATGGTGGCACAGCAGGTGAAGTGGAGGGCCAGCAATGAAAAAACAGGAAAGAACTCATGACAGTTTTCCCATGAGAGAGTGAAATCCAAAAGGAACAAAGCTGGAGAGATGGCCTGAAATCTGGGGCTTTGTTCCCTTGCAATCAGGCTAATTGCCAAGACATCTGAGATGAGCAGTGCACCCATGAGCAGGTGACTATAGCTGTGAGTACAGGATGTGATTCTACATATTTAAATAGGATCATCCCGCATCTTGCATTGATTTGGATTTGGCAGCTCAAATGGTGCAGATTACATCTGACTATTGGTCATTACCTGAGGCTTTTAGAAGTCCTCTCACTTCTCTGCACCTGTTGTGGAAAACGGACCTATCTCCAGGCCTGGCCATGTAGATCACTGGATCCCAGTAAGTCTCAGATTTTTCCTAGGGAGAATACTCTGCTGTTGAAATCTCGCTGTACTGATGACGTGATATCCCCATGCACCACCCACAGAGAACACTCCTGTACCCAGAGGGCTAGTGATCATGACCAAGACTGAAGGAGTATTGAAGAAAACTGTGTTTCAAGTCAGCTCAATGGCAGGAGAGAGACTTTTCCAAGTCTTAAAGTATGACTATAAGGGAGTCAGAGAAAGCTTTTTCCTCCCTTTCTTTGCAGGCAGTTAACCTGGCGGGGGGTTGATGGCTTAACTGACTCTGGTAGCCTCTACACAGACACAGTCACTCATGGAGCATTGTCTGGTTTTGGGGTAATCAGTGTGGGCTTGGAGAGAACAAACATGCTGTATTCTCAGAAGGAATTCCAGCCACTTCACTCAGCGAGATTCTAGAGGTGCTGTGGAACTTCTGACCAGTAGCTGGAGCCCAGACCCCAGGACCCAGCGAAGAGCAAAGTACTTTTGTATTAGTCCTTGGCGAGTCCCGTTCCAAGCCACCTAACTAATGAGGCTGCTGCTCTATGTAATAGGCACCCCCAGGACATTTTTCAGGCTGTTCAGTCAAACCTTCCCTTTGCCTAATTTCACTGCATCCCTCCTAGTCACGGCGTGGGCTTTTTGGAATACGCCAAATAATCCTTCTCTACCACTGTAATGTTGTATCACTGAAATCACATTGGAAGCATCTGCAGTCCCAGCCTGAAAGGGTGGCTTCCTGCTGCACCTGTGTATTATGTAAAGTGCTGGAGTTTTTGCCAGCCCTGCTCCATAGGGACAGATCTGCAGCGGGAGAAGATACACCGTACTCTCTACCAGGCTTGTGTGCACTCTTCTGGGGTTTGCTCTGCTGCTGGCACAGTTATTTCTCACAAGTTTTACAGGGATTGATAAAGTCATACTGCTGGATGAAAGAGCATAAATATACCAAACTTAAACATGAGATTGAGAAGCTGAAGTCAGGACATAAATAACGGCACTCTCACTTTCATGTTTATCATACAATTGCAACAGCACCATATTTGGAATAAATATTCTAATATTTGAATGCAACATGTGACTGGAGTTGATGTGTTGTTATGTTTTGAGTAAATACTCTGGAATTTTAATATTTCAGAGACCCCGTATTCTCATCTTCCCCAGAAATGAGGCTGAACTGGGAAGTTTGGATGCTTTGGAGGCTGTATTTTGTATTTCTGAGAACCCAGAGTCCCCCATTTGAACGTAGCTCATTGTAGTTATTGAGTCATCCTGACTGCATCTCCATGTGCGGGGCCTGGATGTGAGTGGGCCTGAAAGACCAGCTCTTCCCAGCCCCGCACACAAACGCTCACTCAGGCACAGCCTGTGGATTTTGTGGGTGGGACTTGCACAAGCTTGCAGAGAGGAAGTACCATGCTGCTGGCCTGGTGCCCCCTCTCCGCATGCCTCAGGCAGGCTGGTGCCCAAGGCTGCTCATGTTGCTGGAGGGAACAGTGTGACCTTTTCTGTGATAGAGGCAAGATACCCATGCCAGGAAATGTCCTCCCTGCAAATGTTGCTCTTAGGAGGTCTCCACTCAGTGTCACTGGGTAAGTTCTGTCCCTGGCTTTCAGAAACCAGAGGTCCCTATACAAGGTGACTTTTGCTGGGGAAATGTGGTGTTACAAAGTACCATTGCCAGTGACATTCCGTGTTTTAGCTCCTTCTCTCACTCTCACTCAGGGCTGGCACAACTCATTAGGCGACCTAGGTGGTCACCTAGGGCGCTAACATTTGGGGGGCGGTGACCACAGCAACCAGATCTTCAGCTGCCCCGGTTGTCGGCGGTATTTCAGGGGCGAGACCTTCCGCCGCCTCTGTCGGGGGGCAGCATTTCAGGGGCGGGACCTTCCGCCACCTCTGTTGGGGGTGGCATTTTGGGGGCGGGACCTTCCACCGCTTCTGTCGGGGGCAGCATTTCGGAGGCGGGATCTTCCGCCGCCTAGGTCAGCAAAAAAGCTGGTGGCGCTCCTGCTCTCCCTCTCCTCTTGGCAAAGGATACTTCTAAAACATGAGCTCTGCAATTCATTTCCTTCTCTCTATTGCCTCAGAAATGTTGGTCAACAGGGCAAATAATTAGCTTCTGGCCTATGTTTCCAGAGCATGCTGTGGACTGTGCATTAGATGGCATTGCAGGCTGACTCCCTGTCGTAAACAGATAGCTAAGGGTTAATGTTCTTTTACCTGTAAAGGGTTAATAAAGGGAACCAAACACCTGACCAGAGGACCAATCAGGAAACAAGACTTTTTCAGATCTGGGTGGAAGGAAGTTTTGGGTGTGAGTTCTTTGTTCTTTGTCTTGGTTCGGTGACCCTCTTGGCTCTGAGAGTGATCTTTCTATCTCCAGGCTTTCTAATCTTCTGTTTCCAAGTTGTAAGTACAAGAATAGTAAGACAATAGGTTTATATTGTTTTTTTGTATTTACACGTGTGTAGTTGCTGGAATGTGTTAAATTGTATTCTTTTTGGATACGGCTGTTTATTCATTTTTTCTGTTAAGCAATTGACCCTGTATATTGTCACCTTGATACAGAGACCATTTTATGTCTTTTTCTTTCTTTTTATATAAAGCTTTTTTTTAAAGACCTGTTTAAGTGTTTTTCACTGGTTAAGGCTAAGAAACGAAAGGAGGGGAAAGTCTGTGTTGGATTTACTAAGCCTGACTTTGCATACCCTCTGGGTGAGGTGGGAGAGAGATTTGATCTCTCGGTAATTGTGTTTCAATGACTTGAAGCAGGGAATCTCCTAGGGAATACAGGGCAGAGAAATCTGGGAGGAGGTAAAGAGGGGGAAGGGAAGTGGGTTATTTCCCTTGGTGGTGAGACTCAGGGCATCTGAGTCTTGGGGTTCCCTAGGGAAGGTTTTGGGGAGACCAGAGTGAGCCAGACACTAGAATTCTGGCTGGTGGCAGCGATATCAGATCCAAGCTGGTAATTAAGTTTGGAGGTTTCATGCTAGCTTCTCATGTTCTGACCCCTAAGGTTCAGATCTGAGTAGGACAGTTATGACATGAGTGGCAGTGGTGGGAAAGATAAGATCCAGAAGCCAGTAGGAATATTATTTTCTTTTTCTCTGCTAGGGCTTTTATGCAGAGAGAAAGGGTGGTTTTAAATAGAGTCAGAGAGAATTTTTTTTCTGTTCTCTGGTTGCAATTTGGCTTGCATATTAAGCAAGGAACTATTAAGGGTCTTTTGTTAAACTATAGCACTCTGATTGAGAGTTAAGTACCCAGCACAACACACATGCAAATAAAGTGGTTTTTCTGGTTTACTTTACATTTAAAAGATTAGCTAGAGAAAAAAAGGTACTGTTGCTCGGCAGACCCCAGGAGACGACACAGAGCCAGCAGTTCCAACAATAAACACCAGAGGGCACCCTAACACAAGAAAACAGGAACCATGACTTCCAAGGCAAAAATGGCGGCAGAGAAACCAATCAAAGAAGAGACCACAGGCGACAAATGGAAAAAAGAGAAAAGAGGTGGAGCTGAAAGAAAGGGTAGAAAACATCAAACTGGCAGCCCATAAAAGAGAACAAGAAGCAAAAGATGCAGCCCACCAACGAGAACTGGAAAAACAACAAAAACAGAGTGAAGAGAGGGAAAAAGAAAGAAAGCATGAAATGGACTTGGTGCGGGCCAGGCAGGATGCTCCAGCCAGTCCTAACAACCCTGCGCCAATGATTGTTCCACATCACAGGAAATTTCCCACCTACAAGGCAGGTGATGACACTGAGGCCTTCTTAGCAAATTTTGAAAGGGCCTGTCTTGGGTACAGCATCCCTGAAAACCAGTACATGGTAGAGCTGAGGTCACAGCTCAGTGGACCCTTAGCAGAGGTGGCGGCTGAAATGCCAAAGGACAGAATGAACAATTATAAATTGTTTCAAACCAAGGCCAGATACAGAATGGGGATAACCCCGGATCATGCCCGTCAGCGTTTCACAACCCAAAAGTGGAAACCAGATGTGTCATTTCCCAGACACGCCTACTACGTTGGGAAAAATTATGAGGCCTGGATATCAGGAAACAATGTTAAATCCTTGGACGAACTGCACCTCCTCATACAAATGGAGCAGTTCTTGGATGGTGTTCCTGAGGACATAACACGGTACATACAAGATGGAAAACCCAAAAATCTCACCGAGGTGGGGGCGATTGGAGCCAAATGGATGGAAGTGGCAGAAAGCAAGAAAACTAGTGTCAAGGGGAATGAATACCCCAGGGGGCACACCGAAAATAAACCCTAAAACCGAGAGCAGCCAAAGACCCCACCTACAACCCAAGGAAAGCCACAGACGCCCTATTCTTCCACCACACCAGTCTCCAGTAACTCACCTCAACCCAGTGACCAGTCAGCTGGAAGATGCTTTAAGTGTAATGAACTGGGACATATAAAGGCCAACTGCCCAAAGAACCCCAACCGGTGCAAGTCATTACACCACCATCACCCAAAAGATCCCCAGCACCAGATGCCTCTCAAATACCCTTGGAGTGAAGGGAAAATTTGAGAGTGGGCGGAAAGAAGGTTACTACGTGGAGAGACATGGGGGCACAAGTGTCAGCTATCCACCAATCCTTCATGGACCCCAAATTCATCAACCCAGGGGCCCAAGTGACAATTTACCCCTTCATGTCACAAGCTGTAGACTTGCCTACAGCTGAACTGCCTGTCCAGTAAAAAGGCTGGTCAGGAATGTGGCTTTTTCAGTCTATGACAATTATTCCATCCCCATGCTACTGGGGGAAGATTTGGCCAACCAGGAGAAGCAGGCCAAGAGAGTGGGAATGGTTACACGCAGCCAAACCAGGCAAGCTTCCCGACCCATTCCTGTTCCTGAGCCGTCCACAGGAAACCCGTCTGTGCTACCAGAGACCCAGACAGAGGTAGTGGACCCGGATCCCATACCAACAACTGAAACAGCCACAGTGACTCCAGTCCCAGACCAGGCACTGGAAAAGCAGCCAGCACCAGAACCGGTGCCAGCACTGACGACAGTGCTTGCAAATCCATCTTCAACCCCAACACCAGAGGGCACCAGTGAGCCTGACCTGGCAGAAGCAGCAGACAACCACACCCAAGAGGCTCAGCCAGAGCCTGAAATAACCCCTGGTGCACCAGCAGAGAGCGGTTCACCAGCAACGGAAACAACCCCATCACCTACATCGCTTCCAGAGGGACCAAGCCCAAGTCCCCAGTCTGAGGAAGAACTGGTGTCCCCAGCCTCAAGGGAACAGTTCCAGACTGAGCAGGAAGCAGATGACAGCCTTCAGAAAGCTTGGGCGGCGGCACGAAGCACCCCACTGCCTCTCAGCTCTTCTAATCGATCCCAATTTGTTGTAGAAGAAGGACTTTTATACAAGGAGACTCTTTCTCGTGGACACCAGGAAGACTGGCATCCACAAAAACAGTTGGTGGTTCCAACTAAGTACAGGGAAAAGCTCTTAAGCTTAGCCCATGATCATCCCAGTGGCCATGCTGGGGTGAACAGAACCAAGGACCGGTTGCGGAAGTCCTTCCACTGGGAGGGGATGGACAAGGATGTTGCCAAGTATGTCCAATCTTGTGAGATATGCCAAAGGGTGGGAAAGCCCCAAGACCAGGTCAAGGCCCCTCTCCAGCCACTCCCCATAATTGAGGTCCCATTTCAGCGAGTAGCTGTGGATATTCTGGGTCCTTTCCCAAAAAAGACACCCAGAGGAAAGCAGTACGTACTGACTTTCGTGGACTTTGCTACCCGATGGCTGGAAGCAGTAGCTCTAGGCAACACCAGGGCTAAAGCTGTGTGCCAGGCCCTAACTGACATTTTTGCCAGGGTAGGTTGGCCCTCCGACATCCTTACAGATTCAGGATCTAATTTCCTGGCAGGGACCATGAAAGAACTATGGGAAACTCATGGGGTGAACCACTTGGTTGCCACCCCGTACCACCATCAAACCAATGGCCTGGTCGAAAGGTTTAATGGAACTTTGGGGGCCATGATACGTAAATTCGTCAATGAACACTCCAATAATTGGGACCTAGTGTTGCAGCAGTTGCTTTTTGCCTACAGGGCTGTACCACATCCCAGTTTAGGGTTTTCAACGTTTGAACTTGTGTATGGTCACGAGGTTAAGGGGCCATTACAGTTGGTGAAGCAGCAATGGGAGGGGTTTACACCTTCTCCAGGGACTAATATTCTGGACTTTGTAAGCAACCTACAAAACATCCTCCGACACTCTTTAGCCCTTGCTAAAGAAAACCTAAAGGATGCTCAGGAAGAGCAAAAGGCCTGGTATGACAAGCATACCAGAGAACGTTCCTTCAAGGTAGGAGACCTGGTTATGGTCTTGAAGGCGCAACAGGCCCATAAGATGGAAGCATCATGGGAAGGGCCATTCACGGTCCAAGAGCGCCTGGGAGCTGTTAACTACCTCATAGCATTTCTCAATTCTTCTCTAAAACCCAGAGTGTACCATGTTAATTCTCTCAAGCGTTTCTGTTCCAGAGACTTACAGGTTTGTCAGTTTACAGTCCAGGGAGATGGTGCTGAGTGGCCTGAAGGTGTCTACTACAAAGGGAAAAAAGATGGTGGCGTGGAAGAGGTGAACCTCTCCACAACCCTGGAACATCTGCAGCGGGAACAAATCAAGGAGCTGTGCACTAGCTTCGCCCCATTGTTCTCAGCCACCCCAGGATGGACTGAACGAGCATACCAGTCCATTGACACAGGTAATGCTCACCCAATTAGAACCCCACCCTACCGGGTGTCTCCTCACGCCCAAGCTGCTATAGAACGGGAGATCCAGAACATGCTACAGATGGGTATAATCCGCTCATCTACCAGTGCATGGGCATCTCCAATGGTTCTGGTACCCAAACCAGATGGGGAAATACGCTTTTGCGTGGACTACCGTAAGCTAAATGCGGTAACTCATCCAGACAACTATCCAATGCCACACACCGATGACCTATTGGAAAAGTTGGGACGTGCCCAGTTCATCTCTACAATAGACTTAACCAAGGGGTACTGGCAAGTACCGCTAGATGAACCTGCCAAAGAGAGGTCAGCATTCATCACCCATGCAGGGGTGTATGAATTTAATGTCCTTCCTTTCGGGCTGCGAAATGCACCCACCACCTTCCAGAGGCTGGTAGATGGTCTACTAGCAGGACTAGGCAAATATGCAGTTGCCTACCTCGATGATGTGGCCATCTTTTCTGACACTCCCAGGCCTGGGTTGCGTTCTGATGGAAGTGGAATGAGATGACTTTGGAACCGCTGACAAACTCACATTCACACTGACACTGTTTATTACCAGATGCTGCTGAGGCTCCCACTGGGGAATCCGAGCACCCTTTACATTATTTAGGTCAGCAGAGACTCTGTCTCCCCAGAACAAGAAGCCTGTGTGCTCAGCATCCTCCTTACCCTCTCCTCCTGCAACTACCGAACCAGCCACCCAGCAGAGAGCAAAGCCTAGGGCTGGACAAACACTGCAAAGCCTGTTCCATAGACTTTACCATGACTTTCTTTTGCTGCTGGGTATCTGTGGCTCCTGGACTAGACCCACCCACTCAGTGACTTGGGAATACTGGGGCAGCTGCTGCTTCTCCTGGGTTGCTGCGTGCTTCCTCAACCAAACCCTCACCTGCTGCCTGGCTGGGAACACTGGAGGTGTGACCCAAGTCCCCCACGCCTGCTTGGCCCTTCTGGGTGTGCAAGGCACCCCTGTGCTAGACCCCCACCATCACGCTGTAGGTAGGCTGGGATGCCATTTAAGGCTTTCCCGAAGTCTGACCAGGATGCTGATACTTTTGTTAGCACTTTGGCTCTGGAGCCTGCCCTTTTCGCAGCTCCAGCCTTCCGCCGATCATAATTCCACGATGGCAGGTCGTGGAGCTGACATATATGTCAGCGATGACAGAAGACAGAGCGTGATGGGGGAGCCTTCACTCTCAACTCAGTCTCTTTCCATAAGGGATCCTAGACAATCAGCTGGTAAAGGATCAGGAATCACCACAGCTTCCTTAGATAGACCCTGCACGGAGTGCAACTCCTTCCCCGCCCATTAGGGCCGATTTGAAGCACAGCACTCTGTTACTCCATGTAACTAACTCAAAACAGCAGATCGAATTTGTTGACACATCTCAGAAAGATCTCACTGATAAATGTGCTGAATCTCCAACACAGGCTAAGAGCATGAAATCCCTAACAGGGTCAAGATCAACGATAACGGAATAATACGCAGAACATGGGGAAACATTTTCAAAACCATGTGATGCCCATAGTCTTAGTGTTCCTGACAGTATGAGCTAAGTAACAAAATCTCTGGTATATTCAGTTGCCTGGTCAATTGTGATCCCCCTTTTCATTTCCTTAGGGGTTTTCCAGTGCCATTTAAACCTTCCTTAATGCCTGAGTGTGAGAGCCATGCTCTCAGCCTCCAGAGGCATTGTCACTCTCCGGTTACTATCTGACTGGGGACGTCTCATGAATCTAAAGGAAATATTCTTTCAAACAGCAAGAGGGTCTCTATTGCTGCCGATGTGAGTAAGACGACACAGATGAGAAGGAAGCACTGGATGTCACTTTCCTGGCTTTTGTGCACCTCTTCTACTTCCCGCTAACCTGAGATTAGTTACTGAGAACAACATTGTATTTTATGCATTTGATCAGGTGAAAGAGTTCATAGCATTTCACTTAACATTGCAGAGCAAAGGGTATGTGCAGAGTGGGGCAGATAAGAAATTGTTATCTCCCTGTTATGCTCACTGTGGATAGGTTACGTTCATTAGCAAAGTGTCACACTCCTGGGCCTTACTGATTATTTGTTTTTCCTAGAGACAGAGAGAGGATGCAGGGACAGTTATTTCTTTTTATCTTTCGGTCAGACCATCCAGTCAGTGTGCAAGGGGCTGAGCTACCCAGAGATCTTCCTGCACTTGAGACAGGTGGCCCTGGTAGGAGCAGATGACTTTTGGCTTAAGTCATTTGTATAGTTTTGATAAATGAAATGTAAAAAGAGACTGAATGTGTCCCTTGGGCTCCCTCTCGATTGGGTTAATGTCTGTGCCAGCTAGGTTTCCTCTCACAAGTGTTCATGAAAAGTAATTGTTACACTTCCAAGCTCAAATGATCAGGAATATTTTATATGAGATGTTAGCCATCTGGGAGATAAAATCCTGACTCCTCCTGAGCCCTGGAACAGATGCAACTAAACAAACCAGACAAGGATCCTTCACAGCAAGGACAATAAAACATTTGCAATTATTCTGTGTCAATGTGGGAAGAAAAAAAACAAAATCCCCAGCCAATATAACCTCCAGCAGCCCATATGCCCAGTGAATATAACCTCCAAGAGCCAACGTGCCTTGCCAATATAACCTCCAGGAACCCATGTCAATATAGAATCATAAAGGTGTAGGACTGAACGGGACCTTGAGAGGTCTTTTAGTCCAGTCCCCTGCACTCATCACAGGACTAAGTATTATCTAGACCAGTGGTTCTCAAACACTAGGCCCCTAGGGGGCCGCGAGCAGGTTTCAGGGAGTCCACCAAGCAGGACTAGTGTTAGACTTGCTGGGGCCCAGGGCAGAAAGCCGAAATCCCACTGCGTGGGGCTGAAGCGTTGGGCCCTGAGCCCTGCCACTTGGGGCTGAAGTAGAAGCCTGAGCAACTTAGATTCACAGTGCCCTCTGTGGCATGGGTCCCTGGGCAATTGAACTGCTTGCTAGCCCTTATCACCGGTCCTGGCAGAAAACCAGTTATTGTGTCACAGGTGAGCCATAGCATGTTTGGGGGGGCCTCAAAAAGAATAGGTTTAGAACCCCTAATCTACACCATCCCTGACAGGTGTTCATCTAACCTGCTCTTATAAACTCTCAGTGACAAGATACCCCAAGCTCCCTTATCAGCATGGAGCAGAGTGGAAAAATTCGTTCTTGTGTCTTGCTTGCAACACCCCTGCTAATACATCCCAGAATGATGTTTGCTTGTTTTGCAACAGCGTTACATTGTTACTCATATTTAGCTTGTGATCCACTATGACCCCTAGATCCCTTTCCTCAGGACTTCTACGTAGGCAGTCATTTCCCATTTTGTATGTGTGCAGCTGATTGTTCCTTCCTAAGTGGAGTACTTTGCATTTGTCCTTATTGAATTTCATCCTATTTACTTTAGATCATTTCTCCAGTTTGTCCAGATCATTTTGAATTTTAATCCTATCCTCCAAAGCACTTACAACCCCTTCCAGCTTGGTATCATTGGCAACTTTATAAGTGTACTCTGTATGCCATTATCCAAATCATTGATACTCAGATTGAGGCTTGGGAGCCGCAAGTGGCTCTTTAATGTGTCTCCTGTGGCTCTTTGCAGCACCTGATCTTAAAATACTATGTGATTTAATTATTAACCAATCTAAGTTATTAACCAATCAGCATGCTTTTACTGTTATTAACCAATTGTGGAATACTTGGGCAGTCATTTTGCTCTGAGAATTATATATCTATAGTAAATGAAATGATAAATTCACACTCCTGTGGCTCTTTTGGCAATGTTGATCGCTAATTTGGCTCCTGAACCACTGAGGCCACAGTATCACTGGTCTAAATGACTGATGAAGATATTGAATGGAACTGGACTCAGGATCGATCCCTGCGGGACCCCACGCAATATTCCCTTCAAGCTTGACTGTGAACCGCTGATAACTACTCTCTGGGAACAGTTTTCCAATCAGTTATCCACACATTTTATAGTAGCTCCATCTAGGTTGAATTTCCCTCATTTACTTATGAGGAGGTAATGTGAGACAGTATCAAAAACTTTATAAAATCAAGTTATACCACATCTACTGCTTCCTCCCTATCCACAAAGTTTGTTACCCTGTCAAAGAAAGCTATCAGTTCGCTTGACACAACGTGTTCTTGACAAATCCAATCTGACTGTTACTTATCACCTTATCTTCTAAGTGTTTGCAAACTGATTGCTCAATTATTTGCTCCATTAGCTTTCTGGGTACCAAAGTTAAGCTGACTGGTCTGTAATTCCCTGGGTTGTCCTTACTCTCTTTTTTATAGAGTGGCACTATATTTGCCCTTTTGCAGTCCTCTGGAATGTCTCTCGTCTTCCATGAGTTATCAAAGATAATCACTAATGGCTCAGATATCTCCTCAGTCATCTCCTTGAGTATTCTAGGATGTATTTCATCAGCCCCTTGTGATTTGAAGACATCTAACTTGTCTAAGTACTTTTTAAATTTTTCTTTCCCTATGTTTCCTACCTCATTTTCACTGGTGTTCACTTTGTTAAATGTCCAATCACTACTAAACTTTTTGGTGAAAACTGAAACATAAAAATGGTTTAGCAAGTCCACCATTTCCACATTTTAAGAACATAGAATGGCCATACTGGGTCAGACGAAAGGTCCATCTAGCCCATCTAGCCCAGTATCCTGTATTCTGGCAATGCCAGGTGCCCCAGAGGGAATGAACAGAACAGGTAATCATCAAGTGATCCATCCCCTGTTGCCCATTCCTAGCTTCTGTTATTGTTTTTCCCCCTCATTGAGTAATGGATTTACCCTGTTCTTGGTTTTCCTTGTTTCTAATGTATTTGTAGAATGTTTTCTTGTTACCCTTTATGTCCATAGCTAGTTTAATCTCATTTCTAATTTTGTTCCTAAATATTTATGTTATTTGTTTATGTTCATCCTTTGTAATTTGACCTAGTTTCCACTTTTTGTAGGACTCTTTTTTGAGTTTCAGATCATTGAAGATTTTCTGATTAGCCAGGTTGGTCTCTTGCCATATTTCTTATGCAGTGGAATAGTTTGCTCTTATACCCTTAATAATGTGTCTTTGAAAAATTGCCAACTCTCTTGACGTGTTTCCCCCCTATGCTTGCTACTAACTCCCTCAGCTTGCTAAAGTCTGTCTTCTTGAAATCCATTCTCTTTATTGTGCTGTTTTCTTTCCTATCATTCTTTAGAACCATGAACTCTTATCATTTCAGGATAACTTTTACTCAGCTGCCTTCCACTCTCAAATTCTCAGTTCCTCTCTATTTTTCTAAATCAAGCCTAGAACAACCTACTTGCTTTCTCCACCTTCTGAAATAAAAAAATGTCTCCAATACATTCCAAGAGCTTGTTGGATAATCTGTGCTCTGCTGTGTTATTTTCCCAACAGACATCTGGGTAGTTGAAGTTCCCCCTCACCACCAAGTCCTGTGTTTTGGGCGATTTTGTTAGTAGTTTAAAAAAAGCCTCATCCCCCTCTTCCTCCTGTTTAGGTGGTCTGTAGTAGATCCCTACCATGATATCACCCTTGTTTTTTACCTCTTTAATCCTACCAGAGACTTTCAACTAGTCTGTCTCCTATTTCCATCTTAACCTCAGTTCAAGTATATACATCTTTGATATATAAGGCAACATCTCCTCCCTTTCTTCCATGATTGTCCTTCCTGAGCAAACTGTGCCCTTCAGTACCAGTATTCCAGTCACGTGTATTATCCCACTAAGCCACTGTGATGCCAACTATGTCATAGTTGTGTTTATTTATTAGCATTTCAAGTTCTTCCTGCTTATTCCCCATATGTCTCACATTAGTATACAGATATCTAAGACACTGATTTGATTTCCCCACTATGTTCCCTCTGCTCACTCCCTTGTCCCTGCTATAATGGTCTATACTATCCTCAGATTCTGTTCCTTCTCCCAGGTCTCTGTTTTTTCACTTACCTGTGGGCTTTTGTCACCTACTCCCATCCAACCTAGTTTAAAGCCCTCATCACTAGGTTAGCTACTCTGTATCCAAATATGCTCTACCCCTTCCTCAATAGGTGGACCCCCTCTCCGCTCAGCAGTCCTTCTTCCCAGAACAGCATCCCATGATCAAGGAAGCCCAAGCTCTCCTAGTGACACCATCCTTGCAGCCAGGCATTCACTTCCAGGATGCAGCCATCTTTGCCTGGGCCCCTACCTTTGACTGGAAGGAACTTACACCCCCAAATCTTTCACCCTCACACTCCCAGAGCCCTGTAGTCACTTCTGGTCTCCTAAGTATCATTAGTGCCCACATGGATGAGTAGCATGGGGTAGTAGTCAGCGGGCCAGATAATCTTCAACAATCCCTCCGTAACATCTGGGATATGGGCCCCTGGCAGGCAGCATACCTCCTGGGATGCCATGTCAGGCCAACAGATGGGTGCCTCTGTCCCATTAAGAAGGGAATCACCAACCACCACTACCTTACCTTTCCTTCTGGGAGTGGTGGCTGTGATCCTCCCAGCCTTGGGAGTACATGGCTTCTCCTCCACCTTTGAGGGCAACTCCTCATCACTCTTTGCCAGGGCAGCATAACAGTTCTTCATCACCATGATGGGTGGGTTGGGAGTAGGACTGGAGCACTGCCTCTGCCAGAAGTAGCCTGTAGCAGGTGTCCTCCCTGAGACAGAACCATATCCTCCTCCCCCAGTGGCATGACAGCAGTCATCTGTAGTTGGATAGCTTCCTCAGCCTTGGATGTCTCTATATGAATATTCTCAATGAATTCCTTATGGACATAGGTGCTCCTCAGCCCAGCCACCTCCTCCTGTAGCTATCCCACCTGCTTCTAAGAGATTGCATCAGCAGGCACCTTTCACACTGGACAGCCCCCCCCCCCCCCCAGCCTGACTTTCTGTCAGTGAGTGGGAAATGCAGGCCACAGTCTCTGCAAAGCCACACCAGGATCTGAGTAGACACATCCATGATCAGGTTCTCTGTCTGGATACAGGTGCAGGAGGAAGAGATAGGAGTACCATTGGCATAGGCAATGTGACCCTTCCTAACCATAATGATTATATTACAACTCCTTCTCAAACTCCCCTGTCTGCTGACCCTGTTTGCTAGCTCCCCTTGGTCGCTTAGCCTCTGGCTTTTAAGGCCTTCTTTCCTAGGTCAGCCCTACCCCCTCGTTAATCACACATGGGAGGGTGATCACAAGGCTGAACGAGATGGAACAAAGATGATCAAGGATGAGCTGTGGAACAAACACTCAGACAGGCCCCAAACACAATCTCAACTGACTTGAAACTTTAAGTAACCTGTAACAGAAAGAAAAACCATAAACAGCCAAAAACCAAACAAGCTCACTCACTCCATCTATATGGGGACATATAACCATCAGGAGCCTATATGTTCAGCCCATATAACAGCCAGTAGTCCACCTGCCCAGCCAATATCACCTGCAGGAGCCCACACGCCAAGTCAGGATACCTTCCAGGATCCCATGTGCACAGCAATACAATCTCCAGGAGCCCATGCTGCCTCAGAGCGGCAAGGCCTGTGCTTTCCAGCAAGAAACAGCATCTAACTTGTCTGAAATTCTCAAGCCTCGCCTGTCTCCACCCTCTCAAGCTGCTCCCCGTCCTGGATACTGAACGCCCAAAGGTTCCTCCTGGTTAGGGCAGAGGAACAATCACCATGACACCAACTACAGCCAGCAAGCAAGGCTGTTAGAGATTCCTCTGGCCTCCAGCCATGGGCCAACACTGCACAGAGTCTAGCAAGGAAACAGGCCCCTCTCCAAACTGCTGGTAGCCTAAGCAGCCAGTCCGCAGCCACAAGATGGGAGAAGGGCACAGATACACAGGCAGGGGGCTGGGGCCACTCTGTTTGTAGGGTTTGTTTGTTTAGATATTTTCATTGATTTTCTTTCCTCCCTTTCTTTCCCCCTTGTCCTGCCCCGCCCCTGAGCCGTCTGATGTGGGGTAGTTGGGTAAGGAGGAAGGTTCCTCTGTGGCCTTTCTTATCCTGGAGTGCTTTGTCCTGCAATACTCCTACTTCCCAGATTTTCCCCAGCCCTTCTCCATGTGCACAGAGACTAGCTCCAAAGTCACTGCCCTCTGTTATATTCAATCCTGGAGTTTACTTGGCCCCTATCTGTTCCCCACCCCCACCCCTTTTCCCTGCCCTATCCCAATGCTCTGTGACCCCAAACCTGCTCCCACACCTACCTCTCTGTCTGGTTCACTGGAGGCACCTGTCTGCAATGACTACTGCAGCAGGAGGGGAGACCACTGTGTGCAGCATCGGATGCACAGACGCTGCTGTCAGAGAGCCATCCAACAGGCCAGCTTTCACAGACGCCATCCCCCAGACAGATGCAAGCCAGGCTCAGAATGGCTCGGGCAGGGAAGGACTTGATGCTGCAGCAGCCAGGCCCATCAATCGTTGCTCAGAGAAGCAGCCTGGTTTACCGAAGTGAGGGCTCGTTGCTGGGAACTGCAGGCGTTTGGCTGCCCTGGGCTTAGGTTTGTAACTCTAGGTTGTCCTGTGGGACTTCCCCAAAGCCACAGAAGGAGTAAGAGCCAGAAGCAAGGGTTAGCCCTTTGCCACGTCACCCAGACTACACCGCCTCTCCTGCTGTGGTGCTGGCCTCGCGGAAGCAGTTGGCAGGAAGGCGTCCTCTGCTGTGCCAGCATCGTGTACTGTGTCAACTTCACACCACACCTCAGCCTGCCAACCAGCATCACCTGCTTTTTATCCAGAGCACATCATGCACGGCTAGCTGCAACGAAGGCCCATATCTCCCTCTGACCCCAGACGGTGGGGGCTCGGCCCCCAGCATCACCAGCACTGCCCCAGCCTCCATGTCAGCCTGAGGAACTGATGCAGGGGGGAGGGGACAGTACCCAGAGAAATGCCAGCACAGAACTGCTCTGGGTGTGCTGTGGCTGCTCCGGGATGCGGACCTGGACAGAGACAGGAGCGTTTCATTCATTTTACCAGGTTTCCAGCTCTGATCACATTTCTGACATTTTCACTAAAGGATGACTCACTGCACCAACCGTGGTGTAAATCAGCACAGCTTCACCAGTGCCAATGGAGCAACATCAGTTTACATCTGCTGTTGCTCTGGCCCAGGATATTAGTCTCTTCTTTTGGACTTCTTGGAAGCAGCCATCTCTGTTCTTCATCAGCTCCTCATTGCACTGGATTTTCTGCAGGGCAGCAGGGCTGTTTGCTGAGCTCCACAGTGAAATCCCTGCTCATGCCAGAACTCAGGGGAGCTGCAATTTGTTTAATGACAAGTGATACTGTGTCTGGCTTCCTGCATGACAAGCATTCACTCTAACTGCCAAGCTGGTGATGGTTTAACTTCTTTCTAGTATTTGGGAACTGGGGAGTGGGCAGAATGGAAGCAAGTCCCTGATATTCCTTGATATGCTTTGATCGCTGGAAACAAGAAAACATTGACAGACCTTTAAAATGCCTTAAAGGGCCCTGGAGTGCCCCACCTACACCTCATGCCTCCTGCAGGCAGTGGGCCTGCATGGGCCATTTGGGGAGAGCAGGATTTGGCCCTCAGAACTCATGCGTGGACAATCTCATGACAGGTTAGAACATCCCACCTCTCAGTCTGCGCCACATGGTGCTTCACTACAGCTCTTAGAATGGCCTTTGCAGCTACCGATGGTAACAAAGCAGTTGTCGATGATAAACTATTTTGAACATTCATTCATTTGAACATTCATTTTACTCCAGTGCCAGGAACATTGTGCTGAATCCAGGCCATGTTCTGAACACTGGTAATTGCACACAGAGAACCCACACTGAAGCGTGTTCTTCCAAATGCACGTGACTGTAACTTCCATTATGCAGTGATTGACACTGGCATTTTTAAGAACTAGGCTAAAGATTTTGTTTTTATTATTTGTAGTACGGTGGCATCTAGAGGCCCAAGCCAAGATCAGGACCCCCTTGTGCTGGTAGCCAAATAGATAGAGACAGTCCCCGAAAGATCAGTGGCCCCATTTTACAGATGGAAACTGAGACCCAGAGAGAGCAAGGCTACATCTGTATAAGAGCTAGGGGTGTGATCCCCAGCTTGCAGTAGACATACACACGCTAGTGCACTAGTGTAGCTGTGCCAAATATGGACCATCAGGATGCAGGCAGGTTTGTGCTCAGGGCAGCTTAGGGTTTTTAGGGTATTGTATAGGGAGGCTTATATGGGAAAAAACAAAAGCCCTCAGCAACTTTACAAGCTACTGCAGCTACGCTCCTGTTCTTAAGCACAGTAGCTCAAGGCGTGGAAGAGTGAATATGATTATATCTACACTATGGACCTTACCACCTCAGAGCTATACCACTACAGCTGTGCCACTGTAAAGTCTCCCATGTAATCTCTCTTTGCCAGCAGAGAGAGCTCTCCTGCCGCCATAATTAAACCACTCTCAACAAGCGGCGGTAGCTATTTCAGCAGGAAAGCCTCTCTTGCCAACAGAGTGCTGTCCACACCAGCACTTTTGTTGGTGAAATTTGTGTCACTCAGGTGGGTGTTTTTTTCACACCGCACCCTGACAAAAGTTTTGCTGACAAAAATCCACTGTCGATAAAGCCTATGTCTGCTCAAGCTTGGAGTCACATCCCTAGCGCTGTCTATAGACAGTCCCTTTGGGACCTGCCCAGGGAGTCTGTAACAGTGCAGGGTTTGAATGCAGATTGTCTGAGTCCTTCCTCACCAGTCCTGCTATGTGTGAGGGCAGGGTGCAGCTGCACCCCGCAGGAGCAGCCCAGGTAGAGAGCTGTGCCACACCTTGCAGAGGGTTTGACAAATACACAGAGGGACATGGAAACGTATCTGAAGGGCTGCCAGAGAGGCAGAGAAAGGCTGAGATAGCATCTGAAGGAGAATGGAGCACAATTTTCTCTGCTTCTTTGTTCTGTACCTGTATTCTCTGGGTAATCAACAGAGATGTTTACTGGCTCTCCAAAACAGCCTGTCGTCTATTTGCTCCCTCCAGTGCTCTGATATAGCCCACGCTTGTTAGCTTTCAGGACACACTAGAAGGCCTGGTTAGTCACTGAGCTTCTCGCCGGATGGGGGAAGGGCCGAGCTGTGCTCTGGGTGGTGGAGACATACAGGTGGAGAAGTTTTCTTGAACTTCCACCTAGACGATGTTTATAAGTTGAGAAATGGTAACTACTCCATGAGGAGCACTCCCAAATCTGTGCCACCAGCCCTGCACAGCTATTCCTTTGGGGAGCATGGAGCATCTATGCCCTCTATGTTTCTTCCTGACTGCTTTCCTGATTGCTCTGGTTTGAAGCCCTCCCTTGATTGCTAGACAGAGCACAGACACTCTCATCACAGGGCTAGAGTGATGCTTTCCCAACAAATAGTTTACTTGCCAAAAAATGCAGTTTGGGTTGAGCCGGAACTCTTCACAAATGTGATTCAAATGTACCCAATAGTTCTGGCAAGACATAAATGTGGGGGCTAGATTCACAGAATGGCTATCGAAGGTGGAGGTACCCATTGTACAAATTTAGCCCAGGGATTAGGCCACTCACCTGGGATAGGGGAGACATGCATTTGAATCAGGTCTGCCCCCTCTGAGGTGAGCACTCTAATCAGGGTACAGGACACTCTAGGGTGGGCCTCTCTCTCCTGTTGAAGTTGTTCCACTTTTTATAACTAAATAACTATTCATTGGTACAGCCAAAGGAACTTGGGTCTTGCCTCCCACAATGAGCGGCTCAACCACCAGCTTATGGCATCATTCTCACGCTCTCCGGCCCAAGGGCAATTCAGGTATTTTATATAAAGTGGAACAGCTCCAACAGGAGAGATGGAGAGACACTCAGAGTGTGGCTCCAAACCTGGGTCCCCCATATCATTGCCCAGAAACTGCTGAAGGAGGAAGGGAAGGTCTTTCTAGCTCTTCTGCAGGAGAAGGAAACAGTGTGTTTCCAGGTGTGGGAGAGACTGAGGCTGACTCCTGCATGGAGTAATAAAATGGAGTAATGCAGCCTGCCCTTGGGGCCAGCGGGAGGAGATGACCCCTGATACTGAAGAAGCTTAAAGGAGTTGGTTATAACCATTCAGTACCATGGGGAATTAATGTTGCTAACATGTGATTGTCCTTTTGTTGGTCACATGAGGGCACAAAGAACCTATGAGCAGTTAAAGAAAATTTTCTGCTGGCCAGGAATACAGAATGATGTGAGGAATTATTGCAGATCTTCTGAATTATGTCAAAAGAGATAGAGACCTGCAGGACCTCAGAAAGTCCCCCGGCACCATTTGCATGTGATACAAGAGGCATTTCTGAGAGAAGAAATGGACAGTGTGGGTGCTATGCCACATCCCACCTGAAAGGGGAAGAAATATATCTTGGTGATGGTGGATTTTGCCACTAGATATCCTGAAGCAGTAGCTCTGACAAACACTGAGGCAGAATCTGTGACAAGAGTCCTTGTCTCTACCTGAGACTCATAGACTTTAAGGTCAAAAGGACCCATCACGATAATCTAGTCTGACATCCTGCACACTGCAGCCTGCTGAACCTCACCCACCCACTACTGTAATAGACTCTGGCGGAGTGACTGAAGTCCTCAAATCATGGTTTAAAGACTTCAAGTTACAAAGAATCCACCATTTACTCTAGTTCAAACCAGCAAGTGACCCATACCCCATGCTGCAGAGGAAGATGAAAACCCCCTAGGATCTCTGCCAATCTGTCCTGGGGGAAAATTCCTTCTTGACCCCAAATATGATGATCAGTTAAACCCTGAGCATGTGGGCAAGACCCACCAGCCAGACACCTGGGAAAGAATTCTCTGTAGTAACTCAGAGGTCTCCGCATCTAGTGTCCCATCTCCAGCCATTAGGGATATTTGCTGCTAGCAGTCACAGATTGCCTACATGCCATTGTAGGCAGTCTCATCAGTAGCAGAGTGGATTTCCCTAACAAGATTTTATCTGACTGTGGGTCAAATTTCATGTCTCAGCTATGCAGTGAGCTATGGAAGTTGTGTGAGGTGAAAAAATGCCACCCCTATCACCCAAAGACAAATGGTTTTTTGGAAAGATTCAATGGGAGCCTAAAATATATGCTGGGAATGAATGAAAATAAGAGGGTTCAAGATTGGGATGAGTTGCTACTATATTTGCTATTCGCTTACCTACCCCAAGAATCAACCAGGTTCTCCCCATTTGATCTCCTATACAGAAGGAAAGTGAGATGACCCTAGATCTCATCAGACACTCCTGGAAATGGGACACTGAGGGAGAGGAAACTGAACTGAACAGGTACAAAGGTTCAGAGAAGAATTAAAAGAATGATATGTACTGTTCAAACTAACCTCAAAGACAGTCAGTTCAAACAAATGTCATGCCATGATAAACATACTTGTAAAGTATCAGAGGGTAGCCGTGTTAGTCTGGATCTGTAAAAGCAGCAACGAATCCTGTGGCACCTTATAGACTAACAGACGTTTTGGAGCATGAGCTTTCGTGGGTGAATACCCACTTCCTCAGATTCCTCTAATACTTGTAAATGCTCTTTTGAAATAGGAGACTTGGTGTTGGTATTAAGCCCTGTGAAAAAATAAATTAATACAAAATATTTGGGAAGTGGTAAATGAAGTGGTAAATAAAGATACATATCATGTTAAAAAGCCTCATGGTAATGCCATCCCACAGCTAGTACATGCAAACAAACATACAACTTATCAAAGTAGGGAAGCCTTGGTAAACATGATCAGCTGTTCAGGCAGGGAAACTGAGGCACGCCACCTCATTGTTTTGATGGCTGAATGACTCATTTCTGGAAAATACTGAAATCTGCAGTGTGTTATTAGCAGCTGAAAGGGCAGAGGTGTTGTCAGGGCTGAAAGCACACAAATAAGTGTTTTCTAGTGGGTCAGAGAAGAAACACTTGCTGACTCATAGAATCATTACAGAAGGACCTGAGCCACCTCCCAGCAGACCCTAGAGGGCAAGGTGCAGGAACAAATTAATACAGAAATACAAAGCATGTTGGACATAGAAGTAATTGAAAGATCTACAGCTCTACATCACCTGTGGTCTTGGTCCCTAAGAAAGACAACACGGTAATGTTTTGTGTTGATTACGGACACCTCAATGCTGTCCCACTACCAGATGTGTGTCCCATGCCTAGAATTGATGATATGCTGGCCATTTTGAGTAAAGCAAAATATCTCAGCTCTTTCGTTTTAACAAGTGGTTATAGGAGATTCCTTTAGATAAGGATGCAGAGAAAAAAATCTGTGTTCATCATTGATATGAGTATCTACCTAAAATAATAAGTTGGCACATTGGTCCCTTAAAGGAATAACAGATTTAATGTATTTATACTGTCCAGGAGAGGACTGGGCAGGACAGGACATATATTTCTGGGGAACAATCCAGGACTGGGGTTATGCTGGGGTTGCTCTGCAGTATAACCTAGGCTGATGGGAGCCAGGGTGTAGCTGGAAGGCTGTAGTTACACACAAACAGTCAGGGTGTGGTTTGCCTGCTGGAAAGCTGTTTGTGAGTGGCCCAGGTGGGAGCTACTACAGCAAGGCATTGTAAGGCACCCAAGGTTGCAGGGCAGAGGTTACACAGCCCCCCTCCTCCAATGGTCTGGATTGCACCCAGGTATGTCACAGAGGCTTGCTTGCATTGTGAGATAGATTGGAGTACCCAAGGGGATGGTCTGTGTCGCCATGTTAAGGCTGTTATAGAGCCTGAGGGGCTTACACTTGATAACTTGTTGGTGAACTCTAAGTGTAGAACTCACAACCAATTTGGGGTTTGTGCCCTGCTTCTTACCAGTATGGCCTGAGATGGGTACTCATGCTCTGGAGCCACTGCAGGAGAGCTTGACCGGCCCGTAAATCACAATGTTCTGATAAGACGTATCCATTTCTGATTAAATTCACAGGCAGACCGGCTTTGCTCACACATTCTCCAGGACACAGTTGAGGTGGAAGAGCTCATCAGCCACACACGGCATGACCCTAGAAACCCCACTGAGCTGGGCTCCAAACTTTTCATTGTGAATCTTGGCAAATCACTGATTCTTTGCTATTTGACCAGCACTAAGAGATGATGACAGATCACTCCTAGAGCTGGGGCCTGGGACAGTGGGTTTAGTTCAGACAACCCCCCAAAGACTGGCTCCATCCCATGAGATTTCTGGCCATAGGCGACATGTAGAGGGGGCATGCGGAGTCAAGTGACCCTCCCCACCCTCATTTCTATTTGGCCTGCTGTGGAAAGGGAGTGAGGCTCTGTCCTTCTCCCACTGTGCCTTCCCCTGGCACATTCAGCCCCTGTCCCTGGCAGCCAAGCCTGGGTGGGGAGTGAAAAGGGCAGGACCAGCCACTTCTCACCCTGGTTGCTCCAGGTTGCTGCTCTGTTCAGAACAACAGCTGCCTGAGAGAACACCTAGCTGGGGAGGTGGCAGCATTTCTCTGGCAAGAGTTGCAGCTCCCCACACCTGGAGCCCATGCACCACAGTACCGAGAGCCAGCATTCAGGACCAGATTAGATAAGGGATCCTGGCCTGGTGCCCTCAGGAGCTCTGTCATGTGCAGCCCCATGTGCTGTCTCCCCACTGTTTTGGTTACCCTGTGGGCCATGTGGAGCACTGATCTCTATACCTGCAGTAACTGAGTGCTGATTGTTAGATAGCAAGGGCCATGCCACTTGGCAGCTACAAGAGAGTCATTCCCAGGCCTCTGTGAAGCTCAAAACTCTTCTCATCCACTCTGTGGGCCAGTGTAAAGCCAGACTATCTCATAGCGGACCTGGATAAATAATTCAGATTTAAATGGCATTGTGTAGCAATTAAGTTTCCATCACCAATATTTTTCGCAGTGTTGTTGTAGCTGAGTTGGTCCCAAGGACCATCTACATGCTTCCCAAGATACACAGACAAGGGGACCCAGGCAGACCCATGATATCTGGCCACAGATCTCTTACTGAAGGAATATCAGGACTCAGAAATCATCCTTAAATTATTCACCACACAAAAGGCCAGCTTCCTCCAAGATGCAACCAACTTCCTTCAGAAACTCTGCAAAATCAATGACTTCCCTCAGAGCACTGTGCTGGCCACCCTGGATGTCACCTCTCTATACACCAACATCTCTCTTCATGACAGCACCTCTGTGTGCCTCCAATATCTGCAGAGCAACAGACAACTCTCAGACATCCATCTCTAACACATCACCAAACTCATCCATTTCATCTTCACCCTCAACTTTAGGTTCAACAATAAACACTTTGTCCAAACCATGGGAACACCCATGGTTACTAGGATTGCTCCCCAGTATGTCAGCATCTTCATGGTTCATCTTGAGAAAGAATTTCAGTGAAAATGCAACACGAAATGAACTATGTATCTGAGATGCATCAATGACATTTTCATCTTCAGGCCAGAAGATCTAAACTCCCTCATAGATTTCCACAACAACCACAATTTATCCAACTTTCTGTAGAACACTTCTGCACCAGCATCAACTTCTTGGACACCACAATCAGCTTTAACAATGGAACCCTACAGACAACTATATACAGGAAACCTACGGATCACCACACTTATCTCCACAGAGGCAGCTAAACACCAAAAATCATAGACTCGGTAGAGTCCTTGGTTTTAGGTTTTGTTACAACGACCTGTAACCCATTATCTCTCTTTTGTCCTACGACTGTAGAGGTGTTAATTTCCCACTTCATTTTGAATGATTTATTCCAACACATTAACTCCTTATGCTTGACAATGGGTTCCACCTTGTATTTAGCTGTGACACTCTGAGTATCTTTCCCAGACCTGAGGAAGATCGCCGTGTTGGCTCAAAGGCTTGTCTTTCTCACCCACAGAAGTTGATCCAATGCAAGTGTGATGCTGTTCAATCTGGACTGTGGGATCGCTGAGCCCTCTCTCCCACCAACCTGGAGTATCCCTCTCACACTGTGATGCTGTGCCAAGTCAGTACCTCTAGCAAGTACTGCACTTCCACAGTCATCACAGGCAGGGACACACCCAACTTTGTTACATGAATGCTTTCCCCAGCCAATCATGAACCAACAATAGGGAGGCTCCAGCCAATTCCCCAGACTTGCACCCCAGAACTGTACCATTTTGTGCTGGTCAGAAGCCTGATCAGTGTAAGTTCATGACCTAGTTCGCCCCTCCCTCTATGTGAAGAGGACACACACAAGCCTTTGTAAACTGAGCTGAGATTTCCCAAGCACTTCAATCAAAACACATTGTTTTTGGTAAAATATAAGACAAATTTATTAGCTACAGAAAGATAGATTTTAAGTGATTGTAAGTAGTAAGTGTAGCAATCAAAGGTGGTTACTTAAGAAATAAAAGTAAATTTGCAGTCTGCATTCTATAAACTAAATGGGATTTGAATCAAGTAGGGTCTCTCCCTGAGAGATAGATAGATAGATACAGGTCACAGATCTTCTATACACAGGCTGGAACTGCCTTCCAGCTCAGGACCACCCTCCCCAGTTCAAAGTCTTTGTCCTCCAGCTGTGTTTCCAGGTATTGAGTAGTGGAGAGAGTGAGGCCAAGTCACTTCTTTATAGTTTCTTCCAGCTTGCTGAAAAGATCTTTTGCTATGAAGTGGGTCAAGCAGTTTCCATTGTCTACCCTCTCTGAGAAGTCTCTGGGATAGTCCTTGGGAGTGTGGATTCCCTTCAAAGGGCCATTAGTGCATCTAGATAATGCCATGGTTGAACCTGAAAGGCTGGTAATGGGTGTTCCCAACCTCGCAACGAATTTCAGTAATACACACAGAGCAAAACTTCATAATTTCCCATACAATGATAGTGCATACAATCCAATAGGATATTAATGTTCAACAGATCAAGACTTTCAAAGTGATACCTCACAAGGCATGCTTTGTACAAAACATATCCTAATTATATGACAGTGGTGAATATGGGGGTTCCAGGCTGCTGCTTTAAGTTACAAGTGCCACAACAAGATATTACCTCGCCCACCATGTCTCTCTCATGACCAACAGAGCAGCTGGCTCTGGTGCTTAGGATACGGGCACTCCTACAGGTGGTGTATAGCTTGCCCTGGCTTCTGGCTTCAGGAGCAGTCTCAGCTCACAGCCTTGTCAATGATTAGGCTTTACAAGTCAAGCTGACTCCCTCAGGCACTCCTGACAAGCCAACTCCCTGTTCAGGCACCTCTCTTCACAATGGCAAGATGTAATCCACAGGCTGGTGTGTGCGAACCACTGCCCCCTTCTGGGAGGAATCTGCACTTCCCTAGGCTTTGCACTGAAGAGCCGCCGAGGGAGTCTCCATTAGGTCAAGCAGCAGGACCCATGGCTCGGGAGCAGGAGGGCCTGGATTATCTCCCCACAGATGTGCTGTTCTGAACGTCTGTGGATTGCTGACCATGTTAACATTAAACACAACAGCAAAGGAGGCCAGAGTAATGTCCGTGTGGGCGCAGGTCAGAGAGTCAAACGTTGCCCTCTCAGTGAGCTCACCGCTACACTCTCACTTCGTGCTCTGGCAGTACAGCCACTGTAACCCTGTGGTGACCTGCACACCTAAGTAGCTATCAAGGAAATCCCTGAGGAGGGACTTCATTCCTGGAAGGCTGGGAGCAGTTTGCTGTTGCTGAGCCACCCTCCTGTCATCAGTGCAGTAAACATCTCCAGCACTTGCTCTGGCAAGGCAGCTCAGAGGGACCAAGCACCCTGTGAGCACTGGCAATGGGGCCAGGAGGAACGTGGAGCACTTGGGAACTTGCAGCCGCAACTGTTGGCAGTTTCAGTTTTCATCTGAGCCAAAGAAGCCGTGTTCCTTGACAGACATCCGGCACCATTCTCGCTGGCCAAGCCTTTGCTGTGAAATCCTAGCACTCTTGCCTTTTAGCTCCGCAGACAAGGGAGGGCAGGGGTGGGGCCCTATTTCAAAGTCTACTCAGTGCCACCAGTACATTGAATTTGGCAGCTCTTCTCCTATCGGCTACACCATAGCCCAAGCCCCAGGGTGTATGTTTTTAGACACAGCTTAGGTTATTGCCAGGGAACTCTCAGACTTAGAGCTGGGAGGTGGAATGATCTACAATGCATTGGCAATGCCAGAGTCTGCTGAGAGATTTATACTACTCATAATGCAGACAATATGAGGCTTCTGAATTCAGTATGGTGGTTTGTTATCCTTTGGAAATCTACTTAGCACTTGCAGAAAGAACTTACTTATAGTCTATAGAGAAACACACCGATAATCCAAGCAAACGAGGCCAGCTGCTCTCTGAGCAGATTCAGTTCCTGGGCGGATCGCTGCTGAGGGCATGGAAGCAGTAGCCCGGCAGTGCTCTCCAGTCACTGGGCAGCCCATGGAAACAGGTTGCAAGGGGAAGGAGCATATTCAACAGTCAGGTTTATCTGACAGGTTTCAGAGTGGTAGCCGTGTTAGTCTGTAACTGCAAAAACAACGAGGAGTCCTTGTGGTACCTTAGAGACTAATAAATGTATTTGGGCATAAGCTTTCATGGGCTATAGCCCACTTCATCAGATGCATGGAATGAAAAAAAAATTATCTGAGTTGCTTAGAGGGTTCCTTCATTTTGTCTGTCTAGTTTTCAGCCCCCACCCCAAACCCATAGTGTGAAAGCTAAATGCTCCACAGCACAAGGATGGACCCGCAATGGCCATAGCCAGATAGGCATCCTGATTAATAATACCTCCAGCAATGCCCCTGTGATGGGGTGTTCACCCCATATAAAGGCAGAGCAGGTTAAATTAGGTTAATTATCTTGATAAACTGCACCTGTGGGCAGCCAGGGATAGCCAGGCTGACTCAGGATGGAGCCCATCTGAGAAGGAACAGGAAGGGCTGGTATAAAGCCAGGAAGTTGGCAGCAGAAAGCAGCTGAAGGGGAAATAGGCTACAGTTACTCCCTGGGAGGAGGGAGTTTGGACTTGTGAGCCCAGAGATGGGGGAGTCAGAAGACACAGGAAGGAGTCCAGGGAAATAGCAACAGGATCTGGGATCAAGTGAATGACAGTTGCTAGATATAGGATTCCTGGCTGGAACCTGGAGCAGAGGGCAGGCTCAGGTTCCCCTGCAGTGGCACAGACTAGGCAGTGGAGCAGACCACCACCTAGGTCAATCATCTGTTGGGACTTTGCTAGCCCAGAAGGGGAGGACTATAGTGATCTGGGTGGAGGACTAAGCCATGAAGAGAGGGCACCTTGGGTTTCAGAGAGAGAAAGAGGCATGGCAGGATGCATGAACAAGTGGCAGAAGGGGGTGTCAGACCTGGAAGGAGCTAATCCCCAGAGCAGCCAGGAGGAGGTGCTCTAGAGGTGAGTGGGACCCCATTACAGCCCCTCCTAGCCCAGCCTGTATCCCACCAACTCCCCACACAGCAGAGCCTTACAGTCTGCGCCAGAGCATAACAAAGCCAGACTCTGGCAGGCCCGGTGGGGAGAGGGCCCCAAAGCCCCTCTCATCTGACTGAATGGGCTCTAGCATCTCTGCTGAGCACACCACAGTGGTACTGCTGGGATGACAGGCGTCTCTGAACCTGCCAGGTCCCAAACCATCAAGCGCTTCTTAGGTGAAAAACAGCACCTTAAACTGCCCCTGGAAACCCTCTGGCAGCCAGTGCAGATCCTGGGACCCTGCATTATGTGATACGCCACTTGGTGCATGGGCAGCTGCATGCTGCACCTCCCAAATGGGCCCAGCGGGAAGCCCCATGCACAGCACATCCTTGGATGAAACATATTCCACTGGAATGAAGGAGAAATTCCGCCACTGCTTCTCAGTGTTGTGCAATAGGGACTGGAGCATTTGTACAGAAGAGATGGGTGTGTGTAATGTCTGCAATTGTAGCCTGCAGCATTATAGTGAATGGAGAGAGGCAGGACTGTGGGAGGCGTCAAGACATTTCTAGTGGTCAGAGGAGACAGTTTTGAGCCTGAACTTGCTCTCACTGAAGTCCCAGATAAAACGCTCATTCACATCAGAGAGGGCAGCATTAAGGCCTGAACCTGCCCTGCATTCTCTCCCTGAGCACACGGACATCTGAGAATTTATTGTCTCTGAGGAGGAGAAAAAAAAGTAACTTAAGCAAAGACAGAATGAGGCCAAGCCTGCTCTGATGTAAGCAGGCACCACACCACAGCAGAGCAATCCCCTGCTCCCTGATCCTGCACTTGAACCTGTTGTCCTGACTAAATGCGCCCCCCAGTTCTTTCCCAGAAGTGAAAACAGGGTCTAGGCCAGTGGTTCTCAACCAGGGGTCTTGGACCCCAGGGGGAGCTGCAAGCATGTTTCAGGGCATCCTCCAAGCATGGCCAATGTTAGACTAGCTGGGGCCCAGGGCAGAAAGCCAAAGCCCCACCGCATGGGACTGAAGTCCAGGGCCTTGAGCCCTGCCACCTGGGGCTGAAGCTGAAGCCTAAACAACGTAGCTTCATAGGGGCCCCTGTGGCATGGTACCTCAGGCAATTGCCCTGCCCTAACGCCAGCCCTGGATTTTATATGCAGAAAACCAGTTACTGTGGCACAGGTGGGCCATGGAGTTTTTATAGCATGTTGGGGGGGCCTTAGAAAGAAAAAGATTGAGAACCCTTGGTAGGCAGCCTCATTCCCCTGAGCACATATCCCCAGGTAAAGCCAGGGGGTGAGCATTGCTGTTAGACAGTGTGCCAGGATCCTTTCTGGCCAAGGCACTGTGGGTCGCCATGTGAGTCTGAGCTGTGGAAGGCAGGTTCCAGCTGCCAGTCCACCTCCCAGTTGTAAGGCTCATTCTGCTGCTGTGTATCTTTTTCTCTGGACAGGGTAGGGCTGGTGTCTGCAGCTAATAACACACAATATCTCACATGTACACAGTGCTTTTCCCCTGAAGCCTCAGACTGCTTTATTGACTCCATAGACCAGGACAAACAGTGATGGTTTCCTTCCATAAAGCCTGACCACCTATTCCTCACTTCCAAACCCAGCTGTGAAGAGACACTGCAAAATCCAAAGCACAGAAGCGTGAGGGGACTCTCCCTCCAGCTCTCTCCACGAACATGTCTTCTGGCCAGGATCCCCTATAAGACTCTATTGTTATGCATATGAAGAGCATTCTGTTATGAACTCAGAATGGAGGCCCCGCCCCTCCCAGCATCACCATCACCTCTGTGAAGCTGCCTCCCCTTAAGATTTCTTGTGCCTGTTCTTGCCTGTTCAAGCACTCGCTCTCAGTAGATTTAGGGAGGGCTGGTGGATAATTTTAGAGTTACTCACTTAGGCCACGTCCAGACTAGGGTATTAAAATCGATTTTAGATACGCAACTTCAGCTACATGAATAACGTAGCTGAAGTCGAATTTCTAAAATCGAGGTTCCAGACGGCGCGGCATCGATGTCCGCGGCTCTCCATGTCGATTCCGGAACTCCGTTCGGGTTGATGGAGTTCCGGAATCGATGTAAGCGCGCTCGGGGATCGATACATCGCGTCCAGACTAGACGCGATATATCGATCCCCGAGCAATCGATTTTAACCCGCCGATGCCGCGGGTTAGTCTGGACGTGGGCTTAGGGCAAGATTGTCACTTGAGCTGCAGACCAGCAGGGGGCAGCTGGTCCTCCTGGGAATTAGCTCTTCCACTCAGGAGCGCCCTCTGTGGCCCAGTGACTTGCTTGCGGCTGGCCCCAGTGTCACTCCCGGACCCTGGTGCCCCTTCTCTTTGGGTTCTGCCCCTGCAGTACCCCATGGTCTCTCTGGGTCTCCCATCCCCAGGAAATTCCCTCTCCCCACCTCATCTCAGTCTTTGGCCACTTCCAATCAGCGCCCCACTCCCGCTCACTGGGGCAGACTGCAGTGTAAGCCACTCATCATCGGAAAGGAGGGTTTGGACCTGCTGCCTCTGCCTACCCTTGGGCTGCCCCTCTGCAACCCCAGTACCTTTTCAGCCTTTAGCAAGGCCTGCAGTCTAGAGGTTTTCCAGGCTGGAGCTCCCCAGCTCCTCTGGCCTTCCCCCAGCCCTGCTCCAGTCTAGGTGCCCTGCTCAGCTCCCAGCAGCCAGGTCCCTCCCTCTCAAAAGGCTAGAGAGAGAGTATCTCTGTTTAGCTTCTGGCCCCAGCCCTCTTATAAGGGCCAACTGGGCCCTGATTAAGCTAGCCACAACTGTGGTGAGCAACTCACTCAGCTTCTCACAGCTGTTCTCATTCCCTTTCCCTGCTGTGGCCCTCTCCAGGGCTGCTTTTAACCCCTTCAGGGCCAGAGAAGGGTGACCACCCTGCTACACTGCCCTGCCTCCTGGGGAAGAATAGTCAATCAGACCTGCTACAGGAGGTAGGCAGAGTGTCAGATGCTGTCTCCCAAAGTAATGCCTAGTGGTTGGAGCAGAGGTCAAAGCCAGATGAAGGGTCAGGACTGGGCTGAGGGCTGTGCTGGAACCAGGGACCAAGGAGAGGCCGGGGTCAGAAACAAGATCAGAGTCCATGGACAAGAAAAATAAGCACTGTAGCCAGAGTCCAGATAACAGGCTGAAGGTCAAAGCTGAGTGGTCAGGGTCCATGGGCAAGGGTCAGAAGGTGGAGGCATGGTCAGAGCAGGGTCAGGAACAGGACTGAAGCAGGGTCAGAGTAGGGCACAGGACAAGGCTGGGGGCAGGAACAGGAACTGGATCAGGAGCAAGCTGGGAGTCTAAAGAGTTGTTACTACCATGAGGCAGCAGGAGGGTTCCTGGCTGGGTAGTGCTGTTGCACAAACTGGCTTCCAGCTCTGGTGGGGTTGGGGAAATACCTAAGCCTGTGGTTCATCTGACCTGGGTTTTGCTCAGGGATGGGTTGCTGCCACATTCCTGAGGGCTGATTCACTGCAGGCTCTGTTGGCAGGGTAAGTCAGTGCAGCTCAGTGAGCAGCCCCGGTCTGGCTACAGATTTGCCTCACATCACCTCCCACCCTGACCCCACTAGCCCAAGGGCACCTCCCAGGTGTCCCTAGGCCATGCTTGTCATGATGGGACTGGTGGAATTCACAGAGCAGATCGGGGGCATGGATGTTGCTTTCTGGCTCCCATTAGTGCTCCTCCAGGCCATAACCTTCCCAATCTATGAGGTATGGGAGCTGGGAATCAAGGATTTGATTCACCAGGTATTCTTCATGACCGGAGAAGGAGAGACCTGCATTCATCCCACCACAGAGTTGCTGGGAGGTTCAATAGAGAGACATGAAACACAGAGTGTACTCATATTGTGGAGGGTAGCTGGAGATGGAAAGTGACTGGGTTAATTGGCTGAATAACGAGGAAGGGACCAAGGTACTCGGAATCAAGTTGGCAGTAGAAACGGGAGGTGTCCAAATGTGTAGTGGAGAGTCATACTTGTCCCTGACAGTGATAGTAGGGTTGGCTTGGCAGTGGTGGTCAGCAAATCACTTGGAGTCTGCCTTGGCAATGTCTAGCTAGGCTCTTAGTTCTTTCTGGATATCATGGAGGTGTTTGACCAGGTCAGAAGTGGCAGAGATATGGGAAGTCGAAGGAAGGGATGAGTGGAACTGGGGATGAACACTGTAGTTGGAGAAAAAGGGGCTCTGCTGGGTGGACTTATGCTCAGAGTTATTATATGAAAACTCTGCGAAAGGTAGAATTTGGACCCTGTCATCCTGGTGGAAGTTGATAAAACACAGCAGATAGTATTCTAAAACTTGATTTACCCATTCTGACTGCCCATCTGAGGGGTACAGGAGAGATGAAGGTCAATATCTAGGAGGTGAAAGAGCTCCTGCCAAAAGTGGGAGATGAACTGTGGTCTGTGGTATGATGTGCAATTGGAAGGTAACCCATGAAGCTTGAAAACATGGTAAAAAATGAGGTGGGCTGTTACTTCTGCAGTGGAGATTTTGTGGCAGGGCATGATATGAGACATCTTGGCAGTGTGATCAATATGACAGTGTGGTTCTGGAGTTAGGGAGCTCCATAATAAAATCCATTAATATAGATTCCCAGGGTTGAGGAGTAAGTAGGGGCATTAAGGCACCCAAGGGCTTAATATGGGGGATCTTTGTGTGGCAACATACTTCGCACAAGTCAATGTATAATCTCACGGAGGCATGCAGTCTGTACCAAGAAATATTAAAAGATCACTTTTATGGTCTTCCAATGTCCAAAGTGGTCAGACAGAGGTAAGTCATGACATAGCTGAAGAACTGCAAGACAGGGCAGGCCTTTGGGGGCATAAACACAGCCTTTGAATAGAATTACCCCATTTCTAACAAAGAAACCTGGGTCAGGCTCAGCATTGGGTGATACCTGTTTAGTGGCAAATTGGTTACTCGGCAGAGAGGATTTCATGAGGGCTAACAGCTCCATGTTCACTAGCACACTGGCAAAATGCAAGGGCTTCAGGGTGGCAGATGGTTCTGATGGTCCTTCCATGCCATTAAGGTACTCCCCCTTGGTTTTGCCAGTGTGGCTTCCAGGTCAATAACATAGCATGAACTCAAAGCATGAGAGAATATCTGCATGGGAAAATGCATACCTTCTAGTAGTGACGCCACTCCTCAAAGGTGGTCTTGATGGCTAGCAACTCTTTCTCGTAGATTTTGTAGTTCTGTTCCATGGACCTTAGCTTTCTAGAGTAGAATGGGCATGGATGAAGAACAGTTGGTGACTCCTAGTGACAGTGCTTTCCCAATGGCATAATTGGAAGTATCTGCCTCTACAATGGATGGGCCTGGGTGCCTCAATATAGGTGCTGAGGTGAAGGCCTTCTTCAGTTGCTTGAAAGCCAGTTGGGCCTCTGATGTCCAGATGAAGGCAGAATTCTTATGGAGGAGTTGGGTAAATGGGCCACTACTCAGGAGAATTCCTTGATGAACTTCCAGTATTGCAAAATCCAGGAAGGACTGGATGTCACAGGTGGAGCTTCACAGGGCTCAGTCCACAATGGTTGAAACCTTCCCGTGGCTCCATGCTGATCCCATCTGGCAAGATGGCATAACCCAGGAAACTGACAGTGGTGCTGTCAAGTTCACATTTTTCTGGCCTGGCATATAGATAATTTTCCTGGAGCATTCCAGCACTTGTCAGATATGCTGGTTGTGCAGAGTCTGGTTCTCTGAGAAGATGAGGATGCCACCTAAGTAAATCACAATGAACTGGTTTAGGATATCCTTGAAGCTATCATTCATGAAACACTAGAATGTGGCTGTGGCATTGGAAAGGCTGAAGAACATAACCACGTATTTATAGTGGCCATACTTGGTGCAGAAAAATGTCTTTCACTTACCACCCTCTCGTGCAGATCAAGTTGTACAGAGTGTACAGGTTGAGCTTGATGAAGACCTTTGCCATGCCAACCTGTTCTAGTATATCATTGATAAGTGGGAGAAGGTATTTGTCCTTGATGGTAATACCATTCAGGTCACAATAATCTACACAGCGGTGCAGTGTCTGTGTGATGGGGCGTCCAGCGCACACAAAGTTGAAGTGGGTTAAGGTGGCAAGGCAGGCCAATTAGCCCATGGGGTGCTCCTGGAGGAGGAGCCAGGAAGCATGCCACTAATTAGAAGTAGGCTTATCAGGGCAGGAGCAGGTGGCGCCAGAATTAAGCCCAAGAGTGGTGAGCAGCAAGGGGGCTTCAGGAATGCATGGAAGGAAGCTGCAGTTACTGTGCATGAAGGGAGTTGGGAGGCTGGAAAACCCAGAAAGGAGGGATGCCAGATGAGTAGGAAGAAGTTAGGGTGACTAGATGTCCCAATTTTATAGAGACAGTCCTGATTTTGGGGTATTTTTCTTATATAGGCTCCTATTATCCCCCTAACCCCATCCCGATTTTTCACACTTGCTGTCTGGTCACCCTAGAAGAAGCCCAGGGAAACAGCAGCAAGGGGGCAGACTATGCCGAGATCTTGGCTGCTTTTTATAGGGTCCCTGGGCATGAACCCATTGTAGAGGGCAGGCCTGGGTTCCCCTGCTAGTGACTGGGAAGAGGCACAGTGGGTCTGGAAGGACTTTGAAGGGGAGGACCATAGTGATCTGGCGGGAGGGCCAAGCCACGAAGAGGAGACTGCAGTCCTGGAGTGAGAGGGGCAGCGCATTGAGACAGGACAGTGAAAAACACCACCAGAGGGAGAGAGCAAGACTGGCAGAGCTAATTTCCAGGACAGCCAGCAGGAGGCACTGCTAATGGTGAGTGTACCCCATGACTGTCCCATCCTTCTTTTTAACCAACAGGATGAGGCTCCAGCAGTGGATTTGGAGGGCTGAATAAAGTTCTTAGGTAGATTGTCATCCAGGTAATCCCATAGGGTCTTGAGCTCAGATTCCAATAAAAGGGTAAATTCTCCCACAGGGGACCTTGCCTCTGGCTGGAGATATATAATGCAGTCATAGGGTTGGTCTTCTTCTTCTTAGCGTATGTGCAATGTGCTTCAGGTGGCACATGACCAGGATTCATCACTGAATTTGGTCCACTGGTTGGATCACTAGTTTCCCTGGCCAGGGCTGGGTACTGACAGGGAGTGCGACGTGAACACTGTGTGGGAGTAGGACATCCGTCTTCTGTTTGCCAGACACATGTGCTAGATCCCTATGCTTGGTGGGAATTGATGGACCAATGTCCTCTGAAGCTGGATTAGTACCGAGCAGGGAGGATGCCCTCCTGGAGGTAGGTTCCATCTTCTCCCTGCTGGGCCTTCCTAGGCATTGCAGCCGGCAAAACCCAGAGTTAAACTATACCTCCCACACTGCCCATAAAATGTTCAGGTTCTGGAGAGAGAGCCAAGGGAGGCCCAGTATGACCCGAAAGTACAGCAAAAGGATCAGATCGAACTGCATAGTTTCCTGGTGGCTCCCTATCCTGACCTGAAAAGAGGCTATCTTGCAGGAAACTGGGCTGGATATCAGCATATTTCTGCTCTGGGACAAGCTTCCTCTGGACGGGCAAGTGGTTGGCTCGGGCAAAGATCAAGTCTCTAAAGTTGCTGGACACCCCAAAGTCAATCAATATAAGTGCTGAACAGCTTTCTTTGGGTCTGACGAGGCCCTTAGCTAGAGACGGATCTGTAGATGTGGATGTGGAGGCTCTGTGTTGCTGTGGCACCTAGAGGCTGCCAAGGGGGTCCATTCAGAGAGCTTGTTCTCTGGTCATGTCCAGCTGCTACCCCTCTATTGGGGCTGGACAGACTGGTTTCCTGGCACCACAGTGGGTCTGGGTTTGTGAGGGCACCCTGAGGTGAAGTGGCCACTTTCTCTGCAATACAGGCAAAGGCATTTTGTATTGTAGTGCCATATTCCTTCTCTTGGACCACAAGTCATTTCCTGGTCCTGTCAATCTGCATGGGCTCAGGTCCGGAACTAGGCAAAGGTGTACATGGAGGGCCCGCAAGACTAGGCTGGGAATGGGTAGAAGTCTGTCTCCTTTCCAGGTGATACTCGAGCAGCCGGTTTCAATTTTAATGCAGAGCTCAATGTGAGTAGCAGCTCCACAGGAGGGAGAGGCGCAGATCCCAGCCAGTTCATCCTTTACAGCATCAGTCCCCAATGGAAATGGGGGATTTGAGCCATTTCCTTCCAAGCCAAAGCAGTGGCCAGGTGCCAGAAGTGGGGAGATGGGTCACAAGTGCTGGGTGAGGAACTATAGGCAGTTTGTTGGCAGTACAGGGGGTCAGTTGGGGTCATCAAATATCAATGAGAAGGAAAGAATGAATTCTTCAAAGCAGCCAAGCATCGGGTCAGCTCGTTCCAGGATGGGTGAGGTCCAATCTGTGGCTTCTCCAGACAGTAGACTGGTAATCAGCCCAACTGTGGTCTGTGCACAAGGATGGCCACATCAGGAACAGCACACGGCACTGGTCCATATTGCTTCGGAACTTGTGGCAGCCATCATCAAACACTCTGGCAGGGGGGGATTCAGAACGCGCTCCAGGGCTGGTGGCATGGGAGGGCCCAAGGGTCATGGGGGTGGGGGGCGCAGACCTGCACTTGGAGGAGCTCTCTAACTGCAGCTGGGTAAGTTGGTTCTGAAGGCTCTGGAATAGGGTCCAGAGATGCTGTCTCCAGAGCCATGGCACCAGGTGCTCCATCTAGGCTCTGGGGTCTGGAACAGTGGAGTCTATGCAAACTGTTGGGCACTGGCTCCCAGCAGTCAGGCCTACTGGTTGGAGTGGAGGTTGAAGTTGGTTGGGACCGGGCTGAAGGCCGTGCCTGAGACAGTGCCATTGATCATTCCCTTGTGTTTGCTGCCTGGGTACTAATATCGCAATGCTAAGACTCCCCACTGTTCAGTCCATCTGAACATATGCATTTATACTGCTCCTAAAACCAGGAGAGTTCAGAGGCAATGAGCTATCCACTAGCTATTCAATAGTGCCATCCAGCCCACCACTCATAAGGCACAGCCCTAGGGTTCCCATTTATCTGCCAGGGGAGCTGTGTGCTCAAGGTAACTGAGCACATTTAACTGCCCAACCAGCTGCTCAGCTCAGAGGGTTGTTACAGTGTGTTTGCTAGGAATTCATCTTGTATAAATAAGTAGGTGCTGCTACACTCAGTCACTCTGAACTCACTTCATTGGCATTTCCTTGATAGCATTCACAACTGCAATAGTGAACCCTAATGACATGGGGATTGGTGTAATTAGCCACACTATCACACGTACCTGGCCAGAAGTCAGAACAGAGTATTTGGCCTTTGGTTTGCTTAGAGCAGCACACAGCAGCTTCCCTGGGCCTGAGTGGGTCAGATCTGGTTTCTGTATTAGATTGCAGAGCCAGTCACATGCAATTTGCTGTGAGTTTCAGCCCTTCTAAAATGCAATCAGTTCTAGGGTGACCATACATCCTGTTTTGGCCTGGAGAAGTCCCCTTTTTAGGCCCTGTCCCGGCCATCCCAACATTTTTGGCAAAAGTGGGCATTTTTCCTGTTTGCTCCTGCCAACTTGATCAATTGGCAAGAGCAAACAGGACAAATGCCCACTTCTGTCAAAAAAAAAGTGGAATGTGGAGGAATGTGCGCGGGCAGGGGGGTGAGCGGTGATGCCAGCCCTGCGCGGGGGAGGGGGACGGGGGAGGCAGGGCTCAGGGGAGCAGCACCACCAGCCCCATGTAGGGAGGGAAAGCAGTGTTTGGACAAGCAGCTCAGGCCAGCCTCATTCAGGGATGGAGGAAGGCTCTGGCTAGCCCCACATAGTGTCCCGTTTTCCCTTTGGGAAATATGGTCACCCTAAATCAGTTCCAAAGCTCAATCAGAGCTCACAGGTATAAATGTAAATGATATTTCTTATACTGGCTTTGCATAAACCACACACGTATCTCACATAGCTCTTCACTTTGTATTTTACCCTTGCGGGCTTTAGAGAAGCCCAGACCATGGCTAAGCAGCTCACACACAGCTATCTGCAGAAACTCCCAAGCAAGGAACACTTGGGTCTCAATTCAGATCTGTCAGGTTATCCCTGATCCGAAGCTGAGCAGAGTAAGGGCCACTTTGCCGGCAATCTGCATTTCCTGAAAAGTGTCTTCCTTCCCCTTGCTTCAGGAAGGCAAGCGTGTGGGACAATGGGAGCGGCCTGTGCCGGACTTGCAGTGGGAGCTTGTGTTTCCCCAAGGCTACATCTGATATCCTCTCAAAGGAGAAACTTCATCACTGGTGAAGCTATTGCTTCTGAGCATGATCAGCCCCAGCTATGTTGGACTGGCTGCTAGCAGGATATGTACTAAAGCAGCAACCCCTCAGAGGAACTGCAGATATTAAACCCTTTTCACTGACAGACACAGCTGAAGTCCCTTTATACTCTCCCAAGCAGTGGCCTTGCAGTGGAGCGGAGTTTCTTCTGGATTTTGCTGTCACGTAGGGTACATCCACCCAGCAAAGGAAGGTGTGATTGCAGCACAGGTTGGCATGGCCGCACCAGCTATAGCTAGTGCAGGTACCAATGGCAGTGAAGAGGTGGCAGTGGTTTTGAAGGGTGCTGTTTGGCTGAGGAGGAACGGGAAGGCGTTCCAGGCCCTGAGAGTAGGATGGGAGATGAGGTGAGAAGGATACAGAACTGTGTCCAGGAAGGGGTTTAGTCAGAGGATAGGCCATGGGAAGGACATTGGAGGAGATGAGAACAAAGATATGACCAGGGGCATGGGGAGGGACAGTGGTGGCAGGAGACAATGGTGGCAGAGGTGCACTCTGTTGCCACTGTCTGATATTATCAGGAGCAGGTGTGCACGATGATTTCCGTGGCTGTCAGCTGGCTATGCCTGTGTAGTGGGGTGCACCAGTAATGGGAATAGCTCTGTAAGGAGTTTGTTGAGTAACTGTGTTCTTGCAAGTCAGGATTGCCTGTATCCCAGAGCTATCACTTCCTCCATACCCTCCCGTTGGGGCTGAGATTTTCATGCCTTTTCAGAGGCATTGGCAAGTTTGGTTGAGGGAATATTTATTTAACTCACTTCAGTCAACAGTCTTCCACAGTAAAAAAGGGTGAATTTCTTCTCTGGAAAACACTGCAATACAGCATGCTCCCCTTGTGAGCTAGGAGCAGTTTGAACAGTAAAAACAATTTTTCACTTGTGAAAATCGTCCTTTTTGTTTAGACCACAAAACAATGCAAAGCCAGCATGTGACTTGCTGCCCGTGTCGTTGGCAGTGCCCGTTCCTTTGGGTTGGCTCTGCTCTCTGGCTGAGATGGGGAAGAATGTGTTTGCTTGTGGGCAAGTTTTCAGCATCCGTCTCAAGGATTCACTCATTTCCCTGGCTCTCTCCTCAGGGACTCATTTGTCACATTCTTTAGCTAACTTATTACAGTTTTGTCAATTATTTGCACCTTTGAGCACAGTCACAGAAACTAAAAACAGAACTAGTAATAAGCAAAACTATTCGTTCCAAAGCAGAAACTCATTCTTGTCAAGATTCCCATGTATAAATATCTCAGAAAAGGACAGGAAAGTTTAGCTTGGCATGGAAATGTGGGTGCCATGAGGAATGCCAGTGTTAAATGTTACCAGAACAAGCCCTGCTATGGATGCATAACATCCTGTTCAGCGAATAAACCTGCCTTGTGCCAGACAACGCACCTTGTCCTCTGCACAGCCAAGCATGTGGAGGGATGATTCAAGCAATCTGACTGGCTGAGGCAATGGACATAAATTCACGAGAAATGCCACGTACAGATGAGCTAACAGTCAAAGTTAGCACTTTTTCTGTATCGGCAGGAGCTTTTCAGGCTGAGACCATTGCAGGGGATGGTGAGTGCTCTGATCCCATTCTGCGGATGGAGAAAAAGAAGGGCTAGAGAAGTGACTTGCATAAGGTCAGTCACATAGCAAGTTAATGACAGATCCAGGGCTAAGCCCCTGGCTGTTGGCCGCCTCCTAGCCAAAGTTGCCCTTTTAATTTGTCTGTCACTATAGCCCCTCAACACTACCCACCCAAGAAGAGCCCCATTGTGTGAGGCACTGTACCAATATACGGCAAGAGACAGCCCCTTCCCAGAGCACCTTATGCCTGAGCACCCAGGGCGTGAGGGGAACAGCAGCCCCCAGCAAATCAGTGGCTGAGCTGGGACTAGAGCCCAGCTGTCTGACCACACTGACTAGTGCCCAGGCCTCTAGCCCTGTACCCCACTGCTGCACCGGCATTGGCAGCCCCCATGGATCAGCAGTCCTGAGCCATTCACAGTGCTGATGCTGTGTATTTGGTCCATTATGTACCAGGCGCTCCCTTGCCCTCCCTGGCGCAGTGATAATCAGTGCTGCCAAGGGAGGTTGGTCCCTACACTTCCCATCTCTGCCCAGCAATGAATGCTGCCCCCCACCCCGCAGCCCCACCTCAGAGTTCAGCCCCCCCAGCCCTTCTCTGCTCCTCCTGGGACTCTTCCCCCACCCAGGCCCAGGGGCTTCAGGCAGGTCCCCTCTCCCCATTTCAGGCTGGGGGGCTCCAGGGGTCCTCAGCCCCCTCTGCCCTGGCCCAGGAAGGAGCTGCAAGGGGGGGCAGAGGAACTGTCCTATCCCCATTGTTTACAGGGAAGGGGGGAGGCAGTGGGGAGCTTCCCAGAGCTGCTGGGCTCTTTAGCTTTCGTCTCCCCTCGCCCCCCCCCCCTCACAGCTCTAGCTGCTGAGAGGAGGGGGAGCTCTGCCCGCAATAGATCTGATTGGTTGTTCTGCCGAAGGAGGTGGGCAAGTGGGGCAGCCAATCAGAAGGCTCAAATTCACTCAAGGCCTGGAGCTTCTTGAGCCATTGGCAGGTGGCATCAGTCCTGTCCAGTCCCCTCTCTGCAAGCACGTGGGCTGTGAATACCAGACTCACTCTCTTTAGGTCATGGTTACATACACGTATCCCCTCACACTGTGCCTCCAAGTAGCCACCTAAGTAGTGGCTCTAAACATTCACTGATTTAGTCCTGAGTTCACACTCCTGTGTTCAATCCTGGGGCTGGCCAGTCTGAGAAGCAAACATGGATGCAGCACTAACTTCATATAGAAAAAGTTCTGCTTGCAACAATGTCTGGCTTTGGGCACTGCCTGGGGATTAATGACCTCCCGGGTCCTTCCGATGTAGCATTTTGGCTCCCTGCAGGTGGCCATGAAATGGCAGTGTAGTCTAGAGCTAAACCAAAGGAGTGAGCATCAGAAAATCTGGGGGGTTGTCCCACATCTGCCATTAACTTGCAGAGAAGCCTTAGCCAAGCCACTTAACTTTAGAATCCCAGCTGTAAAAGGGGGAATCGCAGAGTTTAATGAGCATGTGACCGTAAAACACGATGTAAAAGCTACGTAGTCAATGCCTTGTGCCTTACTTCTTGTTGCTGAATTGACCCCAAGTCCACACAGCTCGCTACCTGTGAGGTGCAGACAAACAGAAATGAAGTTTATGAATTCAACCAAGCTCCAGTTGGTCTGGAACTGGCCGTGGTGGAGTTACTCTGTTAGGTGGGACTAACCATGGAATCTCTGGGCCTGATTGTGATCTCATAATTGTGTAAAACAGGAACATGTGGAAGCCCTCGGGGTCCATACTGTCTTCTATAAGTGAGAAGAGAATCAGGCCTTCCAGCTCCTCTGCCGTCTGAAACAAGGAAGCTTTCTCCTCGAGATGTTAATCACATGTCCGACACATGTCATTTTGCTTTTGACTTGTGATTTCAGATGAGTTTTTGGCAGTTTCTCACCCCTCCCTGGTACAGTTTCATTCTCAGGTGTGGGGCTCAAGTCTCCTAATGTGGTGTTAAAAAGCCCCATTGCCACCTCAAATTGAAAAGGAAGTGTCTACTCTGCATCTCAGACATTATCATTCTAATATGTAGCATTGGAAGTGAGCAGCTACCTAGCAGGTATCTACAGTTCCATGAATTCCAGGTCACCAGCCTGGAGAGAGACATGGTGTATTCCTAGAAGTAGTCTCTTTGGCACAAACTGCACCAGTACATCTGGACTCTGCTCATCTATTTGATTACAAATCAGAATATTATGCATTTGATGCAAGGATACAGCTGGTGAGGAGGCTCCAAAGCAGGGCTTTTTAATACTCTGTCAAGTAGGGGCTCCCCTGACTAAAACTGGGTTACAGACTCCCACTCCTGCTGGGGGTGCAGACCTCTCCTGGAGGCAGGAATCCCTCCCAGGCATCACTCCACTGTTGTTATCAGTACAAACACTAAGCTTTATCAGTGACAGTGCCCATGATTAGTGACAAGTTTAGATTCTGAGTCCAGAATAACCCCAGCCTCAGTCTCTCCCATGCAAGCTCATAGCACCCAGTCTGAGTCTCTGCTGCATTTGGCTTCTGCTGGTGTGGTCCCAGTGCTGGCCCAGATTTCTCTGCTTCCACCTGAGTCTGTTCCCTGGATCAGTCCCTCAGCCACAGGTTCTGGCAGTCCAGCTCCATACTCTCTTTTTAGCAGCCACTCTCCCCTGCTGTCCACCCACACAGGATGCCCCTTCTCCTTCCCAGGAGACCTTGCCCCAGGAGGTTAATGTGGCATTTCCTCTCAGCTCTCTGCCCAATCCTGTTTGCTCATGTTCCAGTGTTTCAGGGACAGGGCCAGCTTTCCCAGTGCTGCTGCTGGTTTGTGAAGTGAGAGTTCACCCCTCACCAGTGGGCCTTCACACTGCCTGGAAGGCACATATGCCTTAAAGTCAGCACTCACTAGATCTGCAGTAAAGCGAGCATGAGCCATCCTCAACCATGCTGCTCCCAGAGCTGGGTGATGATGGAACAGTCTGTGTCCTGACAGGACAGTGCAACTGGCAAAGGCCAACGGTGCCGTTCAGTTATAGGGGCCCACATGGTGGTGGGCCCCTTGACAGTGTGTGCTGGCAGTCAGGGGGAGACAGCTGGGGTTCCTTGCCTCTTTACACCACCCCTCACAGGGGCCAACCACAACTATAAGGCCTGTGCTGGCTAGTGCGGCTAGCCATTGGCCACCCCAGTGGGATCGGAAAGGAGGTGGGGCCAGCCTTGCTCCGCATCTGCAGGAGCAACTGGCACACTCCCGCTCTCTGCATCTCTGCTCCCAGAAGTCACTGCATCAGGAGGCCCGTTGAGCAGGACTTCCTGGGTGGTGTCAGGAGTCACAGGGTCAGTCTCATGGAGTGATCCCTTTATTGGGCCAGATGCCAGGGACTCTCACAGTCCACAGGGGAAGGCCCATGGCCTCCGTGGCCCATTGGCATCAGTAATCCCTGTCTCTCTCTCAGCCTCCCTGCAGTGAATCCAGCCCAGCCAGACTCATGCAGGAGGCTTGTACTGTCCCCTGCAGGGCACAGGGCTCTTAGTAAGTATTACAGCGAAACAGGCAGCTTTTGCAGAACAACATAACCTTTATTAGTCACCTGGCTGCAGAATCTGCAAGTCCTTTTGGTCAGCACAGAGACATGAAGGTTAAAGCATAGTCCATGCTGGTTAGCCCAGAGCCCAGCCAAGCTGTGGTGAACCTATATTCAAGCTCTGTTCCCTCTCACCTCCGTAGTTCCCAGGTGTCTATCCCTTCCTCCAGAAACCCCCGCCTTACATCTTCCAGACCTTTGGGGACTTTGCTCAGCTTCCCTGATGAGAAGCAGAGAAATCCATCTCCCTCTGGGTAGGTGGTTGCTAGGTGTCAATGTGCTGAGGATTGGGTTTGCCACTGAATTCTCAGATTTTCCACTGATATGGGGTCGTTAATGGCCCATTGAGACTCAGGCAGCCAGCGACACACACCTCCTTCACTGACAGCAAACTTAGTCCTCTTCCCGTCACTGAGTAGACAAGCAAAATATAGGGGAAACTGAGGCACACATAGGGCTCAAAAATATTTCCAAAAATTCCCAGGCAGCAATAATCCCCATAGTCTAAAGCTCTGGAGCCCAACAGCCAGTTCCACACTCAGGAATAGGTGCTTGTTCTGAGGGTACCAAGAGAGCAAATAGCTCTAAGGGCAAGGGCAGTGGATTCAGTTCAGAGACAGGGGCTCCATTCCTGACCCTTCCACAGGCTTATTGCGGGGTCCTTGGGCACATCAGGGAGCCTCCCTGATTGCCCAGCAGAAAACAGAAAGACTCTCACTGACCTGCTGCCTTGAAGACCTTGGAACCCTTCTGCTACAAGACCTGCTATCCCAGAAGTGCAGGAGCTCACTATTCCAGTGGATGTTTGCTCACATCCCATATAGAGAAGGGCAGGGCAGGTCCTTCAGCAGAACCTGGTTTTGAGTGCCCAGAACTTTCTGAAATAGTTTCCTTTGGGGCAGAAAATTTTCCCTGTACAAATGATGGGGCTTCCCGCTGGAATTTCTGCAAGACGAATAGCTCAGTTTCAAGGAAGAAGTAAGTTGTATAAGCCCAAGAACCTTTTTTCCTTCCTTCTTTCCTTTGTTTCCCCAGGTAAATGAGAATCCCCTGGGCACCGTAATGGAACCTTCAGATTGTGAAAGCAAATATGCCAAGGTCAGACAATGGAAGCCTTTCTGTTCAGCCTGCTAATGCCACTAGTTTTCTCTTACTGCAAACAATTGTCTGATCTGTCAGGATACCCCCACTGTGTTTGTTTTAGAGGAAGGCTAGATTGTGCCCTTTAGGCCCAGCCCTGCCCTGGGAAAGACATGGCACTGCCCTATCCCCAGGAGCACTATGCTGCCTGCCATTCCCCATGCATGCTGCTGCACCTCTTTGGGGAGTGCAGCATATTCCTCCCTCATGTCAGCACTGAGGGGTTCAAAGCCATGACTCAGCCTCCCTTCCCCTCACTGCCCCTTCAGTATAGCCCAACCTTTATTCAGGTGCATTTCCCCTCCCCATACCATTGTGGCTCTACCTATGGGCTAAGCAGAATGTAGCCTTTCCTGTTCCATTATTAAGTGTGCCCCCTAACACCTAGGGGTTATATGGTTTGTGGGGCCAAGGTTAGACTCTCTGGGCCCATGAATTCTTGAGTGGAGGGTTGGGGTTTTCTCTAACTGCCTCCTTCATGGGAGCTGTGTCTCCGGCACACCTTGGGCACCAAAGAGCAGAGCACCAGTCTCCAGCTGGATTTGGGGGGTTGGGGGGGGCAGAGTGAAGCATGGCCATTCCCTCTTCTTATCACAGAAGCCCCTCTCTGTGAAGGGCTGCAGCTTTGATGGCTGCTGGAGCTGGTGATAGAGAGGTCTGGAGGTCAGAACATTTCTGAATAAAGCTGTGTATCTGAGTCCAAAAGCCTTTCCCTGCAAAGCCCATGTGCCCTGGGCAGAAGCCGTGTTTGGCTAATCTCCATGTTAACGTCGTTGGCAGCTAAAAGCGCAGCTGACACCTGTCAGAAAGATAGTAGAAGTAGGTCCCCAAACAGGCGTCTCCTTGAAAACCTCAGAGGTTCATGGCAAATAGAAGCCAGTGTCCCTTATCCCTTATCTCCTAGCTGCCCCAGAGGAACCCGAGGTGTGCGAAGGCAGATTTATCTCAGGAAGTGACAAAAAGGCCTGAGTAAATAAGCTACTGGGGTGAGGAGGGTCCCAGACACATTTCTAGGGATGGAAGGCCAGGCACTGGGAACAACACAGTTCACTGCTGAAGAGGGAAGGGTGTAAGGAGTAACAATGGCCACCATGCACACACACAAGGCCCAGCCTCCTGCCCACTCGAGTGACCCAGGCCCACCGAGTCATAATGTAATATTGATACTAGTCTAGACTGTTCCTGGCCACTGTGCAAGTGATACAGGAATAGAGCACAAGAGACTGTTCCCCTGCTCTTCCTGCAAAGGGACCAGGGACTGTCACAGGACATGTGCTTGGGGGAGCATAGGGACCAAATCACCCAAATGGGGCTTGGAAGAGGTGGTGCTGTGACTCTATTTCCTCCTGACTCTTGCACTCAGTCACTTCCCCCTAAGGCCTACAGTACCACATGGAAACCTGCTCATATACCACTTGGGACCCGGCTGGAAGCCAAGAAGGCAGACCCATGGATTATGAGGTGATGTTCTCACCAGGAAGCTGGTGCCAAGGATCATGAGGTGTTGTTCTCACTGGAAAGCCAGGCCCATGAATCGTGAAGCGGAGTTGTCACTGGGAAGCTGGTGCCATGGATCATGAGGTGACATTCTCATCAGGAAACTTGTGCCATGCACTGTGAGGCAGTGTTCTCAGCCTGTGCGACTATGAGATGGCATTCCCATCTGGTCCAATGGATTGTGAGGTGGTGGAGAAACGTGTTGGCGGGGGGAAGCCATGCCCATGGGTCATGAGGCGGTGTTCTCATCAGGAACTCAGTCCTATGGGATCACTTGTATGTCAGGTGTTCAATGAGATCTGGAGAAGCATCTCCCCATTCATCTCCACATCCAGCCAGAACCTCCAAATAGCAGAGCCTTCAGGCTTCCCCATCAGCAATGTCCAGTTTGGACAGAGTTCCTCAGGATCCAATACCCAGCATCCTCACACTGGAGTTTGATGTGGAGATCCTCCTCCATTCTGCTGTAGTTAACGGGTAGTGAGTACTCCTCCAACTCACCTTTATTGCCCACTAAAAACCTAACAAACACATCCTTAGAGAGCAGCAACTCTGCCTCACACCACAGCACAGAGTTACTCCCTCAGCTGGCCCAGGGTGCTCCCCAGATCCCTGACTTCTCCAGAAGTGACTAGGAACTGAAAAGGCACCAATGCCACGTAGGTGTGAATGGTGCCACATCACCAGGGCAATGCTCTTCCTCAGTTATTTCTCCCCGGTGCCTCCATCTTTTTCTTCTTCTAAGGAAACTTCCAGTGCTGCAGGGTCATGGTGGCACTCTGGGGCAGCCAGCCCTGCTATGACCTGGTTATGTCATTCTAAGCCAGAAAGAAAACTAAGGTTTTCACATTTTTTCCCTTCAAATGTCATTTCCATTACATCGTCTATTTCAGGCAATTTAGGCTCTCATCAGAATTCCCACCAAATTTTACATCCACTATTTTAAGGAAGAGTTTAAAAAAGTGAAACAGTTTTACTAAGTTTAAACTTGACTTTCCCAGGGGATATTTAAAAAAACATACACTGTCTAAAACCCTTTGCCGTTTGAAGAGTTCAAAATAACATTCCAAAAGGGATCATTTGAAAAATGTTCCTGCACTGGTCCCATTCCCTGCACAGGGCTGGGCCAGCACCATTTAATATCCACATTTGTTTTTCATTTAGCCGTCAAACCCACATTAAAAATAAAATCTCAGAGTAAATGAAATTAAACTAACCTGCGCCCTTTCATTTTCAGCATATTTATGGCATATTAAAGGAATAGAGCTTTTCCATTTTAATTACCAGTAAGGTCAGGTACAGTAGTGCAAGAGTTTGAGCTCAGAGCCCACCCTTTACATCTTATCACGCTGGGAGATTAGGGCCAGAAGCAGTGCATGTCACACCACTGATTTTCCACCATTGGCAAACACCCTGCTCAGCTGAGCTGTGCATGAAAGTCCTTCAGAAACCAGTCTCATACACATCCCTTGGATATGTCATAGAATCATAGAAGATTAGGGTTGGAAGAGACCTCAGGAGGTCATCTAGTCCAACTCCCTGCTCAAAGCAAGACCAACCCCAACTAAATCATCCCAGCCAGGGCTTTGTCAAGCTGGGCCTTAAAAACCTCTCAAGATGGAGATTCCACCACCTCCCTAGGTAACCCATTCCAGTATTTCACCACCGTCCTAGTGAAATAGTTTTTTCTAATATCCAACCTAGACCTCACACACTGAAACTTGAGACCATTGCTCCTTGTTCTGTCATCTACCACCACTGAGAACAGCCTAGCTACATCCTCTTTGGAACCCCGCTTCAGGTAGTTGAAAGCTGCTATCAAATCCCCTCTCACTCTTCTTTTCTGCAGACTAAATAAGCCCAGTCCCCTCAGCCTCTCCTCATAAGTCATGTGCCCCAGACTCCTAATCATTTTTGTTGCCCTCTGCTGGATTATCTCCAATTTGTCCACATCCTTTCTGTAGTGGGGTACCCAAAACTGGACACAACACTCCAGATGCGGCCTCCCCCGTGCCGAATAGAGGGAAATAATCACTTCCCTCGATCTGCTGGCAATGCTCCTACTAATGCAGCCCAATATGCAGTTAGCCTTCTTGGCAAGAAGGGCACATTGTTGACTCATATCCAGCTTCTTGGTCTCTAATCCACAGGTCCTTTTCTACAGAACTGCCGCTTACCCAGTTGGTCCCCTGCCTGTAGCGGTGCATGGGATTCTTTCTTCTTAAGAGCAGAACTCTGCACTTGTCCTTCTTGAACCTCACCCGATTTCTTTTGTCCCAATCCTTCAATTTGTTTAGGTCACTCTGGACCCTATCCCTACCCTCCAGGGTATCTACCTCTCCCCCCCCGCTTGCTGAGATGGCAACTTGCTGAGAGTGCAATCCATCCCATAATCCAGATCATTAATGAAGATGTTGAACAAAACCAGCCCCAGGACCAATCCTTGGGGCACTCCGCTTGATACCAGCTGCCAACTAGACATCAAGCCATTGATCACTACCCATTGAGCCCGACAATGTAGCCAGCTTTCTATCCACCTTGTAGTCCATTCATCCAACCCATACTTCTTTAACTTGCGGGCAAGAATACTGTGGCAGACCATATCAAAAGCTTTGCTAAAGTCAAGGTATATAATGTCCATCGCTTTCTCCATATCCACAGAGCCAGTTATCTCATCATAGAAGCAATCAGGTTGGTCAGGCATGACTTGCCCTTGGTGAATCCATGTTGACTGTTCTCGATCACCGTCCTCTCCTCCAAGTGCTTCAGAATGGATTCCTTGAGGCCCTGCTCCATGATTTTTTCAGGAACTGAAGTGAGGCTGACCAGTTTGCAGTTCCCTGGATTCTCTTTCTTCCCTTTTTTAAAGATAGGCACTATATTTGCCATTCTCCAATCGTCCGGGACCTCCTCTGATTGCCATGAGTTCTCAGAGATAATCGCCAATGACTCCACAATCACATCAGCCAACTCCTTCAGCACCCTTGGATGCATTGCATCTGGCCCCATGGATTTGTGCATGTCCAGCTTTTCTAAATAGTCCTTAACCTGTTCTTTCACTGCTGAGGGCTGCTCAGCTCCTCCCCATACTATGTTGCCCAGTGCAGCAATCTGGGAGCTAACCTTGTCTGTGAAGACCAAGGCAAAAAAAGAATTGATTACTTCAGCTTTTTCCACATCATCTATCACCAGGCTGCCTCCCCCATTCAGTAAGGGTCCCACACTATCCCTGACCTTCTTGTTGCTAACATACCCGTAGAAACCCTTCTTGTTATCCTTTATATCCCTTGCTAGCTGCAACTCCAATTGTGCTTTGGCCTTCCAGATTACACCCCTGCATGCTCTAGCAATATTTTTATACTCCTCCCTAGCCATCTGTCCAAGTTTCCACTTCTTGTAAGCTTCCTTTTTGTGTTTAAGCTCAGCGAGGATTTCTCTGCTAAGCCAAGCTGGTCGCCTGCCATATTTGCTATTCTTCCTGCACATTGAGATGGTTTGTTCCTGTGCCCTCAGTAAGACTTCTTTAAAATACAGCCAGCTCTCCAGGACTCCTTTCCCCCTCATATTAACCTCCCAGGGGATCCTGCCCATCAGTTCCCTGAGGCAGTCAAAGTCTTCTTTTCTGAAGTCCATGTCCCCAGTCTCCCCCACCATACAACCTCACCCCAGCTGCCACATCCCAGGAGTAAAGCAAGTCTTATCCTTACCCTAATCTAAGGCTTCTGAGACTCTCCCTCAATAGCTTTTGTCTGAAGTATGTGTTCAGAGATAGTTTTATTAAAAGGGACTCAAATAGAATTATTTAAATCACTCTGCTGTGCAGGCTAATGAAATCACCTGTGATAACCCTGTAGGAAAGTTGCTAAATTGCTTTCAAAATTCTCCCTCTTTTTTTTTTTTTTTTTAAATCAGTTTACTCACTTGATCAAAAAGTGGTTTATTTCATTTATCTTATTTTTAATTTGGGGTTTTTTAAATGCTCCTTCACAGTTGCCACACCACATAAGCATCAAAGAGTTAATCAGAAACCATCTCGTCAACACTTCACGTTGCTCTGTCCATTCACAGAGATCTGTGTGTACAGATACTGCAGTCTTCTCCAACTGACTTGTTATTTGGAGTTGCAGTTGCTGGTCTGTAGCTCACTGGCAGCTAGTTTGTTTCAACTGTTCAGCATTTGAAATTTAAAATCAGAGCTAAGTGAGAGCTCACTGAGTCACATGGTGTGTTTATATTCCCTGATTGGATGAATGTAACTCATAGAAACAAGTTTCTGGCCTGAATGTTCATGAAGCAAATATAAAATATTCTTTCCAGGGATACTCTTCACTCAGTGCTTGAGGCCTGAGCCTGCGTCCCAGTGAGCAGACCAACCACAGGATCAGATCCTTCAAATAAGCTGTTTCTATAAACATGCCAGTTATTCCTATTAACCATCCCAGCCTGTTCTCCAGAGATAGCGAGTGCAGGAGGCTCAGGATCAGTGCCGTAACAAGGGCAAGGTGAGTGAGCCACTTGCCTTGGGCGCACAAAGTGGAGCGGCACAGCTCTAGCGCGATCGGCAGCGCTTCGGCAGCAGCTCTAACACCATCGCTTCTTCGGCGGCAATTCGGCAGCAGGTCCCTGAGTCCCTCTCGGAGGAAAGGACCTGCCACTGAATTGCCACCACTGCTTCATTCATTCATCGGCAGCAATTCAGCAGCAAATCCTTCTCTCCGAGAGGGACTCAGGGACCCACCGTCAAATTGCTGCCAAAGAATGATTGAAGCGGTGGTGGCAATTCAGTGGCAGGTCCTTCACTCCGACAGGGACTCAGGGACCCACTACCAAATTGCCGTCGAAGAGCCTGGAGCTGGCCCTTGCCTCGGGTGCAAAAATTCCTTGTTACGGCTCTGCTCAGGAACACAGGCCAGGCAAACCTGTTCACAAGGAAGGTTTGGCAGTATTCACCCCCAAACAGCCCAAAACAAACAAAAGGGAGAAAACAGTCACTTCCAGCACCAGCCCAGCCTTTGGCCAGCTCAGGTGACACTCCTGCCGTGCTCACCTCATGGAACCTGCACACTGGGCCCACAGAGAGTCTGTGCTGTATCATGCTCGGATCACTGTTACCTTGCCCTGCCTTCCCTTCCTCTTCATTTGCTCCCCCCCACACACACAGCCATGCAGTACAGTGTTTGTGGCAGGGCCTGTGCAGCTGCACTCGATCACAGCTCTGCCCTGTGTGTATGTATCACAGGGCACCTACTATTTCTCAGTTAGCACAGAAGAAGAAAATACATGAGTCTGTAGCCTTAGATACGCATAAGATGTGTTGGTGACACTGAGCCAGATTCTGCCCAGTGCTCCAGCCCCATTGCCCCACTCCAGGAGCACAAAGTGACGCTGTGTGGCCATTCCCTCACTCCCCCCACCCCGCTGCTTGCTCAGGCCTGGCTGAGGGGAAGGGGTACAGACAGGACTCTCTTACATCCTGACGAGTGCCCACTGCCAGAGCAGCCTCTCAGGCCAATGGGGTTGAGTCTCAAGGAAAAAGACGGCTACAGCAGCAGGAGGATCTGTTTGTCCATGTCCCCATTCTGTGTGTAGATGCAATCACAGACAAGAAAATTGGGGGGAACCAGAACGGAGAATTCTGGGACAAGACAAGAGGCAGGCAGGAGAGAAACACCAGGCTGGCTGAGCAGGTTCCTATCCCCGCTGCATAGCAGACTCAAGCCCAGGCCTTTGCCAAATACTTCTGCGTTGCCATGTTTTCCATTCCATTTTGCATCCACACAACCTAGTGAGCAGCTCAGTTCACTTCTCTTGTCTCCTTTCCGTCTGCTTTTCCCCTTGTCCGGGACTGTCCCATTCCACCTGCACAAGGAGAAGAGATCACCAGCCTTGTTCATTTGTCCTATCAAGAGTCAGCATGGCCTGGGCTGTAGGGCTCGCTCTTCCTTGCCACCCATCGGGTGGGCTCAGGAGAGAATCCTTACCCCATTCAAGGTCTCTGTGCCCCTGATAAGCATGTTTATACTCCTCCCCCGCTGGGAGCCCTTGAATGACTGTGTTTATCTACCAGTTGAGTAGCCCAGACTGGACCCTATCAGAAGAAATGCCCAGGACAGTTTGATAACTGGAGTGTTTGGGGGGTTGTTGCATCTGAGACTAAGCATCAGCCCTACTGTCTTTATCAGCTTCACAAAACACCAGCAACTCTGTCCCTGTCACTGATGAAATGGTAAAGGATCAACCAAGACCTTTCGGTTGTACCACGCAGAATCTGAAAGAGAGCAAGAGAGAGGACAGGTGCCATGCCATGTGCTTCAGTGGTGGGCAATCAGCATTCTCAGGACTTATCACTCACAAACTAGAAACACCCCAATCTATGCAGCAGCTAATAACCAGATACAAACATGCGAGTATAACTGTATTATAACAGACTCTGTGGGAGCAGGGAATCAAGGTGCAGGAACAGTAGCAGGCAGAGATCTTATAAACAAACAGAGCAGGCAGGCTGTAATGAGCAGATTTCTGGCCTTGACTTTAGTTTGTTATGCAGCAGGTGTACACAAAGGGCTACAGCTCGCCAGGTAGTCGGCTATGTGTGAGCAAGGCTACAGGCAGCATTGGTGATACCCAAAGAGATGGAGTGTGTAGAACAGAAGTTGCTCTGAATAAGCAGGAGTGCAGCCAGCATTGCACATGCCGAGAAGAACAGAGCGCTTGATAGCAGTATGCTCCATGCATCATGCTCCATGCAGCTTCCAAGGATCAAACCCACTGGGAACTAGAGGCCCCTCTGCCATGGGAGCCAGGAGCAGGGGGGGGAGGTTGGCAGAGATCCCTATTGGAAGGGAAGCCACAGCTCTGAGGGTGCTGGAAGCAAACAGAGTAGGTCAGGAGGCCTCATGGTGATTTAGGGAGGCCGGAGTCTGGGAGATGTTAGGGTATTTGGAGCGGGGATCCAGAGGCTGGAGGTGAAAAGGATCATTCTGAGACTCTCATCCTGCCCTGAATTGGGCTCTCTACGGAACATGAATTATGGGCTGCTATTCTAAGCTCTAGGGAGGCTGAGTCGTGGAGCTAAAGGCCTCAGGAGTGCTATGGATATTTAACAGCAGAGCAGGTGGAGGTCAAGCAGCTGAGACAGGCTAGGCAACTGCTGGTGTGTGCTGGCGGGAGCCAAGAGCTGTTAGCCTAAGGAGAGGGTCCGTGCCAACCAGGGCTGCGAAGGTGGGATCAGTCTCTCAGAGCCCTTTGTGGCTGGGTGACTGGTCTGAGCGGCGGGAAAGGTTGTGGCTGGCTCAGTGCTGGGCAAGGCCACCAACCTCCGGAGCCCCAGCAGGGGAAGGGTTCGGATCCATACAAGCACCCAGGCCAATGCAGCCAGGCAATGGCATGAGCTACAGTGAGATAATGCATCTAATCCTCTGAGTAACTCTAATGCAAGCCTCTTGATTAGTGTTTAGAATCCAGGCAAACAATTGATTTAAAATAATTGGTAAATTATGATAAAATAAAAACATTTATACAAAAGAGTTTGTCATTGATATGGTTAAATAAATATTTGTAGAAGTAACTTAGACTTGGCCCAGTGCCTGGGCGATGAGCACTCTTGGATTGGCCGTGGTCTCATTTTAATAAAGACCAGAGGCATTCCAGAAATACATAATGCTCCCAACCCACCCAATCTATAGCAGGGGGCTTTAGCGCTGTTCACCAGGAACCCAGGCCTGGCTTCGCTTTGCATCACTCACTAATGCCGGTCACGTCCCTCCCCAAACAGGAGTTTCTTATTGAGGGCTGAGCACAGAACGAGTGATCGTGACAGGATGGTTCAGTGTGTGAGGAACAAACACTGAGGGAAGGGTTCAATCCATTCCCCGGGTTCTGCTTTCAGGGGGGCAGGGATGGGAGCTGTTGTGCCCTGTGTCTTTGGCTGGGGGATTGGATCTCCAGCACTGTAGTGTTTGAGAGGGAGGGACTGGGACAGTGACATGCTGCAGCATTTATTGGAGGAATGGCTTGTGCTCTCCCCTACCACTGAGCCATTCTGCTGTGTATGGCCTCAAACAGCTTCACCATTAAATAAATGGAGAGAGCAGAAGAGGGAGGAAACCGAGGTGCCAGTGAGGAAGAAAAGCAAGGCCTGAGTGGAGGTTAGCAATGAGGCAGAGTTAACACAGTGCAGACTTGGGGAGGCACTTCCTGATGTCAGCAGCAGCAGATGGGGTAGTCTTGGCACCAGTGGTGGCATGAGCGTGTGAAAGCAGGCAGTGCTGGGGGGGAGGCAGAGTGGGGAGTGGCACTGGGCCATGGGTGACCCTGATGCTGTCTCACACAGTGCCGGTAAGTCAGGCACTCAAAGGTGGGGCCAACAGCGGCCAAGCCCACCTCTGCTCATCAACACACCCACTGCCAACACAGTTCTCCAAATATGGCAGACACCTGTCCTCCCTGCATTGGCCACACAGCAGCATAACCAGCTCTGCTCAGCGGCCCGGGCAGTGGCCCGGCCCAGCCAGCAGGCAAAGGCCTGTCCATGACACTAGAACACGCTGACCCTGACCACAGTCCCAGTTCCTCCTTATTGTTCTGGGAACTCCCAGGTGACCCCATGCACTGGGACAGCTGCTCAGAGCACTCCCCTCACATCCCTAACATGGCTACCAGAACCTGGGGCAAAGACCGGACCCAGCAGCCTCAGCACCATCGTCACCATCACCATCATTATTACTGTTGCTGAAGAGCCCGAAGGTCCCAGTTGGGAATGGGGCCCCTGGGTGCTAAGTGCTGCACAGACACAAGCCTCGAGGGGCTTGGCAGCCACAGACATGAGCAGGCGGCTGGGGGAAGAGAGGGGAGACAGTCACAGATACAAGGTTCCGAATCTGTGTGCCAGAAAATCCATGGCAAGAAAACACACGCCCAAAGGTGAGCCCCTTCACCCACCCTCCCCGCTCACTGAGACCCTCCACCCACCCTCCACTCGCTATAAAGAACAGGAAATAGGAGAGTCCCAGCAGCCCTCTGAGTTACATAGTACTTGCTTCTGTGGCAGCTCACAAAAGACTGGAACCCATTTAGGGTGACCAGACAGCAAATGTGAAAAATTGGGAAGGGGGTGGGGAGTAATAGAAGCCTATATAAGAAAAAGATCCAAAAATCAGGACTGTCCCTATAAAATTGGGACATCTGGTCACCCTAAACCCATTAAAACTCTGACATCAGTCAGCACCCTTGGTCATCTTGCGAGATGTCTTACATTTCCTGTTTCTCAGCATCCCATATATAGCACTAAGCACTTGGCGCTAGGGGCACAGTTGCCAACTGTTACGTGGCAAATAAGCAGCCCGACGTTCACAATAAGCCAAAAATCAAGCGAATCCCATTTCAAAACAAGGCCAAAACGAGTCAATCCCTAAGAAGCACAACACTCTATGTGACTAAATCCCTCCCCGCCGTGCAGTCTGGGACTATGGTGGGCCCGTTGTGCACCCCTAATTCTCTCCCCCCTCGTCCCTGCTTGCCAGGAGCCAATCAAAAAAGAGAAGCAAATAGCTACAAAAAGCAACAAGCTACAAGACAAACAAGCAACAAGCCAAAAACTAGCAACTCACAAGCCAATTAAGCCAAAAACAAGCCCAATTTCTGTTGTTTGTTTGTTTGCTTTTGTGGCAGGGGGGTTGGCATGTCGGGGGGGGTGGGGGGACAGAGGACATGAGGTGCAACCAGGACTTCTTTAAAACCAATTTTTAAAATAAATGTTATGTAAGTTGTGAGGCACACATGGCATACGTGATGGTGGGATGTGGTAAAGAGGGGGTTATGTAACTCGCAGTACATATACAGCACATATAGGCTTGGAAGGATTAGATTTTTATCAGTAAATGTCAACAAACATCAATTTCATCCTACACATGCAAACCAATGAAAACATATTTCCATTGACAATAGGTGAAATTTACAGCTAGGCAAAGTAAGAAAAATGCTGCTTGAGAACTTATTAAAGTTTTATTTAAGGCTATTTACTTTGTGTATTTTGCCATGCGATGCTGACAGTTTGTTAGAATTGCAATGTCTACCATTATTATGTAATTGTCTGATTTCCCTATTGTCCGATCCCCCCAACCCCCCATAATTTCCTGCAACTGTGAAAATTCAAATAAAAAAAATGGGGGGCGGGGAGTGGAATTCTGCCAGGCCTAAGCATGGCTGATGGTGTGGTGTGATCCAGAGAAGTGTGTGTTACTGGCTGGCGTGTTCAGCAGATGTGATGGTGTGCTTTGTTATAGAAGGGTTTGTGTCCCACATACAGCGTGTCTGACACTGTGGGGTGGCACACAGGGTGGCTTTGGCATTTGCTTGGGCTAACTTGCATGACATGCTCCTGGCTTAAACTCCAGGTGGACGGGCTAGGTAGCAAAGTGCAGGTGAGGCAGTCAAAGGAGCTTGTTAAATGCGCTTTCCCCCCATGATGTGACTGCAGTGTGCTGTGCTCACACCCAGGGAGAGCATGTAGTTACAAGCTGGAAGCCCTGTTAGAATAGCCAGCAGCTGTGGCATTTGATGGACAGCACAGTGGGAGGTACACCACTAGTCGGGGCTGTGGCTCATCCCCAAGGCGTTGTTGTGTTGACAGCTCCAGCCTGGCCCATGCAGGGATGGATGCAGCCAGCACACTCAGGGCAGGGCGGGAGCAGGGCGTCAACTCTGCCGTCCCCACCCAGTTGCCACTGGGAAAACACTCCCCAAAATATCAGTTCTGAGGAATTAAACCTCTGGAAATCTGCCTGCCCAGAACACACAGACTGAGGCATGAGATGCACAGACACACCCAGGGTTGGCACAGCAGACATTGGCTAGGTCCATATGCCTCCATATTCACACACGAGGGCTTTACCCCAGCTTCCCAGGGCCTTCTGCTCAGGGCTGCTCACCAATTCAGCCTTCTGAGCGTGGGAGCCGATAGGCCTTCTGCCACCCCGGGATCTTCAGGGGGGTGGGCAGCTGGCAATTGCTTTGAGCACAGTCAGCTCAGGCTGTTGTGCCTCCACCTTGGAATGCAATGAGGGAAGGTGGTCTGGCCCCTCTCTCATAGACATTACCCATGGGAGCCTCCATCCCACACACTCACCATCTGGAAGGGGGCACCAGCAGATCAGCCCATGCCCTGTCCCTGCAAGGCAGAGGTGGATTAAGCTTTGGTGGGGCCTTGGGCCAGAGCAAGTGGTGACCCTTCCTCACCCCTTCTGCCTGCAGTCTCTCCTCCCCTCCTCCCCCACGCTTCTGCTGGGGCATGGGAGCGGGGCATGGGAGCGCACATTTGTCTAGGGCCCCCAATTGCAAGGGCTCTCCTTCCCCCAGGGCTCAACACTCTGCCTCTGCAGCATCCATGCCCCACTAACCCGGAGAAGGAAGAACTCAGGGAGGAGCCCAAGGCGTGGGTGCCCCCATGGCAGCTCACTGAACTTCTTCCAGCATAACCTGTCTGTCCTTAAAAGACGTGCTCAAGCCAGAGCCACTTGTGGCAAGTACCTGCCCTCCGGGGTGCACCTCCAGGCCCAGATGGGTTCCCGTTCTTTCTTTGGAACTCACCACACCCAGAGAGATGAGAGATTCTTGCTGTTCCAAAGGGGCTCAGGCCTTGCCATGACGGTGGCTCAGAATAGCCCAGACAAGCGAAGTAGCAGGAGCCCTGCCCGATCCCCCTGCTCCCCAAGCTGTGGTGCACGGTGAGGCTCTGATGCGTGAGCAGCCTGGACAAAGGCCCCACCCTGCTCTCAGCACACCCGGCGCAGCCCTCCTCAATAAACACAACAGACTGAACATTTTACAATCAAATATTTATTCGAGTAGAAAACATTTTACATAATCTTTAAACAGCCATGTCATCTCTTTATTTTCATTCTCTGATCTTTCTGCTTTGAATCAGGATTGGAGAATTTAGCCTATTTACAAAGAAGTAAATATTATGATGAAAACATCAGGCAGCTTAATAGTAGCTTTAGTAAAGTGCAGAAGTATTTTCTGTTAGTGTTGTCAGTTGCATCACATCCCATGGACTGTCATAAATTAAGGGAACCGGCTCAGATGCTTGCAGCATTGCGATAAATAGTTCACAGCTCGAAGTCGAGTGAGGCCTGTCTGCTGTTAGTGCTAGACAGACAGGGCTGCCGGCAATCCCACTGTAAACTCCTAATCCTCTGTGCGCTGCAGGCACCCGGAAAGGAGTGAGACCCTGCCCAGGCCTCTCTGATCAGCTGATGCCACGTTTGCTGCAGTGGCAGCCTGGCGAGCACAGGGATGGGACGAGTGCCAGCCTCACACTCCCCCCCTGCTCCAGATCACCACCTGGTTAGGATGGAAGGGCTGAGTGAGTGCTTTGCTGAGCCCTGTGGGACCAGATGTGTTCCCAGCTCTCCTGCCCAACTAGGCACTGTGCTAGGCTCTGTGAACTCATCTCCAGAGCCCATCTCCACCACCCAGGTAGAAAGAGACCAGGCTGCTTCCCTGAAGCTGGTCAGAAGAGCCTTGCAGCCCAGAGCCCATCCCCAGACTACAAGGGGTACAAGGTGGGTTGTTCCCTGTGGCTGGCCCAGAAGGCCCCTTTTCAGGGAGCCTTGCTCAGCAGAGCAGTGCCAGGGGAGGGCGGTGGGAGGTTCGTGTTCTTCCAATTTACTGTAGTTTTATAGCCAACAGCAGAACATGAGCTTCGATCTAGAGGGCTGAGGGGGAAGCCTCGGCATGTCCCAATGCGAAGAGTCAGATGGGTACCTCTGCAAGTTCTTGCTACTCACAAGCCTCTGGCAAAGGTTTTACCAAAGCTACTCATGAGTGGGGAGGTGCAGAGTCATAATGTCCTTCCGTTCGAGTATGTCTGTCCAGAGCAAGATGTGGAGATTCAGCGGACAGAAACGTCACAGACATGCTCCAAAAGGAGCTACCAGGGGCTAGCGAAAGAAAGCAAAGCCTGACTAGCCCTTCCCAGAAAAACTGGAGTTAACCGATACACTAGGGAGACTATCCAGGAGGCAAATTCCAGGACTACACTAGAAGCGTTTGCTGATGTAACTACATCAGTTGGAGGGGAATGTTTTAATGATAGTCCTATACCGGCACAAGTCTCAGTGTAGGCACAGTTATACTGGCAAAACAGAGCTTTTGCTAGTTATGGCCCCAGGAGCCCCTCCATGCCAACTGGCAGAGGGCACACCTCATAACATAATTCATATCAGGTCTAACAAACTCATTGACCCAACTCACTATATCTAACAGGTGTCACATAAGGTATCATATATAAACTGACAACATGCTGCTTGTCAATATTACTGTGCGGTGTATGTATGGATGATATATGAAGAATTATAAATGTGTGCTGAAAATATGTTCTAAAAAGGTATTTCTCAGGCAAGGTTTAAGTCACCCCATCCTAGACAGAAGAATGTGGTTCCTCCTGCTTGAATATGTCTCCAATGTAAATGGAGAAAGTAGAGACAATGAAGGCTAGACAAAGTCATTGGGCAAACCCAATATGGAAAATGGCCACTTAACACTCTCAGTTGAGGTTGGAAGCTGAAGCTCCAGGAAGCCTTCCTGCCTCCTGAGCAAGATAATTGAACTTCAGAAGGTCTAAGCAAGGACAGAATGCCATTTCAGCATCCACTGCTGGACACACACAAGAGACAGAGCTCTTGTACATCTGAGAAATGTGGAACCTTTCAGCCAAGGGGGTTGAAAGTCTGAAAACTCAATATAGGTGAGAAAGCTGCTTAGACCAAGACTGTAATTTGCTGAAGTTAAATTTAGTCACTAGAAAGTGTGTCTGTAACTTTTCATCTCTCTGTCATTCTTACTAGGGCATCACTTATTCGTTTGGTCTTTGTTAATAAACTTGTTTATAGTTTTGCTACAAACTATCTCAGTGCTGTATGTTAAAGAGAAGGGTAAGTCCTCAGTTAAATGAATAGGGCTGTGAGGGTGTAGGGGGTCACCCTATGAGGAGGAACCAGGACAGTGGAAGCCAGAGTGAGGCTATGGTGCTGTGAGCAGGCTGCTGGTGTCAGGGTGCTGAGCCAAAGCTACACAGCAGAGAAACAGCCAGATTTACAGAGCAGGTGGTGACACAACCCACAACTGGTCTGGATGAACCCCACCAGACCATCACACTGGAGTCATTTAGGGAACCAGCACGAACTATACCAGCTAACGCACTCCTTTATCTGGGATAGGGTGTGTCGCCACCAAGTCTGCCAGCAGACCTATATTGGCAAAGCTGTTCTAGTGCAGAGTAGGCCAGACTGCAGCTTTAGAGAGCGAAGAAGAAAGTGAACTCTAAAGCCAAGGACCCGAAATGGAGGACCTAGCCCAAGTCCAGACAGGGTAGCAGAAGTACCAGGATCTCAGACCCCAGAGCAGGATGTATCCTCCACAGCCCTGCATTTCTACCTTTGGTGACACACAGAAGCCCAGGAGGGATCCCACAGAGCTGAGCTGCACCTCTAGGCCTTGTTTCCCACAGCTCCCGGTCACACCAGAACTGCTCTCATTGTGGCTCTGGGGTGTGAGTTGTTGGTTCACAATTGTACCTGATAATCACGAAGTTTATTCTGGAATTTAAGGCTTGCTCCTGTTCTCTGATTTACGGCACAGAGCCTTCAGCACTAGTGGAAGTGAAGGAATGGGAAGCGCACTGAATTGCTGCTTCATGCAGCCTGTGTCACCTCCACTGGTCTGTTTTGCCTTCCTCAGAATAGTAATGATATGAAAAACTGCCCCTCGGAGTGTGGTGAGCATGCTTGTGGAGGAGCAACCCCTGTGCCATGCATGTCCAGGAAGAACTCAGGCCTGTGCGTCTAGAAGTGCAGGATGACCTTGTTAGGCAAGTATTGTGAAACACCAGAGCGCTTACTTGTCCACAGGCGTGGAGCCGAGAGCATAAATTACTTAGCGGATGTCTGGTCATCGTGCTCTATGGTGGGATGCCTGCTCCCGACATAGGATGGCTTTGTGGGCACTTGTTATTTCTCAGCATGGGGGAGGGGCAGCTCTGTATTCTCTCTCTCAGATACACTCAATTAATCCTTCTATGGGACTGAAGAGGGATGGAACTAACAGGTTCTATAAAAGTGAGTCTATAAACCTATAGCATTTAATGGAGCACAAGACCTTTTCCATAGATTCTGGAACCATCCTATAGAATTCTATAGCAGTGATCTCATTCTTTAATTCAGAAGAATGGTCCATACATTCTGTCAATGCCTTATCCCCATCTATGAAATAACCTGGAGTCTTTCCACATTGGCTGCTACTTGGTCCTGTTAACATGTTTTATTAACATGCAGTTAGCCATTGGAACCACTTGCCAGAGGCTCAATGCACTCTACATCGCTGGCAATTTTAAAGTCAGGACCGGATGTTATCCTACAAGGTACACGTTGTTCAAACGGGAATCACATCAGTGCTCTGGCCATGTCATGCAGGGGGCAGGCTAGATCATCACAATGGGCCCTTCTGCCCCGAGAATCCCTGAATGCCACCTGAGCCCCGTGTCTCCAGCTCAGTGTCTGTACTGGGTTTGTGATCCCAGTCCCAGACCCCAGCTCACGGTCTGTTACAGGTTCCTGGAGGACACCATTCTCTGTTCCATGGAGACATCCAGAATGCAGCAGGCATGAGTAACAATCACATCCAGTCACTAACACAGGCTCTAGCTGCTGGATGCAGCTTGGCAGCTCACGAGTCACAGCAGAAGGAGTTGATCTGAGATCAAGCCATGGCTGTGTGAGCAGAGTCAGTGAGATTCAGAAGCCACTGCTCCGGAGGTAGGATAGCTCTCTCACCTGCTGCTGGCTTGTGGTGGTTGGGTTTTCTGTCTCCCTTGGGGTGGGGAGCAGAGGGAATCAGTGCCATGGGGCAGGGTTCCAGACTTCTGGAATCCTCACCCATGTCTAGAAACAGGGCCAGGAAATACCACACAGCCTCTTACCTGCTCCATTGTGTGTCTCACAGCTGTTACACCCCCTGCCCCAACAGACAGACAGGAGCAACAGCCAGCAAGACTCAGGCACAAACCTTGGCAACCTTCCTCAAGGGTGGATATTGCTGGAGGCAGGGTGCATGTGTGTGTGTATTGAAGGGTGCAGGCCTCACGAAGGGGCTGGAGAATTTGCACCAACCCTGGCTAGACTCTGCTCTGCCAGCACTGCCCTGCCCCAGCAGTGGATGTACAAGCATTCTCCAAGCTTAGATGCTATTAACAGGAAGCAGTATGCCCTGTTATTTCCTTTCTATTGAACTGGTTTTCTCCCTCATTTATTAACTGCCCTTTGCTGTGCCCGGTATGAACCCGTCCCAGCACTGCTTGTACACAAGACTCATAGACTTAAGGTCAGAACGGACCATTATGGTCATCTAGTCTGACCTCCTGCACAATGCAGGCCACAGAATCTCACCCACCCACTCCTGTAACAAATCCCTAACCTATGTCTGAGTTACTGAAGTCCTCAAATCGTGATTTAAGACTTCAAGGTGCAGAGAATCCTCCAGCAAATGGCCCGTGCCCCACGCTGCAGAGGAAGACAAAAAACCTCCAGGGCCTCTGCCAATCTTCCCTGAAGGAAAATTCCTTCCTGACCCTAAATATGGCAATCAGTTAAACCCTGAGCATGTGGGCAAGACTCACCAACCAGCACCCAGGAAAGAATTATCTGTGGTAACTCAGATCCCACCCCATCTAACATCCCATCACAGACCACTGGGCATACTTACCTGCTGATAATCAAAAATCAATTGCCAAATTAATTGCCAGAATTAGGCTATCCCATCATACCATCCCCTTCATAAACTTATCAAGCTTAGTCTTGAAGCCAGATATGTCTTTTGCCCCCGCTACTCCCCTTGGAAGGCTGTTCCAGAACTTCATTCCTCTAATGGTTAGAAACCTTTGTCTAATTTCAAGTCTAAACTTCCTAGTGTCCAGTTTGTATCCATTTGTTCTTGTATTCACATTGGTACTAAGCATAAATAATTGCTCTCTCTCCCTGATATTTATCACACTGATATATTTATAAAGAGCAATCATATCTCCCCTCAGACTTCTTTTGGTTAGGCTAAACAAGCCAAGCTCTTTGAGTCTCCTTTCATAAGACAGGTTTTCCATTCCTCAGATCATCCTAGTAGCCCTTCTCTGTACCTGTTCCAATGTTCTTAAACTTATCTCCAAGATTTTAGTTCCTAGTTAATACTGGGGGAAACTTCAAGTGGTCAGTAGATCTGGGCAAATAACCGAGTTTTCAGTTTGCTGGCAGTCCTGAGCAATTGAAAAAAAAATCAGTTCAGATAAAACTGAAACACACTGAAAATGTCAGCAAACCAACAAAGGGAATTTTGTGGCGAACAAACATCTGGTTGTGCCTGAAACATTTGGTTCCTGGCATTTGTAAAGGGCTCCATCCATGAAACGGCCAGAGAAGAAGACTTCCTCCTCTGCATAGGCTTTAGCCCGGTGGTTGGGTCACTCAACCAGGAGGTGGACAGACACAGGTTCAATTCCACTATTTGATGTGGATAAGGGATGGTTGCCCTTCTCCCAGGAGAGCACAAGCTATGGGATGTTGTGTGGTAGGGCTCTGTCATTCTCTCCTGGTGAAGGTTGTGATGGGTTGAATCACAGAAACCCCCTTGGGGTTTGCCAACTGATGAGCCAAGACTACTTCTGCTTTCCTGCCCTGGCAGTTTGGGACTTCAGTGCCCTGCCTGGTTTGAGCCAGACCTGCTAGCCTGCTGCAAACCCAGACCCAGGGTCTGAATCACATCCCCTAACAGCTGTAGGCTTAACTGAAAGCAACTTACAGAAGTGTTCCTGTCCTGTCTTTAACACTCAGATGTCCAACTCCTAGGGGGGTCCAAACCCCAAATAAATCCATTTTACTCTGTATAAAGCTTATACAGGATAAACTCATAAAATTGTTCACCCTCTATAACACCGATAGAGAGAGATGCACAGCTGTTTGCCCCTCCCCAGGTATTAATACATACTCTGGGTTAATTAATAAGTAAAAAATTATTTTATTAAATACAGAAAGTAGGATTTAAGTGGTTCCAAGTAGTAACAGACAGAACAAAGTGAATTACCAAGCAAAATAAAATAGAACATGCAAGTTTATGTCTAAGAAACTGAATACAGAAAAAAACCTCACCCAGCAACCCCCCTTACAGAGTAGTCTCCTTCTAGTCTGGGTCCAGCAATCACTCACACTCCTTGTAGTTACTGTCCTTTGTTCCAATTCCTTTCAGGTATCCTTTGGGGTGGAGAGGCTCTTTCTTTAGTCAGCTGAAGACAAAACGGAGGAGCCTCCCACGGGTTTAAATAGACTTTCTCTTGTGGGTGGAGAACCCCTCCTCTCTCCTATGCAAAGTCCAGCTCCAAGATGGAGTTCTGGAGTCACATGGGCAAGTCACATGTCCAAGCATGACTGAGTTTCTTACCAGTCAAGCCATATTCCTGGGACAGCCCCAATGTGGACTGATGTCTTTGAGTTCATTGTTGGCTTAAGTGGTTCTTGACTGGGCATTTAATTTGCACATTCCTTTCTCAATAGAAATCAAGCAGGTATACAACCAATATTCCTAACTTCAAGTCAAAAATGGTACATGCATACAAATAGGAGGAATGTATTTAGTAGATCATAACCCTTACATAGATATATTACATGGCATATGTAGCATAAAACATATTCTAGTTATGTCATATTTACATTCATAAGCATATTCCATAAAGCTTTATGGGGGGCCCCATCACAAAGGTATTCTATTGTACATAAAATGTTAATAGTCACTGGGTCAGAGAAAGAGAGAGCAACAATGATTCTATAGTCTGGTGGCTGGGGCACACCCTGTGGATGTGGGAAACTCAAATCCCTGCTCCAGGGATAATATAAATTATTTATACAAAATGAAAGTGCTGCAACAGGAGAAACTGGGAGAGCCCCACAGTAGAATGCCCCACTGGATGCAAGTGTAAATTAGAGCAACCCTCAACTGACTCCAGCTCGCACAAGGGAACTGACTACGTAATAACCAGACCATTTCTGATGGGTGTTCATCTGTGTGACCTGCTGTGTGTGTCCAATTACAAGCTTACATCTGGCACACTCACAGGGAGCTGCTCATTAATAATCCACAGATGAGACTCACTGGTAGAAACAACTTCTGAATAAACTATTTTGAACAACAAATACACCAGGAAAAATCTTGAGCTGCTTGGAGCCAATTTGTGAACAGAAAAAGACACTAACTACATGGAATAGCACACTGGCTCTCAATTATCTGTCAGCTCTAGAATGTACAGAGTTGTGCTAACCCAGCCAAATGGCACCTGAGTCAGGTTAGCAACTATTTCAGAGAGAACCTGACGGCAGGTCTTGATGCCCCAAGATCTCTTGTTAAATGATCTCCTTATCAGACAGAGGGCCCTTAAGGCCTTATCAATTCTTGGCTAGCCTGCAGAGCATTGTACATGTCCGCCCCAAACATTCAACATTAACTTGTCCCTTCTGGTCACCCCTTATTCTGTATTAATGTGAGTCGACAACACTATCTCCACTGAAAACTAGAGGATCTTTAGTTTAAGCATATTAAATGCATAGCTGCCTCAAGCTATTAAACTTGTGTAAACATCTGCAGTCACTCAAACTCAGGCAGCTCAGCATTTCTGAGGGACATTTCTGAATTTTGCACATGATTCCATCAGCATCTCGTACTTTTGCCAGTTCATCTTCTATAGCTACCAGAATCCAGGAATTTATCATTACTGACTGAACTTCATCTGCTCTTGTGTTGGCCATGCACCTAGCTTGGTCAGGTCCCTCTGGAGTTCCTGACAATCCCATCAGGATATGACTAACGCAGTGGTTTTCAACCTGTAGTTCGCAGACCCCTGGGGGTCTGCAGACTGTGTCTAAGATTTCCAAAGGCATCTGCACCTCCATTTGAAATGTTTTAGGAGTCCGCAAATGAAAAAAAGGTTGAACTAATACCCTTGAGGCCCAAGCAGTTAACCTTGGGCCATGCTGAAGCTTGACCGTTCATTCCTACTCTTCTGTCTGGGCTTTTTGCCAGTTTTTGATCCATGACAATGCTTTGCCTCTCACACAGGACTATTTAGGGTTGTTTTACTAGCCTTTTGTTCAGGACTTTGCCAAAGGCCTGTTGAAAGTCTGATCAAATTATATCACCCTGTTCTGCTTTGTTCCTTTATTGACACGGTCAACCACTTCTAATCTGTTGGTGAGACACTAACAATCATTATAGACCCTGAGCACCTCAGAGTTCTTGATCAATTTAAACTTTCAATAAGCTCTATTCTGCAGGAATGGCCCTGACAAGAAAATGCTGAGTACAGCCCACTACCGTTTTCCAGTGGGGCTGAAGGTGCAGCCTGTACCATTTCAGCAAGACTGCATAGTGTCCTTGCCAGCTCCTGCTTGTCAGAGCCACACTGATGATTTGTTTTCTCCCCAAACCAGCTTTAGTGGTTTTGAGTGGGCCTGCAAAACAATGTTGAGCTGCCCCTCTGGACTGTAAGTGAATCCTGTTCCCCTGTGCAGGGCAGAGGGTCAGCCTCAGGGTTTGAGGAGGGTTAGTGAGATGTTTCCTGGTGAACACCCCAAACTGAACTGAATCATTGTGTGGCATATGTCTGTGCTGGGGGCGCCCCACCTGCTGCAGGAGGAGTGGAGCCCAACTGTGGGTCCAAATGAGCGGGGACTTAGGGGCTGCTACATGTGCTGACCCTACTGGGGCCTGTGAGCATTCGGTGAGTTTAGAACCTTGCAAATGTCCCCTACTCACTTGTCTCACACACCCCCTGGAAAATAGGTATGCTTTAGCCCCATCTTATGGATGGGGAAACTGAAGCACAGAGATTAAGTGACCTGATTGTGACCACTGCAGGCGTCCATGTTAGAGCTGAGATCAGTCCCTTACCTCAGGGCCATGCTTATTCCCTTAGACTATGCAGCCTTTCACACTACTGAGCTCCCTCTTGTGGCCACAGTTTACTCAGCAATGGTGTTGGCTCAGCTGCCAGGGCATCAAAAGTGAAGGAAGGGGCAGGTGCTGGCAGGGACACTGGATTTGCTTGTGGCAGGATTACATGGACTGAAAATGGCCCTGGTTTAACAGCAGCACTCAGATCTCAGGCAGTGGGCCCTCCTGAAGTGGCCATACGGCGAGTGAAAAGCTCTGTAGCAGGGCGAGCTCCCCTTGCTTGTTAGGCTGCTGCTTGCCACAGCCAGCGACCATAAGCCATGGCTGTTCTGTACTTCCTAGCAGGAGCAGAGTTCAGCTCATGACAGCACAGGGAGTGGCCCTCCTGCACAAGGGGTCAGCTCAACCAGCCAGGAACAAAGGAAAGCAGAACAATTGAGATCATGTAGCTTGCCCTATCTGTACCAGTTCAGAACACAGCCTGCCCTGGGTGCCAGGGCCTGAGATCGCTCACAGACAGCTGGCTCAAGCAAGCCAGCTCACCACAGCTCTAGGGGCCAGGACCCAGCCTGAGCAAGCACTGATGAAGTTTGCAACACAGCCTCTCTAAGCTCAGGCCAGGCCAGGGCCAATTCCCGGGGCGTGTAGTTCACACTGAACAGCACCCACTGCTCACTGCGGTGGTGGGGGGGCATGCGTGGGAGGGGTGCATATTATACGTGGGCAGGGGTATTCATGCACATGGGCGTGTGTATAGACATGTTGGTGTGCCGTACATGTATGTGTGCATGTTACTGACAGGCCCAATGACTTCTGCAGAGAAGTTCAAGGCATCGCTGATCACTCACCACAGGAGGTTAATAGTTATTCATTAGGCTGTGCTACTACACAGAGGCAGTAATGGTGTGGGTAGGGCACAGGCCTAGGCATCAGGACCCCTGGGTTCCATGCCTGGTTCTGCTTCTGCCCTCCTGGGTGAGTCCCTTCCCCTCCTGCCCTTGGTCTATTTTGACTGTAAGGGAAATTGGGCCATTGATACATGCATTGGGAATGGCCCTGATCTAACAGCAGCACTCGGATCTCACGCAGGAGGCCCCGTCAAGCCATGCAGTGAGAAGGAGCAGGGCCGTCCTTAGGCATAGGCAACATAGGCAGCTGCGTAGGGCACCTGAAAATTTGGGGCACCACTGGGTCTTAGTGTCCACCGCTTGTTTTCCTATCCCTGTTCTGACCCTTCCTGCAGGCTCCCACAGATGGCTGCTCTAGCCTGGTGAGTCTTCCTTGGGAGGGAATCTAGTAGTTAAAAGTGAAAAAACCTCCAGCCTGCCAGACCTATTAGCACAACATTGAAACTGTTAAAGAGACATTCAAGGGGTAATAAAGCCATTTAACAGGCAAGTCTGTATCAGCAAAAACAAGGACGAGTCCTTGTGTCACCTGAAAGACTAAAAAATTATTTGGGCATAAGCTTTTGTGGACGAGAACCCATTTCATCAGATGTCCACGAAAGCTTATGCCCAAATAAATTTTTATACTGTCAGTTTCTGACTTTACTGACAAAAACAGTTGTGCATTAATGTAATATTTACACAGAACATGTCAGTCTACAGGACCTTAGTTTAAAATTTGCTTTAAAAATATTTCATTAGTGAGCTGGTGAAGATTATAAAATCACATTTCTAAAAAATGCTTGCATAGAGTTTTAGATGCACAATCATCTTTAGCCTTAAATGTGTGGATCTTCAGACATAGTTTTTTAAATAAATCCTTCAAAAGACCTCCCTTATCTAAAATACACATTTTAATTACTATAGTTAAAAAAGTGCTTCCAAGTCTTCCTGTCCTTTCTGTCCATCCCTTCACCACCTCTCCCCCCACTTCCCACTGAAGAGAGCCCTTAAAGGGACAACAGTCCTTCCCTTCCAGATAGCTGGACAAAGAGTTCCCTTTCTTTACTTCTGACTATCCGACAAACTAGTTTTAAAAGAACCCTCCAGCAAAATCAGTACCTTAGTAAGACAAAATCCTTGTTATACCTAAAATCTTTGGAAACATATTTTTTTAAAGTTGGTGAAATTTCATAACCATGTCTCTTGTTATGGAGATCACACAAAGTAAATTACTGTTCCCTTTTTCTAAAAGCAATGAACATTGTTATGAACACACTAAACCTCTCTGATTAATTTAAAAGAATGTCTTTGTTTCAGTGAGTTAAATATGTAGTAATCTGGAATGCTGGCTTAAGATTTGAGTACATTTAAAATATAAATTCAACTTAGAAATACTGATGAAGAAAATGTAAAACAGAGAAGAGCTGCATCATGTATTCCATTATATGTAATGTTGTATTCAGCAGGACAGCTGACTCACCCTTACTATGAAGTTTTTGCAAATAAATCTCTGACAAACTTCAGGGCATATCAAAAAACCTGTGACAGACATTTTTTATTCCCAAATTTTAGTGCTTTTAATTAGGTACTTTCTTCATGTCCATTCTGCATGAGGGAGAGTGCATGGAAGTCTCTGCGGGGAACTGTGACTCTCCGCCACCATGAGGCAGGCCGGGCATCTCATTATCCTTTGCTGTCAAGTCCCTCCTCCCCCTCCCCCACCAGGCTGTGAGCTTGGGCTGCCATCCGGCATAGGGGCACCAGTTTAATAATACTGCGTAGGGCCCCATAAATCCTAAGGACGGCCCTGAGAAGGAGGCTCTATAGGAGGGCAAGCTCCCCTTGCTTGCTGGGGGACAGGCAGGCTGCTGCTTGGGAGGAGTCAGCTTACACTCTGTGTGCACAGCACCAAGCACAATGAGGATCCTGACTGGGCCTCTAGGCCCTGCTATGATACAAATAATATGAACTACCTAAGGAATCACCTTTGGAAAGCATGAAAAGTGCCAGACCCTGCCATGCCGACAACCCCTGCTCCAGCCCCTGCCCTGCCAGCTGTCAAGCTGTCCTACAGTGGCTCCAGAGCATGATTACCACTCTCAGGCTATACTGGTAAGAGGCAGGGCACAAACCCCAAATTGGTTGTGAGTTCTACACTTAGAGCTCATCAACCAGTTATCAAGTGTAACCCCTCAGGCACTATAACATCCTTAACGTGGCGACATAGACCATCCCCTTGGGTACTCTGATCTGTCTTGCCACCCATTTGAGCTGCCTTTGTGCTAGATGGCCCCTTACAGCAAGGATCACAGCAACATTCAGGTTACTGCCAGTCCCAAAGAACCAGTCACTTTCCCCAGGTCAATTGCACCTTCAATCTCACACCAGAGACAACACTTGTAACCAATCCTATAATAAACTATATACAGATTAATTCATAGGAAAAGGAACCAAGAGAGTTATTTACAAGGTTGAAGCAGGTAAACTCACACACAAATGAGTTACAGTCTTAAAGTTCAAAAGGTAATAGAAGCTTCCATATTAAGCAAGAGCCTTATGTCCTTTAGGGCTAACCCAGGCTAAACAGCTGGGGATCCCTTGCTTATGCCTAGAAAACCGGCCCCCATCCAAAGTCCAAGCAACAAAGATACAGTTGGTCCTTGTTAGGGGTTTTTATTCCCTTCCCCCTGTGATGGGTTGGATCACACAAACCCCCTTGGGAACTGCCACCTGATGTGCTTGACTACCTCTGAGTCTGTTTTCCCTGCCAGCTTAGGATTTCAGTGCCCTGCTTTCTTTGAGCCAGACACGCTTGCCTGCTACGAACCCAGACCCAGGTCTGAACAACATCCCACAAAAGCTGCAGGCTAAACTGAAAACAGCTTAAGAAGTGTTCCTGTCTGCAGCACTCAGAAGCCCAGCTCCCCGTGGGGTCCAAACCCTAAATAAATCCATTTTACCCTGCATAAAGCTTATATAGGGTAAACTCATAAATTGTTCACCCTCTATAACACCAACAGAGAGATATGCACAGCTGTTTGCCTCCCCCCCCCCAGGTATTAATACATACTCTGGGTTAATTAATGAGTAAAAAGTGATCTTATTAAACATAAAAAGTAGGATTTCAGTGGTTCCAGGTAATAACAGATAGAACAAAGTGAATTACCAAGCAAAATAAAATAAAACAAACAAGTCTAAACCTAATACAGTACAAAGCTGAATACAGATAAAATCTCACCCTCAGAGATGTTCCAATAAGCCTCTTTTACAGACTAGCCTCCTTCCTGTCTGGGTCCAGCGATCACTCACACCCCTGTGGTTACTATCCTTCTTTCCAGTTTCTTTCACGTATCTTTTGGGGGTGGAGAGGCTATCTCTTGAGCCAGCTGAAGACAAAATGAAGGGGTACCCCGGAGGCTTACATAAACTTTCTCCTGTGGGTGGAAACCCCCTCCCCTCTCCTATCCAGAATCCAAGATGGAGTTTTGGAGTCACATGGGCAAGTCACATGTCCATGCATGACTCAGAACTTTACAGGTGGCAGCCATTGTTCACATGCTACCTTGAACGTCCTCAGGTAGACTTCTTATGTGGATTGGAGTCTTCCAAGATCCATTGTCCGTTAAATGTTTCTTGACTGGGCACTTAACTTGCAAATTCCTTTCTAAAGAAGCTGACCAAATAGCTTACTAAGGCTACTTAAAATCAAACAAGTACACAGCCAATATTCATAACTTCCAATACAAAAATGATACATTCATGCAAATAGGATGAATATATTCAGTAGATCATAACCTTTGTAGAGATATGTTACCTGGCATATGTAGCATAAAACTTATTCCAGTTATGTCATATTTACATTCATAAGCATATTTTCATAAAGCATTATGGGGTGCTACGTCATACCCCCCTTCTGTTTTGGGTTGCAAACTCAGCTGATGGGAGGAATCCACTTGCAAGACTCATCCTCATGTGGTGAGAGTAAACAACAAAGTCTTTTGTCCTTGTTGGGTATGTCTACACTGCAATTAGACACCCGTGGCTGGCCCATGCCAGCTGACTCTGGCTCACAGGGCTCAGGCTGCAGGGCTGTTTCATTGCAGTGTAGACTTCTGGGTTCAGGCAACAGCCTGAGCTCTGGGACCCTTCCACCTTGCAGGGTGAGTCCCTTCCCCTCCTACCCTTTGCCCTTTTTGATTGTAAACTCTGCAAGGCAGGGGTCATCCTATATTCTGTGTGCACAACACCAAGCACACTGAGGATCCTGACTAGGCCTCTAAAACCCTGCTGTGATACAATCCCTGTGCCAGCCCCTGCCATCAACTCCTGCGCCAGCCCCTGCCCTGCACAGCCATCAACCCCTGCACCAGCCCCCACCCTGCCAGCAACCCCAGCACCGGCCCCTTCCCTGCCAGCACATTCATCAATGCAATGACAAAAGGCAATGTGGCAGAATGGATGAGGGGACTCTGGCTCCATTCCCATTTGTGGGATGAAATTCCCAGCAGTTGCATGGGATAACCATAAATCCTTCTGTCCCATGAGGTTTCTATCTGTCTGGAGTATATTACTCGTGTGAGTTCCCTCCCTGGAGTAAGGGAGGCAACGCCTGACTCTCAGAGACCATGGGTCTCAAAGCCTGGTGCAGAGGGTGCTTAGGAACTAGTAACTTCCAACCTGCTACCCAGTGACCTGCTAAGAGCTGAACTCTGACAGCAGACACCAGTCGTGGGATCCAACTGGCAGAACTCTGGGGGGTCCTGATTGATTCCCGGCTTCTATTTAAACCCATCATAGGAAGTTGTCCATGCAGCTGGGTCTTCCCTGCTTGGGATGACTTCCCTTGTGCAACCTGCTCCTACTGCCTGACTCTGAGCTCCTGGTAACTTGCTCTGCCTGCTGCCTACCCCTTGAATCCTGGTTTGCCCTCCCTCTCAGACTCTGGCCTTCTGGTATCTGACTTGGCCTGGCTCCCAATTTCTGCTCCAACCACTAGATCACACTGCCCATGTCCTGGTCCTATGCTGATATGGGGGTGAGGGGACCTGACCTGTTTGAAAGGACAGTGCCTGATCCTCTTGCAGAAGGGAGTGCCTGAACCTTGGGGGAGGGAGGGTACCTGACTCAGGATCTCAGAACCCCAGAAGCTCCTGCAATTTCTGTCTCTCCTGTTGGGCCTCTGACACCCATCCCACCCCACTGCTGGGCCTCGGCAGAGTGAGGTACTTGCTGTGGGGTTTTCCATTGGTGAGACAGCCTGATTCCCCTGCACAATCCCAGCAGCAGTGCTGAACCAGCGCTGCCAGCCCAGAGTGGGGCAGGTACAGGAAACGTACATCACTGAAGAAGCACCAATAGTGGCAAGTGCTCTCCGCCCGTACTGGGAGGTGAGGAAGGCCAAGAGGAGTCAGTGATTCACAGAGGGTCAGGGAGGTGTGAGGGAGACTCACTGAGGTAGAAGGCCACTGATCCACTGGGTTGTCCAGGGCAAGGCAGAAGCCAACCTCTGCAGCTTTTGGCCATTCCCTCATGGATCGGCACCCCCCCCCCCCGCCATTCCCCCTTCCCCAGGCCCTCCTGTCATGGGCTGATCTGTGCCACATTCTGGATTTACTAATGGAAACCATTACGCCCCAGCACTGGGGAGAGCAGGAGCTGATGAGCACTGGGAGGGGCTTGTTTACATGAGCTTCTGGGAGCTGGCAGGCTTCAAGGAGGTGCTCTATGGTGCAGCAGGGATCCTGTCTACAGGCCAGGAGGCTTCTGAGACATCCCCTGCTCCTGGGGAACTTCTGGAGTCTTTGAACACAGAAGAGAAGCCCTAGGCATCAAAGCTAGCAGTGAAGGGGCTATTTCTCCAGGGCTGTGGTGCTGACTTCTCCTTGTGCAGCGCTTGCCCAGGGCAGTGGGATCCCACCATCTCTCTGTTTCTCACTGATTCCCTCTGATCACCACTGTCAACGGGATTTTAGTTCTGAACGGAACCTTTTGTAACTGACCTGAGGAAACCTTCTCCGTCTCCAGAGATTTATGAGTGAGACTGAGCCAAGTCCAGGGCGTGTCGGTCACAGTGTGACCCAGCGCAGCAACATCTCCCCTTGAGCCTGGCAGGCCAGGGAGAAGGAGTGGGAGCAGGTTTATTGGGGCCATTAAAACACTGAGCCAACCTGGCTGCAGGACAGCACATACCAATTTGCTCATTACTCAGGTACTCACCCCACAGGCACCGCGCTGCCCCGGGAATGGACAGCAGAGGGCTGGGACACCTGGTGGAAGCAGGGACCCCTTCTTTTTCACAGCTCTGTCAACTGCAACCATAGAGATTGCCCACTGCAGACCACTGAGAGCTCTCGCCCATGCTGACAGTGACACCCCTGCAGAACTGGGGTGCTGGACCTTGGCCCTTTTCTGATCCCCTTCCTTCTCCATCCTGCTCCTGACCTTTATTTTGGGGCATTTCCCTCGCTGCTTAATGACTGGCCCTGGGCTTAGCCCAGCCCTCCTGCTTTCAGGCCCGTTGCTTCTCTCCCTGCCTCACATGGCTTCATACGCTCACAGAGTCCCTGCCAAGGGACTTCACTGCAGCTCACACCAGCGGGCTCTGGCTTCCCTCTCTGCTCTTGCTTTGCCAGGCAAATGTGGATTGTCTGACTGGGCCTCACCCACGCGAGTCTAGTCCCCACCATTGCTCCCTTGGCGCAGCCCACTGGTGCTAGTGCAGATGAGGCTCTGGGGCCTGCTGGCATTTTCCCACTGTGCTGCTGAGACTTGCCCTCAGCCATGTTCTATGAGACCAGTGACTGGTGAGGACTTGTCTACTCTAGCGTTCCCTCAGGCCCCCTGGCACTAACAATGATGGGAATTACATGGGGAAAAGGAAATGAATGAGCCTCCTCTCAACAGTAATGTGAAGGGAGGGGCCCAGGGCCTAGGATTGCCGGTGTCTGGTGTTTTACCAGAACGCCCAGTTGAAAAGGGATCCTAGCAGCTTTGGTCAGCACCACTGACAGGGCCATTAAAAATCCGGTTGGGGTGGGACTGGCAGGCTCTCTACCTGGTTCTGCGAGGCTCCCCAAAAGCAGTAACATGTCCCTCGGCTCATAGGCGGAGAAACAGCCATGGGGGTTCCATGTGCTGCCCACACCGTGCGCCAAGCATGGCTCCACAGCTCCCATTGGCCGGGAACCACAGCCAATAGGAATTGCAAGGGCAGCAACTCAAGGTGGAGGCAGCACACACTGCATAGCCGCCTGGCCGTACCTACAGCTGGGGGCCGGAGGGACATGTTGCCTCTTGCAGGGAGCCATCTAAGGTGAGTGCTGCCCAGAGCCCGCACCCCAAACTCCATCCTGCACCCCAACCCCCTGCCCCAGCCCTGAGCCCCCTCCCATACTCTGAACCCCTCAGCCCCACCCCCCCGAACCCAAAGCCTCCTCATGCATCTGAAACCCCTTGTCCCGGGTCTGACCCCAGAGCCCGCACTCCAACTCTCTGTCCCAGCCTGGTGAAAATGAGCGAATGAGTGAGGGTGGGGGAGAGCAAGTGAAAGAGAGGGGGGATGAAGTGAGTGGGGGCGGAACCTCAGAGAAGGAATGGGGCAGGGGGCAGGCCCTTGGGAAGGGGCAGGGGCAGGGGCGGGGCAAGGGTGTTTGGATTTCTGCAATTAGAAAGTTGGCAACCCTACCTCAGGCCCACAGGCCATAACACAGTCACAGTGACCCCTCCCCTTGGCCCTACAGGCCATAACGCATTCCCACAGGGACCCTGCCCATCAGCCCTGCAGCCCATAATATGCTGTCACAGAGACTCACACAGCTGATCTGGAAAGGCAGGTTACCAGCACATCAATGAAACCTGCAGATAATAGTGAAGAGAAGAGAGAGAAATCCTCCAAGGGACACAGAGGGAAGAGTGGTTCGGCCACACAGAATGATATGTGAAAATGCAGTTAATGCATTTGGGGAGAAATAATCTGAAGCAGGGAAAGCTCCGCATAAGCCATAGACAAGGAAGGCTGGGGCAACAAGGGCAACAAAGTAAATATGCATTTACAACGTACTGACGCAGGGGGGACGGGCCGAGCAATACTGGGCTGCAGATGTTGAGAGGTCCCATCTGGGAGTAGCTGGATTCTAGTTCCACTCTGCATGGCTCTGGTACAGCCGCCATTCACTTCTAGGCACAGCAATATCACAGCACAATTGAGCATGGCAGCTTGAGAGAAGAGCAACAAAGAAGTTAAGACCTAAGGGGCCAGTGAGGAGGAAACATTAAAAGAGCAAAACATAGAGTGTAAGGCCAGAAGGGACCATTAGATCATCTCGTCTGACCCCCTGCCTACCACTGGCCATGGAATTTCATTCAGGCCCCCTGTTTTGAGCCCAACAGCTTGTGTTTGGCCAAACACAAGTAGTTTAACTAGGAGACTAGTCACTAGCAGAGGACGTGATAACAGTGTACTGCTCTGTGAAGCACGTAAACAAGTCCCACAGGCAGAGAGGAATTCTTCAGGGCGAGGAGGAGTGAGAGGGAAGTTTTGGGAGTGTATCAGGAAGTGAGCAGTATTGTTAGGCTGGGGAATGGCATCTCGGGGAAGGGATGGCAGGGTCTGTTACCTTGGACATTTAAACACCATGAGACAAAGCCCCAGAGAGTGTACAATAAGGAACAAGCTTCTTTGAGCCTAGGGCTCTCATCTCTAGATTCTGATTCTGGGACATTCTTGGCAAATTTTTCACGTCAAAAGTCTCATTCTGGTCAGATACTAAAAGGAAAACCCTCTTTCCAGACCCTGGTAGTGACTTCTGCCTGTCATCTTTTCCATGGAACAAGCTGTGCAGGGATTTGTATCCTCCTCCCTGTGTGTTTGCAAAGGCACTGCCAGCTCTGAGATGGGATAGATAGGAGTTGGGGAAGCATCAGTATGGCTCCATGTGACCAATGGCAGTCTCTGTGTTCTGTGTCTCACATCTCTGTGATTACTGCATTAGTCTGTCCTGAACAAAAGGGTGATTTTAAGCTGCAATAACCTCGGCATATTGAATATTCAGCACCAAGAAATACGCCAACAATGGAATGACTGATTTTAGCAAACATTTTGGGCCTGGATGGTAAGATGGCCATGCAGTTACCAGGAAACTGTGTTTCCTCAAAAAATGCCACTTATCTGTGGTTTATCGGTATCAGAATGAGATAACACCTGGTGAGTCCTGCATAAACCCAGTGTACAGCACATTCCATCAGCACATCACAAGGAGCCCCCGCAGAACCAGACTGGGAGGGCACGCCAATACGCTGGCAATAGTACATGCCCCACAGGGACATTTTGACTCCTTAGATGGAAGGAGTCGCAACTTCTGTACATCAGAGAGCATAAAAGCCCAATGAATAAATATCTCATCCTATCCCTCTTCCTGCAGAAGCAGAGGGAACTCTACGTAATGTCCCTGAAGTTCTTATTAAGTATCAGAGAATAAGGTGCCCAGATTATTTTTAAGTTGCAGCTATTAAGCCCCCCTCTAGGTTCTGTGCAGTTAAGTCCCATCACACAGAATTCCCAGTGGCTACATCTCCCCATGCTGGAAAGAGTTAAGCTCTAGGTCTGTTGATATTTCAGAGCTGCTCTGAAGCCGGCTGTCTGAGAGAAGGAGCCTCCTGATTGGCCAAGTTCCTGTTGGTAGTAATAAGGATCAGATATCAAACTTCTGTCTTTCCTAAGACCCTTTAGTGATAGTCGCTGCTCCCTGCTAGACTATGACATCAGCCAGGACACCCAGTGATGCTGCTGATAGTAAACTCTGAGCAGGAGGAGGGTCCTGCTAGCTCAAAGTTAATTAGTTCAACCCAGCACAGGAGAGAGCAGTTGGTTTCTGTGGAGAGGCAGTGCTGGATGGGACCAAATCTTTTGAAGTCACTTGCTGCTTTCTACAAGCCCAGCTCTGAAAGCACCCAGAGGCTCCCAGGAGGGTTGGATGAATCCTGGGGCCCTAGCAGTGGCCAGCTTGTCTCCTTGGAGCCAGTTCATGCTTTAAGTGCGGGGGTTTCTGGACCTGTTCACAGACAGTCACCATGACACTGCTGGGTTCTGAGCATTCTTTGCTGATTCGGAGCAAGTTCAGATCAGGTAGGGCTAAGCATCAAGAATTTCGTCTAAAGTTTTCCTCTCCTGCAAGCCTCAGCCATATGCTGGTTTTCATTAAATATTTGGAAGCCGCATGCAAGTAAAATAATCAGGGAGTCGTAAAGCTGTCATGGCTTTGCTCTCACAGAGGCTATTCTGCAAATGAAGAAATGCATTTTCCTTCTTCTCTATTACTTTTTAACTGCTTTTTCATTGCTTTCAATTTATGTTTGTGGTGTATGTTGGTAAAGCTACAGTTCCCGGTTCTCTTGGCCTGGGCCCTGTGGTGACGGACTGGGTCAGAAATCCAAAAGAGCAGCTGTGAAAAACAACATGCCTAATCCCCTCCATATATTCCAGGTGCTATCCTGTATATACATGCTAGTCCCAGAGAAGACAGGCCTGACATTTACTCTGACATCTAGGCAGTTGACTTTGTTCCATTAAGTTGTGACTAACTGGATAAAAATGAATTTGCAGAAATGCGTCATTTTTAGAAGTAAAAATAACAAATGGAACATGCAAAATATTTAAAGTGACATCATCAGAGAAATAAAACCAGAGCCACCCAGCTGAGTGCCACTTTCGGAAGGTTTGCAACTAAAAACATGTCCCACTCTTGTGAGTTAGAGGAAGTCCCAGTGAGGGGCTTTCCAGAGGACAGTCTGCATGAGTGAAGGTGAGTGAAGGTGAATGATGGGACGGTCACTTCTGACTCAGCCCCTCTGCTGGACACTTGTGATTTTATTCATGTTCTATACTTACAATAAATAAGGGGAGTGTATGTGTTTGTGTTGCTCATTCTTTTAACTGACATTAATTAATGTAAATTAATTGATCAGAATGCCAGAAAAATGTATTTGACAATCTGCTGTTAGATTCAGTGGCATACAGTTCTCTATAATGCTACTGTACATGTGGACATACAGACAAATTATGTCCACACGTACCATATCTAATGCTGTAAAGCCCATTTCAGACCATCACCCACTCTTGTTTTGCCTTTGTGTAGGCTGCGGGTAATAAGAAGATCAGAGGCTTCCGATATCAATACAAGACATGTGTGGTGTTATCAGGATCTCTTAGATAGCTGGGTGGTCAATTTAAACTTTGTTTTCTTAGCAAATACAAAGTTGGCTGTTGGTTAAAAATCCAAATGTGTATGTGGAAACACAAGGGTCCTAGTCTGGCTGAGTTACACACAACTTGGGTCCAGGGCTTTGGTGTGGTTTCCATATCACTAGGATCTTACATTGCATTAGATTAAGTCGTTCCTTAGATTTTGTTGGTATATTATGGTACATTGCTGTTCATTTGAAGGAAGTTTCAGTTCCTAACTATTCATGCAGCTACTCCAAAGCAATACTGCCACCTTTCTGAAGAGAGGGGGATGGGAATGTGTTCTGTCACCACATTCTTTTCAAATGAACCATTATTGTTTTTAAGACTCATTTCTGGGTCATTTGTAAGAGGGGTTTATTATGGAGCTGACAGCAGAATTTCAAAACATATTTTTCAAATGATTCTTTACTAAGTGTAAACTTGATGGGTCTTCACTTCTATACATTCCCATGCCTTTCGGCAATTTTAATGCAGTTGATTTATGGGGCATTCTTCACTTTGTGGCCTTTGTTCCCAGAACTGCTATTTGGCTGCTGAAAGATATGATGCTGATTTGACAACATTTTGCCGATTTATTATTTTAGCGCAAATCTTCCCCAAATCCCAGCTTTGTGGATGTTTGTTTCTAGCCATGGTGCAGGTGAGTGCATGAGCAGGTCAGGGCCAGCATTAATAGCATCCCAATCCCAGCTGTTGACACATCGCTAAAACGGGGGAGGGGGGAGGAAAAGCTGAATGTCAGCGGAAATCAAGGAATCCCACAGCCAGGGCTGTTGTCCTGAGTTAAATTGCCACATTACGTGCAATAAAGGAGACAAAGTGAATAAATGACGGAAATGATCAATCTCAGTTTGGTACAAGTCACTTATAGGCCTGAGTGCCGTTTACGTTTGCACAAAGCCTGCGCTCAGTAACTGTAAAATAACTAATGTTGGTGTCAGGGAGTAGAGTACGCGGACTGGGTTGGGCCTCACACCCACTTTGCACAGGTGTAAAAGACACAGGCCCTAAGAGACTCTCTGTTGCCTTGGAAATGGTGCTAAACGGGCAGGTGGCAGGTGTTAGGCTGTGATCATTCCCTCAGGTCCTAGAAAGGATGAACTATTCTTTGTGGCTCATGCTCACATATGTCGTTTGAACAGTGCCATGTTGATGTGGCTAAGGCAGGAGTAAGTGGATTCTTCCCGTCGCTATGTGGTCTGAGTTACTGAACTGCAGAAAGGGCACTCAGAGAGTTAATGGGCGATGGAAACATGTTACTTGCCCAACGGGCATCCTAGTGCCAGAATCCTCTTTTATCTCCGCAGCACATTGCGGGGGCAGCATCTGATGATACAGACATAACTGTTGCCCTTAGAGTTGTTTGACTCATTTTGACCTATTGATAGCCCATCTCTACTAGTCACTTGGTTCCATTTTGGTAGCTTCAGTGGGAATCAGGAAGAAAAGGAGTTTGGTTGGAAATGGTGTCTGCCCGGCCAGGTTCTCTAGACAGTCCCTGGTAATCCTCCCTTGAGTCCTGTGCCCAGAACATACATGGCAAGTTTCTACTCTCCCAGTTGCCACCAGTGGCGGGGAAGGGCTCAGCACAGCTGCATCATGTGCAGACACTGCAGCAGTCACTCTATAATGCAGTGTCGAGCTGCTCCGAGTGGGATTTGGGAAACTTTAACTGTGGTTTGAAATGCAGAATAATCTACACCTCAGCAATTCCTATGTGCTGCAGGCACTAAGGTTTTCTCTCCTCCCATTTCCTAGGAGTAAGAGACAAGGATTTGTGTGTGTGTTTATTTTGTCTATTTTGCCAAAGATAAATACACAAACCTGAGGTCATCCTGACAAACTTTGCAGGAACAATGATTCTTCTTGCCTGCTTGGCTGTCCTGAAGGCTCCACGTATCAATGGGATCGCATTAAATCAACTGGGACGCAGAAGGGGCTGTTGCAGGAACCTTTCTCCCTAAATGTATTTAACTCTTCCCAGAACAAACCATTCCTATGGATAGAGCCACTGCTCCAAACCAAATCAGGTGCACTCGGTCATAGCACACACCGTGCACAAACTCTGAGAGCCAGAAAATGCAGAGCGAAACAACCTTAACTCTGATCTTGTTTCTAGAGCCATTCACGGATACAAAATTTGCATACACATCCAATCCATGATCTGCAAACATGGTCCACGGCTGTGGATATAAAGCAGATATCTGCAGACCCACAGGGCTCTATTTGTTTCCACCTTCCCTGGTCAACCAATGAGGAAACAGATATAAAAGGTCCTACATTGATAGTACCACAGTACTTGGAATTAATGTATAACATTCTAGACCAGGAGTAGGCAAGCTATGGCATGTGTGCCAAAGGCAGCACGCAAGCTGATTTTCAGCGGCATTTGCACTGCCTGGGTCCTGGCGACCAGTCTGGGGGGCTCTGCATTTTAATTTAATTTTAAATGAAGCTTCTTAAACATTTTAAAAACCTTGTTTACTTTACATACAACAATAGTTTAGTTATATATTATAGACTTAGAAAGAGACCTTCTAAAAATGTTTAAATGTATTACTGGCATGCGAAACCTTAAATTAGAGTGAATAAATAAAGACTCGGCACACCACTGCTGAAAGGTTGCCGATCCCTGTTCTAGACACATCTCAGCATGACTGGGCACTGATGGTGCCCTAGGCTAACACTGGGTAGGTTGTGTGGTGTGGACAGGCTAAGGTGCCAATGAGCCTTGTTTGGCTGGATGAAGTAGATGCAGCAGAGGTTCCAGTCTGCATGTAAAGGCTGAAGAAGTAGGTTGAGACCTCCAGCTTACAATGGAATAGCAGATGAGAAAGATGTTTTCTCTGCACTGCATGTGGATAAGATGTGATTCCTCCTGAATATCTGAGTGAATGTGTCAAAGATGAATGGCTGATAGTAGGTGGAAAGAAAAAGTAGATGAGGTACAGGAAATGAGAGCAAGGAAGATTCTGGTGATAGTTTGAAGATGGGCAGGGGGACAAGGTCCATCTTAAGGCTGTTAGTGGAATCTTGACTCGGAATTGCCAGGTTTTTCAAACAACATGTGTTTCTGTTTAATTTTCAAATAATGTTGTTTAAATCCGTGTATGTGTTTACAGTCAAACCCTGTCTTCATTCACAACATTGTTGCCTGAGAGTTCCTTCTGTTTATAAGAGTATTTAAAAACAGACTTGTGAAAACTCAATGTATGTTGGTCTGTGTCTTGTTTTATCTTAACATGCATCCTGACCCTGACTGGTTTAGCTGATGGATCTAATTAAACCTCTCCAGCAGTGAGTGTATTGCAAGCAAGGGAGAGGGGGTGTGCATCGTGGCACTGACAAGGTTAAATGTATTGAGTTGTGAATGGGGAGCTAATGTAGGAGCTCTGGGAGAAGGTGGAGTGTTGTACTCAGCCCCTGCACCATGCCACGCTGTGCTTTTCCTGATGGGCCTCAGGCTGGGAACAGTCTCTACTGCTGAACTACAACCTACCCAAAATAGTCACTGAGACTGGCACTACTGACAAAATCTCCCCAGGCCTGGCCCTATCAGGGGCGTTGATGGCTGAACATTAGCAGGGAGCAAGGCACAAGCCCTGGCTCTCCAACCAGCCAATGCTCCCAAGTAGAACCAGTCCAATGCAGATACCTTTGGGCACAGCCCTGTTCACAGCAGCCTGCTCCTCTGCCTGGGTGCAGGCCTGTTTTTCACTCTATTCCCAGGTGAAGCACCACGGAGGACAGCTCTCCTGGGAAGTGTGCTGCAGCAACAGAAGGACTGGCTGACAGAGACCACTCCTAGCCATGTGCTCTTTCAGAGAGAGGGCTTTCTGGACAGACATTGTGTGCAGCATCCCAGCATGCCATGGAGGTGGGTGGGGATCTAGAGATAGCCACGGATGCTGTCCGGCAGCAGAATGTGAGTCCCTTACATCAGGGGGAAATGGGTGCAAATCATTACTCTTCTGATTTCCCAGCAGTTTACACTCGCCTTCCCCTGCTGTACATGACACATGATGTACCAGGTAGTGAAACTGGCCTCAGTTTCTTTAGGGCTAGATTGTACCCTGGGCACTGCCTGGTTCATTGGCAGGAATTCATAAGGGCTTTGCTGCAGCCCAAGTCTCAGTCTCTGCTTGCTGCAGCCAAAATGCCTCCGGAGGGCTGTTAGACAGTGCCCACCAACACCTGGCCCTCTTCATGCCCAGCCAGCTTTACTAACTGTTGTGCAAAGGTGAGTGTTGGACCAGGGCCCTGATCTCACTCTGTCTCTCTGCCTTCCAGCACGTGGCAACCCTGGGAGCACGAGCAGGGATCAGGGGCTGCCCTTCCTGCCAGGGATGTGAGGAGAGCTCCTGGGGCAGACATTCTAGCCCATAGGTTTCTGCTGGGCCTGTTTAATAGCAGGGCAGGGAAAGATATGGAAGAGCTAAATGGTGAGAGAGAAACCAGTAACCACTGGGTTTGTTTGATACTGCAGCGTCTTTCCAGACAAGGGCAATTCCATCAATGCATCACCTACTCTGCTTAGCTCCAAAGCGCTCCCCAGGTTTCAGGAGCTTGCAAACTGTGTGCACCTGCTCTGTACAGAGGCTGATTAATGTCCTCGCAGCACGAGGTGCTCTGAAAATCTTCCTTCTGCAGAAGGGCCCCACAGCAGCCCCTCTGGCCTTTGCGAGGAGGTGTGGAACAGGACTCACAAGTGATGTGAAACAGAGGCCAAAAAGCACTGACAGGCAAGGAGGGCCTAAGCAGCCCCCTGGCTCTTTGCACCCCAAGTGTGAAAGAACCTCTCCTCCTGCACCCTAATCCCCAGCCCAGGACCTGCACCCCAGATGACCTTCCCCCACCTAAACTCCCTCCCAGAGCCTTAGGCAGGTAGGGGGATGGGTTCTGGGCACCATCAACATTTCTACAAACCATGACCTCAAGAGCTTCTCTGAGAGGCAGTGGGGGCCCGAGGAAGCACAGAGTCTGCAGAGCTCATTGCTACTAGCTATGGATGGCAATGGGAGTTTTGTTTGCTTCCTTGGGGATCTGTTTCTGATGGAAAAGAAAGAACATCTCAAGCAGAGTCATTCCTCAGCATCCCATGCTTCCGGTTGGCAAGTTAAACTCTGCAGCAGCCCGTGCACTGCCCACACCCCCTTTGCATCCAGCCAATAAAATACATCGGTGATGTCAGCTCAGCCCCAAATTGGCAGGGATTTCTCATGGCACAGATCTTGCCCCTTCTGGCCTCTGGTGCCCAGGGAAATCCAGGAGTGAGCAGTACCGTGGAAAGAATTGCTCTCCCTTTCCTAATGGCAGTGAGGCCATGCCCACTTCTGCACTGACACGTCTATCTGCTGCTCCCTTTTATCAGGAGCTTTTCCATCCCTCTGCGCTTACAGTGAGCAGCTCATGCCCTGTGGCTGGCTGGAGGTGAGGTGCGTATCAGAGCTCTAACACAGCGACTATCTCCCCCTTGAGGCTGCTATCTGTGCCTGGCACTCAGATCTGGCCTTAGGGCTGGAAACAAACTTGGCAGATGATCAGACCAGACCAAAGCCACCAAGGTTTGCGGGGAGGGAAATACAACTGCAGGTTTCAGGTTTCAAACAGGTTTATTCTGCTCCATTGTCAGTCTGATGTCACAGAAGACAGGCCTGGCCCCAAGAGCATCTCAGCTGTTACCCTGGAGCCAGGAGCAAAATAAACAGTCTCTAGGTTCACCCTGTTTCCAAGCAGCCTGTAAGCCAGGTGGCCAGGAAAGAGCTGGGCTGGCTCACCAAAGGCCCTCTAGTGGTCTGTGTAAGGAAGTTACCGGAAGATGCAACACTGATTACCCATTATTCAGAATCACATGAAACCTTCCTATATAGGATGGTGCAGATTCTGACCACAGCCTGTGTAAGAGTTATCCTGCCCTGAAAACCAGTGCCAGGATTCTCACGTGTTTGTCACAGCTGTTTGGAAGGAGGCTTTTCTCTCAGTCGATCTGGAGCAGGTTCTGGCTGACACAGGTTAACGGGTAGAATGTCCTCTACACACGTTCAGCCTCTGCAGAAGCAGGAACAATTTGTATAGTGGGGTGTGCTGTGAGCCATTGAACCAAATTGTAAACCATACGTATGATGGAAACCTCTTCATGCCAAGAGTATGGCAGCACCCCCGGCACCCCTAGTTCCAGCACCTAGGTGTAGAGAGGTCTGACAAGTTCACCTGGTGACACCTGTTGTGGTGGATGCTCTCATGTATGCTAACAGAATATGGACAGGTGGTGCTGTCCCCTTGAGTCTGAGCAGTCTGCTCTTCCTAAACAAGGTCTCTGGGAGATGAAAGTCCTGAGGTCTTGACTCTCTGGTGACTAGCTGTGGTGTGTCTGTGACTGGGTGTTGGACTGAGCTGCCATCCTCAGGGGGCAGAGTGTGGAACCATGGGAGATCTGACTCCCTGTGAAAAAATATTGTGTGATCATGTAATTAAACCAGGCAATCCAGTCTCACTTTGTTATTGACCCATGAAAATAATTCTGCCTTTTTAACAGCCCTTACCATGGCATGAGTCCGCTGACACCACTCAGTGACTGAACGAGCTGAGATTAGACCCAGCCCACAACCAGTGGATCCACAAATCAATTGACACACCTAACTGCCATGTTAGTGGAAAGGCCCAACATTTATGCAACATTAGGAACCTCAAAACCCACCTCTCAGCTGCCACCTAATCGAGTAGGCACTCAAATTCCTGAGGCACCTCCATTTCTACCAGCAAAGTCCCTGAAGTGCCTACATTCCTGCTGGAGAACATGTGCAAACCTGCCTAAGTCCTGACACTGCCAAGCTGCTTGGAGCCCCCGCTCACACCTAGGTCCCAGTACATTGTCAAACTAGGCTTTCCGCTGCCTGTCTCGGCTGTGGGGCTGTAACAGAGTCACATGATCTGGCCTATGCCCGGCCTGTAACCAGTCTCCTGGGAGTGAACCCTGTAGTGGGCCAGGCCCCAAGGACCCACACTGTCCACAGGGGCAGGCCCGTGACCTCTACGATTCTGGAACTGGGCTGTCAGCACCAGCAATTACCATCTTTCTCCATGGCTCCCTGCAGCAACTTACCGCAGCCAGATTCCAGTGGGAGGCTTGTGCTGTCCCCTTCAGGGCGCAGGGCTCTCAGTGAGTATTACGGCGACAGGCAGCCTTGTTAGTCCTTTGCTAATCTTTATTAGTCACCTGGCTGCAGAATCTGCAAGTCCTTAGGGTCAGCACAGAGAGACAGAACTAAGTTACACCATAGTTCATTCCGGTGAGCCCAGAGCCCAGCCACACTGTTGTGAACCCCATGTTCAAGCACTGTCTCTCTCTCTCTCTCATTTGGTCCTCCTTACTTCCCAGGTGAGGGAGTCCAGACTCCTTCCAGAAGCCAACCCTTTATCACCTATCTCACACCTTCCAGTCCTTCATCACTTGATGATTGCCTGTTCTGTTCATTCCCTCTGAAGCACCTGGCACTGGTTACTGTCAGAAGACAGGATACTGGGCTGGATGGACCATTGGTCTGACCCAGTATGGCCAGTCTAATGTTCTTATGTAATTCTTTCTCGAGCTGGGGTCTTTGCTCAGCTTCCCTGCTGAGAGGTGGGGAAATCCATCTCCCTTCGAGTCGTTGGTTGCTGGATGTCAGTGTCCTGGGTTTGCCATGGGCTTCTCAGATTTTCAGTTGATATGGGGTCAGTCTTGGCCAAGCCTTTTCAATGATCTGTTCAGGCTCAGATAGCTAAGGGAAGTACTCACAGCTATCTCTCCTAGCTTGCCCTGAGAGCAAACTTAGTCCTTTCCCCCCACTGGGAAACCATGCAAAATATAGGGGAAACTGAGGCACCTTTAGGCTTCATACAAATATTACAGGAATTGCCATTGCATCAAAGGGGCCCAATCTGGTAGGCGTTCTCAGGGCATGCCTAACCCATACAGAAGGGAGTACGAGAGTGTGACTCGAGACTGGTGGTGAGGGCGCTCTCCCCGGAGGAGGGAAGGGAAACCAGTCCCTGCTCCAATTAATATTTAAGCATTTAAACTATCTGAAGACTGCTATCATGCCCCACATCTTAAGCTCCTCTTTCCAAACCAAACATACCCAGTTCTTTCAGCTTTTGCTCATATATCGTCCATTCCATCCCTTTGATCACCTTTGTTACTCACCTCTGGACCCTTTCCAGTTTCTCCACGTACGTTCTTTGCACTGGTGACTAAAATTGGTCACAGTACTCCAGCTGAGGCCTAACCAGTGCCGAGTAAAGCTGTACCGTCACCTCCCATGACTTGCATGCTATGCCTCTGTTACTGCAACCTAAAATTGCATTTGCTTTTTTTTGTAACAGCATCGCATTGCTGACTCATGTAGAGGTTGTGATCCTCCACAACTCCCAGCTCCTTCTCAGCACTGCTGCTGCCAAGCCAGTTATCGCCCACTCTGTATTTGCGCATTTGGTTTTCCTTCTCTAAGTGTAGCACTTAACATTTGTCTTTGTTGAATTTCATTTTGTTGTCTATAACCCAGATCTCCAATTTATTTGAATTTGAATTTGAATTTTAGCCTTATCCTCTGAAGGATAGCAATCTCCATTTGTTTGGTGTCATCTGCAAATTTTATCAGTAACCTCTCTAGTCCTACATCCAGGTCATTAACAAAGATGTTTAACAACACTGGACACAGAACAGATCCCTGTGGAACAACACTTGAGACCTCCTGTTAATGGTTAATTAATTCCATTAATAGTTACTCTTTGGTCTGGTCTGTTCTAGGGGAGAGGATCAATCTAAGTTACGCAACTTCAGCTATGTGAATAACATAGCTGAAGTCGAAGTACTTAGATCTATTCACTGTGATGTCTTCACTGCGGTGAGTTGCCTGCTGACACTCCCCCATTGACTCCACCTGCACCTCTCGCTCTGGTGGACTACAGGAGTCGACAGGAGAGCACTCGGTGGTCGATTTATCGTGTCTAGACTACACTAGATGCAATAAATCAACCCCCGCTGGATCAATCGCTGCACGTCGATCCTGCGGGTAATATAGACAAGCCCTTTGTTTGCAGATGTTTAACCAATTATGTATCCTCTTAATGGTAGTTCCACCAAGCCCACGTTTCTCCAGCTTACCTATCTGAATGTCATGTGGGACTGCATCAAAAGCCTTGCTGAAATCCAGATATATTATGTTCATTGCATTCCTCCTATCCACCAATCCAATTACCCTGTCAAAGAAAGAAATCAAGTTGGTCTGGCATTATTTGTTCTTGGTAAATCCATGCTGGCTACTAGTGATCGCCCCTTCATCCTCCCAGTATTCTCAAATTGAATGTTTTATACGTTGCGCTAGTAGCTTTCCAGGTATCGAGGTCAAGCTGACTGGTCTATACTTTCCCAGCTCCTCCTTTTCCCCATTTTTTAAAGATGGGCACCACGTTACCCCTGCTCCAGTCTTCTGGGACCTCTCCTGTCATCCATGAGTTTCCAAATATTATTGCCAGTGTTTCCAAGATTTCTTCAGTTAATTCCTTCATTACCCTCGGGTGAATAGCATCCAGCCCTGTTGATTTGAATTCATTCAAATTGGTCAGAAGAGCTTTTGCAAGCTTTTTATTTGTCCCAATCTGCATCCCTTCCCCTTTAGTCTCTGTGGTAACTCTGCCAGTCATCTAGTCACGTTATCTTTTGTGAGAAGACTGAAGCAAAGTAGGCATTGAGCAGCTCTGCCTTCCTATCATCTTCCATTACCAGCTCACCTTCTCCACTGAGTAGCAGACCCACGCTGTCCTTCATCTTCCTATTTGCCTGACATATTTGAAGAACCCCTTCTTATTTCTTCTACCATGCCTTGCCAACTGTAACTCATTCTGCCTTGGCTTTCCTGATTTTGTCCCTACATACTCGTGCTATTCCTATGTATACTTCCTTGGTGCCATGACCTTCCACCCATTTCCTGTGTGTATCCCTTTTGGTTTGTAGATAGCTAAAAAGCTCCTTGTGCAGCCACATTGGCCTCCTGTGGCTCTTCTTATCTTTTCTCTGTGTCAGAATAACGTGCTGTTGAGCCTCTAGAATAACATCTTTTAAGAACTGCCAGCCTCCTTCAATTCCTTTTCTTCCTAACTGGTCTTTCCAGGGGACCTTGCTTACTATTTCTCTGAGTAGGCACTGTACTGGGTGTAGTCTGGGTACCTCACACTGGGCTAAGTGCCTGCAGTGGGATGTGAGTTCAGGAACATGCGTGGCAGCCCAGCAAAATATTCAGGATATTGCAGACTCAGTAGGTAACCTGAGCTTTTGTCACCACATTTATTGCTTAGTGCAGCTGTGGACTATCCAAGCAGACAGTAGGTAGCTACAACATTGTACTCCCTGCCAGTGGATAAACAGCAAGTGATTATCCTTGTACTTTCCTCCCCACCAAAGTATTAAAGGGACCTTCTCTGCCACAACTAACACAAGTGCACTCGCAGTTGGGAGCCCTGTAGCAGCAGCACTGGCAGTATTCAATACACATGTAAGAAGCAGAAAGAGGTTTCCAAAAAAGGCAACAATTACCCATGGCCATAAAAACATAAAAACGGCCATACTGGATCAGACCAATGGTCCATCTAGCCTAGTATCCTGTCTTCTGGCCGTGGCCAATGCCAGGTGCTTCAGCGAGAATGAACAGAACAGGGCAATTATTGATCGATCCATCCCTGTCATCCACTCCCAGCATCTGTCAGTCAGAGCCTAAAGTAACATCCAGAGCATAGGGTTGAATCCCTGACCATCTTGGCTAATAGACATGGGTGGACCCATCCTCCATGAACGTATCTAATTTTTTTTATGCTTTTGGTCTTCACAATATCCCCAGCAATGAGTTCCACAGGTTGACTGTGTGTTGTGTGAAGAAGTACTGCCTTTTGTTTATTTTAAACCTGCTGTCTACTCATTTCATTGGGTGAGCCCTGCTTCTTGTGTTTTGTGAAGAGGAAAATAACACATTCATTTCTCCACACCATTCATAATTTCATAGATGTCTATTATATCCCCCTTAGTCATAAGAACAGAAGTCCCCTCTTTTCCAGGCTGACCAGTCCCAGTCTTTTTAATCTCTCCTTGTATGGATGATTTTCCGTATCCCTAATCATTTTTGTTGCCCTTCTCTGTACTTTCTCCAATTCTAATATATCTTTTTTGAGATGGGGTGACCAGAATTATATCCAGTGTTTAAGGCGTGGGCATACCATGGATTTATATAGTGGCAAAATGATATTTAGTGTCTTATTATCTATCCCTTTCTTAATGGTCCTAACGTTCAGTTACCATTTTTGACCACCACTGCACATTAAGATGTTTTCAGAGAACTGTCCACAATGACTCCTAGATCTCTTTCTTGATTGGTAACAGCTAATTTAGACCCCTTCCTTTTGTATGTATAGTTGGGATTATGTTTTCCAATGTGCATTACTCTGCCTTTATCATCATTGAATTTCACCTGCCATTTTGTTGCCCAGTTATGTGAGATCCCTTTGTTACTCTTTGCAATCTGCTTTGGACTTAACTACCTGAGTAATTTAGTATCATCTTTAAACTTTGCCACCTCATTGTTTACCCCTTTTTCCAGATCATTTATGAATATGTTGAACAGCACTGGTCCCAGTACAGATCTGTGGGGGACCCCGCTATTTACTTCTCTTCGTTCTGAAAACTAGCCATTTATTCCCATCCTTTGTTTCCTGTCTTTTAACCAGTTACTGATCCATGAGAGGACCTTCCCTCTTATCACATGACAGCTTACTTTGCTTTAGAGTTGTTTCTGAGGGATCTTGTCAAAGGCTTTCTGAAAGTCCAAGTACACTGTATTCTCTGGATCACCACTGCCCACATGTTTGCTGGCATCCTGAAAGAATTCTAGTAGATTGGTGAGGCATGATTTCCCTTTACGAAAGCCATGTTGACTCTTCCCAACAAATCATGTTCACCTATGTGTAGTAAAGAACAGATAACTCTAGATAACTCTGTTCTTTACTATAGTTTCAACCAATTTGCCTGTTACTGAAATTAGGCTTACCAGCTATAACTGCCAGGATCGCCTCTTGAACCTTTTGAAAAAATTCGCATTGCATTAGCTATCCTCCACTCTTTCGTACAGAGTCTGATTTAAGTGATAGGTTACATACCATAGTTAGTAGCTGAGTAATTTCAAATCTAAGTTCCTTCAGAACTCTTTGGTGAATACCATCTGGTCCTGGTGACTTATTATTGTTTAATTTATCGATTTGCTCCAAAACCTCCTCTATCTGAGACAGTTCCTTAGATTTGTCACCTAAAAATAATGGCTTAGTTGTGGGAATCCCCCTTACATGCTCTGCAATTAAGACCAATTAAAATAATTGATTTAGCTTCTGTGCATTTGTCTTCCCTGAGTGCTCCTTCAGCACTTTGATTGTCCAGGTACCCGACTGATTGTTTGGCAGGCTTCTTGTTTCTGATGTACTTTAAAAAAATTGATGTTAGTTTTCATGTCTTTTGCTAGTTGCTCTTCAAATTCTTTTTTGGCCTTCCTAATTATATTTTTACACTTAACTTGCCAGAGTTTATGCTCATTTCTATTTTCCTCAGTAGGATTTGACTTCCAATTTGTAAGGCCTTTTTGCCTTTAACCACCTCTTTTACTCTATGGTTTAGCCATGATGGCATGTTTTTGGTCCTTTTACTGTTTTTTTTTATTTGGGGTACACATTTAATTTGAGCCTCTATTATGGTGTTTTTTAAAGTTTCCAAGCAGCTTGCAGGCATTTTGCTTTTGTGATTGTTCCTTTTAATTTCCATTTAACTAGCTGCCTCAGTTTTGTGTAGTTCCCCTTTTTGAAGTTAAATGCTACTGTCATTGGCTACTTTGGTATTACATACACAAACACAAGGATGTTATATTTAATTACATTATGGTCGCTATTACTGAGCAGTTCAGCTGTATTCACTTCTTGGACCAGATCCTGTGCTCCAGTTAGGACAAAGTCAGGAACTGCCTCTCCCCTTATGGGTTCCAGGACTAGCTGCTCCAAGAAGCAGTCAATAATGTTGTCCAGAAGTTTCATTTCTGCATCCTGTCCTGAGGAGACATATTCCCAGTCAATAGGGGGATAGTTGAAATCCCCCATAATTATTGCGTTTTTTATTTTTGTAGCTTCTCTAATATCCCTCAGCATTTCACAATCCGATGAAGTGGGTATTCACCCACCAAAGCTCATGCTCCAATACGTCTGTTAATCTATAAGGTGCCACAGGACTCTTTGCTTCTTTTACAGATCCAGACTAACACGGCTACCCCTCTGATACTTCACAATCATTGTCACCATTCTGGTCAAGTGGCCAGTAGTATCTTCCTACTCCTATAGTCTTATTATTCAAGCATGGAATTTCTGTCCACAGACATTCTATGATAGAGTTTGAGTCATTTGAGATTTTTGCTATATTTGACTATGCTTTCTTTCATATTTAGTGCCACTCCCTTCTGAGCATGACCTACTCTGTCATTTTATATTGTAAATATATTTTGTATCCTAGCATTACTGTATCCCATTGATTATCATCATTCCGCCAAGTTTCTGTGATGCCTATTATAGCAATATCCTCATTTAATACCAGGCACTCAAGTTCATCCACTTTAGTATTTAGACTTCTAGCATTTCTATACAAGCACTTATAAAATTTGTCACTGTTTAGTTGTCTGTCTTCATGTGATGTAATTCAATGGAATTCTTTTTCACTTTCTATTCAGCTCCTACCTGTGCTTTATCAACTTCTATCCTCTCCTCTACTAGGATATAGAGAATCCCAATTAATAAAACCTTCCCTTCATAATGTCTCTGTCAAACCGTGGATTTCCCCCAGTCCTTAATTTAAAAACTCCTCTACAACCTTTTTAATTTTACATGCCAGCAATCTGGTTCCATTTTGGTTTAGGTGGAGCCCATCCTTCCTGTATAGACTCCTCCTTTCCCAAAAGGTTCCCCAATTCCTAATAAGCCTAAAACCTTCCTCCTTGCACTATCGTCTCATCCACATATCAAGACTTTGCTGTTCTGCCTGTCTAACTGGCCCTGCAGATGGAACTAGGAACATTTCAGAGAATGTTATCATGGAGGTCCTATATTTTAATCTCTTACCTAGCAGCCTAAATTTGTTCTCCAAGACCTTTCTTCTATCTTTCCATATGTCATTGGTACTCGCATGCACCATGACCACTGGCTTCTCCCCAGCACTACACGAGTCTGTCTAGATGTCTCGAGAGATCCTCAACCTTCACACCTGGCAGTCAATTAGCCATGCAGTTCTCCTGGTCATCACAAACCCCGCAAGATATATTTCTAATAATCAAATCCCCCATTACTTGTACCTATCTCTTCGTAATAACAGTGTCCCCTCCCAGTCCAAGAGGATACCATGATAACATCTGGAAGGAGGGTCCCAACTATGGGATCATTTTCCTGCGCTCTAGTTTGATGATCTCCTCAACTGCACAGAGGCTGTCACACTGAGGGTGGGACCATTCTACTCTGTCCTGGAAAGTCCCATCTTTATACCTCTATGTTTCACTTAGCTCCTCAAGTTCAGCCACTCTAGTCTCCAGAGCTCATACTCAGTCTATGAGGGCCATGAGCTGCTTGCACCGAATGCACCCATATGCTACCTGCCAAAAAGGCAGGTAGTTTTACATGCTGCATTCAGTGCAGTGAACTGGACAGCCCCCCTACACAGCTGGACTTCTGCCTGCATTAATTTTATTCTTGCAGGTTTTATTTTGGGGGGGTGGCATTATTGGCCTAAGTGTAGAGAATGTTGGATGTATCTGGCTTTCACTCTCCCTCTCTAAACTCCCTTGCAAAAATCCCTGTTTGCTAACTCCTCTGGTCACTTAGGAGCTGGCTTTTTAAATCCCCTGTGTGATGGTTCCCCCTGGGGTGTCTCCTGGAACTGGGGTACCACTAAGCCCTGTGACTTACCAGCCTGGGCTCCCTCTCACACTGTACTGCTGTGACAAGCAGCAGATCCGCTCCAGGTCCTACACTTCCACCAGGATTCACACAGGTAGGGATTTACCCAGCTGTAGTTACATGCAGGCTCTTAAACCAACCATTGTGTGAACAAACAATAGAGAGGCTACAGTCAAAATAACCGCCAGCTTCCCAGCCTAGGACCCCAGAGCTGTACCGTCCAGCCCCGTCAAAACCCCAACCACTATGAATTTATTATCCAGTTTGCCTCCCCGTCAATGTGGAGAGAAAATGCAACCCCTGCCCCTTAAGCTGAGATTCCCTAGCACTTCATTCCAAACTTACTGGTTTAGATTAAAACATAAAGTAAGTTTATTAACTAAAAAAGATAGATTTTAAGTGATTATAAGTGATAGCAAACAGATCAAAGCAGATTATGTAGTAAATAAAAACACAAACCAATTTTAACGTATTAGAAGGCAAGGATTTGAATTAACAGTCTCTCACCCTGACTGATGATACAAGCAGGCTGCAGATTCTCTAGATACAAGCTGCACTTGCTCTGCAGCTTAGGATCCCCAGGTCTTCATACACAGGCTAGAAATCACTTTAGCCTGGGTCCAGCACTTCCCCCAGTTCGGTCTTTGTTCCTCAGGTATTTCCAGGAGTCCTCTTGTATGGGGAGTGAAGAACAACAGATGTCACTCCCTGCCTTACATAGCATTAGCATATGGTGGGAACCTTTGTTTTAAACTTAGTTCCCAGACCAGTTTGTGGGAAAATACTAACATCCCAAGATGGAGTCCAGAGTCATGTGGCCTGGTCACATGCCCTTGCATATCTTGCTGAGTCATAGAATCATAGGACTGGAAGGAACCTCAAGAGATCATCTAGTCCAGTCCCTTGCACTCATGGCAGGACTAAGTATTATCTAGACCATCCCTGACAGGTGCTTGTCCAACTTGCTCTTAAAATTCTCCAATGATGCAGATTCCACAACCTCTCTAGGCAGTTTATTCCAGTGTTTAACCACCCTGACAGTTAGGAAGTTTTTCCTGATGTCCAACCTAAACCTTCCTTGCTGCAATTTAAGCCCATTGCTTCTAGTCCTATTCTCAGAGGTTAAGAAGAACAATTTCTCCCTCCTCCTTGTAAACAATCTTTTATGTACTTGAAAACTGTTATGTTCCCTCTCAGTCTTCTCTTTTCCAGACTAAACAAACTCAATTTTTTCAATGTTCCCTCATAGGTCATGCTTTCTAGACCTTTAATCATTTTCGTTGCTCTTCTCTGGACTTTCTCCAATTTGTGCACATCTTTCCTGAAATAAGGTGCCCAGAACTGGACACAATACTCCAGCTGAGGCCTAGTCAGTGTGGAGTAGAGCAGAAGAATTATTTCTCATGTCTTGCTTACAAGACTCCTGCTAATACATCCTAGAATGATGTTTGCTTTTTATGCAACAGTGTTACAATGTGGACTCATATTTAGCTTATGATCCATTATGACCTCCAGATCCCTTTCTGCAGTACTCCTTCCTAGGCAGTCATTTCCCATTTTGTATGCGTGCAACTGATTCTTCCTTCCTAATTGGAGTACTTTGCATTTGTCCTTAATGAATTTCATCCTATTTACTTCAGATCATTTCTCCAGTTTGTCCAGATCATTTTGAATTTTAATCCTATCCTCTAAAAGCATTTGCAACCCCTACCAGCTTGGTATTATCTGCAAACTTTATAAGTGTACTCTCTATGTAATTATCTAAATCATTGATGAAGATATTGAACAGAACCAGATCCAGAACTGATCCCTGTGGGACCCCACTCGTTATCCCCTTCCAGCATGGTTTATCACTGATAGCATGAACCACTCATAACTACTGTCTGGGAACAATTTTGCAACCAGTTTTGCACTCACCTTATAGTAGCTCCATCTAGGTTGCATTTCCCTAGTTTGTTTATGAGAAGGTGACGCGAGACAGTATCAAAAGCTTTACTAAAGTAAAGCTATACCATGTCTACTGCTTCCCCACTATCCGCAAGGCTTGTTACCCTGTCAAAGAAAGCTATCAGGTTGGTTAGACTAGACTAGAACTTCAGTGATCTGGGTCAGCTGAAGAGTTGCTCTGTGCTCTTGGACAAGTGACTTCCCCTACCTAGTTACTCATCCGTCAAACTAGGGTAGTACATCTCCACTTCCCAGGAGGATGGGAGGTTAAAACCTATGTACAATTACAAGAGCTCACACACTTTGGTGACGGGTCCAAATAAGTACCTAGATAGACTGTGTCTCTGTGACATTGCCTGGAATTATGGTGTTTTCTGGGTAAGAAAACTTGTACAGGGAATACTTTGCTCCTTTTTGCAGAGAACTAGTCATTAATTTCACATTTGATGTGTGCATGTAGACTGTCCCATGTACTGAGGCTACATTATTACTCTCAGAAAAAAAAAATCTAACTTTGGTTTTCTAAGAAGTGCTAGAATTTGGCAGGAAACCATCCTCCCATGTGGGGTTTTCGCTAAATATTTACTTTTGAATGTAAGACACTGTTTGTATTCAGAACATGGAAAAGTACAAAGCAATGACATTTCAAGTAGCATCATGCTAAGGAGGCTCCTTTGGAAGCACTGTTATTATTCAGCTCCATTTCAGACTTAGGGGAAATTTCATTCTGGATACTACAAATTGTTGACAGAAGCTGAAGATTAATGAAGAGGAGAGCTGAGCTGAACTGGACCTCTCTCCCCTACACACACCCCCAGTCAGTGAATCATACAAATATAGGGCTAGATGGGATCTTTAGAAGTCAAAGTCCAGACCCCTGTGCAGGGGTAGGACCAAGTAAATCTAGACCATCCCTGACAGGTGTTTGTCCAACCTGTTCTTTAAAACCTCCAATGATGGGGTGTCGCATCCACAGGACTGGTGCTGTGACCCCAGGTTTGAAACAGTCTCTTGGAGAAACCTCTTTAGTGTGCCAGACTCCCCAAGGGTCTCACTCTTCCATCAGGGAAGACCAAGGCCTCACCACCTCCTAGAGCAAACTGCAGCGGCTCCAGTTCTCATGCTTCACACCGTACACTCTGGTCAGTGAGTCCAGCTGAGATAGATTCCCTGATAGAGACTTATATATACTTCAGGGATTAATGCACCTCACCAAGCATTTGCAGTGACACTCAGAACAGTTGGGTTTATTAGTCAGCTGGAACACAGCACTGGAAGTACTTAGGTTAGCACAGAGAAATGAAGGTTAAAGCATAGCCCACGTCCATTATGGTTAGCCCGGAGCCCAGCCCAGCTCTAATGAACTCCATGATCAGGCTCTGTCACACTCTCAGTCTGATCTCCTTGGTCAGTTCCCAGGTGAGAGCATAGGCATGGGCCTGGAACATGCATGGAAAAAAATAGTGGAGCTGATCAGCTCCTCCACAGCACCTCCTGCCTGCTGATGATCAGCTGTTCAGTGGCATGCAGGAGGCGCTGGGGGAGAAGGGGAGGAGCGGCAGCAGAAAAAGGCAGGGTGGGAAGAGGTGAGGTGGGGGTGAATCCTTGGAGAAAGGGATGAGTGGAGTCAGGGCCTGGGGCAAAGCAGGGGTCGAGCACCCCTAAGGAAATTAGAAAGTCAGTGCCTTTGAGTGAGATCCCCAACGTCTTCCAGCCTCCAACTCTAAACCTCCCCACCTCACACCTCTCCAGTCCTTTGTTCTTGAGCTGGGGAGGGGCAGAGGGTTGCCCCACTTCTCTGCTGAGAGGTGGGGAAATCCACCTCCCTCTGGATTGTTGGTTGTTAGGTGTCAATATCCTAGACTGGTTTTGTCATTGTCTTCTTGGATTCTCCATGAATATGGGGTTGGTGTTGGCCAGTCATTTCTAATGACCCATTCAGGGTCAGAAAGCCAGGTGACATTCTAACCTATGTCTCTTAGCCTGTCCTGTCTCTTAGCCTTTTTCTCCACACTGAGTAACCATGCACAGTGTAGGGGAAATTGAAGCATACACACACGCTTCATAAACATATTACAGAAAATTCCCACTTCATCGCTTGGGGATTCCACAACTTCCCCTGGAAACCTATTCCAGAGCTTAACTACCCTTATAGTTAGAAAGTTTTTCCTAATATCTAACCTAAATCCCCCTTGCTGCAGAATAAGTCCATTTCTTCTTCTCCTGACTTCAGTGGACATGGAGAACAGTTGGCCACCTTCCTCTTTGTAATAGCCCTTAACATATTTAAAGACTGTTATCTGATCCCCCTTCAGTCTTCTTTTCTCAAAATTAAACATGCCCAGTTTTTTTTAACCTTTCATAGGCCAGGCTTTGTAAACCTTTGATCATGTTTGTTGCTGTCCTCTGGACTCCCTCTAATTTGTCCACATCTTTCCCAAAGTGTGGCACCCAGAACTGGACACAGTACTCCAGCTGAGGCCTCACCAGTGCCAAGTAGATCAGGACAATTACCTCCCATGTCTTACACACTACACTCCTGTTAATATACCCCAGAATGATCTTAGCCTTTGTGGCAACTGCATCACATTGTTGGGTCATATTCAATTTGTGATCCACAATAACCCTCAGGTCCTTTTCAGCAGTACTACCGCCTTGCCAGTTATTACCCATTTTGTAGGTGTGTATTTGATTTGTCCTTCCTAAGTGAAGTATTTTTCACTTCTCTTTATTGAATTTCATATTGTTGAATTCAGACCAACTCTCCAATTTGCCAAGATCATTATGAATTTAAATCCTGTCCTCTAAAGTGCTTGCAAACCCCTTCCCACATTTGGTGTCATCTGCAAATTTTATAAGCAGACTTTCCATGCCTTATCCAACTCATTAATGAAAATATTGATAAAGTACTGGTAGAGAAACAGTACTGAAGATAAACAGTCAAACGAAAAGGAGTCCCATTTAAGTATATCACATGAACGCAGACAATGAAAAGTTGACAAATTTTATAAGTGCTTGTGTACAAATACTAGAAGGCTAAATACTAATAAGTGTGAACTTGAGTGCCTGGTATTAAATTATGATATTGATATAATAGGCATCACAGAAACTTGATAGAACAATGATAATCAACAGGACATGGTAATACTGGGGTATGAAATACATAAATAAGAATGACAGACTAAGTCATGATGGTGAGGGAGTCTGAAAGAAAACACAGTCAAATATAGAGAAACCTTAAATGACTCAAACTGTACCTTAGAATCTCTATGGATAGAAATTCCATGATTGACTAGTAAGAGGATAGTAGCAGGAATATATTATCCATCACCTGACTACGACGGTGATAGTGACTGTGCAATGCTAGGGGTATTAAAGAGGTTACAAAAATAGAAAACTCAGTATTAATGGAGGATTTCAATTATCCCCATAGTAACTTGGTATTTGTCACCTTAGGATGAGATGCAGAAATAAAGTTGCTAGTCACCATTAATGACCTCTCCTTGGAGCAACTAGTCATGCAACCCAATTCTTGATTTAGTCCTAAATGGAGAACAGCATCTGGTCCAAGAAGTGAATAACTCAGTAATAGTGACCATAATATAATTAAATGTAATATCCTGTGGGAGATGGGGGTGTGACCAGGTTCTGGGGATAGACCACATTGAAAATGCCATGCTTAGGGCAGATTTCAAGAATCAGGGCAGACAATTCCCCAAAACTGGTGGTTTATTCTATAATTAGATTCACCTTACCAGTATCAAGGGGGCTTCTGCAGCACCACACGGGTTAACCAGAAGCCAAACACAGTCCGCCTTTATGCATTCCAGACCTTGGTTCCCATACAGAAAAACAGGTTTAATATAGTGAGAGGTTATGGAAAACCCAATTTACCCATATGTGATGATCCACTAATCCTAAAGGATCAGACACTTACCCCCAGGTCAATATGAATCTCAGATCTTATCCAAATATCATGCTATCAGCCAATCCTTAGTAAACTAACAAAGAAAAAAAGAAAAGAAGAGTTATTGAATGGTTAAAGAATCATATACATACAAGTGATTTTCAGTGTTCATAGATCACAATCATAGCAGTGATGGACTAGACTGCTGGTTTACATAAGTCTGTCTTGTAACTTCCAAAAGCTTGGAAGGTCCTCAGCAATGTTCCCTCTAATTTCTTCCATCCACGTGCAGAATAAATTTTGCTATGTGCACCAAAGTAATGTGCAGATGTGCACCACCAATAGAAACAAAAAACCTAGATATAATGTATGCTTTTAAAAAGTTACCATAGAGATAATTACTCCAGCCAGGACAGATTAGGCATTTTAGAACTCACTACTCAAAGAATTAAATTTAAGTGTAAGAGAGAAATAAAAATTATGAAAGGCATAGAACAGTCCAGAAACTAAAATAACACACTTTGAAAGAATAAAGTTACAGGAAGTACCAAGAAGTAACAACAATAATACAATTATGTATTGGGAGGTGAGTGTGAGTGCCTGTATGTGTGGAGGAGAGACGCAGACACAGTGTGTGTGTGAGAGAGAGTGCTAGCTGCTGGGGAAGTTTCTGAGGGACGCCGTGCGCTGTCTCTTTAAGGCACTCACTCACTGCCCAGAAGGCTAGTTCAGAATCCCTGTCCCCCCTCCCCTGCTCTTTGGAGATGGGACAGAGGAAGGGGGAGAGGGACACCCTGACATCAGCACTATCTTCCACCTGCTCTGCACAGCCAGCAGGAGAGTCCCAGGAGCAGCTTCAGGAGCAACATGGCTACAAAGCAGCGGCATGAGGGGCACCTGAACGCACGCTGCCGGATGTGTGCGGTTCTGCTAGTCAAGTGCCATGCACTTGAATCGCTCCTGGGTGGCAACCTGACCACACAGCTTAGAGGGAACACAGGTCCTCAGTCCATAGTTCAAAATACTCCTTTTAATTGTAAATCCACGGTCCAGAGAATTGGAGCAGGAATGAGGCAAAATGGAGATGTTTCAGTAATTGTAAGGTGACAGTATTATCCAAAGGGAAAACGGGAACTGCACAGCAAGAGCAAATGGGACAAATGCCCACTTTTGCCAAAAAAGTTGGGACAGCCAGGACAGGTCTTTAAAAAGGGAAAAAAAGTCAAAGTGGAACGTATGGTCACCCGACTCACATGTCTTTTATATCCTCTGCCATGTGTATGAAAAGTTACTGTCCCAAACAAAGCCCATAGCCCCTGTGTATGAAATTATTGACAAAGATGGAGTCCAAGGTCACATGTCCACACCAGATGCCTCTACATGGTTTGCTGAATCATGGGTGGTGGTCACTGGCTCCTCGCTATCTGCGGCATCCCCAGCAAAGGCCTACTGGATGGGATGAGATTCTTCAGTGGCCCACTGTGTGACTGGAGTGTCCTTAATAGGCTATAAATACATAGCTGGCTAGCCCTGATGTAAATCTATCTGGGGGTGTCACTGAGGGATACAACACGTTTGAGATACAAATATGTAGCTAATATTCATAACTTCAGATACAAAGTTGATACAAGCATATAAACAGGATAATCATACCTAGCAATTCAGAATTTTTTCTATTGATACCTTGTATGCCATACTCTGTACAAGATTTATGGTAATAACAGTGCTATATATGGTTACCTTTCTTATACACAGCATCACACCCCCAACACAAAATTGATGCAGGAAGGGGTGTCCAAGACACCGCTGAATACATCCTAGAAAATTTCCATTCTTGGCAATGCGTCATTACAACTTCCAATCCCATATTAGAAGTATCAGTGTGTAACAGAAATGGTTTATCATAATCCTGTCTGACTAAAACAAGCAGTTTCTTTGTAAGGTTCACCATGGGAGTAACAGTGTTACTGCATCCCTTTACAAACCTATTGCAATATTTGGCTATTCAATTAAAGAATTTCTTCAGCTTTTGTAACACAGTCTCTACATGTTTCATGTGACCTTGGCAGGAGTTCATGAAAATTATCCATACAAGGTCTGGCAAATGTTTGTAACTCATTTAACATCAACTCAATGTAGATATTAGTGTTTTCCATAGTGTAGGTGTCTTGGCATTTAGCCATGAAAGCAATGAGATGGTGTGCCTCAATTTCCCTTTTCATATAGCAGTTCAAGTTTGTAAAGGTTTTTCTGCTGTGATAAGTTCTAAGATTGTTTACAGGTATCAGCCGCAAATTATCACTACCATAAGGTTTTTTTTAACAAGTAGAGTGTTCTTATTCAATGAAACAGCATAATCATAAGGGTTTTTAACACAGAGTGTGTTCTCATGTACCATTCATAAGAACATAAGAATGGCCATACTGGGTCAGACCAAAGGTCTATCTAGCCCAGTATCCTTTCTTCTGGCAGTGACCAATGCCAGGTGCCCCAGAGGGAATGAACAGAGCAGGAAGTCATCAAGTGATCCATCCCCTGTCTCCCATTCCCAGCTTCTGGCAAACAGAGCCTAGGGACACCTTCCTTGCCCATCCTGCCTAATAGCCATTGATGAACCTGTCATCCATGAATTGATCTAGTTCTTTTTTAAACCCTTTTATAGTCTTGGCCTTCCTAACATCCTCTGGCAAAGAGTTCCACAGGTTGACTGTGCGTTGTGTGAAGAAATACCCCCTTTTTTTCTTTTAAACCTGCTGCCTCTTAATATCATTTGATGACCCCTAGTTTTTGTGTTATGAGAAGGAGTAAATAACACTTCCTTATTTACTTTCTCTACACCAGTCATGATTTTATAGACCTCTGTCATATCCCACCTTAGTCATCTCTTTTCCAAGCTGAAAAGTCCCAACCTTATTAATCTCTCCTCATATAGAAGCAGTTCCATACATCTAATAATGTTGTTGCCCTTTTCTGAACCTTTTCTAATTCCAATATGTCTTTTCTGAGATGGGGCGACCACATCTGCATGCAGTATGCAAAATGTGGGTAATAATGTAAGGGAATTTTACCTTCTTAGGGTTAAATTTGTGTTTCTCACCTTCAAGAATAACTCTTACGCCACCTCCCTTTCCTGGAGGGTTGAAATCTGAGCTTTTTTGTTTAAAAGAATCTACTTGCTGATTAAGTGTGTCCTTTCTTAGCAGCTCAGTTTTCATAGACACAAGCACTACTTTGTTTATTGGTTTTCAAATTCTTAGCCACTACCAATTCAAAGACTGGTCTTAGAGCGACACAGTCAATTTTCACTAATGTCAGAACAAAACTGCTCTTGACTTTCAACTACCAATTTCTGCTTCCACATGAAATCAGATGTGCATGAGCCACTGAGCAACTACAGGACATACTCAAAGGATCCTGGGATGGCTGCTTTGCTTCAAAAACAGTAATCTAGCCTACCCTATGAACCTGAAATATATGATGCATGTCTCAATGGACAGATGCTGAGGCATTGGTTTTCACTGCAGAGCTCATGAGGAGAATTCCCACAATTGAACCATTGTTTTTAGGTAACAAATCTGAGGAACTGTCCCAGATTGAAGTATCAATAGAGGAGGTTTTGGAACAAATCAATAAATTAAGCTAGGACTAGATGGTATTCACCCAAGAGTTCTGAAGGAACTCATATATGAAATTACACAACTACTAGCTGTAGTATGTAACCTATCACTTAAGTCAGACTCTGTACCAGATGAGTAGGAATAGCTAATGCAGTGCCAATTTTTAAAAGGGTTCCAGAGGCAATCCTGGCAATTACAGGCCTGTAAGCATAACTTCAGTAACAGGCAAATTAGTTGAAACTGTAGTAAGGAACAGAATTATCAGACACATAGATGGACACGATTTGTTGGGATGAGTCAACATGGCTGTTGTAGAGGGAAATCATGCCTCACCAATCTCTTAGATTCTTTGAGGAGGTCAGCAAGCATGTGGACAAGGGTGATCCAGTGGATATAGTGTACTTGGACTTTCAGAAAGCCTTTGACAAGGTCCCTCACCAAAGATTCTTAAGCAATGTAAGAAGTCATGGGATAAGAGGAAGGTGTGACATTCCCCTCTGGTGTTATCTGGACCAGTGATCTGCTAGGTCACTCCAATCCTCGACTCTGGGAGCCAGCCTTGCCCTGCTTTGCTGTGAGAACCCCCACTCCTGGGCTGTTCTCGCACAGCTTCTAGCAAGTAAGCTGCTCCTTGGATTGTGCAACCAAATGACACTAGCCAATATCTCCAGTTCCAGACATAACCATAGGAACCTCTGACTTGCAGTGTCCAGTTATGCCCACTGGACACTGCAAGTGTATATGAGTTCATCAATTTAACAAAGAAATTAATATGTGCCAGGCTTGTTATCCCAAGGAGAATCTCTGACATGCTTCAACCCAAACACACTGGTTCAGGTAGAATAAACAAACAATTTTATTTACTACAAAAGATAGATTTTAAATAAATATAAGTCAAAGCACAACAAGTCAGATTTGGTCAAATGAAATAAAAGCAAAACGCATTCTAAGTTGATCTTAACACTTTCAGTGACCTTACAAACTTAGATGCTTCTCACCACAGGCTGGCTGGTTTCCCTTCAGCCAGGCTCTCCTCTTTGATCAGTGCTTCAGTTGCTTGGCAGTGGTGTCCATAGATGGAGGTGGAAGAAAGAAAGAGAGCATGGCAAACGTCTATCCCTTTTATCATGTTCTTTCTTCCTTGCCCTCCCCAAGTCAGGTGCGCATTACTACATCGTAGTCCCAAACTGTCCAAGGGAAGGAGTGTGACTCGCTCAAGAGTCCAACAAATCCTTTGTTGCTGCCTAGGCCAGTGTCCTTTGTTTCTGTGAGGCTGGGCTGGGTTCATCCCATTCATGCCCTGATGAGGTGTGAACTGCCCCTCTGTTCCTGGAGAGTTTTGCCTGGGCTTGTTTTAAGCCATGAGGACCCATTTTCAGCCTCATAACTATATACATGAAATTACAACCTATAACATCACTATAACAACAATGCTCAGTGCATCATGAGGCTTCCGAAGACACCCGACATGACAAACTTTGCATTGAAATACCACACAATCGTTATAGGGATGAACATGGGGGTTCAGGGTGTTCCCCTGAGCTACAGAGTGTCACATAAGGTCGTCTCATGGATCAGTAACAGTTGAAAGATAAGAAACAAAAGGTAGGAATAAATGGCCAGCTTTCAAAATGGAGAGAAGTAGTGGGGTCCCCTAAGGATCTGTACTGGGGGACCTGTGGTGTTCATCATATTCATAAATTATCTGGAAAAGGGGGTAAACAGTGAGGTGGCAAAGTTTTTAGACAGTACTAAAGTACTCAAGATACTTAAGTCCAAAGCAGATTGTGAAGAGCTACAAAGGGATCTCACAGAACTGGGTGACTGGGCAACAAAATGGCAGATGAAATTCAGTGTTGAAAAAGCAGAATAACACACATTGGAAAACATAATCCTAACGATACATACAAAAGGAAGGGATTTAAATTAGCTGCTATCAATCAAGAAAGATCTTGGAGTTATTGTGGACAGTTTTCTGAAAACATCCGATCAATATTCAGCAGCAGTCAAAAAACCAAGAGAACGTTAGGAACCATTAGGAAAGAGGTAGATAAGAAGACAGTAAATATCATAAAGCCACTATATAAATCCATGGTACACCGGCACCTTGAATACTGTGTGCAGTTCTGGTCACTGCATATCAAAAAGATATATTAGAATTAGAAAAGGTATGAGGGGGCAGGGAATCATTAGGGGTACGGAAAAGCTTCCATGTGAGAAGAGATTAAAAAGACTGGGACCATTCAGCTTAGAAAAAGGATGACTAAGGGGGAGAATATAACTGCAGTTTATAAAATCATGAATAGTGTGGAGAAAGTGAATAAATGTTATTTACTCCTTTCCATAACACGAGAACCAGGGGTGATCCAATGAAACTAACAGGCAGCAGATTTAAAACAAAGAAAAGGTAGTACTTCTTCACAAAATGCACAGTCAATCTGTAAAACTTGTTGCCAGGGGATGTTGTGAAGGCCAAAAGTATAACTGGGTTAAAAAAAATTAGAGAAATTCATGGAGGACAGGTCCATCAATGGCCATTAGCTAAGATGATCAGGGATGCAGCCCCATGCTCTGGATGTCCCTTAGCCTCCAACTGCCAGATGCTGGGACTGAATGATAGAGAATGGATTATTCAATAATTGCTTTGTTCTCTTCATTCCCTCTGAAGCACCTGATCTTGGCCACTGTTGGAAGACAGGATACTGGTCTAGGTGGATCATTGGTCTGATCCAGTATAGCCATTCATATGTTCTTATGTTTTTATACTGAACAGTACCAGATCCAGAACTGACCCCTGCAGGACCCTGCTAGATATGCCCTCCCAGTTTGATAGCAAACCATTGATAATTACTTTTTGGTTAGTCTTTCAATTAGTTGTGCATCCACCTTATAATAATTTCATCCAGACCACATTTCCCTAGTTTTCTTAGGAGAATGTCATGTGGGACTGTTTCAAAAGCCTTACTAAAATCAAGATATCCCATCTACTGCTTCTCCCTATTCCTCACCCCATCCACTAGGCAATTAACCCATCAAACACAGAAATTAGGTTGGTCTGGCATGATTTGTTCTTGAAAAAAAAACATGCTGGCTTTTACTTATATCATAAACAGATGGTTAAAGGTTAATGTCTCTTTTACCTGTAAAGGGTTAAGAAGCTCAGTAAACCTGACTGACACCTGACCAGAGGACCAATAGGGGGACAAGATACTTTCAAATCTTGGTGGGGGGAAGTCTTTATTTGTGCTTTTTGTGTTGTTCGTTGTTCGCTCTTGGGGCTAAGAGGGACCAGACATACACCCAGCCTTTCCCAATCTTTCTGAATCAGTCTTTCATGTTTCAAAATTGTAAGTACTAGCCAGGCAAGGCAGATTAGTCTTATGTTTGTTTTCTAAACTTGTAAATGTGTCTTTTTGCTGGAAGGATTTTTACCTCTGTTTGCTGTAACTTTGAATCTAAGGCTGGAGGGGAGTCCCTGTGGTCTATATAAATCTGAATACCCTGTAAAGCATTTTCCATCCTGATTTTACAGAGATAATTTTTACCTTTTCTTTCTTTAATTAAAAGCTTTCTTTTTAATAACCTGATTGATTTTTCCTTATTTTAAAATCCAAGAGGTTGAGTCTGAACTCACCAGGGATTGGTGGGGTAGGGGGGAAAGGAGGGGAGATGGTTAATTCCGTCTTGTTTTAAGATCCAAGGAGTTTGGATTGGTGTGAAGCCTCTCAAGGCAACCCAGGGAGGGGAAAGTCTGGGGGGAAAAGGAGGGGGATGGTTAAATCCTCCTTGTTTTAAGACTCAAGGGGTTTGGGTCTAGGTTCCCCAGGGAAGGTTTTGGGGGAACAGAAAGTTTGCCAGACACTAAATTCTGGCTGGTGGCAGCGTACCAGATTTAAGCTAGTAATTAAGCTTAAAAGTGTTCATGCAGGTCCCCACTTTTTGTACCCTAAAGTTCAAAGTGGGGGAAAAAACCTTGACAACTTATCATCCTATTATCCTCTAGGTTCTTACAGATTGATTGTTGGATCATTTGTTCCAGGATCTTTCCAGGTATTGAAGTTAGGTTGACTGGTCTATAATTCTCCAGATCCTCTTTCTTGCCCTTTTTAAAGATCGGTCATATGTTTGCCCTTCTCCAGTCCTCTGGGACTTCACCCATCCTCCATAAGTTCTCAAAGATGATTGTTCAGATGCTTCCTTAAGTACCCTAGGGAGTTTCAACAGGCCCAGCCAACTTGAATACCTTCAGCTTATGTAAATATTCTTTAATCTGGTCTTTCCCTGTTTTGGCTTGCGTTCCTTCCCCCTTGTTGTTAATATTAGATTTGTTGGTATCTGGTCACTTTTTAGTGAAAACCGAAGCAAAATGGGCATTAAACACCTCAGTCTTCTTGATATCAGTTGTTAGCTCTCCTTCCTGCTAAGTAGAGGATCTACATTTTCCTTCGTCTTTCTCTTGCTCCTATTATATTTAAAGAACTCTTCTTATTGCCTTTATGTCCCTGGCTAGATGTAAACCATTGTGTATCTTAGCACTGGAACAGGTTACCTAGGGAGATGGTGGAATCTCCTTCCTTAGAGGTTTTTAAGGCCCAGCTTGATAAAGCCATGGCTGGGATGATTTAGTTGGGGATTGGTCCTACTTTGAGCAGGGGGTTGGACTAGATGCCCTCCTGAGGTCCCTTCCAACCCTGATATTCTATGATTAGTCTTTCTGCTTTGTCCCTACACACTTATGCTATTCTTTTATACTCCTTCTTAGCAATTATCCATGTTTCCATTTTCTGTAGGATTCCTTTCTGATAATCTGACCATTAAAGACCTCCTGAAGGAGCCATATTGGCCTCTTCTTTTCTGCTCATTGGAATAGTTTGTAGTTGTGTCTTTAATATTATCTCCTTGAACAACAGCCAGATCTCCTGAACTCCTGTTTTCCTTAGATGTTCTGCCCAGGAGACCTTATCGATCATTCTTTGAGTTTGCTAAAGTCTTGGGGTGCTCAGGCTTGAGGTTCTGCTCTGGCTAGGGACCTGTGAAAATAGTGGATTTTTTTTTTTAGAAAATTCACAGCAGTATCCCGGGTAAAGCATCAAATTTCACAGAATAGGCACAGAATGCAGTTGGGGAAAGGTCACCGCTACACTCCTTTGCATAAAACTAGTCTCTGAGTCCCCCCAAATGAATCCTCTAACTTGATGCTGCCACATGTGACATGTTGCATTGAGCATGAGACCTGCCTGCTTCCACCTCCCCGCTGAGGCCACAGCTGCTCATGGTCCATGTGGTGGCATCAGAGCTTGCTACTGTGCCTTTTTCTTCCCCACAGACACAACCTAAAATGGCAGACAGAAGGAACGTAACCAGATCACATGATCCTGGTCCCCTCATTTCATTTTGATTTTGTAAAAGTATTGGAAAAATTGTGGCATTGGGCTAATTTCACAATTTCCATGCAGTTCATGAAATTGTGATTTTCACCAGGCCTTGTCTATGGGATCATCTCTAGTCAAGAGATGAGTATGCCATTATATTATGTCCGTGGAAATACACATATCCCTGCTAAAATCTCTAACTCGGTGCTTAATTTGTGTCAGGGCTGAGCCTCCGCACCCCCTGGCTTGGCAGTTCATAGCCCAGCACCTCTGGGCTTGCTGCATCAGTGATGAATGTAAAAAAATTGCTTAAGCTCTGGCACTTTGAGCCCGGCCTCTTTCATTACAAATTAAGCACTGCTCTAGCTACTGAATTTCTCCTAATGAAGAAAAATGTTGAAGAATCAGTATTCTGGCCTCAATGCAATGAAATAGAAAGGAGAGCAATCCACACGGTTTCCTTTTTATTTTAATTACATTTCTTTGAAAAACTGCATGATAAATAACCAAAAGAGAGAGGGTGTCAAATCTATTACTATAGCCAGTGTAGGCAGTGTGATTGCAATAGTAAGAGAATACACACTCTACCATGCAGTGCCACACAGACACAGTATACTATAACATAGGATCTACTATAAGGAGTCTAGAGGAGCCTCTCTCAGCATATTGTAACTATCAACAGGAAGTTGGCACATCTGCTTTCATTGTCACAGAGAAGCAAAGGTCTGCGGTGTTCACTGGCTGGTTCCCATCGGCCAGAGCTTTCGTTCCAAGAAGTGAACTAGCGATTGACATTTTATCTAAGTAGTCCCTTCTTAAATGTACGGAGCTAACCTCTCCTAAATGCGCTATCTAGAGTCCCCAGCAAACAGAGCCACATGGCACCCAGGACAAAACATCATGGAAAAAGAAATCATGCAGCCAAAGCCCCATGAGGGTGAGTGTGGCGAGGGTTGTATTCACCTCTAAGGGAGGGGTTAGCAGCAGCACAGTGCCACATGGAGCTTCAGGGTTTCTGAGGTGCTTCCACCATCAATCTAAGGCCAAACCCCAGATCCCAAGTATGACCAGCTGTGTGAGTTGATCTTGCAATCCCCTGGGATAGTCCTGGGGCCATTCCAGTGCCATGAAATCTTGAGGTGATTCAGGCAAAAGGTCATCTCTGTGAACACTGAAATAGCTAAGCGCCATCAGCCTACACAGCTCCAATTCCACTACAACAAAAAATTCCAGCCACCCCAGAATGTCCCGTGCTGGGCAGCAGGGCAGACGATGCAGTAGGACCAGCCCCAGCTCCGTCCCAGCCAGATGGACACACTGTGTTAGATCTAGGCTTGGGGTTGGAGACCTGCATTTTAGGTTGGTTCAGAGAGCACAGCTACAGCTTGGCTGTCCCCCTTGGCCCACGTTGGGCTAAGCACTTGGCTGGCATCAACTGGGCCAACACTGGCTCAGCAGCAGCTTCCAGCCAGGTTTCAGTAACACAATAGATGTTTTAATGCTACTGACCTTGTGTTAGACAACATGAATTGAAGGACAGGCTCCATCTCCCAGGTGTGCAGTGGGTGAGACCAAAGTCCTCCACCCTGCTGACTCCCACCCCTGCTCACTCACACGGGGTCAAGGACTCAGACCTCGACAGTTCTCAGTCGCCACATGACCAACATATAGCAATCCTGTGCTGCTTCATGGCCACCATATGGTGCCCATCATGAGGACACTGACACAGGTGCCAAAATAATGACTTCCAGGGCAGGCCAGAGGACTGTCTGCACCCTCCATGCCAACAGCCACCCCCCCACACAAAGCCTAGCCCCCTCATAACCCTCCTCTTCATCTGCCTCTGCCCCCAGTAGCAATATGGGGCTCTCACACATCCCCCCTGCAGCACAGCAGACAGAAGGAACCCGTGTTATTTAGATCTCATGTTTCCAGGGGAGGTTCGGTGTGGCTGAAAGCTCTTACACCACTCCAGGAATTGCTGTGCACTTTGGTTTCATTCTGGGTTTTCTGGTTGCCCTGGAGCAGCATGTCCCAAACTATTGAATGCTGAGCTACCTTCGGAAAATGAAACCAATCACACCGTGCAAGGCCTCTATGTGTGCTTAAAAATCTCCCCTTCTTAATGGATGCTGCCTTTGTGTCCCCCTGGCCAGTCCTTGACACACCTCCAGCATGCCCTGCGCTATGGGAAGCACGAGGACAGACCCTTCCTTTCCTTTCAGACGTGCTGTGATGGGCAGTGAAATAGCCAGCAATGGCGACATTACAAAGTATAATGAGGCAACCCCATCTTACTGAATGGGGCAGCTCAGAGCTCTGTTTCAGGTTCTCTGCAGCCTTGAGCATCTTTTACATTTGTTGCCCATTTGGAAGGTTCTTTCAAGCTGTGGTGCTCTTTTTAAATGAAATTTGAGACTCTGGAGAACAGTTAAGAGGCTCTGTCTGTGTCCTCTCTCACCTGCTGATCCTTCTGCCCCCCACTCCCAGTTCAGGAACGCTGCCCTACAGATATTGAATAAAACAGGATCACAGCGATGCCTCAGCACCTGCTTTGGAGGGACACCCTTACTATTTTTCAGGAACACCTCTCCCCTTAAGGGAATTGGTCTCTCCTCACATTAAGGGCAAGACTGTCTTTCATCCTCAGTGACAGAATGCGTTGCGCATGTTGCTGAAAGCTCTGTGGGGCCGTTCGCAGAATGTTACTTGCTTCAGGAAAAAGTTTGCATCTCTTCCTGACACTCTTTCTTTAACAGTTTTACAGTTACGGCTTCAACAGAGAAGAACCCGTGAGCAGCTGGCAGACCAGGGCATCATGCCACGTGAGTACCTCACCTGCCACTCTCTGTGCCACATGCATCACAGAGCTAGAGCACAACCACCAGTAGTTCCTGCAGATGTTGCATTAGCCTCCTGATGCTTATAGGTAGCTGCTCTCTGGCACCCTCCACTTGACTGGGTTTCACTCTCACCCCTTGTTGGCAAGTTGGGCTCTAGGAGGACCCCACTACCTCCCCGCTGCTCTAGCTGGCATGTGAGCACTATGTTTGGCTATCTATCATATGGGTTATAATGCAGAGGCCTCCTACGGATGTCAGTGGAACTGCCCCGATTTACACTGGCTGAGGAACTGGCCTGCTAGCCATCATCCTTAGTAGAGTTTCAGTCCCACTCTCTTGTACACTGCAGGTCACCTTCCTGTCTGGGCCAAACAGTTCACTTCATGATCAGAGGAGGAGTCTGATAACACATTTGAATCTGAAGAGTGCCAGGTCTCCTGAGGTGCTCATCACCTAGCAGGTTCAGGCTCAGAAGCAGGGAACAGGCTGCTGGAAGCTGTCTGGGATTTTCTGCTGGAATGAATTTCCCTGGAAAGAGGAGAGGGGGTGACAGTGGTCATGATTTTTCTCCACATCTCAAGTGGTCTGTGGCCTGGTGGTGGCCAGAGTCTCTCCATCACAGGGCAGTGACATGCAGTCTAAGCTGAACAGCTTGCTGTTTTATTTAAAAAGGCAAGAGTCAATAAAAACAATGACCTAGTTTCCCCACCCTCTGGCACAGCCCGTGAGTCAGCAGGGACTGTGCTACCTGGTGGGATTCATACCCAGCCCTTTTCCCAGGCACAGCCAGAACTCCCCAGCAGGTGTCTAGCCAGGGCCAAATGACAGCCATGCTGAGTCAGTGCATCTCCTGGGGCCACACCTGCTCTGCATCCCCTGGATGAGTGGAGCACATGTGTGCTGTGCCCTGCTCAGATCCCCCTCCCTCCTAAGCAGATTTCCCTCACCAAGGCTCTGCAGCCGCTAGTTCATTTGGTGGGATCCAGCCCAGCCCTCACTATATCCCAATGTTTCAGAAAGCCAAAACCAACAGCACTGTGCTAGCATATGAGAGCCAGGAAGGGCAAGAATGAAACTGGGCTGCCTGCTGCACCTGCACTACCCAGCTGCATGAAGCCAGCAAGTGGCAACAATGGAGCCAGTCAGCTAGATCTCAGACCTCCCTTCTGTCTTGTTAACTGACACATTTCATCCTAGTCTAGAACAACCCTCCATGTACAGAAGCTATAATGCTAGCAGTAACCGAGGTCAAGCATTTGTCCCTATACAATTTGTCTCCTGTGACAAAGTTCCTCCTCTACCTTGGTGGGTCCTGTACTTATTGGCAGATTTGCTCACCTCAGTGATCTTCCCCTCTGGAGGAACCCACAGTCTGGGTCAACTCCTCCTCTATCTGATCAGGAGTTGGGAGGTTTGGGGAGAACCCAGGCCCACCCTCTACTCCGGGTTCCAGCCCAGGGCCCTGTGGATTGCAGCTGTCTAGAGTGCCTCCTGTAACAGCTATATGACAGCTACAGCTACAACTCCCTGGGCTACTTCTCCAAAGCATCCTCCAAACACCTTTATCCTCACCACAGGACCTTCCTCCTAGTGTCTGATAACACTTGTACTCCTTAGTCCTCCAGCAGCACACCCACTCAGCTCCTTACACCTCTTAGTCCCAACTCCTCACCTCCCTCTCCCCCCAAAACTGAACTGAGCTCCTTTTTAAACCCAGGAGCCCTGATTAGCCTTCCTTGAATGGCTGCAGGTGTTCTAATCAGCCTGTCTGCCTTAATTGGTTCTAACAGGTTCCTGATTACTCTAGTGTAGCCCCTGCTCTGGTCACTCAGGGAACAGAAAACTACTTATACAGTGACCAGTATATTTGCCCTCTACCAGACTCCTGTACCACACTGGTCTGAGTCTGTCACACTCCTCACTGCCCCTTTAGAATAATTGCAAAGGACTGCAAATTTGCAAGACCTAATACACTTCTTACTTGCTTCTTTCTTTCTTCTATTGGCTATTGTGCTTTATAATATGGACTTCCTTGAGGACTGTGCTGTTCAAACAGCTCTTAAACCCAAACAGAGGATAGCAGTATGGTCTCTGCTCTCCAGTAACAAGACATTTCAGTATGTCTGTAGTATTCCATTCAACACCTGGATTATCTCTCCCACCATCTTTCTAATTCTCTTGCTTTCATGAGTCTGTAATTGGTGTTAGCAGTAAAAGGTGTCGTACTACCACCCTCAAGCATGCAAAAATCATGAGTCAGGCCCCAAATCATGAGATTGTCATATAAATCATGAGATTTTAAAACATAATAAATGTTGAGTTCTTTTGATTTGCATTCTGGGTTTTGAGCCTGTTGGGTTCATACTTTCAAGCTTTTCTCTGCAACCACGAAGTCTAGACATTTTAATTTTTTTATTTTTAATGTAAATTGAAATTTTTATGTAAATCCAAGAGCCTGGGGCTTTAAAAAACACACCAGATATTGTCAGACTTGTGATAGAATTGCAAGAGCTGGTGACAGTGTCAGATTTCTGTGCCACCTCTAACATCTCCTGTTAGATGATTGGCCCACATTTTAAAAGGGGCACACTCAAGATGAGCATGCAGAGTGTCCCATTGCATGTGCATAAACTGGAGTTCTTGAATGTAAAGGTCTGGGCAGTTGGAAATCCCCCAATGGTGTGAGTACATGGGGCACATGCACTTTTAGAAATGGGGACCTAATGCTTTCTAAAGAATTTCTGCATTGCACACGGCACAGAAACGCACAGCAGAGACACTGGCACTAGGGCAGAAACCTCAAAGGCCTTTTCCTGTTGCTTACAGCTTTGCCACACTCTCACCTTTTGGGCTGGCATTTTGCAGGCCTCTGTCCAAGGGGGCCATGTGGGGAGAGACTAGGCACAAATAGTTCATTCATTTTTGAGAATGAAGACAATAAAATACTCTTACCATTATGTAAATGTGCACATTTCTTAACAGCACTATCATGTCACAAGGAAGGATAGAAACTAGACATTTGACAGAGAGATTGTTGCTGCATCTCACAGATGCCTTTCAATAGTCCAGCTCGCAGAGGGTTTGTGCATGCACAGTCAATGTGTCCTAACAAGGGTCTGTTCCTAATGGTGTCCCCATGTTCTGCTGCCACTAAGCATACGTACGTAAGCTGAGTTCTTGAAGGTGCACATCGACTGGAACCTCATTCCATACACTGAGGTGAGTATGGAATGAGGTGGGGTTGCTGTAATGCACGAAGTGTGCAGTCTACAATATATCAAAAAGAGCTGTTCTGTAAACATGGGTGTCATGATTTTAAAGTTTGAGATCCCAAAAGTCACCAGGGCTGGATATGGTTGTTTTATACAGTATATTAGAAAGCTACTCTGTGAGATACAGTAGCCTTAAGGAGTCACAAGATATCAGACCTTAATCATGAAACTGGTCCAAGAGTGGACACTGTCAGTCCTGGATTTTGAACAAGGGTCATTTAAAATCCCTCTGCCAGATTTTATTCTAGTGTAATTCTGTTGCAAAGAATTTAGCCTCCTTTTTATAACTGATCCACTTCTAGATTTTCACCCACAGAGGACAGAGAGAGACAGATTAATATTCACAGTAATAGAAAATCAGTGGGTAAAAGTGTTGAGCAATCCCTTCTGGATACCAATGAGTTATGAATGTTCTCAACAGCACTTGGAGGTGCTGAACACTACAGTGTTCTGTAACCATTTACTGAAAGATCATTAAAGTGAAAGCCTCAAACAAATAATACAGAACACACCAAGCTGAAGCATCCTAGCTAGTGTGCAACAGGAGTGTCCCATGTGGCCTCAATGGTGGGAACAACCTGATGCTGTGAAAGGTCAGTCTGTGATCAGTTCCAAGTGGAATAGCTAAAGCAGTCAGGGAGGCAAAGGCAAGGACCAGCCTTGCACAGCCTATGGGGTAGACTGTGACTGAAGAAAGAGGAAGGCTTTGTAGACATGCCCCTCTCCTCCCCTCTGGAGAGATGGGTGACTGCCTTAGGTGAGAATGGCACAAACTCCAATCTCAGCCTCACTCAGCTAATGGAGTCACACAGGGTAGAACTTGTGAAAGTAAGCAGAGAATCAGGCTCAGTGAAGTCAATGGAGGAACTCTGGATTCACACTCAAGTAACTGAGCCAAGCCTGCCCCGTTAGTGAACAGGAGGACCAAAACAACAGGATATGTTATTGAACGTCTCATCCAGATGCAATTTTATTGGCTTGATGAAAATGTTTCATGCCTGGTTATGGGGCAAATTCACTCTGTGGAACTGCTGGGAAGCATTTGCCATAAAGTCAGGAGTATCACTAACTGTCTAAATTTCATGATCCACAAAGGGGCAGATTGTGTGGGTATATGCCCAAACAAGGAAGAGTGTGCAAGAAGTTTTTCCCTAGCAATCCTATGCAGGGGTGAGCCACAATCTGCAAACTGGGAGGGCTGGGCTGGAACTAGCCATTCACTGCACGTGGTAGTGGACCAGCTGCTGCTACAGAGATTGATTCTCAGGATCCCCAGTCGAATTCTGGCCTAATTCATGCTGGGCTCAGGCTACACAGAGGCTCCTCCTCATCCTCCCAAACACAGGGCTGTACCTTAAAAGCAAAATCTGTCCTAAAATTGGCATGTCAAGTGCAGCAGCTTTGTCCATTTTCTGCAAAGCCACCTGCACTTCCAAACTGGTGAATCCCATCACAGATCTATCCTGATATGTTGTTTGAAGAACCGATGCTAGCAATACCTTTATTTGTTTTGCAGACTAATACAAGCTGCAGCATCCACATAATTCCTCCAAAATCTTGGTAAATGACTAAATTCTGCAACACTTTCATTATGAATAGCATGAAATGAAGTTTGACCTGGTCAATTCCTGCCCACAGAAACCTCATAACACTAGGACTTCGTAGTGAACTGGGCTATCAAAAGTAATGTCCCTTACTTACTTCATTGTGGTTTTTTTTGTGCACTCATTTTATTTTGCTTTTGACTAAAACAGCTGTCACCATCCTCGTGGCTGCTCACCAAAGCACGGCACAATCATACAAGCATGTCTGTTTGTCTGCTCTTGAAATGTTAGACGCAAGAAAAGGTTCCCTGGCCCTTTGTACTTTGGTGTGATCCATCCTACTTTTTCCACTGGATCCATCCCCTTCCAGCAGCCAATCCACCCAAAATCCTCCTTGGACTCCTTTCCCTTCCCCTACATGTTTATTTGTTCTGCTGAGCTACCCATTTATTCCCACATTTCTGGAGTGTAGACTGGCCGCTAGGTTCTGAGCTCTGTGGAAAATGAATTTCTAACCCCTTTTTTTAATTCCTGCCAAGGATCAAGCAGTAAGTTAGCTAAATAAATGGTGCCAAACAAAACAGACCCCCAAACTTCTCACTTTAGAATGCCCCTTCCATTCAATGCGGGAACCCAAGGAGATGTTTGAGTCTTTTTTCTTTTCTTCCCAGAGAAGAAATTCCCTGGACATCCAAAAAAAGACTGAGTCTTTCCTACAGATTTCAAATGCACAACCAAACTCTGCTCTCATTTACACCCTGAAAATGGGGAATAACGTGATGTGGAGCAAATTGTGGCCTTGCTTTTGTTCACAACCTTTATTTCTGCACTTTGGAAACCACAGTTTTCAGCCAGAAATATAAATAAGTTCTAGCTGAGCTTTAACATAAAGTTCCAGATATTGTCATTAGAGGCTTTGAACAGCACTGGAAACAGACTCTTTACACTCAGCTCTCAGAAGTTGATACTGAGATGATACTAAAGAGCTTATTGTCAATTGGTATTTTGAAGTACCCAGGAATAACAGAGTGGAACTCCGAAATTACCCAGACTTTCAACCCACAAGCTGTATGTAATCCCTAGAGAGCTGTGGGCCTTAGCATGTGCCACAGGGACCCTCACCAACCAGGCTGACCTCCCCTGCATGATATAATATTCTGAAGAGGGTGAACAGAATTGTACAGATGCCCTTCTCTTGGAAACCTTCTCTGGGGAAAACCAAATGCTTTCAGGAAGAGTCTTTGAAAGTGGTGGCCAGAGCAGCTTGCTGACTTTGGCTCCCAGGCTGGGTCATGTGCTAACTTGGCACTCCCCAAACCCACAGTTCAGTTGCCCAGCACCTTTCACAGGGGGATGGAGAAGAGTATCAGAGAGCCAGGAAGGCTGCTTGAAGACAGGAGCTGCAGAGAAGGGGATTGTGTAAATGAACAGAGATGAGGTTGGTGTGCAGTGAGTGGAGAAACTGGGGAGGAGAGCAGAGAACAAAAGCTTTTGAGCCCTGTGATTAATATACACTTGCAACCCAAGTGAAGAATGACGAGATCCCTTTGTTTTTTCATGTTCCCCTGGACTTGGCGTCACAGTTTGAGCCACTTGCAGGCCCACCTGCTGACAGAGTCCTTTAACGAGGTCCCCTCTCTTCTGGGTACTGACCCTTTGCTTTCTCCTCCCCACTATGTTCTGAGGCCTCCTGGTGCTGTAACCCACAGAGCCTCCCCTGGAAGAGGAAGTGTCCCAGTGAGCGCTGAGCTGCACAGCCTGCACCATCTCTCTGCCTGTGGGCTTCTGCTCTCTCCTTGCTCTCCATCCTCTCTTCTCTCCTGCCAGAGCCTGGCTGAGAGACTGGGATTTCCCACAGCTTTCTGAATTTTTAGTTAGCTCAATAAAGAGATCAGCTCATTTGTGTTGCTATTTTTATAGCACTTGTTAAAATTCTATTGCTGAGTATTCTGGTGGCTGCTTGCTCCTTCCCTTGTGCTGATTGTGCCTCTGTGTTTCTTACTGCAGCGCTGAAAAGCCCATCTGCATTCCATGAACAAAGGAAAAACCTGGAGAGAGCCAAGGTAACTTCTTGCACACATGTGAATGAATGAATTTGTGTATTATCCTCCAAGTCTGGGCAGGCTGCTGGAGACTCAGACACAGAGTTTGCATAAAAGCAACATCATAGTTGTTGGGCCTAATATCCTGCTCCACTGACATTGACACAGCTTCATTTACAGCAAGTATCTTCGTTCCTGTCTGCAATGTGGACCTCAGCTGCATATTGTCCATGTAAAATGAGTTCAGATTATATTGAATGCCAGAGAGATCCAGGGGGTGGAGAGAAACAAGACGTGGATCATAGAGATCTTCCAGGGTGGAAGAGAGAGATCCCTAAGGAAGATCATAGGCATCCCCAGGGTGGAACTTCAGACAAAACACCCAACTGTCTACCTTTCATTTGCAGACATTTGCATAAATTGAATCAGGCCTTGCCTGAACCATTACTTCCATCAATGTATTTACATCGGTGCAGGGGTGGACAAACTTTGTGGCCCGAGGGCCACATCTAAGTATAGAAATTGTATGGCGGGCCACAGATGCTCACAAAATTGGGAGTTGGGGTGCAGGAGGGGGTGAGGGCTCTGGAGTGGGGCCAGAAATGAGGAGTTTAGGGTATGGAAGGGGGCTCTGGACTGGGGCAGGGGGTTGGGGTATGGGCAGGGGTTGAAGGGCTCCAGCTGGGGGTGCGAGCTCTGGGGTGGGGCTGGGGTGCAGGAGGGTGCTCTGGGCTGGGACTGAGGGGCTCAGAGGGCAGAAGGGGGATCAGGGCTAGGGCAGCGGGTTGGGGCACAGGAGGGGGTCAGAGGTGCAGGTTCAGGGCAGCGCTTACCTCAAGCTGCTCCCGGAAGCAGCAGCATGTCCCCCACCCTCCGGCTCTTACATGGAGGCGCGGCCAGGCGGCTCCACATACTGCCCCATCCGCAGGTGCCACCCCTTCAGCTCCTGTTGGCCAGGAACGCCAGCCCGTTGGAGATGCATGGGTGGCGCTTTGGGCGGGGTCAGCATGCAGACCTCCCTGGCTGCCCCTATGTGTAGGAGCCGGAGTGGGGGCATGTCGCTGCTTCCAAGAGATGCACAGAGCCAGGGCACGCACAAAGTGGGGCAAGCCCCAGATCCCACTCCCCAGTGAGAGCTCAAGGGCCGGATTAAAATGTCTGAAGGGCTAGATGTGGTCCCCAGGCCATAGTTTGCCCACCCTGCCCCCTCAGCTTGTCTCCTGCAGGGGGAATATGGGGGCAGGGGAATGTGGGAGCAGGAGGCAGGCTGAGGGATGTGTAGGGAAACGTGAAAAGCATAAGACACACCAAGCGGGTAGTGGGGGGGAAATGTGAGAAGCAAGAGAATGGGGGGATTGTGAGGGATAGCAGGGGTATGAGGCATATGATAGGGTTGGAAGGCAAGGGGGGACAGACGGGGGGTGCAACAGATGTGAGGGGGCAGCAGGGGCGGCTCTAGGAATTTTGCCGCCCCAAGCACGGCAGGCAGGGAGGTCCTCCGAAGCCGCAGGACCAGTGGACCCTCCACAGGCAAGCCGCAGAGGGCAGCCTGCCTGCCGCCCTCACGGTGCCAGCAGAGCATCCCCCGCAGCTTGCCGCCCCAAGCACGCGCTCGGTGTGCTGGGACCTGGAGCCGCCCCTGGGGGGCAGAGAGAGAGAGTAATGGGATGAGTAGAAGATTTAGGAAACAAGCAGGGAAATATGTCTAGCAAATAAATGTGGGGTCCAGCAGACTATGGTGAAACTATGGTGGGAGAATTCAGGTGAGGCAACCAGCTATCATGTCCAGCTAGGGACGGGACAGAGGGGGATGGAGTGGCAGCTAGGGAAGGGGTAGCGGATAGGGTTGCCAGGCATCCAGTTCTTGACTGGAATGCCCACTCGAAAATGGACTCTGGCCACTTAAAGTGCAGTTGGCTGCGCAGCAGGGCCAAGACAGGCTCCCCGGCTCCATGCGGCTACCGGCAGCAGCTGGCATGTCCAGCCCTTAGGCGCACGGGCAGCCATAGCGTCTCTATGCGCTGCACCAGTGCCTTGCCCCAAGTGCCTACTCCACAGCTCACAGTGGCCAGCAACCGCAACCAATGGGAGTTGCGGGGAGAGGCGGGGGCTGTGGGTACAGGTAGTGCACAGAGTCCCCTGGCCCCTTCGTCTAGGAGCCGGACAATCTGACCACTTTGGGGAGCTGCCTGAAGTAAGTGCCACTCAGACAGAGCCTGAACCTCGAACACCTTCCCCAGCTCTGAGACCCCTCCAACACACAAACTCCCTCCCAGAGCCCACATCCTGCACCTCCCTTCACTCCAAACCCCTTGTCTCCTGCCCAGAGCCCCCTTCTACATGCCAAACCTCTTATGCCTGGCCCCAACCCAGAGCCCACACCTCCAGCCAGAGCCCTCATCCCCTCTGGTACCCCAATCCCCTGCCCCAGCCCAGTGAAAATGAGGGAGAGCGAGCAAGGGTGTGAGGTGGGATGGAGTGAGTGGGGGCAGGGCACCCTGGAAGTATAGTAATAGGCTGTCCCTGCTCTGCACTTCCTTAGTGCAGGGCTCCATGTCACCCTGTACAGGGGAAGGGGCATTGAGGAGAGTGGGACGGATAGGAGTCCCTTCCCTCAGGTGTGCTGGGACCAGGAGGGAGTTTCTTTACACAAGCACCCTCCCCCTTCGCAGGCAATGCTGGCAGCTGTAGAAGAGGCCCTGCAGAGCCAGGTGGGGAGGCTTTCCACCCCCATCCCAAAGAGCTCTGTCCGCTCCATGAGCTGTGGGAGGAAGATGCCCTTCAGAAGCAGCAGCACCTCTCATGGGGCAGCTCTCAAAAGGAAAGGACCTCAGAAGCACCCCAAAACGCCTGCAGGGTAAACCCAAAGAGTTGGCAGCCCTGAATCATAGTGATCTCCCGGGTACAGGAGAGATCAGTAGGGTGGATCAGAGATCCCAAGGGTGGAAGAGAGCTCAGTGGGGTGGATCATAGAGATCCGCAAGATGCAGGACAGCTCTGTGGGCTGAATAAGAGATCCCCAAGATGCAGGAGAGCTCTGTGAGGTGGATCACAAAGATCCCCAGGGTAGAGGAGAGTTCAGTGGGGTGGATCACAGAGATCCATATAGGGAGGAGAGCTCAGTAGGGTGCATCACAGAAATCTGTGGAGTAAAGCACAGAAGTCCACAGGGGGACTCAGAGAGTTCTGAGGGGTAGAGGAAAGAGGCATGGGGCAGATAAGGAAGACTCTTACACCTGAGAAAGGGGGTCAAAATCCTGCATTTGTACAAGAGCTGACAGTGATCTATGCGGCAGATTCATGCCTTCCAGTAGATGAGCAGCCCTCCTGGTTTCTGATTCAGCCACTGAACTCACAGAATGGAGCCCTAAACAAGCGTCCAGGGAGGAATTGAAATGCCCTTTGTCGTCTGCATTGAGTAGTCCCCAAGCAAGTCATACTTTTCATCACATAGCAAAACCCTGACCTTTGGCTTTGCAGCATGCCCCAGGGTCCGCTGGGATATTGCAAAGCCTCTCATGAGCTAAGTACCTCCCTGGAATGTGCTCTGCTCATGCTGGCACCAGCTATCTAGCCCAACTCAGGCACCTCCCAATACTGCTAATGGCAGAGATAAGATAAGTGGCCATTTCCAGAAATGTCTGAAAATGCCTGTGACTAGATAGTTTTTGGGGAACCATGTGAGCTTTCAAGCCCCCTACATTACACACTGGCCACCCCCAGCTAAACCTAGGGTATGTCCACATCTCGAGCACGGGGTGAATCGCAGCTCAAGAAGACATACTTGCACTAACTCAGAACAAGGTAGTGTACTAAAAATAGAGTGCAGCAGCAGTGGCGTGAGCCACAGGAGGGGCTAGCCTTACCACTCAAGACCATGGGCATGAACTCTGGGTGGATAGCCCCTCTCACCATGCATGCTGCCATGACTGCACTATTTTAGCATGCTAGCTCAATCAGAGCTAGTGTGAATATGTCTCCTCCAGCTGGCAATCACACCTCCAGCTCCAAGTGTAAACACACCCCTAAGAGGGTCTCCAGGGTCCACACAGCTCTCCTGTTTGCCTGGGGCCCAGTTCAGAAAGCACACAGTCCAAGACAATAGGCTAGAAAAATACATACAGCAAGGAATAAGATACCCTGCAGTGCTGACAATAGACAACAAACCTCTGCTATGCTGATATATCAAGTACATTGCATTGATTCCATTGCATCAGTCCAAGATAAACTAATCCAAAATTATCCCAATTTTCTCATTTGGTCTTTGAGCATGTTTTTCTTCATCCTCATTTCTTTGCCCATATCATATTCATCAATAGTTGGTTCATGCTGCATACAGAGAAATAATAGTAGCATGGCACATTAAGAGGAAAATACCTTGTTTTAAATGGTTGGCTCTGGCTGATGTGTAAACAGAATAGAGTAATTCATTCAGTTACTCTAGGAGAGATTTGTTTTCAGCTACTTGTATAGGCACTTTATGTGAAGGAGTTAACTTGAAACATTTGGGAGTGTTCTTGTGAACTAACATATTCTAGGTACTTGCCCTTTGTCTCCTACGATCATAAATGACTAATGTAAGAAACAAAACACTCCTATGAAAAATGTATATGTTTAGGAAATTTCAAGCAATTTAAAGTATCTTTGAAGCGTCGTATATTTTATTGTTCAAGTATTCATTAATGTCTCTCTGTCTCGCCCTTCAAAGGCTTCCATTGGCTGCTTGCCTGGGGGAAGAGGGAAGGATTATGAGTGGGATGCCCAAAAATGTCTTTGTTCTCAGAGCATGCTAAAGAGCACAATGCAGGACAAAAATATACTCCTGTTTATAGGGATGCTCTTTGTTTAGGGCAGTAACCAGGAATTTCAGGAGGTTTGCTCGGTGCTTTCAGCTAAGCAGCCAATGACATTTTGGTTGCTTAGCTGAATCTTCTCCAAATTCCATTCTCTACAAACTTGGTCTAGAAATCTAACAACAATGGGTTATTTTGCATATCCCAATATTTTCTGCTTCCACTGATTCTAGAAACATCACAATAAAAGCATCTCCTGCCTTTGTGCCCCAGGTCACTTCTCCTACTACTTAGAACCAGGAAGGCCTGAGGGGAGCCAGAACTACAATAAATGTTAACGTTAATGCACAGTGGACTAGATGGTCCAAGGGGTTGTTGACAAATCTCTAGGTTAGAGATTCAAGTCTCGCTTGAGTCAGGAATCTGATGGCTATTTGGTAGCCTATAATATGAATTTAATTTAATTTAAATTTAAATCCACCACCTCCAGATACATTATTCCAAAGATCTTTCAGAGCACAGGATCTCACAGAACTATACACATGGTGTATAGTGACACAGTGACACCACTTAAACAAATCAAAGCACCAGAGAAACATGGATTCATAGGAATGTTGCACAGAATCAGATCTGCCACTCATCTAGTCTGATATGTTTTCTTTCACAGTGGCCAGTATTAGATGCTTCAGAGGAAGGACAATTCTGGAATAAGTTACAAAGGGAAAGTTTCTTCCTAATGTCAGTCAGTTTGTGCTCTGAACTTGAAGGCAGAGCAGGAGGTTAACACAAATCACAGAGTGGGGAATGAAGGAGACAGACTAGCAAAACTAATAGGATGTTCCAAATTCTTAGCCAGTCAGAAGCAGTAAACTCAATTTAGCACCTGTCTAGCTATGCTCAGCTTGCAGTTTACCGTATGAATTATGGAAGAGGTAAGTTTTGAGGAGGGACTTGGTGATGGCTTTATAAAATTTGACTAAGTGATTCCTCCATGCATCACAGGTAGCATGGGAGAAATCATGGGGAGGTAATAGGATTAGTCAGATCTTTGAAGTATTATGTTATTATGCGGGTACCACAGATACATTTCTCCAATGTAATGTAAGTGGGTGTTCTTATTACTCATATAATGCCTCATCCATTTTGGAATCCTCTTTTGGAAGCTCTTGCAGTCAGCAATATCAGCACCTGTATTTCCCCTCTGTGGCCCACCACAGGCACCTACTTTTAGGCTCCCAGCTCCACAGCTGACACTTCTCCCAGGCAGAGACCCACATCTCTCTCCCTCCTAACTGGGGGTTTTCCAACTGCACAGTTCCCCGCCTTCATCATGAGTTCCCCAGCAAGTCAGGTGGACTAGGCAGGCCAGCTTTGCTTTCTTTTCTCAGAGGCTATAAACAGCATAATTGCCCCAGTTAAAAGTCACCCTACAGCCTTTTCTAAGCACACATTTCTTCCTAAGGTGAAAGTAGTGTGGAGAAAACATATTTGACTCTAGTAGGAGTCTGTAGTTCAAACACCAACAAGAGTTTTCTGTGGTTATTAGTTCAAAACAGCTGTTAGCCCAGAACAAGCACACCTATGAATCTGTGCATCTCTCCATTACGCAGCTTTGGCCTTTGAGCCTTAAATTCCAGGAACAGGTAATCAGCAGATAATGATTCTTTCCACAGGACATAGCTTCAAAAGGCTGGATTTTTGCACAACTGGGGGGTGTGGCACATTTGCATTCATCTCCCTCTAGAGATTTCCTGGGAAACACACTTAACTTTGCTTGTCCTTAAAGTTCACTCTTGTTTGGCACATTGTTTCAGATAGTCCTTTGAAGCTCATAACACTTCCCAGGGTTTACATTGGCCATGTCTCCCCTCTAGAGGCATTACATGCAATTCCACAATAATACATAAGCTTTAAATTTTTTAATACAATGGACTCCAAGATACTTAAACTTAATTCAGTAAGATTTTTCAAGGATATTGCAAGAAATTGCCATATCTGTCACAATATCTTGTTGCAGAGAGTTCCACGGGTTAGCAACGCATTATGTAGAAAAACATTTCCTTTTATTAGCTTTGAATTTGCTGGCCTACCCTTGTTCTTGAGTTATGAAACATCATTCATTCTCCATACCACTCACTAGCTCATATGACCTCTTTTTATCTCCCCTCTAAACTAAACAGTCCTGTTCTTTTCACTCTCACCTGATAAGAAAGTCTTTCCATACCTCTCATCATTCTCATTGCCTGTCTCTGAACATCTCTCTTTCTGCTAGATATGTTGTTAGATGGAGTGACCAGAATTTAATACGTGATTCCAGGAGAGGACCTACCATGTATTTATAGAACTGCATAATTCTGTTCAGTGTTTCGCCATCCCATTTCTTGTGCTTTCTAATGTTATTATTATGGTTTTTGACTGTCTCTGCACACTGAGAAAAGATATCATTAAGCTGCCCACAGTGACACTGAGATGTTTTCCCTGAGTGGTTCCAATTAATTTACAACCTAGTAGGATCTGCGTAAATTCTTCTTTCCAATGTTTATTACACTGTCTTTGTCAACACTGAATTTCATCTGCATTCTTGCTACCCAGTCACCCAGCATGGTTAAGTCCCTCTGAAGTTCCTCACAGCCTGCTCTAATCTTAACTGACCTAAATAACATTGTGCCATCTGAAGCTTTTTCCACCTCACTGCTCCCCCCCTCCCGTTTTTCAGAGTACTAATCAGTACCTGAAATAACACCATCCTAGCACAGAACTTTGCGGCATCTCACTGTTTACCTTTTGCTATATGGCAAATTGACTCTCTTTCTTCCTCTGGACTGATTTCTGCATTTTAGACTGTTTCTAATCCTCCCTCAATGGTGGTGAATTTAATTATATTTTATAGTCACTATCACTTGGCAACTCAACTCTAGCTGCTTCTGGAACTTACCTCTATGTTACTTAGGACTCAGTTTAGCATAGTTTCTCCTCTTGTGTTCTCTCATTAAGGTGACAAGAAATTGCTTCTCTACATGTGGACCCGAAAGGCCAGATTTTCAAAGATATTTAGATGTCTAAAGATGCCGATAAGCTCCTAGTAGGAATTTCAAAAGAGAGTAGGTGTCTAACTCTCCTTGACTTCAAAGGGAGCTAGGCTTCTAACCTACTTAGCTGCTTCTGACAATCCCACCTGGCACCTATCTGCATCTTTAGGCACCTAAATACCTTTGAAAATTTGGCCTGAAGTGACATTTGATCAGTTTTTATGCGGGTACTAAGAGATCCATTATAACTCTTTTTGTAGGTGTAGTTTTTACTTTTGTCTCCCTCAGCACTGTTCATTCAATAGCATTTTCTTTAACTGGAGACTGGGAGTATCATTTCACTCATGTATTTGTATTCCTATTATTTGGGACTTGGATCTCCACAGATTCAACCGTGTGGTCCTCTCTACTCAGAGCTGGTCTCTCACGAGGTTCCATGGAATCTTTCAGATAGTGGGACTCCCCCATCTCTCTGACCTAATCAATCCTTCCTGTATAGTTTATAACCAGGTATTACAGTATCCCATTGATTATTGTCTTTCCACTGTTAAACAGAAATGCCACTTACATCGCAATCCTCTTGCAATGCTGGAAATATTAGCTCACCGGCTTTTGCTTCTAAGTTTCTTTCATTGATATCCAGATATTCGTAGTTGGTAAACTCTGAGTCATGGAATGGCCTTTAACTGATTGTCAGATAGAACTCTATTGGCTACTTCTGAAGGTCAATTGAATGACAATGACAAGCTGAAGGGGTAACTTGAGTATAATTGATATTTCCTACTGTAATAATACAATTAAGCATGTGTGTGAGTAGATGTGTATTTGTTAATATGCCTGTGCATCTGCTGTACCTTTTCCATTTGCTTTTATACTGATAGAGAAGAAATGATGTCTGCCAAATGAGTTATTTAGAAAGGATCTGGCATTTTCTGGGCATTCCAATAATACTAATTTGTCACTTGAGCTAAGATGTTTGTTTACTAAGTGCTGTCCCCAGTGAAAGTCTCACTGTGTATCAGTATCTATCTACATACCTATTTCTAAGTGTTGTTGTACCATGTTGGTCCCAAGATATGAGAGAGAGACAAAGTAGGTGAAGCAGGAATTGCTCCAGTAAAAGATGTTGCCTCACCTACCTTGTCTATCTATTTCTAAGGCATTTATCACCTTTGTATATAAGATGAGAGCATGACTTTGTCAGCCACGGCCATTCACAAAGTGGAATTCAGCAGTTAAGTGCAGAGCAACAGGACCTAGCAGCTTACATCAGGAAGTGCAGAGTACTCTGGAAACTGGGGAGGGGGATTTAGAAAGGCAGAGAGTGTCATTATCAGCACTGCAATAGCCAATATACCTCTTCCTTGCAAACAGTGTCAGAATCGGTACAGAGGGTCAGGCTCCTAGTTTTACATCTCATCCAAAAGCTGGCATTTCCAGCAGCATAGCATCCTTTCGCACCATGCTGGGGTGTGATTCAGCACCAACTCCAAAGGAAACATGCTGTGCTGTCTTGTGGGGGTAATTCCAAGCACTTACCAGTGAATAGTCCTCACACTTGGTGAACAGGGCTCCAGCAGACTTGACATACTGTCAGAACAGCTTGGGCACCAGCAGTGCTGGGGGACTTGAGGTACAGCTCTCTGGAGGCTTAAAAGGACACATCTTACAAGGGCCATCTGCTGAATTGTCAACATTGATTCCAAGAGTATCACTTTGTCTCATTGGGCATCTCTTGTCTGAGTGTTGGCTAGTAGTTGGGTGAATAAGGTACCACTTAACAGCTCACTTGGTGGAGAAAAGCAGTTATTCCCTCTTCCTACAAAAACACGAACAAATCCAATAGCTGAGCAGAAAGATCACCAGCTCTGGCTCTAACATTCTCTGTATTTCTGTTCTGCAGACTGAGGATTACCTAAAGCACAAGATCAGAAGCAGGCCTGAGCAATCAGACCTGGTCAATATGCACATTTTACAAGGTAAGACTGGATGAGCTGTTCCTCACATATTTGTAGATTTCTCCAACCCTTCATCTCTCTTGCAGCTCCAAATCCTCTGTTGCTTTCCTGTTTCTCTGCAAGATGCACTTTTAGGGTTACTTTGCCCCAGATCTTGATGGCAATCAGACTATGTAAAGGGCTTGTAGCACAAGGTATTTCATGTTGTGCCCAATGCAGCTCTCATCATCCATAAATAGGCATTGACAGCCTGGATCAGACCCGAGGTCCATCTAGCTCAGCATCCTGTGTCACAGTGGCTGGCACCAGGTCCATCAGAAGGATTCAGTCATTAGGAACATAGATAGCTGGTTTTGTGGTGACCGGGAGAAACACATGGTGACTTGCCTACTGAGAGATCTGCAACCTTTGCACTCAAGACATCTAGATAGTCTCAGAGGTGAAAGTAAACAGGTCCGGTACTAAGCCATGTTGAACTGCACCGGCTTCCACGGGGATTGAAAGGGCTTTGGGCTGCCTGCGGCTGCAGGCAGCCCAAAGCCCTTTAAATCCCAGCCGCAGCTCTGGCTGCTGGGCTGGGGCCAGGATTTAAAGGGCTCAGAGCTCCCCATGGCTGCAGGCAGCCCAGAGCCATCTGAATCCCAGCCGTGGCTCTGGCAGCAAGGCTGGGGCCAGTATTTAAAGGGCTCTGGGCTCCCCTCAGCGGCAGGAGCTCTGGGCCCTTTAAATCCCAGCCCCAGCCCCGCAAAGCTCGGGGTTCCAGGCAGCAGGAGCCCCAGGCCCTTTAATTTGCCCCTGAGCCAGTGGGGGGGGCTCCCAGCCACCTCTTTAGCTGGGAGCCCCTGGTTGATTTAAAGGCCCTGTGTGACGAACTGGGAAAGTTCTTAATGTTTTCTCTGAATACTGTATTGGTGCCTCAGTGTCCCCATGGCAGTTCTTAAGTATCTGGCAGAGCAAAGGGCCAGTGCACCTAAATGCCTGACACTCTGTCTCCTAGCAACTGATGGCCTGGGCCCCTCCCCTGCAAAGGTGCCAGCTGAAGGTGTTGGAGACAAAGGGATCAGGTGACCTCCTGGCCCGGGAAAGGGGCTGAGGAGAGAGGAGGGGCTGGGAGGGGTTGTTAGTCTGGAGCTGGCTGGGGTCAAGGGTGGAGGGCAGACCTGGGGGTCTGGCTCACTGCCCCCCAGAATGGACCCAGCCGAGGGGTCCGGTTCGCTGTATCTACAAGCTCTGTTTTAGACCCTGTTCCTGTCGTCGAATAAACCTCTGTTTTACTGGCTGGCTGAGAGTCACGTCTGACTGCAAAGTGGGGGTGCAGAACCCGGTGGCTTCCCCAGGACCCCGCTGGGGTGGACTCGCTGTGGGAAGTGCACGGAGGGGCAGAGGATGCTGAATGCTCCAAGGAGAGACCCAGGAGGTGAAGCTGTGTGAGCTTCTTGCCCTGAACAAGTCTGCTCCAAGGGAGAGGAGGCTCCCCAAAGTCCTGACTGGCTTGGTGGGGAGCAGTTCCAGAGCATCGCCCGGTGACTCCGTGACACCCTGGTTCTCCCAGCCACAGCTGGTGCCCCAGGGCCTTTAAATCTTGAGAGGCCACGCCTCCTCTGGGTGAGGCCATGCCCCCTCAGGACTCCAGCAGTACTAGTAAGTCCTGTAAGTTACTTTCACCCTGGATAGACTTATGTGTAGTGCTGGGGAGGAGCCGGTGGTTGTAGTATATGTAGACACCAGTGATATAGAGAAGGATAGAAGAAAGGTCCTGGAGGCCAAATTTAGGCTGCTAGGTAAGAGATTGAAGTCCAAGACCTCCATGGTAGCATTCTCTGAAATGCTTGCAGTTCTACATGCAGGGCCACTTAGACTGGTAGGACTACAGGAACTCAATGCGTGGATGAGAGATGATAGTGTAGGGAAGAGAGGTTTAGGTTATTAGGAACTGGGGAACCTTTTGGGAAAGGGGGAGCCTATACAGGAAGGATGGGCTTCACCTAAACCAAAATGGAACCAGATTGCTGGCACTTAAAATTAAAAAGGTCATAGAGCTGTTTTTAAACTAAGGGTTTGGGGGAAGCTGACAGGTGCAGAGGAGCACATTTTTCGAACAGACATATCCCTTAGGGAGGCTCTACTAATGGAAATACTGATCTGATGAGAAATAGTCAAATGAAAAAAAGAGTCCCATTCAGTTACATCACGTAATGGGAGATGGTTAAAAAGTGAATTTTTTTAAGTGCTTATATACAAATGCTAAAAGTCTAAATAATAAAATGAGTGAACTAGAGTGCCTCATTATTAAATGAGGATATTGATATAACAGGCATCACAGAAACTTGGTGGAATGGGGATAATCAGTGGGACACTGTAATACCAGAGTACAAAATATATCAGAAAGACAGAATAGATCGTGCTGGTGGGGGCATGGCCTATATGTGAAAGAAAGCGTAGAGTCAAATGAAGTAAAAATCTTAAACGAACCAAACTGTACAATAGAATCTCTAAGGATAGTGATTTCATGCTTGAATAATAAGAATATAGCAGTAGGGATTTATTATCGACCATCTGACTAGGATGGTGATAGTGACTGTAAAATGCTCAGGGACATTAGAGGACCGACCATGTTATTCTGGAACAGCTCCTGGGAGTCAATTCACACCCTACCTTTTTCTGAATTAATCTGGGAGAGTAGAAGCTTTGCAGAGTAGAACAGCTGCTAAGAGACTTTCATAAGGACAAATGGGGATGATTGGGGTGAACGACCGCTCACAGGATAGCATGAATTCAAATGTCCCATCAGGTCTGTAACAGGCTTTACAGCACACTATTGAGACTCTGAGGCTTGTGTTTTCCACAGCCTGAATTTCTTCAAAGAGTAGTTGTATTCGGAACGATAAGGATGTGCAGTGGTACCTTCAGGTCCAGAGAGGTCCCCTGACTTTACTGACTACAGCAGGTTGGTCACACTTTATATTAAGGGCCCATTTATAAATGGTTTGTAAAGGCTTAGTAAGTGTTCAATAGATATAAGCATGTTGCAGACAGTAGTACTATGTGTTTAGGGATGGTAGAAGATGTTAACGTCATGGTGATAAGCAATCTATTGACCTGTTGGACTTGGTGACAATCTATAACAATTGATTAACGACTTATTAAAATCTCTAGTAATCATTTACCAACTCTTTATAAACCATTTATCAGGGGAGCCTTAGGATAAAGTAAAACCAGTAAATTCTGCCTTTTTTTTCCTGTTAACCTTCCAGAGCCCATCCAGCTCTGGGAGAGGACTCTGAGAGTCATTGTTTCATAAAGTTTAAGGCCAGAAGGGACCAATATATCATCTACTCTGACCTCCTGCATAACACAGGCCATTACATTTTACCCTGTTACCCCTGTATTAAGCCAACAACTTGTGCTACACTAAAGCAAAATTTGTGCCTTCCAGAAAGGCATCCAGTCTGGATTTGAAGAGAGCAAGCGATGGAGAATCCATCACTTCCATTGGGATTTTGTTCCTATGGTTAATCACCCTCCCTGTTAACAATTTATGCCTTATTTCCAGTTTGAATTTGTCTGGCTAAAACTTCAGGTGTTTATGGCTGTTTCACTTTTCTCTGCTAGAATAAGAGCCCTTTAGCATCCAGCATTTTCATAGTACCCACTTCTCCACTGTAATCAAGTTACTTTCAATCTTCTTTCTAATAAACTGAACAGACTGAGCTCTGTACATCTCTCCCTGTACAGCATGATTCTCTCCAGCCTTTGAATCATTTTTATGGTTCTTTCTACACACTCTAGATCCTTGGATGCTGAAATATTAGAGTCTGTTCCCATTAGTTAGCAGAGCCAGTCCAGCTCGGGGAGAGGAGCTGCAGGAGCAGAATAGACTCCATCACCCCCACAATTTTTAACTAAATTTCATTGCAGACTGTTTATTGATCAGACAGAACCCAGCATAACTCTAGGGTCCCAGGCTGAGTTTGCACAGCTGGAATCTGGGGGCAGGGGGAGGAGGGAGAATCTTTTACTTGATAACTGAGAATTCTGACCTGGGGACCATTGAGAACCATGTGGAGACCCGCAATCCATCCCACACACAGTCCTATGTGTAGGGATTAGTCTAACAGCCAGCGTTCCAGGCTCAGAAGTGATCTCTCTCCATTTACTGCTCTAACCTGAAATGTGTTTTGTTTTGACTATGATCCCAGAAGGGAAATCTCGTTATCACTGAGCATTCTGTATCTAGAGCACAGGTTCAGCAGGACCTGGAACTGATGCCTTCAATTTTGGCCTTTTAGACTCAGCTGCAGAGGGGTCCATTCAAGCTACTCAGATGAAGCTGAAAAGAGCTCGACTTGCAGATGATCTCAATGAAAAAATTGCTCTCAGACCAGGTCCTTTGGAGCTGGTGGAGAAGAATATTATTCCTGTTGACTCAGCTGTGAAAGAGGCAATAAAAGGTAGGTCACAAGAGAAGCATGTCTTGTATCGCACGTGTGTGTACAGCACAGATTGATAAGGACACGATACATATAGTGCAGTTCTTAGATATGAGTCCGGCAGGAAGTTACCAGTATGAAGTTAAGAGCCATAACAGAACCTAAGTCAGTCCATATTATTTTCACTGAAAGCAGCCTCAACCAGCAGCGTGTATATTCTCCTCACCAGGTCTAAGAGGAGAAAGGAAGTTGTCAACTCCTCTCAGAAATGTCTCCCATTAAGTTGCCTTGGTAAGAGGCTAACATTTTCAGTCACCCCCCTGTGCAGTCAGCTTCCCCTCCACATGTGTTAGGCATCACAACCCAAATCCTACCCTCTAGCTAAGGACTAAGGAGGCGGCACAGCTTCTATCAGCTGGAGCTGGAAGGCCTCAGCATGCCCAGTCTCTTCCTACCATCCCTTCACCTCACTTGCCTGAAGCAGAGTCTAGTTCCCTTCTTTGCGCAGCCAGGGGACAGCTGGGGTAAGGAATCAGTTAGGGGTTGGGAGGCACCCCCACTGCATTAGTGCACAGCTACTTGGTTGGCATTTGCTTGGTTGGCTGGTTGGTTGGTTTTATGCCTCTGCCTGAAGTGCCAGGCAGTGGCCAGGAGGGCTGGGAGAATGAGTATGCCTGGTGATGGGGATGAGGGGTCGTGCTGTGTGTACCATGTGGGCCTGGTCCCCCTGCCTCTCCCTGGTGTGTCATTCCACTTAGCCCATGTCTACACTAGCAGGGGGTCGACCTAAGATGCGAATAGCGTAGCTGAAGTTGGCGTATCTTAGGTCGGCTTACCTGGCCGTGAGGACGGCGACGAGTCGACCGCTGCCGCTCTCCCGTCAGCTCCGCTTCCGTCTCTCGCAAGCTGGAGTTCCGGAGTCGATGGGGAGCGTGATCGGGGATTGATTTTATCACGGCTACACTAGACGCAATAAATCAACCCCAATAGATCGATCACTACCTGTCAATCCAGCAGGTAGTGAAGACCTGCCCTTAGACTTGTGCAAAGTGGGTGTAAAACAGTCCCCAGTCAGAGAGGTGGTGCTTTGCACTCACTCTGCACTGGTCTAACAGCCTCAATGCCCCAGGAAGGGATGAGTCAGGCCCTGTGTGTTTGCACTGCATTTCAGCAGTGCCCCAGGAGACAGCAGCCAGGCTGGGGCTGTTCTCTGATGCAGAGGCCACAAGACTCACGTTAGTGAACACAAGGGGCGTCCTCTCTTCAGGATGCTGGGGACACTCCCCCCTGCACCTCCTGGCTCACCTGAGACACACAGCTTTTCACCCTGGGATCTTGGTAAGGGCTAGCCCAGGCTGTGCAGTTAGGGCAGGGGTCAGCAACCTCTGGCACGCGGCTCACCAGGGTAAGCACCCTGATGGGCTGGACCAGTTTGTTTACCTTCCACGTCGGCAAGTTCGGCAGACTGCAGCTCCCACTGGCTGTGGTTTGCCACCCCAGGCCAATGTGGGTAGCGAGAAGCTGCGGCTAGCACATCCTTTGCCTGCACAGGTAAACAAACTGGCCTGGCCCACCAGGGTGCTTACCCTGGAGAGCCGTGTGCCAGAGGTTGCCGACCCCTGAGTTAGGGCCTGGACTGCTTGCTCTGGCACGCTAAGCTGCCATGCTGACTCACCAAGGGGATAAAGCCCACTACAAGGCCGAGCCCTTTCTGAGTGAAATGTACAGGGCCGCTTTCCACAGCCCCAGGGAGCCTGGCACTGGCTAGGAAATGCAGGTTGCAGAGCTCAAGCAGCTGCAGGGTCAGGACTGCTACTACCCTGTCAGCCTACAGATAGCACCTGTGGGAGGGCTGGTCCACACTACGGGGGGGAAAATCGATCTTAGATACGCAACTTCAGCTACGTGAATAACGTAGCTGAAGTCAAATATCTAAGATCGAATTACTCACCCGTCCACACCGCGCGGGATCGATGTTCGCGGCTCTCCCTGTCGATTCCGGAACTCCGTTGAGGTTGATGGAGTTCCGGAATCGATATAAGCGCGCTCGGGGATTGATATATCGCGTCTAGATTAGACGCAATATATCGATCCCCGAGCAATCGATTTTAACCCGCCGATATGGCGGGTAGTCTGGACGTGGCCGGAGGGATAGAGCCCAGCCCAGCCCAGCCATGCTGTCTGTTAGTATTTCCACAGGGGGCTGGTACTGTTCCAGACACCCAAATGAAAAGGCACTTTCAATCCTGCCAGAATCACTCCCAATACAGGAAGTATCTGGAAGAGAGAAACGAGAGACCCAGCAGTGACAGGCCAAGAAGGCTCATCTGTACTCAAGCCAGGCCCATCCACGAAGGGTCTGATCTAGCTCTGCTAGTCAATAACAGTCTTGCCATAGACTTGAAAGTGTCCCTGAGAGCTGGTCCCATGCAGCCCAAATTCCTTGTTCAATAACACTCAGTCCCTAATTGTCACGGATTATTTCCACAGGCATGCCAGTTACGTGTGCAGCCCAGTAAGAGCGTTCAGTGCCCCGGTTAGTGCTCAGGGTGAGCTGGAGCCAGTGGCAGGGGCTATGTTCACCAGGAACTTAGACCCTTTGGCAATATTGACTTTAGAATGACATAGGACATGGTGTGAGAAGCAAGAAGCCCTTTGACTCTTGGTTCGAATACGAACCCAGTATGTAGAACCTGAACTATTCCATCCCATGGCGAGCCAACTCAGCAGAGCACTGTCGAGCAGAGTGAAGCCTACAGGTTTCCCATGCTGTCACGTGCAGTGGTTTCCTTTCTTGGCCCCTGTTATTGTAATTGTTCTGGTCTTGGCATATCTGGTACCTTTAAGGCCCAGTGTTTCACTGGTCACATCACTATAGTTCAGGATCCAGCGTCATGCCCTGATTTCTCATGCTTGTAACTTTTTATTACACTAGCCTGAAATGTTCCAAGCCAGGTGCCTGTTTGAAGGGTTTTTCTTTTTTTTAAGCGGAGTTTAAGCAAAATCTCATTAGCCATTTTTAAATGATGGAAGAGTGGAAGAAACACATTTCCTACTTTATAAAAACTCCAGAGCCATGTCTTTGAATGCCACTGTGTCAGAAAGAACTGAAGTTTGGAGGCTGGAAGGTTGCTGGGGGAAAGAGTGCTCGAGGAGGGTTAGGGCCTTTGCCTAACTGGAGAACAGCCTATGGTAGGCACACTTGCAAAAGGCATCCTGGTCATGGCCTGGTCATTGGGATGTGCACACTAACCCACTTGGAGAGCACGGACTCCAGGGAACCCCCCGCTAGCATGACGGAGGGTGGTTTGGAAACCTGGGTCAGAGGCAGTGTTCATACTTTGCTCAGTTCCTGGCTCCTCTCTCGCCCACCAAGCAACACAAGAGCGTACAATGATCTCAAGCCTTAAAGGTGACTGACAACGGACAAGAACTTAGCTTTGTGCCCTGTGCCCTTCTGTGATGCATCAAGAGGGCCTGCAAGGTTTTTCTTCCCCAGCATTTTCTGCTTGTGGAATGTCTGGGATTTCAAGGGTTTTTCTACCACAGATGAGCCAACATGGGTCTGACTCTCTTCTCACTGACCCCAGCGTACATCAGGAATAAGTGGAGTTAGCTGAGCATAAAGCTGATGTGACCTCAGAATCAGACACCTGGCGTGGGACTTTTCTGAGCTTACGTTAACCCGGGCAAGTGTGTCTGAATCTTGAACAATGAGAGCTTTTCTCCTAAGTGCTTGTTAGGGGCTTGAATTAAATAGGGCTTAACAACCAAAAGTTTTAAAGGGTCTGAGTAAAAATGTCTTCCCCTGTTCAAAAGCTTAGCAATCATTCTCTTGTCAGGCCCTGCAATGATATCATCAGAGTATAAATATGTAAAACTACAATGGAGTGTCCTTAAAATCAGTTTAATCTAGTCTGGGCCCACCTGCACCAAAACATTTGAATTGTAATCCTATGATTATTGCCTGACATCACTACAGGGCAGAGCTGGGTTGTTCGGGTGCCTTATCTGTGCTTTGCCACATCTTAGCATCTTTGAATTTCTATTAAGAACTACCCAGATGATGTATTTCTTGGGTTTATAAACACTTTGTTTTAGAATAATTACAACGTACTGGTAATGAAGTTTTGCCCTAAATTAGTAATATGTGCTCTCAGCCTTAGCTCCAACTGATCACAGCTTGCATCTGGAAATTAATACCTTATTATTTGAGAAATCATCCATGGCCACATACTTCAAGAGTGTGGGCTCTAGCCAGCCTCAGCTCCTGCCCGCAGGAATGCAGGCTGAGGGCCTGCCTGATGCAGCAAGTCTTCCTGCAACAGGCCCAGAGGGGTGGAAGGTACCCGCAATCCCTACTTTAAGAAGGCTTGGAGCTAGCCGGTGCAAGTTTAAGGTGTCCTCCCAGAACACCCAGGAGACGGTTTGCCTGCTCTGGGTGCGAATCCCATCTGGGCACAGCAACCAGTGGGTCAATCTACCCTTTGCTGGCTGTTCAGCCACAAGGAGGCAGAGTCAAGGGCACATCTTTAAACAAACTTTCTGGGGTTCTTGAATGCTGAGAGCTGAACTGTGCAGCATGACACAATGTCAGTGCTTGCCTTTAGATTTATGTAGCAAAATGCCTAAGTCAAAGGAGCAGCACAGTGTGTTTGCCAGGTCCATGATTCCCCTGGGGCCTGCAGCCCAGGCTCAGACACAGAGCAGAGAGGAGCACTGCTATTCTGAAACGTTGAGTCTTTTGTTTTTGCAATACCAGAAAAATGATGGGGTTTAAAATTGTCTTACTGTAACCTTGGAATTTTAAATGTTTACACAATGGAAAGTATAGTTGTCATATTCATCTAATCACCTCCAATAGGGCAAAAGAAAAGTGCTGAAGCCAGTCTAGATCCCTAATGTCCCAGCAACGGGAGGTTGCCTGTGCTCCACATAGCTGAGGGGTGATCTAATAGTCTTTTTTTACTAGGTCCTTGTCATCACTCTGTCCAATGCACTCAGGAGGACAATACCCAGTGCACTAAAAACAGCCCCAAGCAAACACCATCCTGCCTGAGATTACAGCAGAGGCATGGGATCACGAAACAACATGGATAGCTGCAGATTGCTGTGAGAGCAAGAGAGATAAGCCGAGCATTCCCCTCTCCATGCAGACTCTTGGTATCAAGAAGTGAAGTAAGAGGCAGCACATTCCAGTCATGCTCTGGAATGCCATGTTGTCCCTGACTGAGGTCCCCTCAGCTCACTTGTTTGGTGTCTATCTCCTCTTGGAGGGGATTTAAATTCCTCCTAACTGCCAGCCCAGCTGTACGATTAGGAAAAACTATTTCACTAGGAGGGTGGTGCAGCACTGGAAGGGAGGTGGTAGAATCGCCTTCCTTAGAGGTTTTTAAGGCCCGGCTTGACAAAGCCCTGGCTGGGGTGATTTAGTTGGGTTGGTCCTGCTTTGAGCAGGGGGTTGGTCTAGATGACCTCCTGGGGTTTCTTCCAACCCTAATCTTCTATGATTCTTTGATACTCTGTGGCTAAGGATGGTAATGTGTTAGAATTTGATAGGGTTCCTTCAAAGCTCCAGATGGCAGGAAGACTGAAGGTGGATAATTTGCCATCCGCCATGCTATGTCACCCAGTTCTCAGGACAGCGCCAAGACAACAATTGTCACCGCCTATAAATCCTGCCTGTTGAGTCAGCTCTCAGCATTACAAAAACCCCACAGTATTTGTAGCTCCTGAGGCAATGTTTTGGCACATTTTGGTGCAACACTGCTCCATTCCCTTGCCTGTGCACCCTTCCTAGACCTTCCATGGTACTTAAGAATAAAAGGTGCCATTGGCTTCCACAGATTCCCACCAGAAAAACTCCCTTTCCTGGCCTTCCCAGAACCAGCAGCTGGTTCCATCAGGCCTAGAACAACCATTCTGTGTTACATGACACCTGATTTTGGTTTCTGGGTGTTACTGGCTCCTGCAGCTTCCCAGGCACATCAGTTCTTAAGGCTTGTGACAGAGAAATCCTTGCACTGACAGGGAGGGTGCAGACAGGCTGCCAGCCAGGTGCAATGGAGTATTAGATCCTCACAGAAGCTAGGCAGGCAGCACTTGCACTTCTGCAGGGAGCGTAGACTGTCTGCAGCCTAGAAATCACAGCCTGACAGCCTTGGGAGGGGAACACAGCCCATTGCTGGACAGGGACAGCAGCAGCTGCAGCAGGCAGATCCAGGGCAGTGCCCTGCAGGCAAGAGGATGGCATGGAGGGAGGAGCTCACTGAGACAAGGTTACCTCATTATCCCCCTCCTTGGCTGCCCTTAGGTTGAGGTTGAGGGGTTTGTTCCAATAGCTGGAGCCTTTGTGCTGAGGGTATTTGCACCCTGGAGTCCCTGGCAGCCCTATCAAACCACTTGTGTGTTACTCCTGCTACATAAGTGTTAGTGGGACTGGAGCCCTTCAAGCCCAGTGCTAGGAGCACTGCGGCTCATGTTTAGGAGAGCTGCCCCCCAGACCACTGGAGTGCATAGCCCGGGACTTAGCCAAGCTCTGCATTGGGGAAACCTGTAACTATGGTAACTAGCAATGCTCCTGTGGTATTTCCTCCCACCAAGTGCCTTGGGCAGATGAGCACAGACTCCAGGAGCTCCCCTAGTGGCTAGCTGGCAACAGCAGGGCCAGTGACTTGGCAAGTTATCCCACACACGATGGGGTCTCTCTCATCTGCTTTCTCCCTCCGGAGAACACACCCTGTGCAAAGAGAATGGGCGATAATGAAAGGAAAAGGTCAGAACACGACGAAGCATGTTGATAAGAAGCTGCACACTGCTGGGCTTGGAGCACGGACAGGTGGACTACTCTTCCCCAGCCCTGCCTCCTTCCCAGAGCTATCTGAGTGCAAAGCTGCATGATAAGACTGGGCAGCATATGACCGCAGCAGCAGTAATCCTTCTGTTACCCACCCTCCTGGCTAAGCCTTCCCAAGGGTCTTGCAAAATAGCCTTGCTTTTTCAGCACTTTGTTTATCAGCACAACCCTAGGATCAAGAGCTCTTGTCCATCTCAGTGTGGGACACTGCCCTGGGAATCCTCCAGAGGAGTGTCTGGACCAGGCTTTGTTGGGATTCCGGAAGCACAGTCAGTCATTTGGAACATTTCTTCCAACTCTTTGTACTTTGTGCAGAGAAGCTGGAGGGGAGGGACCTGGAGATTTGAGACCTTTGTTTGATTCAGTCCTTGGCTTCTCTGTGGAGGCTCCAGACAGGCTCAGTGCAGCCATCGGTTTTGTGATTTAGACATTTGTCCAGTGGAAGAGGACTCCTCACACACTATTTCACTGCTAGGCGCTAGCCCCTCTGGTGGGAACAGTTTCACATACCGCTGGATTCAAACCAACCCCCTAGGTAGGAAACACTCCCCCCGCCCCGAGCTATTACCCAAGTTGAGCAGTCCCGGTGTTCTCTGGAGATGAACAATACACTCATATTCTGCAGTTAAGCACCTCAATCTGTATTCAGGCTCATAACCCCACAGCCTGATTTGCAGAGGTGTTGAATACCTGCAGCTCCCATGGATTACACTGGGTACAGCAGGGGGCCTATTACACTATTTCCCAGGCTCCAATTGCCTAGCCAAGCTCCTAGGATCCCCCACTTTCCCTAAAGCCCCTCAGCCAACATCATCCCATTCACTAGAGGGGAGCAGAATCACTGTGCTGCATTTGCTCACAAGAATGTCACTCACTGGTGTGCTGCCTCCACGACATACCCAGTCAGGCCAATGAGAGAGCAGGAGCCTGGATCACCATATTTTTGCACATCCATGTTGGGGAAGAAAAATATTAGGGCTTTATGACTGAAATGCCCCAGGTGTCCAGGGCCTGATCTCCACAGCCTGCTCTGGAGCAGATGGATACAAATGGGAAACAGACAGACACATCTGAAATAAAATCAGATCAAAGGATGATAACCGAATAAGCCAAAATCCCTCTGTAGCGTAGAGATTTCAATGGGGCAGGTTTTTTAAAATCTCTCCCTACTGCCCTCTGTGATGCTCTTCCCAGTTCCTCTACATGAGCCTGCAGAGCACTGTTCTGTGGAGCTCCTGCAGTCTGAGCAACTTGCCTGACCACTGCCCTCATGGACCCTCCATCTCAGCTCAAATCTCAGCTGCACTTCTGTGAGCCCCTTACTAGAAAGCCCAGATCTGTAGATGGATGTGTACAGAGCATTAGGCATAAAATGGACACAGAGACATCAAAACCTGATATGATTTTCCAGGAGTTGTTTCTTGGGCACCTCAATGAGATGCCCATGTTTGAAAACCATGTTCTCCCATCTGAATGGCTGAGCTCTTTCTGAAAAGCCAATCAAGAGAACACTTGTGTGAAAAGTGCTGCACAAAATACAGCTCCATATCACAGCCACCATTATCTGAAATGCCCACACTGGAATCAGGGCACTGTTCCCAGGTGCTATTGCTCATTCCATCAAAATCCCCCTCCCCTCCTCAGCTGTGCTCAATGTGCTCCTACTCAGGCACTGGAGGCTGGGCTTGTGTATGGTAGGGAGGGTTGGTATAGCCACTGAGACGGTTCATTGCACATGTTACTAAGGCAGTCTGTTTATGCACCACTGACCTATTGCCTTTGTTTCACTTGTTAAGGTGCCCAGGGGAGCTTCTCTAAATCAGCTGATGCTTTTGCCTTTGAAGAAGACAGTAGCAATGATGGCCTGTCCCCAGAGCAGGCCAGGAGGGAGGATTTGCAGGGCTCCACAGAATCACCAGCAGCCACCAAAAACTCAGAGGCAATTTCCTCTGCCACATCAGGGACAACTCAGGTAAAAAAAAAAAAAAAAAAAAAAAAAAAAAAAAAAAAAAAAAGACACCACACAACACACAAGCATTCTGTGGGCAAGCCAAGGCTTGGCCCCAGGAACCAGCCTGGGGAAGCCTGTCTCCTCTCCCCAGCAAGGGCATTCAGACATCCACTCAACACTCTGAATGCAAGAATACTCTGCACACCATGGGGGTGGAGGGTGCTCATCCTCTTGGGCAGGTGACGCCCATGGCTCCAGAACTTACTGCTGGGTTACTGTGGGGCTGCAGTGCAGAGTCCTCCTGAAAGCTGCTTGCAGTGCTGACTCTTCTCACTCCCCCTCACATGCACCCCCAGAGCAACCTTTAAGTGACATCTTTAAACAACCTCCTTCCACATGATCATGGGGAAGCATGTGCTTGCTAGGGAGGGGGCTGATTCTGCCTCCACCTCAGCCAGGGGTGAAAGTAACTTAAAGGACTTACCAGCATACCTGAGTCCTGAGCAAGGCATGGCCTCAACCAGAAGAGGTGGGGTCTTTCAAGATTTAAAGGCCCTGGAGCTCCAGCTGCAGCTGGGAGCCCCAGAGCCTATAGGCGGCTGGGAGCCACAGGGTTCAGGGACAAATTAAAGGGCCCAGAGCTCCAGCAGCCGGGCTCGGGTGGAGATTTAAAGGGCCCAGAGCTCTGGCCACTGCAGGGATTCCCAGGCCTTTTAAATGACTATGGGAGCCCGGCTACTGGAGTTCCAGCAGGGATCTAAAGGGCCTGAGAATCCCTGCAGTGGCTGGAATTCTAGGCCCTTTAAATCCCCTCCCGAGCCCAGCTGCCGGAGCTCTGGTGGTGCTTTAAAGGGCCCAGGGCTCCCCGCAGCAGCCAAAGCACCAGGCCCTTTAAATCCCCACCTGAGCCTGGCTGCTGGAGCTCCAGCAGGGATTTATAGAGCCCGGAGCTCCCCGCAGTGGCAGGAGTACCAGGCCATTTAAATCCCTGCTTGAGCCCAGCTGCCGGAGCTCCAGCAGTGCTTTAAAGGGCCTGGGGCTCCTTACAGCAGCTGGAGCCCTGGACCCTTTAAATCACTGCCACGGAAGCCAGTCCAGTCCGGCACAGCATACTGGCTCTTGTCGGTACGCCGTACCAGATCATACTGGCTTACTTTCACCTCTGGCCTCAGCACACACTCAGGAGACCATCCCTACTCCAAGGATCCCACAGACAGCAATGGGCTCAGAGAGGTTCTGCTCAGTGTGAGCAAAGGAGGCAGAATTTGGCCTTGGGAAGCTAGCATAGTACCCTCCTATATAGAGTGGAGACAGGGGGAGCAATGCCTAGGCTGACCATCGCTGGGAGCTCTCAGACTGGCGTAGACTGCTTAAAAAAAAGCAGAGCTGTGACCTGCCTGGCTCAGCCTTGTTGTACAGCCAGCTGCCCTGGAGTCTCCATGGAGCCTAACTGCTTCATTGCTTCCTTTGATCTATTTCTTTGCTGTATATCTGGGCTGGAAGGGGCAGAGAGAGAGCATCTAGCTCAATGCCACATGCCAAGGCTCACTCACTTCCAGCCCAGCCTGCTCTGGCAAGGGGCATTCAGGTCACATGGGCAGTGTGGTCATGTGGGCACGGAGGAAAGAACAGAAGCCAAATGCTTGTGTAGCTTGCAGGGTCTGTGGAGCAGCAAAGGCCCAGTGCATTTCCAAAGTTTCCGCTGGTGCCAGATACTTTCTGGAAGATGCTGCAGCAGAATCCCACACACTGATCCTGCAACTCACATGAACAGCTTCTGCTGTGACAGTGCCTTCTGTCCAATTCCAGTCCCTGCAATCACTCAATAGGGGCAAGGCTGTACCCAAACATTTCTGACCCTTTCAGAGGGTCTGACTGAGTCTGCCTGTGGAAGAGGGAGAAGTGCTTCTCTTTCTTCCTGGCCTTAATGCTCTAGGATGCAAATGCCTTTGCTGTGGCTTCTCCTCTGCCCTTTCTATTCGTCACGAGGCATTCCGTGTTAGTAGTTACAATCTGTATCACTGTAGCACCTAGATTTCCTAGTAGTTTTGGTAGCTTTAAGCATGTCAGCAGCTTCTCCCCTTGGAAACCACAGACAGGAGAGGAATTGAGGCTGAAAGGGTGAGGCTTTCCAGACCCAATGGTTAGCAGGGGGCATGGGGAGTGGGTATGAGCAGACAGTAGAACTGGCTAGCAGCGGGGCTGTAGGGCTTTTCTCTAGACAGCTCAGCTGGAGAGTTGGGCCTTGTTAAGTGGCATCAGTGTGAGGCCAGTGCTTTAAGTAGCAGGTTATCAGTCAGCAGCTCCCCCAGAGAGATGTCCCTGGGTCTTGATGCGTCTCTGGAACTGCAGTCTGAGGCAGTGGCTGTGCACATGGCTCTGGGGGGGAGGCCTTTCCTTCCCCAGCATGTCCCCAGTATTTAACAGTAATTAACACCTTTGAAGGTGATCAACGCTGTGAAAATGGGGGACTGCAGGCTACTCCAGGAGCCACATAGAGCACTGCTGCCTGGGAAGGGGGATCAGCAGCTGCTCTGGAGATGAAGCTGCACGCCATGCTATGTGCATGCATCCCATGTCAACCTCCATGGGGAAAGGGCAGCCCGCAGCTGACAATTCCATGAGCCTTGCCCAGGATCCCCAGGGAATTTGCTCTGACATGGACTTAATGAGACAAATGGGGACCCGGACTCAGGATCCTGAAAAAAACAAACATGCTTTCTCTTTAAATCCACTTGTGAAGCATGGGTTAGTGCAAGATCCCGGGCAGGACCCACTCTGAGTGCACAGGCCGCAGGCAGGGGGAAGCAGGGGGATATCAGCCTCTGGTAGTCCCAGGGTAGGGCCGCCCAGAGGATTCCGGGGGCCTGGGGCCATCGGCGGCAGGCGGCTCTGGTGGACCTCCCGCAGATGTGCCTGCAGAGGGTCCGCTGGTCCCGCGGCTCCGGTGGAGCATCCGCAGGCCTGCCTGCGGGAGTTCTACCAGAGCCACGGGACCGGCAAGCGGCAGGGCGCCCCCTGCGCGGCGAAATGTCTAGAGCTGGCCCTGTTTGGCGGCAGGGGGCCCCCGCCGCGGGTCTTCGGGGCACTTCGGCAGTGGGTCCCGGAATGGAAGGGCCCCCCGCCGCCGAATTACCACCGAAGACCGGGTTACACTTCAGCGGCAGGTCCTGCTTCGGCGGTAATTCGCTGGCGGGGGGTCCTTCCGCCCCGGAGCAGAAGGACCCCCCCCCGCCGGCAAAGACTGGGAGCGGAAGAAGCTCCAGGGCCCGCCCTGCAAGAGTTTTCCGGGCCCCCTGGAGCAAGTGAAGGACCCAGCTCCAGGGGCCCTGAAAAACTCGTGGGAGCCCCTGCAGAGCCCAGGGCCTGGGGCAAATTGCCCCTCTTGCTCCCCCGCTCTGGGCGGCCCTGTCCCAGGGAGCACTGGGGTGTTCTGCAAAAGATCCCGAGCAATTGTTAACCTGCCAGTGACAGATTCTTGGCTAGGCAACTCTTCTCCATTCCAGTGTCTTTGTTACACAGCAAAACTCCATTTCACTGCCTTTGTTAAACAGCGTATTTGGTATCGGGTACCTCAATTTTCCAAGCACTTATGGCTGGTAGCCAAATGTTTGTCCATTTGGTTTGTCTAATTGTATCAGCCTGAAGAAACCATGGCTGGTTTGCTCTGACTTGCACTGAGAAATCACTGTATTCCAAACAAGTTTCTAGGAGAAGATGGATACAATAGCACATGTGAGCTGCCTGTGTGGGATATCTCATGAGGGTGATGACTGCAGGGCTCCAGTTAAGAGCAAGATTTCATCCTGGGTCTTAGTTTGTTTCCTCTGTTTGACAGAGGCATATTTGCAAACTGTGTTTTAGTGGCTTGGGTGATGTAAATAGTCCTGAGGAACAGAATCCGTCGGTTCTCATGGCACTGGAGTGTTTAATTGCTGGTGATGTGACACCAACAGCTGTTTAGGAGGATCCCCATCAATACCATGCCAATCAGCCACAGACTGCTGGGAGGCTCATGCCCAATTAGGGTGCTGGCTCCGTGACTAGAAAGGAAAGTTTTCCAGCACTTGATAAGGTTTCTTAATGCTGCTTCCTATACTCCTGGACATTAGGTGCCACACACTAATGATGACTGATTCTTGATTCCAGGATCATTCCCGCACCTCTGAAAACAACGTGACTGACCTGACATCAGTGCAAAACAGCCAGTGTGCAAGCCCAAAGCAGGTGAACGGCCAGCAGAGCCCACCCCTCCCAATGCCTGCGGTGGTGAAGGTAACGTATCTACCCTATCGCCTTGCAAAGAAAGACAACATGGCTAGCTGAGTTTTGCTGATTAAAGTTTAGCTACATTTTCTTAATGGACTTTAGCAGCCAGTTTCAACCGACCGTAACGAAACCCTGCCCCACTCTCCAGCCAAGGTGACTCCTCACTGGGCCATGTAAAGGAATGACACTCCCAAAATAACAGAATAACAAACTCCCAACTCCTCCCCGCTCTGGCTCCCTCCCTGGCACCATCTCAGGCAGATAGTACGCCAAGGCTGAGTCCCGAGGCGGAGCACCTGCAGCATTGTGGCACTGGCTGGCTTAAATAAAAGTCCTCTGTTTTTATTTTTCACACCTGGGAGAGGCAGGACCCTCTCCCAATCCTACCAGGCTCCCTGGCCTGGGATCCTCCTGGGGTCTCAGATGGCTCTCGGTAGCCAGGACAGACCTCTTTGCAGGATGCTGTCACTGCAGGGCTGGAGCTGTCAGATTCATGCAGTTAGATCTCACAGCAGAGCCAGAATGCCCTGTGGGAGAAATGGCACCTCAGCAGAGACACCCAGCTTCCAAACCAAAACCAAACTTCAGCTGTTTCTCTGAGTCAGGCTGCCCCCTGCTAGGGACTATGCAGTGCCCACTCATTGGTTCATGGAACTGCATGGTCCAGATCACCCCATGCAAAAGTCTCCCTTTTGGCCCACCAGGGTTCCTTCTGTCCCCGCCCCAGCTCACTGCATGCTGGGAAATGGGGTCAGAAAGCTCTAGTAGCCATTATAGTTGGTAGGTCCCCCTTGGGTGTGTCTACTCTGCACACAAAACTTAGTCTATGGGATCCGGGCTTATGGGCTTGGTGTTTCCAAGCCCATGCTTGAGCGTCCATGCTGCATTTTAAATCTGAGTTTACAATTGCTGGACCCTGTCTCTCAACGGGACTCAGGCTCTGACCCATCTCCAGCAGGGTCCTAGAAGCCAGGTACTTGCTGACCAAGTCAGACTGATTTGTAGGAGGGTGGAAAGGGGCTTGTGCAGTGTAGACATACCCATAGAGACCCAGTCTGCCACTTCAGGAGCTGGCAAACCCCAGAAAATAATCTGTCCTCACCCAGCCTCCAGATACGCAACTCCTGGCTCCGTAAATGAGAGTGCATTATCTGTTTGTGGCTGCTGAGCCAGTGCAGAGGGAGGGAGCAGCTAGGACCCAGGCCACGGGACAGACTAGCTTTGGCCACTGTCCCAAAAAGCTTGAGAAGGAGACAAATGGAAGGCAGGACACAGGCCAGCAGCTCCTAGCGTGACGATGTGAAGACTCTTGATGAGCAGAAGAGACAGGAGGCTGACTGAAGAGGAGGGCATACGGGGAGATTGGAAAGGGAGGTTCTCGGCAGGTGGGCTTTAAAGATCAATGCCAATACCCTGAATGGCACCCAGAAGTGAGCAGGGAATCCATGTGGGCTCTGAACAGCAGGCAGAATGTGCTTATTACACCCAGCAATACCAAGAAAGCAGGCAGCCACATCTGCACCAGGACAAGGCTCTGAGTGGTCTTTGTTGGGACCCCTATGCTGAAGGGACTGCAGTGAGCTAATCTACAGAGATAGCAGCCACCATCACCACGCCAACCATAAACAAGCCCTTCTGGTCACCTCCACCAGCTGGGAGTGTAGGAGAAATCCCTGCTCCAAAAGTGCTCTACATGGTGAACCTCACATAAGGGTAAAAGATGTACAGTGCTCCTCCATCCAGACCATCAATCCTGAGATCCTCTCCAGATGCTGCCAACTAGAACCACCTCTGTCTTGTCTGGACTGAGCCTTTGCTTAGCTTGTTCCCAGGCAGGGATCACCTGGAAAAGTTTGCATAAACACTCTCTCTGTTCTCACTGCCCAGGACATGTCTCACAGCACACATTGCTGTCCTGAAAGACCACTCACCCCTTCACGCTGGGATCTTAATATCATGGTCATTGTTTTATTAGAGTTATCAGCATGCCAAGCCTCAGGGTCACGCAGAGTTCAATACAGTGCATTAGAGGGCTGGGCTCCTCACACTCAGAGCAGCACAGTGCATAGTGTGTAACTTCTCAGTCCCTCGGCAGTACATTGAATTAGACTAATCAGTGTAAATGGGTAGATGAGTAAGAGGACTGGCCTCAGTGGAGGATTTTAGCTGCTTTAGAGAGAGTGGCTTTGGGTGCCTCGCTGAGCAGGAATTATGCAGTGTTGTCATAGGCATATCAGTCCCAAGATATTAGATTAGACACGAAAAAGAGCTCTGTGTAGCTCAAAACCTTGTCTCTTTCACCAACAGAAGTTGGCCCAGTAAAAGATATTGCCTCACCCACCCTGTATCTCTGAGCAGGATTTAGGCCTTTTGAACAAACAGCTGAGAGAAGAGAGGATGTTATTAAGTCGTAATACCTCCTCTGACACTCTCAATTCTATTCTGCTGTCATGCATGGGCAGATCTCCCAATGCAACATGATTAGTGGACACTGACTGGGAGGTCCAGGAATGGAAAGGAAGCAGAATATCTGAGTCACAATCTGCCATGCTGACCTGAGAGCAGAACTTTAACCAGAGGAATGCAACTTAGTAAAAGTTAACCAGGTCCTTGGGGCACGTGTTATCTATAGTACAATGAAATGCACTAAGTCAGTCTGTAATCCCCAATGCCCAAGTGACTGCAAGGCCTGGTATAAAGCTTGTTTGGTCATTCAGGAAAGACAATGGGGCCTATCTCTGCTTAGTTTGCTGCAAGTCCCCTCATTTTCCATTGACTTTAGTGATCTAGGTAATTGCATACTGGGATTTTTTAATGGAAATATTAAAAGAGCAAAACCCCCAATTACTGTCCTGCTCTGCACAGGAGACCCCAGGTCTGGTGTGCTGCTCTCCCTAAATGAATGGAACTCCCCAGTGGATCCCATTTAAGAGCTGCCATGAGGGTCAAGGAGTAGAATTGTGCCCTGCGAGAGGCCCTGGATATTGAATTCTGAGAGAGTCTCAATGTGAGCAATTCTGTAGGTTCTGAGTATTGGATAGCCCCACCAGCTACACAGAGAGGGAAAAGAATACAAACTAGGAATGTAAAATTCAACATAAAAGGGAAGCTCCTTGGATACTATTGGTACATCTGGTGTGACTGGGAGCAGGTGCATTACTTCAGTGATTGGCACTTAGAGACAGGACTAGTCTCCAGATTTGGGGCTTTGGCATGTAGGCAGAGCCCTGGAGGGGAAGGACCTCTTGGGGCTCACCATTAAGATCAGGTGACAGTGGTGGGCTCAGGACATTACTCCTGGGGGAATTATGAACTACTGCACATACGCAGAATTCATATCCCCCACAGAGTTCTTTGCTTTCCTGCAGAAAAAATAACTTTCTGACAGGGAAGCTGCAAGAGCAGTCAAGCACCACTCCCTAGCATAGTAGGTACATGATTGGTGAGGCCTCATCTGGAGTACTGTGTCCAGTTTTGAGCCCCACACTACAAGAAGGATGTGGAAAAATTGGAGAGAGTCCAGCGGAGAGCAACAAAAATGATTAGGGACACATGACCTATGAGGAGAGGCTGAGGGAACTGGGATTGTTTAGTCTGCAGAAGAGAAGAATGAGGGGGGATTTGATAGCTGCTTTGAACTACCTGAAAGGGGGTTCCAAAGAGGATGGAGCTAGACTGTTCTCAGTGGTAGCAGATGACAGAACAAGGAGTAATGGTCTCAAGTTGCAGTGGGGGAGGTTTAGGTTGGATATTAGGAAACACTATTTCACTAGGAGGGCGGTGAAGCACTGGAATGGGTTACCTAGGGAGGTGGTGGAATCTCCTTCCTTAGAGGTTTTTAAGGTCAGGCTTGACAAAGCCCTGGCTGGGATGATTTAATTGGGAATTGGTCCTGCTTTGAGCAGGAGCTTGGACTAGATGGTCGTCTGAGGTCCCTTCCAACCCTGATATTCTATGATTCTATGATCATTTCACACATCCAGAGCAGCTGGCAGAGAGGTAAATCACCATGGGGCTGAGGACACCCCAGCCAGCGGCTTTTACCCTGAGCCAGGATCAGCTGCTAGTCCCGGCTGGACTGGAGGCAGGAGAGGACAGGACTTCCCTTGCAAGTAGTGTCTCGGACTGTGTCAGACTCACCCCCAGAAACCTCCACCAGCTGCAGGGAGCTCAGCATCCTCCCCTGCTTCCTGCCCCCATCACTACTCAGCTGTGGGGGAAGGGATCACTGTATGTGCAGCTGCTCCCCCGTCCACCCAACCCCCATGCATCTGGACCTCCCATACCCAAATCCCCCTGCCAAGCCTTACCATGTACATCCAGAACTTCTCTAGCCCTCCATACCCAAGCCCCACCCCACTGAACCTCATTCCCCGCATCTGGAGCCCCTCTTCACATAGACCCCCTGCCTCTGGCCCCCCCACCCCTGCACTCAGACCACCGTCCACTGAGCTCCCTGCACTCAAACCCCTACCATGATGCCCCAGTCTCTGCACTACCCTGACTCCCAACTAGCTGCACCCAGACCTCCACCCCACCAAGCCCCACTCCCCCACATCCCGACCCCTCTGCTGAGCCCCAACCACCATCACCTGAAAGCCCCTGCAGAGTCCCATTGCCCCTGCATCCAGGGCCGGCTTTATGAACTGCGGGACCTGATTTGAATACCCAGCGGCAGTCTGGGGCTTCAGTGGCTCTTCGGCAGCAGGGTGTCCACTCTGGGTCTTCCACGGCACCAAAGGACCCCCCGCCACCTTAATGCCACCAAAGATATGGAGCGGATCCCCTCCACTGCCACTGAAATGCCACCGAAGACCTGGACACACACACACACACACACACACACACACACACACACACACACACACACACCCATCGCTGGGTGAGTAAAAAAATTTGAAAAAATAAAAAGGCGCCTAAGGCGTAGGGCCCTCTTATGCATGGGTGCGGGGCTTGATTCTGGGGAATTGGGGGAATCAGCCTAAAGCCGGTCCTGCCTGCACCTGGAGCCCCCGCAATGAGCCTGTGTGCATCCAGATCCCACCACACCTAGACCGCCCCCCGCTGAGCTGCCTGCACCCAGATTGTCCCACACAGTATCCTCTCACCCCACACCTGGATCCCCCCATGGTGAGCCCCTACATGCTTGGATCCTGCCTGGTCGAGCCTACCTGTCCTCCACACCTGGTGCACCTGGCACAGAGGGGCAGGGACCCAGGGTGTTTCTGGGGCAGGCCCAGGCCTTGTGTTGCATCAGGGTCGGGTGGAGCCTCACCATTGAGTCTGTGTCCCCAGGGGTGGGGAGGCTGCAGAGTGATCTCCCACCTTTGTGCAGCCAGTGGCCCGTGCTCCCCACTGCCATGCTGGAGCCTCTGCATTTTGTTATTGACAAATAAAACTTGCAGAATTTTAAAATAATGTGCACATAATTTTTAATTTTGGGTGCAGAATGCCCTCAGGAATACGGACATGCCCATCCTCTGGTTCTGGGTCTCTAAATTCATAAATGTGAACGTCATCGGTTAGCCAACTCCAGCTCCGGACCTGATTTCTCAGCTAACCCCTGTTCTTTTCTCTGTATGACACACAGTCAAAATCATCAAGCGATAGCAAGAACCGCCACAAAAAGCCCAAGGACACCAAGCCAAAGGTGAAGAAGCTGAAGTATCACCAGTACATTCCGCCTGACCAGAAAGCAGAGAAGTCTCCTCCGCCCATGGACTCAGCCTATGCTAGACTCCTCCAACAGCAGCAGCTCTTCCTGCAGCTACAAATCCTCAGCCAGCAGCAGCAGCAGCACTTCAGCTACCCTGGAATCCACCAAGCACAGCAGAAGTGAGTCAGCAGCCTGTAAAGAACGTCTGCACAATAGTCTGAGGCTTAGATGTTTTGGGGGGCTTTCTAAGCTCTCCTGCAGGTCCCTCTTCTATGCTTGTGTGCCTGTTGGTGCGGCATAGCAGGGATCTGGGAGCACAGTTTGAAAATGTAGCCCTGGTCACATCCAAAGCCATATTCTGATTGGCCAGATAGAGGGATGACAGCCACATAAGGCCTCCTTTGATCCCCCTTGAAAATGGACAAGGAAAGATAAGCATCCCCAGTCCTCTCTCTGCAGCCCCATCCCATGAACTCTGCAGGCTCTTGCTGAACTCCTTCCTGGGGCTCCCCATGCCCTGCTATAGTGTCTCCAATGTTCTTTACAATCACCTCTAGATGGAACATTATATACTGGGGACCTTAGGTCACCCCTCTAAAGTGAAGAAAAAAGCAGCTAAGATGAAGAAGTTAAATCATATTTTAGATGGGCAGGGGCTGTTCTTTGGCCACCCTTCCATAAGTAAATCCCATTTTCTATTAGTAAGTGTGACAAAAACTGGACTCTATTACCAAAAACCCTCCTCCTTTGTCATTTCAGGCAACCAAGTGAGCAAATGGTCAAAAGTTCAAACTCTTCATCAACTCCAGTCACCAACATGCCCCTTTCTCCAGTGAAAACCACTTTTTCTGGACAGACCTGTGTTTCTTCCATCAAACCAGGCCCTCTCCCTTCCAACCTGGATGATCTGAAAGTGAGTGCAAGCCTCCCATTAATCGTTTGTTAGCAGTAGTAGTATCTAGCGACACCGTACCTTACAATGAAAATGCTTTGAAGTCTATCAGGCATCCCAAGGTAACAGCGATGAGCTGGCTGGAACCTAAACTTGCATGTTATAGAGCAAGCGAATGCAGCAAAATATGTAATGCATGGAGAAGAGCTAAGTGCCTTTATGTTTCACAAAGTGCTCTGACTTGTCATGAGACAAATGGTGCAGTGGTACTAGAGAACATGCTATTGCTGCGGTGCAGAAATCTCCTAATTGCCATCAGATTGAGGCAGGTGGTCAGAGCTGTGCAAAATGTTTGCAGGAGAACCCAAAGTGATAACGCCTTGAGGAGCTGACTGTGGAGAACAAATCCAGGAACTTCTGATTTGAAAAGCATGAGCTCTTACTGCCTGAGCTTAAGGACTAGTCCTGTAGCTAAGTCACTAACTCTTATATAGACCAGCCCCTGAGAGGAAGGGGTGGCAATAAAGACTCACATTAGACTGATAAAAACAGTGAGGAGTCCGGTGGCACCTTAAAGACTAACAGATGTATTTGGGCATAAGCTTTCATGGGTAAAAAACCCACTTCTTCAAATGCATGGAATGAAAATTACAGATACGGGCATAAATATATTGATTGATGTGGGTCATTTACACACACAATTCTTTCAGGTTTTGTTACTTAAACTCAAACATGATTAAAGTCCCAGACCGGTCTTGCGGAAGCAGGCATGTGTAAAATAATCCTTATTATTCAGAGACATGAATAAGGATTAGCAAGTGGAGCATGTGTAATGAAGTTCTGGCTGAGTCATCTGGGAGGCCTGAACCTGGGCCATATGGATCTAAAAGCATGAACTTCTGTTAGCTAACTAGCCTGTTAGCTAGCTCATGGCCAGTAGCAGACTCATAAACCTCTATAGGAGGGCTAGCTGCTAGCAGGGACACCAAGCCCCACTGTTTCACCCTCTGTTCCATGAGAATTACTGCACTGCTATCCACATTACCCATTCACAGCTCCGGCTCTCTACGTACAGCAGCTCTGGCTGCCGGAAGGAGGAATGTATTTCCTCTGCTGGGACACAATGAGGCTATTAGGCTGTGCATAGTGATTCTAGTGACTGAGGAGCAGTGAGGGGTGGGGCTCTGTCCCATCAGGCAGAAGGCCAGGAGAACACTCCCTGGGGGAAATATTCACAGCAGGGTATTTCCCCACAAGCGTATAAGGAGTATGACAGTGAGGGGAGGTGCTGGAAGTGACTGTCATTAAATGGCTGGCTCTGCTTCTAGGTGTCAGAACTGAGGCAGCAGCTCCGAATAAGAGGTCTCCCTGTATCCGGTACGAAAACGGCACTGATGGAGCGTCTGCGGCCCTTCCAGGACTGCAGTGGCAGTGTGGTGCCAAACTTCAATGAAATAACAACGGTCACCTTTCCAGTCACCCCAACAAACACGCTATCAAGCTATCAGTCACAGCCCTCGGCCAGCATGCTATCCAGCAGCTTCTATCAGTTTGGCAGCACCAGCTCCTCCCCACCCATCTCCCCAGCATCCTCTGACCTTTCCGTCAGTGGCTCTTTACCAGACACATTCAACGATGGACCAATGACTTCTCCACAGTTTGGTCTCCAACCATCCCCTGTGCATGGCAGTGCTGAAGAAAGCCTAATGGGCAGCATGAATGGAGGGAGCATCCAGTTGGAACTGGAAGGGATCGACACAGAAAAAGACAAGATGCTGGTGGAAAAGCAGAAGGTTATCAATGAACTGACGTGGAAGCTGCAACAAGAGCAGAGACAGGTGGAAGAACTGCGGATGCAACTCCAGAAGCGAAAAAGGAACAATGGCTTGGAGGAGAAGCAGCCACCCACCCAGCATTTCTTTGGTGTTCCCATCAAGCAAGAAAACACAGTATCCAGCTGTCCATTCTCATCAAAACAAACTGCCTTGAAAGCCCAAGCCAACAGCTTGGATAAACTAAGTAACTGTGGGACGCCGCAGCTGCCTCACATTGTAAACAGCCTTTGCATGGAATCAGCAGGACAGAGCACCATCACCTCCTCCACGTTTCTAAGCCCACAGTGCTCTCCACAGCATTCTCCGCTTGGGACTGCAAAGAGCCCACAGCATATTAGTCTGCCACCATCCCCTAACAGCCATTACCTTCTCTCTGTGTCCCCTGGCTCTCAGGGAGAAGGACGCAGTGTTTCCCCACAGGCCAGCAATCGACTTCGCCCAGCACCGGTAAGTGGGGAATGCACAAGGCTAATGCCATTCTGTCCTATCTTGATGGAGATTGCACTGGTATTAAAGGTTGCTTTGAGGGTTGCTTGTCCAAATCTCTCTGACCTGGGAATGAGGTTGGGTACAGGCCATTCCATGAGCTCTCCAATGTGCTCTGGCTCTGACAACCCTGGAACACCACAGGAACAGCCTGTCCTGCAGCACTTCCACATCCTTGCTCCCTGTCCTGCCTGGAAGCAGGAAGTGCAGCTGCCCCCAAAATGTATCAGTCTGGAAGAATTGTAAACTGGCCCATGTGAGCAGGACAGAGCACAAACCAGACTGGGCTTTCCCCTGCAGCTCAGGCACTCACAGAACAGTCTTTGGCTTGCGGCATGGGAGCCCAGGCTCAAAGCTCATGTGCAAATGGGAGTTTTCCAGGCAGACCCAAGGGTTCCATCCCAGGAGCAAACAGGGCTAGCATGCTCAAAGTAGGGTAGTGGTGAATGGAATAGCAACTGCTCCATCTCCTCTCACCAAGCTGTAGGCTGCATCTTTGTGACTCTACTAAAAGCAGTGCCACAGGTCAGGAGTCCTGTGTGCTTCTCTCCAACCTGGGCCAGCCGGCATACTGACTTCCTTGGCACCCAGGCAGAGAGCAGCAGGAGTGCCAGGGAGAGCTCCTCACCCAAGAGCCTGGGTGTGCTGCACAGGGTGTGCCCACACACAGCCACCACTCCATGCAAGCTACCTCCTCTGTGTCTCCACCACACAGGCTGAGGTCAGAGTAGCTGGAAGGTCCAAATCCTGAGCACATGCAGTGACCAGCTCCAGTGAGTTTGCCAAGACCCTGGTGACAGTGGATGTGTTCACAGAGCTGCTCACGATCGAGGGACAGTTAGGAACAAAATCACAGGAGCAACATGGGCAGCAGCAGTACAGCACAGGAAGAGGAGGGCAGCTCTGGGAATCCGGGCGCACAGGCAGTACAGTTGCTTTGGGGGTTGCTTCTCCAAATCCGGGGGGCACTAAGCAGGAATATTTTGGGGGACCACCTACACAACACATACTAAAAAAGCAAATGGGGGGGGCCTTGAGCTGCTTGGGGCCCTAAGCAATTGTTTAATCTGCTTATACCCAGTGCCGGCTCTGTCAGGGGAGACTGCACACCATTGCCAACCTCCAGGGATCAGAGATCATGAGTCAGCCCCAACCCCTGAGCCGCTCATAGCACTGAGGCTGTGTATTTGGTTTGTCGTGTGTTGTGCGCTCCCCTGCCATTCCGTGGTGGGGGGGTGATAATCAGTGCTGCCAGTGCCCCCAGCTGCACTGGGGAGTGGGTTTTGGCCCCTGCTGCAGGAGCTCTCACCCCACACTGCCAGTCCCTGCCTAGCAGTGAATGCTTCCCCCCACCCACAGCCCCAACCCAGATTTCAGCCCCTCTCTGCTCCTCCTACAACTCTTCCCCCTCCCAGGCTTGGGGGCTGCAGCCGGGTACCCTCTCCCTGTTCCAGCTCCAGGTGACCCTCAACCCCTCTGCCCTCGCCCAGGCAGAAGGGGCAAGGCAGGTGGACGAGAAGTGGAACCCTCCCTTCTCTGTGCTCACAGGGGGAGAGGCAGCTGGGTTCTTTATCTCCCCCTCCCCTCCTGCTGGGGAGGGGAGCGCTGCCTGCCACAGATCTGATTGGTGGGTGGTGGGGCAGGCAGCCAATCAGCATGCTAAAATTGCCAGGGAGTTGGAGCTCCTTGTCTTATCACAGATGGTTCCTGTACCAGCCAATCCTATAACAGCAAAAACATTGCAAGAGCTGGGGTTGCTGTGGGAGTAAGAGTGGGGTAGGGGCACTGTGGGGGTGACATGGGGTGCTGTGGAGTGACTCAGGTGGGAGGGCCACTGTGGGATTAAAGCTGGCAGGGGAGAGGGCTTGTGGGGTTGATGGGTGGGGGAGGGGGGAGTTATGGGTGTGACAAACCCAGGGGAGGGGACCCTGTGGGGGTGGCAGGCAGGGGGGGAGAGGGAAGCTATGGGGGTGACACAGGCGGGGGAGGGGGTTCTACATGAGTGGCATGTGACACACACACACACACACCCCCGTTCAGGGAGACTAGGCCCCTGTCCTGCCCATCTGCCCAAGGCCTCCTCACTCTCACCCACCGGGGCCAGAGAAGTCCCAGATGGCTGACCTGCCCCACCCCAAGTGCCAACCTGCCCACCCAAGTCACGCCAAGTCTCTTCCCGTCTGCCCAAACCGCCCTGAGTGCTGACCTGCCTGCTCAAGCCACTCCAAGCCTTGGACAACCAGAGGAGCTCTGAGCTCTGCTGGGTCCTAGCCCCAGGGCCATGGCAGGAAGCATTAGCGCAGGTTTGGGGAGGCTTAGCCTCCCCCAGCCTCCATTACATGCCACCGATGAAACCCTGTGGGGGTGACAGGCAGGGGAGGGCGAAGTTGTGGTGGTGACACAGCCAGGGGGAGGGGGTCCAGTGGCGGTGGCACAAGCAGGGTGAGGGTGCACTGTGGGGGTGACTTAGCCAGGGAGAGGGCACTCTGGGGGTGGCAGAGGGGGAGAGGGTGCTGTGGAGGTGACACAGGCAGGGGGAGGGGGCATTCTGGGGTGACAGGGAAGCAGGGCATTCTGGGGGATGACTCTAGAAGCAGGACACTGGGAGTGACTGGCAGTGGGAGGGAGAAACTATGCAGGTTGCAAAGGGAACAGGAGACTGTAGTGGGTGAAACAGGGTGCAGGAGGGAGTGTTAATTTTGGTGAGAGCTGGGTACTGGAGGATGTGACACAGGCAGTGAGATTGGTGTAACACAGGAGGTGACGCAGGCAGCAGGAGCAGGGCAGTATTGTGGGGTGTCACAGGGAGCAGGATTGTACTGTGGAGAGCAACAGAGTCGCAGCCAGGGAGTAGGTGTAACTATTGGGGTTCCTCTATACCCACAACTCCGAGGGTGTCAGTAGCCTGCCAGCCTGGAGGCAAGCGATGCTTCAGCAGCTAGGCCTTGTAGCCCAGCCTTGGAGGGTCCCACACCCACTCAGGCACGTGGCTAAGGGAAAGGGTTTTACCAGGCTGGCAGGGAAGGGGCGAGGTTGCAAATACCCAGGTACAGTTCAAACTGGGCAATAGCACTGCATGAATGGGGCTCTTCAAGCCTCGTGCCTGGGGTGCCCTCTCCAGTCCAGTCTCTATTTCAGCACATAAGCATTTGGGGGTTACCAAGCCAGGCTTAGTTAGTGTCTCTCATTGGGCCACTCTGCACCGGCTCTCTGCCCAGCTGCTGTCGCTCCATATACGGCCCACACAAACCTGCACCCAGCTGTGATGTCCAGCAGCCACAGCCTGTTCCACACACAGCTCTGTCCCCTTACCTGGCCTGGGGGAGGGGATGTGCTCTGGGGAGTGAGCTGATGGGAATTGTCCTCTTCTTTGTAGCTCCATCACACAGGATTGTACCGCAGGGAGCTGGGTTGTACCATGGGGAGCAGCAGGGTCATGGCACAGGGAGCAGGGGCACAGTGTCACCATTTTAATTTCCAAAGTGGGCTCTAATCATCGCCTGTATTTTAGGGCCTCCTATATTTGCACTCAGGTCAGCTCTGCATGCCTAGCTGTGTGTGTGAATTAGGAGTGTCTGACTCTCCTGAATTGCATGTGAAGATGTCAGCGTTTGGGGGCGTGGAACATTTGCAAGCCCCAAATTTCCAATTGATAGCATTTGGCATTGTGGGTGGAGAGAGGCTGGGGCTGCATATGGGGTGCCATGGGGGGTACCTCACCCTACCTCTGCAGTTCCAGTCTCTGGTTACATTCTCTTCACGTGGCTAAAAATCAGACACCATGACCCAGGCCCACCTATAAACAATGTAACCAGGGCAGCTTTTCTGTCTTTTGAGCTCCCTGTTCCACAGCAACCCCCTCCTCTGCCCTGATGTGAGCGAGGCCACTGGAAAGGTTCTGAGCCTAACTCTGCTTGGCGTGAGTCCTTCCCAGCTGGGGCGGCCTCTCAGATCTCCAGCTGGGATGTCACACCAGTGCCGGGGGTCCTCACCTGAGAAGGGTGTGTATGACAGAGCAGCACTAATGACCTGTGCTCTCTGTGACATGGATCTGAGCCATTCCTCTGGGTTCCCAGTTGGGGTGTTGATGGGTCACTCCTAGTGAAGAAGGAGCTCCAGCTGCTGCTGCTGCTGGGATATGTGTACATCACTCCCACACTAATCAACACTCCCAGAAATAACACTGCCTGCCACAGTCATGCTGCGCCTTGCCATGATAACACGATGGGAACAAGGGAAAGAGGGCCAGCCAGCAGGGGCAGAGCAGTCTTGGAGTGAAGTAGAAGGAAAGGGAAAGGAATTTGTTATCTGCGAGGAGGGGGTTGATAGCTAATCTTTTCACAGATTCATAGACTTTAAGGCCAGAAGAGACCATTCTGATGTTGTCTGGCCTGCTGCATAACAGACCGCAGAATGCTACCCAATCACACTCACTGGCAAGAACCCAGTACAAAATGAGCAGGTGTTCTAGCAAGTTTCCCTCAGAACTTCTGCCAAGAAACTCATCTTTGAGTTGCAAGATTTCTGCTAGGCCAGTGTCTGAGTCCCTTCTAAGCAGAAGATCCCACCGGTTCTGTACATGCTCTGTGTCTGTTTTCTGGAGTGGTGAAAAGACTGCAGGATAAGACCCGTGCAAGTCATTCCCTTGTGCCTTAATCCAGCCTCACAGTATTATTCTCACCACTTACTTAGGGCGGGTGATTGGGACATTTAAAACAGAATCAGTTTTTCCAGAAGTGAAAGGCAGGAGATTTCAGGCTGAGGGATCACGTATGACAGTTTTGCAAGGATGCCCTAACCCATGTAAACCAGATCTTCAGAGATGGTCCAGAGTATTGACCCTGTGCCTCTAGAGACCATTTGAGAAGGGGCAGTAGAGATGAGGGGTGGGGTTACTGCATCTCCTAGCTGGAGTATCATCCAGTGATTCAGACAACTGAGTCATACAACAGAATTTGGGTTGGGTGTCAAAAAACAAGCATTGCACTAATTAGCATAAGACCTGGTCAGGATCAGCCAGGGCTGCTGAAGTGTGAGAGGAGCGATAAGGGCAGAGGAGGTGAGTTCACGCACCAGTAACGTGGTATCTTTGGGACCTTGCTGTCTATGTTTGGCCAATATTTTTCACCAGCATATTATTTTGCCTGTTTTTGCTGTTCCTCTTATTCTGGTGTAGGGACATTCAGAGCTGAGCTGAATGCAGGTGCTGAAAGACAAACTGCTCAGGGTCACCTCATGTTAAAATGCACAGGAACTGTGCATATAGACCTGAATGCTTTCCTCATAGCTAGGGGAACTCATAACTGGTCTCCTGAATCCATCTGTCCTGCCCACAGGCTTGATTTTTCCCTCACTTAGTCTGGTTTGGCACTGGTGTAATACCATTGACTCCAGTGGAGTTACTTCTGGTTTACACTGGGGTGAGAGGTGGCTTGGGCCCCAATTAAAGGTAGAAAGAAAGGCAGAGAGGAGCATAACCTTTTGCCTGTGGATTGATTACATTTCCCTATATTTCCCCCCACGCAGATGGCTACGCAGGCAGGTCAAAAGTTTTCTATTCCATCCCCAAGTTTTTGTAAGTCAAGCCCAGCCCTCTCGGAGGTAAAGCAGCCTCCATCCTATGCGGATGCAGTGAAGCAGGTAACTGCATGGTTTTTATTTTCTACAGGAATAGGTTTTACCAGTTTGATCTTGTTCTGTTTTGATTGAGTTTTATGGAACTAGTGACTGTGGCAATTACAGCACATCGCCTGGTCTGTGAGTGAAGCAGGCACATTTGCTGTGTACGAGAAATAGCTTGAATTGACATTTTAGGCCTAAGTGCACAAAAGACATTAGGTGCCTAGAAGATCACTGTGATCCACAACACCTGAGTTGGAGGCCCACACTCCCTGTCCATTGAATGGGGAGAGTGAGGCGCCTTAGACTGCAGTCCACAAAAGCCAGCACACTAGGCATGAGCTGGCCAGTGGGAGAGGCCAGTGACAGGGGTACGTCTTGGCAGTAGGTGCCTATGCTGTCAGCAAGGATCCCAGAGGGAAGGAGAACAATAATAACCCCAGAACTGTTAGCCTAGTGGTTAGGGGCCTTACCAGGGACGTGGAAAGCTCCTCTTTTGTATGAACTCGCCTGAGGGCCTGACCGGTAGAGACATAGGCACCAACTCCATGGGTGTTCCAGGGCTGGAGCACCCATGGGGAAAACTGGTGGGTGCTCTGCAGCCAAGCTCCCCGCCCCAGCTCGCGTCCGACTGTGTGCTGTCCCTGCTTCTCCCAACGCTTGCCTCCCACAGCTGTTTTCCGGAATAATAAGTTGTAGGGGGAGGAGCAGGAATGCAGCACTCTCGGGGAAGAGGCGGGGCCAGGGCAGGGATTTGGGGAAGGAGTCCAATAGGGGCAGGGAGGGGGAAGAGTTGGGGCAGGGACTTTGGGGAAGGAGTTGGAATGGGGGCAGAATCAGAGCGGAGTGGGGGGGGCACGAGCACCCACTGGCATCAGGAGAAGTTGGTGCCTTTGGGTGGATGTGGGCAGCTTCTGAGCATACCTGTCAGATTGGGCCCTGCATGTGACTTAGACGGCCAAGCACCTCTCTTCCCCCAGTTTGTGAATTTGCCCCAGGACATAGGTGCAAAATCGGCACCCAGATGCCCACTGGGGGGCAGATGCACACGCCTAGCAGCAGGAACACAGGCACTGGGGAACTTTTACTGCAAACTGTTAGGCACTGAGTAACCCTAGGCACCTATGGGAGCAGCTGGAGTTTTGTGCATCGCAGTGGTCCCGAAACTGGGCCTTAGTTGCCTAATGCCTGTTGTGCATCCAGGCATTAGCTGCTAACTATTGTCTCAATGTGACAGAAAAGCATCAGACTAGATTTTATTTGAATACTGTGCTGGTGAAAGGTGCTAGGCTGACAGCCCTGCAGACTGATGCCCTGGCCAAGCAAAGCAGAAGGGGCTAGTGATATGGGGAGCTCCAGTTTTTGGTGCCCAAGTTGAGACACCTCAAATGGATGTGAGCTCCAAGGGGGGAGAAGGGGAAACTCTGGAAACTTGGCCCTTTTGAAGTGTCCGAACTTGGGCACATCAAGTCCCTAGTCACTTTGGAAAATCTTGGCGTCCATAGTTAGACCCAGAGCAAATACAAACTTGGCCTGCTCTGCCCCCTGCCAGAGTGCCTCAGCCTTGTGCCTGAGGTGGAGGGGGTAGCTCAGTCTCCATAAAAAGCGACAAAGAGTCCTGTGGCACCTTATAGACTAGTCTATAAGGTGCCACAGGACTCTTTGTTGCTTTTTACAGATCCAGACTAACATGGCCCCCTTCTGATACTCAGTCTCCATAGTCCATTTCGTCCCTTGCATTGCATGAGACTGCAAACAGGGTGCCACTTAGTGCCAGCTGTGATGGTGGATAGTTGTTCCATTGGTAACTAGACTGAGATCACCAAACTCATCCCACGTGGGCCATTGGATAGCACTAAATATTGGCACACAATGGCTCGGGGACGAGGAGTCGTTTTGTATTTAAATCAAAGGAAACAACAGGGAAAGTGCATTTCGTCAGCAAGGCTCAGTAGGCCAGCAGGGGGATGAGGGCATAGGGGAGCAGGCATCTTGCTGGGGCAAGCACTGAGTGTGCTGGGCACAGGAGTCCCAGGGAGGCTGTGTGCACACAACTTGGTCCTCAGGCTCCTGAAGCCCAGCTGCAGAGCAGAGGCTGATTTAAATGGTTGTAGAAGACGGCTGTGCAGTGACCATGGAGCCTATGAGCTCAGTTCTACCTGCAGCTCATTGCTCACTAGCCACAGCAAATTAGCCAAGCACATCCACGCTGCATGGAGAATCCTCTTGGTCCCAGGGATTCCCTTTGTCTTCCTCATCTCTGGATGCTAATCCCGGTCACGCATTGGGGTTTCAGCATACTCTTCAGCATAGCATGGGATCTCACCTTTCCAGCACTCTAGGACTAGCAACGCTGCATCTTGTGCTCTGGCCCCTGGCCTGAAAAACCGCTTCTAACCCCCTGCTCTCCTCTTGTGGTGTTTTGCTGCAGCAGATGACTCGAAGTCAGCAAATGGACGAGCTCCTGGATGTGCTGATTGAGAGTGGAGGTAGGCAGAGATTTGATACCTTACACACAGTGCCCTTGCTGGAAAAGCATGCTCAGCGCCATGGTGATGAACATGGGCCCGTGACAGCCCCATTGGAGCAGCCCTCTTTGAGGCTGCCATCTTGCATTGGCTTTCCTTGGGGAAGAAATGGCTAAGGCTGGTTTTAAAGCTTTGTCTTCCAATACACAAGTGGAGCAGTGCTCTGGAGAGACCCTGCACATGTCCACCACTGCTGGGGAGCTCTGCTTTTAACAAATCCCCACGTGCATTACTGTAACCACTTTCCTGTGGAGAGCTTGTCCTGTGGTTATCAGCCATACCTGTTCCCTAGAGAGAGAGCACCGCCTGCGCCCGTTCCCTAGAGAGAGAGCACTGCCCGCGCCCATTCCCTAAAGAGAGAGCACCGCCCACACCCATTCCCTGAAGAGAAACACCTGCACCCGTTCCGTAGAGAGAGAGAAACACCTGCGCCTGTTCCGTAGAGAGAGCACCGCCCGCACCCGTTCCCTAGAGAGAGAGCACTGCCCGCGCCCATTCCCTAAAGAGAGAGCACCGCCCACACCCATTCCCTAAAGAGAGAGAAACACCTGCGCCCATTCTGTAGAGAGAGAGAAACACCTGCGCCTGTTCCGTAGAGAGAGCACCGCCCGCACCCGTTCCCTAGAGAGAGAGAAACACCTGAGCCTGTTCCCTAGAGAGAGAGCATGGCCCGCACCCGTTCCCTAGAGACAGAGCACCGCCTGCGCCCGTTCCCTAGAGAGAGCACCGCCCACACCCATTCCCTAAAGAGAGAGAAACACCTGCACCCGTTCTGTAGAGAGAGAGAAACACCTGCGCCTGTTCCGTAGAGAGAGCACCGCCCGCACCCGTTCCCTAGAGAGAGAGAAACACCTGCGCCTGTTCCCTAGAGAGAGAGCATGGCCCGCACCCGTTCCCTAGAGACAGAGCACCGCCTGCGCCCGTTCCCTAGAGAGAGCACCACCCCTACCCATTCCCTAAAGAGAGAGAAACACCTGCGCCCGTTCTGTAGAGAGAGAGAAACACCTGCGCCTGTTCCGTAGAAAGAGCACCGCCCGCACCCGTTCCCTAGAGAGAGAGAAACACCTGCGCCTGTTCCTAGAGAAAGAACATGGCCCGCACCCGTTCCCTAGAGACAGAGCACCGCCTGCGCCCGTTCCCTAGAGAGAGCACCGCCCACACCCATTCCCTAGAGAGAAACACCTGCGCCCGTTCCGTAGAGAGAAACACCTGCGCCCATTCCGTAGACAGAGCACCGCCCGCACCCATTCCCTAGAGACAGAGCACCGCCTGCGCCTGTTCCCTAGAGAGAGCACCACCCCTACCCATTCCCTAAAGAGAGAGAAACACCTGCGCCCGTTCCGTAGAGAGAAACACCTGCGCCCATTCCGTAGACAGAGCACTGCCTGCACCCATTCCCTAGAGACAGAGCACTGCCTGCGCCCGTTCCCTAGAGAGAGCACCACCCACACCCATTCCCTAAAGAGAGAGAAACACCTGCCCCCGTTCCGTAGAGAGAAACACCTGTGCCCATTCCGTAGAGAGAGCACCGCCCGCACCCATTCCCTAGAGAGAGAGAAACACCTGCGCCCGTTCCCTAGAGAGAGAGCACCACCCGCACCCGTTCCCTAGAGACAGAGCACCGCCCGCACCCATTCCCTAGAGAGAGAGAAACACCTGCGACTGTTCCCTAGAGAGAGCACTGCACATGCCCTTTCTCTGGAGAGAGAGCACCACCCGCACCCGCTTCCTAGAGAGAGCTCCGCCCGTACCCGTTCCCTAGAGAGAGCACTGCCCGTGCCAATTCCCTAGAGAGAGAGAGCACCGCCCACGCCCGTTTCCTGGAGAGGGAGCACCGCCTGGGCCCATTCCCTAGAGAGAGAGAGCACCACCCACGCCCATTTTCTAGAGAGAGAGCACCGCCCGCGCCTGTTCCCTAGAGAGAGAGCACCGCCCGCATCCATTCCCAACAGAGAGAGCACCGCCCGCACCCATTCCTTAGAGAGAGAGCACCGCCCGCGCCCATTCCCTAGAAAGAGAGAGCACCGCCCGCGCCCATTCCCTAGAAAGAGAGCGCCACCTGCGCCCGTTCCCTAGAGAGAGAGCGCGCCCGTTCCCTAGAGAGAGAGCACCGCCTGCCCCCATTCCCTAAAGAGAGAGAGCACTGCCCGTGCCCGTTCCCTAGAGAGAGAGCACACCCGTTCCCTAGAGAGAGAGCACTGCCCGGGCCCATTCCCTAGAGAGAGAGAGCACCGCCCGCACCCATTCCCTAGAGAGAGAGTGCCGCCTGCGCCCGCCCTAGAGAGAGAGCACCACCCACGCCCATTCCATAGAGAGAGAGAAACACCTGCACCAGTTCTCTAGAGAGAGAGAAACACCTGCGCCCGTTCCCTAGAGAAAGAGCACCGCCCACGCCCGTTCCCTAGAGAGAGCACCGCCCGCACCCGTTCCCTAGAGAGAGAGAAACACCTGCGCCCGTTCCCTAGAGAAAGAGCACCGCCCACGCCCGTTCCCTAGAGAGAGCACCGCCCGCACCCGTTCCCTAGAGAGAAAGAAACATCTGTGCCTGTTCCCTAGAGAGAGAGCACCACCCGCACCCATTCCCTAGAGAGAGCACCGCCCGCACCCGTTCCCTAGAGAGAGAGAAACACCTGCACCCGTTTCCTAGAGAGAGAGAAACATCTGCATCTGTTCCCTAGAGAGAGCATTGCCCATGCCCGTTTCCTGGAGAGAGAGAGCGCCCCCCGTGCCCATTCCCTAGAGAGAGAGCACCACCTGCACCTGTTCCCTAGAGAGAGAGAAACACCTGCGCCCATTCCCTAGAGAGAGAGAGAAACATTTGCACCCATTCCCTAGAGAGAGAGAGAAACACCTGCACCCGTTCCCTAGAGAGAGAGCACCGTCTGCGCCTGTTTCCTGGAGAGAGAGCACCACCCGCGCTATTCCCTAGAGAGAGAGCATCGCCTGCACCCATTCCCTAGAGAGAGAGCACCACCCGCGCTATTCCCTAGAGAGAGAGCATCGCCTGTGCCCATTCCCTAGAGAGAGAGCACCACCCGTGCTATTCCCTAGAGAGACAGCACGGTCTGCGCCCGTTCCCTAGAGAGAGAGCACCACCCATGCTATTCCCTAGAGAGAGAGCACCGCCCGCGCCCGTTTCCTAGAGAGAGAGCACCACCCGCGCTATTCCCTAGAGAGACAGCACGGTCTGCGCCCGTTTCCTAGAGAGAGAGCACCACCCGCGCTATTCCCTAGACAGACAGCACGGTCTGCGCCCGTTTCCTAGAGAGAGAGCACCACCCGTGCTATTCCCTAGAGAGAGAGCACCACCCGCGCTATTCCCTAGAGAGAGAGCACCACCCATGCTATTCCCTAGAGAGACAGCACGGTCTGCGCCCGTTTCCTAGAGAGAGAGCACCACCCGCGCTATTCCCTAGAGAGACAGCACGGTCTGCGCCCGTTTCCTAGAGAGAGAGCACCACCCGCGCTATTCCCTAGAGAGAGAGCACCACCCGCGCTATTCCCTAGAGAGAGAGCATTGCCTGCACCCATTCCCTAGAGAGAGAGCACTGCCCGTGCCCATTCCCTAGACAAAGAGCACTGCCTGTGCCCATTCCCTAAAGAGAGAGCACCGCCTGCGCCCATTCCCTAGAGAGCACCACCCGCGCTATTCCCTAGAGAGAGAGCACAGTCTGCGCCCGTTCCCTAGAGAGAGAGCACCGCCTGTGCCCATTCTCTAGAGAGAGAGCACCGCCCGCACCCATTCCCTAGAGAGAGAGAGAGAAACACCTGCACCCGTTCCCTAGAGAGAGAGCACTGCCCGTGCCTGTTTCCTGGAGAGAGAGCACCACCTGCGCTATTACCTAGAGAGAGAGCACCGCCTGCTCCCATTCCCTAGAGAGACGGCACCGTCCGCGCCTGTTTCCTGGAGAGAGAGCACCACCCGTGCTATTCCCTAGAGAGAGAGCATCGCCTGCGTCCATTCCCTAGAGAGAGAGCACCACCTGCGCTATTCCCTAGAGAGAGAGCACCGCCTGTGCCCATTCTCTAGAGAGAGAGCACGGCCCGCACCCATTCCCTAGAAAGAGAGAGAAAAACACCTGCACCCGTTCCCTAGAGAGAGAGCACCGCCCGTGCCTGTTTTCTGGAGAGAGAGCACCACCCATGCCATTCCCTAGAGAGAGAGCACTGCCTGCGCCCATTCCCTAGAGAGACGGCACCGTCCGCGCCTGTTTCCTTGGAGAGAGAGCACCACCTGCGCTATTGCCTAGAGAGAGAGCACCGCCTGCGCCCATTCCCTAGAGAGACGGCACCGTCCGCGCCTGTTTCCTGGAGAGAGAGCACGCCCTGCACCCGTTCCCTGGAGACAGAGCACCGCCTGCACCCGTTCCCTAGAGAGCTCTGTCTGTGCCCATTTTCCATGGAGAACAATGATACTGTGTTGCTTTCTCAAGGGACCCAGAGCTGTTAGTCACTGTGTGACCCCTCTGCTCCAGCTAGACAGAGATTTGTTGGGTTTGAGTGGCTAGCCACCTGAGAGAAACTTCTCAGGGCTCTGTTAGCCCTTACTTTGCCTTACAGATAATACTTGTTGCTCCGCAGTTCCTGAGCCCCCTCAGAAAGCATTCCCCTGGAACACCCAGCCCCTGCCATTGGCCACTCTCAGAAATTATACCAAGTTTTCTATCTCCAACTAAGAATTCACCATTTGCTTAATATTACTGCTCAGAGTTCCTCATACGATCTAACAAAGAGAAGTTTATTAAGAAAGATAGAGATTTCAATGATATAAAGAAGGATAATGAAAACAGAAATGGTTACAAATAAAACAGAGTGTAACACACTTCTAAGAGACAAACATAACTTCAGCTAGTGAAAATCTTGGTCTCAGATAAGCAGCTTACCTAAAGCAACCGCTCAGCATCACCAGCCACCAGGGTCAGGATCCAGCTTTCATGGATACAAAAAGTGCTGTCCTTTTTGCTGAACTAAGGGAGACACCCTTCCTACAGTCCAGTAAGCCTTGGCACTGTATCCTTTGGAAGTGTGCCCCCCGCTAAGTCTTCTCTGCTGTTTCCTCTCCAGGGAGCTGAAGCCAGGTAGCTTTCTTAGCCTGTTAATATGTTCATCCCGTTTGCCTCAGAGGCAAATGTAATTCCCATTGACTTAGGCTTGCTTTACATCTGAGACCTATGCCACCAGGTAAAGCAACATTCCTTTGTCTGGGAGAACCTCGGTTATCATCTCGGCCTGGTCACCTAGTGTAAACCTATTTTTAGCACATACATACAACTTCTTGAAGAACACCTGTACAGACATCTCATGATGCTTATGCTGACCAGTAGACTATAAGCTTTCATTTGATATCTCATATGACAGTCTTTAGAGATAAATACTATGCCACCCATGTGCGGGTTGCTATGACTCTGTCAGGCCTGGCAGGCATTGCTGACACACAGTAGTGAACCACTAATGGCTTTTGTGTCACACAGTGCCCATTCCCCACACTCATTTACCACGGCCAAGGCCCAGGCCTTTGGGGAACACTGATTATGCCCCTTGCCCACACATACGAGCTACGAAGAGGCATTATCTGCTCTGATGATGGTGTATAGGGCCATTGTCTATACCCTGTCCATATGCCAGTGCCTAGCGGGAAAGCATCATTGATGCTTAGCTGTCAGTTGGCTTCCATACTAGGTAATCAAGCTTTAAAAGCATCTCCGGTCACTTGCTCCTTAGAGGGGCTGGTTCCGAGTTCTTAGGCATTGCTGATTATAGTGTTCCATGAGTAGGCCTCATGGTGACTTTGAAAGCTGAGCAGTTGAGTGCTGGTACTAGCAGGGCCCTGTATGACATGGACAAACCAGGCCATACTGGGTTTTGGGGTGATTTGCCAAGAAAGCCAAGGACCCAGGTGTCCTGTTTACAAAGGGTCAGAGCAACATTCTGATCCTGAGTCACCCCAAGCCTGAGCATCAGTTGAGTCATCCAGTCTGTGCGGCACTTTCCCCCACATACCCTGGGCTGGCTCTCCTTTCACCAGTGAGACCATGCTGATCAGTGTCAGCAGCAGCAGTCCCAGCGCACTCTCTGTCCGAGCACTGCCGAGAGCTAACTAGGTCTCTCAGCAGAGGGTTGTTGCAAGGGGGCAGTTGCAGGAGGACAGTGTGATGGGTTTTCAGATGTCCCTGGGGAGCTCCTTCCATGCACAAGGGCAGTGTGGGGGACAGCACAAAGGCCTGTACTGGAAAATCAAACTCATGGGCAATGTAGGCTGGCATCCTTGGCAGGAGCAGGACTGCAGATAAGAGGATAAGTAGTACAGGGCTAAGCCAAGAAGGGCCTTGTCACTGAAGACAGGCAGTTTGTGTTTGATAAGCTGGAGAAAAGGGAGCCGGTGGATGGAGGTGGAGTGTGTGTGGGAGAGGGGGAGGTAAATGGTGCAGGGAGGAAGGAAGTCTTGCTGGAAGATGTCCGGTTTTGCACTGATAAGGTTGAGGGAACCCTGAGTGGAGCAGAATGGTGGGGTAGGCTCTGAGGGAAAGCAGGCTGTCAAAGCATGTGGCCAGTGCAGATGGCTCAGGCTGCTACATGGCATGAGTCTAAGCTCTCCACTTCCTTTTGCAAACAGAAATGCCAGCCATTGCCAAAGAAGATCGTTCCTGCCTCCAAAAAGTACCTCAGATAACGGTGTCTTCAGGGAACGCCAGCGCTTCACTTCCAAAGGCCTCTGCTCCATTTGAACATGTTTCCTCAACCCAACTCTCATTTGACCACTGCACTGGCAGCAATGACACTCACCTCGAAGTCTTATTAAATTCCCAGAGTCCCCTGGGAAAGGTCAGCGAGATCCCCCTCCTGAAAATGGGTGGTGAGGAGTCTCACTTTGAAGGGCTGATCGATGGGTTTTCCAGCAAAGTTGCAGATGAACTTCTGACATCCCAGGAGATTCCTCTCTCGCCCATGGAGACCCAGCTGTCACCCTCCTCCGCTGAAGGCTCTGGTTTACAAATGAGTTTCACTGAATCACCCTGGGAAACGATGGAATGGCTGGATCTCACCCCCCCTAGCTCAGCCACCGCCTTTGGCTCTTTCACCACCACCGGGCCCAGCCTCTTCAATATAGATTTCCTAGATGTCACTGATCTCAGCTTAAACACCACCATGGACCTTCACTTGCAGCAGTGGTGAAAGGTGGTGGCAATACAGATGGGGATGTACAGCAAAAGCAGCCGACCACAAGTCCTTTCATTAAACAACAGAACCAACAGGAATTGAGTCCTGGTCAAAGGGCTAATGTGCCAACCAGTCAGGGGAAACTGGAGTATTTTTCCCAGTACATAATTCCTACCCTTTTTCACTGACTAAGAATTGTCAGCGCAATGAGGCTGACCCTTTATTTTTCACACCTATGTGGCTATTGATGCCTTTTAAAAATGAGACTTCTCTAAAACATTTTTTTATGCTTTTTCAGTTTTAGCAGCCGTTCACATGAGAACTGGAGTAGCTCGTGACATACTGTGTGGAAAAGAGACCTCACCTGGGAGGAAGCATGAAAGCATCCAGAACAGGGTCCAAGGCATTGCTACCAAAAGCCGCCTCATCTCCTTCAAGAAATACTGCACGGCACGTCTTAGCCATGGAGAAAGGCCCAGTTTGGTCAGAAGTCTTGTGGGCAGTCAGTGCCACGCTCTCTGCTCACCACAGTGGCAAAACACACTGCACTGTACAGCCTGGTCCACCTCGCTCTGCTTCCTGTCTCCATTCCAGTTAGTCAGTGATCGGAAATGGTTCTGAAGCCAAGTCCCCATAGCACAGAGAGCTGCTGTCCAGTCAAGGGCGGTGAGTTGTGCCATGTCAGAGATGTCCAGAACTCATGTGAGCACATCTCATATGGTCACTTTTAGTGAGTGAAAGCCAGGGCATGTTCCATGCTGCACAGTTACATTTTATAAGTTAAACTCAAAGAAGCCAAGAAGCCCAAACCACAGATGTCCTGATACCTGACTCCAGCTGCTCAGGTTGCTCATAGAGCTACTGAAAGAACCTGATGCACTGACAGAGCTGTCAATTTCCTACTGGTGTGGTACAAATATGTCTCCAGCAGGGGACAAGGAGCATGTTGAATCAGGAAGTAAACAAACCGAAGCTCTGGAGGGGATCCCTTGGGCTTTTCTCTGCAGTATGAGAAAGCTGAGGATGAATCTCTCCTGGACTTGCGGGGAACCCTGAGGGTGGGGGAGAGCCACAGAAATTCAATTGCAATAAATAGCCCCTCCTGTGTGTTCCCCAAGAAATTGAATGGGTCAAAACAGGTCCTTAATTATGGCTGGAGTTTGTGTGACCATCTGTTTGTGCAGTCTGTGCTCCCTATGCCAGCCCTCCTCCCTGCCATCTCTCTCCCCTTCGCTCCTCTCTCCTTCCTTTTGCTGAGGTTACTGCTGCCCCACCAGTTGCTCGGCTCAGAGCAAGGTCATCCGGAGAAGAGCTGTGAATCCACAAGGCAAGAGGAGCTCGTTCTTTCCAGTTCATCAGAGATGGATGCTTTGCTGCAGCTCTGGCTGCAGTAGGAAGGCACCCGCCTTTCTCCTCCGAATCGCGGTGCAATATTGTTCACCGGGGCTGTCTGGTGAGAAAGGGCCATCTCGTCACCATTTGGCTTCCACCAAAGAATCTGATAGCTATTGTTTTAGAGATGCATCTACTTTTATAGGAATTACCTGTCAGCTGTTTTGCAAAAGTAAATATTGTTGCTGACAAAGATTGTTAAAATATTTACAGCCTGCGTGTATTTAATATTTGTGTTACTGGAAGGGCAGCACACTGGCCATGCAGTCATTTGGGGCAGAGCCCAGTGCGAAGGAACTGTGGGGCAGGGGCACTCCCATGTGGGTGACTTGCTGAAGGTTTGTTGGAGCCTGAGGAGGAGCCTCTGCAGCCCTCTTTGGCCCCAGTTGATGAGGTTATGATGTCGTTGCATGTTGTATAAAGAACATGTTAGTAGCTTTTTTAAGTCACTATTTAAGGCACCACTTTTCTATTGTACAAATGTTCACCAGACACTGGTAGCTAGAACAATCACAAGCTGCAATTTATTAAAAGAATTTCTGTTTTTATAAGTGAGAGATTTTAGAAACCGTTCCACGGTGAATTTTAATAGCACTTGACTCCAGGGTAGTTTTGCTGCTGCACTGCCTAAATGTACAGGGCTTTCTAGATAGTTTTCTCCTCTTGACAGATGTATTTCCTTATTTAAAGTGATGCTGTCAACTTAAAACTTGTAAACAGACACGTTTCCTCAGCTATGTTACCAACACCACCTTCATTATTAAATACCCTCTTGTCTTGTCACTCCCTCTGCTCTCAGATTGCTGTTTCATTTTGCTCAGCTAGGAGAAGGACAGCCACTGAATTCAGTGTTCAGTTTGTGACCTGTTCCCCCCAGGGTGCCACTGGAACATGGGTACCACTAAGCCCTCTGACCCACCAGCCTGGGATCCCTCTCACACTGTTCCTGTGACAAGCTGCAAAGCCCCCCAGCCTGCACTTTCACCAGCATTCACACAGGAGTGACACACCCAGCAGCAGTCACATGCAGGCTCTCTAGCCAGTAGCTTCCCAGCCTAGCACCCCACTGCTGTACCATCCTGCCTTGGTCAAATCTGGGTTTAATACCTGGGCTGCCTCTCCCTCAGTGTGAAGAGAACAGGGCACATGTGTGGTAACCAAGCAGAGATTTTCCCCAAGCACTCCAGTCAATGCTCACTGGTTTGGATTAAAAAAGATACTAGAAAGATAGGATATGAATTAGCAAATTCTCACCTGGGCTGATGAGACAGGTAGGCTGCAGATTCTTATGGGACAAACTGCACTCGCATTACAGCTTGGAATCCCCGGGTATTTCATACACAGGCTAGAAATCCCTTTAGCCTGAGTCCAGCACTTCCCTCAGTTCAATCTTTGTTCCTCAGTGTTTCCAAGTGTCTTTTTGTGTGGGGAGTGAAGAACCCCAGATGATGACACTCCCTGCCTTATATAGCTTTAGCCTATGGCGGGAGCCCTTTGTTTCAAAACTTGATTCCCAGACCAGTTTGTGGAAAAATACTGCCATCCCAAGATGGAGTCCAGTATCATGTGGTCTGGTCACATGTCCTTGTAGAGTCGTAGCAGCCATTACTTACAGGCTATCTGGAGTATTCTCAGGAAGGCTCACCAGGTGGGAGATAAGCTTCTCCTAAGGCCTATTGTTTTCCCTAATGGCTCATTGCCCTGAATAGGCCCTTCCCAAAAGGCTATCTAGACTGAAAGCATCTTGTCTAGTTGGCATTATTCAGGTGTAACTACAACTGAAGTACAGCTCCATAGTCAGTATTTATAACTTCAGATACTGAAATGATACATGTGTACAAATAGGATAATCATATTCAGCAAATCATAACTTTTCCAATGACATCTGACATGACTTATCTTGTACAAAATGCATGATAATTATGCCATAACCATATTATAATAATATTACTATGGCGAATATGGGGTGCAGTGTCACACAGTTCATTGTGGGCTTCTCAGGGGCTCAGCCTTATGGGCTCTGTATTTATTTAAACTCCACATTTTCACTGACAGGTTCATAACAAGCTAATTGGAGCATTTCTCTTGGTCTGAGGGTTACGAGAGCTTTGGAGCTTTTAGAAAATCTGATCTCTGGGTTAGATGTGAGTTAGAATGAAATGGCTGGCGCACTAGCTTTCCCAGCGTGCCGTGACAGCCTCAGAAGCTAAGCTTCTCACACCCAGCACGACTAGCTTCTGTGTCTAATGTCTGCTGAGTTCTCTCGACAGATCGAGCTGTGTTCTGTTATCCCTTGGCTTGCTGCAATGTACCAGTGGGGAGCCCTGTCTGCCAGCTTTGCCTGAGACTCCTTGCTTCCCTGGACTCTGAGGAACAAGGAGAATGGCACAGCTTTGCACATGAAACCAGCAAAGCTGCTGGTGCATTCCCAGGCCAGCTAGAGAATAGATTGTCGGTTAGCTCTGGGGCCAGTTCTCTGATCATGGTGCAGGTTGGAAATTCGGCAGTCTGATTGGATGATCGTTTAGTCATGCTGTTAGTAAATTAGCCAATCAGAATAAATCCTTTAATTATCGGATTGTTACTATTATTAATTGATAATAAAAAATAAAGGTTTCTCTTGCAGATGCCGAGGCAATGTCTGAAACCTCTACCTGTGCCTGGCTCTTCCGAGGAGACACGAATTACTATAGGGCTGCATTCATAATGCCACTTAGGCACCTAAATCTCACAATCAGGCCTCGCTGGAACTCACCAAGCCCCCATCCAGTTACCCACAAACCCTGTAGGCACCAAAGTGCCCTTGGTGCCTGTTTGTGGAAGATGCTCCCGCAGTGCCCTTGGCCCTTGGCAAGACTCATTGGGCCCCAGAGAGGGAGCTACAGCATGAGACTAGCTCTGTAGCCTAGTGGTTAGCTGAGGCAGTGCTAGCCCACTGGAGGCCCAAAGCAGGAATAATGCCCCCCCCCCTCCCCACACACACACACAGCATAATAAATAGCGAATAGGAGCCTCTTGAGCTGCTCGGGGCCCTAACCAGTTGCTTAGACTGCTTATGCTCAGCATCAGCTCCAGCTAGAGCTCTCACCTATAACATGGGAGGCCCTGCAGCCAGTCCCCGTCTCCAATGCCTTTGCCTGGCTAGCAGAGCATGCTGGTGTTGTGGCTCCCATTCACAGGTGCCTAACTTTCCCCAGCATTGTATAGGGATGCTGAATGCCTCACCTGGACTGCGGACTGGACGAGGCACCTCACATTAGGGACTGCAGTGCTGAGTCCCCTTTGTGGCACTAGCCCTCTCGAGCTATTCTGAACACCACACCCCTGCCAGAGCCAGGAGCAGCCCCTTTCCATTACAGGATCCAGAACTCTCCAGGCTCTCTATGGCAGCCACCAACTTCCCAGGAAAACACAGAGGCTCTCGCTGAAATTCACCAGCAATCTCCTTAACCAGCCAGCAGGGGTCCCTACCTCAAGCTGCAAAGCTCCTGCACCAGAAAGCCTGCTGTGCTTGGCCCCTCGCTCCTTTCTCTTCCTCTGCATAACTAACCATGACTGCTGGGGGACAGAGCCGAAGCGTGTGCAGAGCACAATGCACCAAGTGTGCGCTGGTGCGAGCTGTCACTGGGTGATCACACTTCATGTTAGCGCTGTTGGACCCTAGCAGCCAAAACATGCTGGGTCTCTGCTGGGCCACATCCAGCTCTGGGGGGGAAGGGAGGGTGGTCAGCATCTTAGGGTGAGACCCCCTGACAGTGAAAGACAAGTGTCTGCAGGGAGTAGAGTCACCATATTTCTCAAAGGGAAAACGAGACACCGCGCAGGGCTGGCCCAAGCCTCCCTCACCCTCCCTACCATGGGGCTAGCTAGAGTCGCTCACCCAAGTCACCCCCCTCCCCAAGGGGCCTGAGGCGCTCACCCAAGCTCTGCCCTCCCCTCCCATATGGGGCTGGCATCGCTGCTCGCTTGAGCCCTGCCTGCCCCCCGCTGGAGCCCTGCCTCCCCACCTGCACAGGGCTGGCATTGCCACGCACTCCCCTCAACACTTCCCTCTGCACCCCACTTCTTTGACACAAGTGGGCATTTGCCAAAAAAGTCAGGATGGGCCTAAAAAAGGGACTGTCCCGGCCAAAACGGGACGTATGGTCACCCTAGCAGGGAGTCATTGCAGAGAGCTGGGAGCACTGTGCTATGACTCTTCCATTCCAACACTGCAACAGTTTCTGCAGCTGGAAAGTTACCCAGATGGACAATAGCTCCAGCAGGAATTGCAGCAAGGAGGCTCCATCTCCTTCCGATGCAGAACACACAATGGCGGAGGAAATTACTAGCCAATAAACAACCTCAGCCCATCTCACTTTCTGCAGGCTGAAATGGCTGGTGGAGTTGTATGCAGCAGGGAAAGAACCCCCCTTCCCCCCCACACCATTCACAGCAAGTGACAAGCGTTGTGGTGCCCCCCCACAGCTCATGCCTACTCCCCACCCTCTAAGAGCTTCTACCTTTGGGGGGGAGGGATAGCTCAGTGGTTTGAGCACTGGCCTGCTAAACCCAGGGTTGTGAGCTCAATCCTTGAGGATGCCTCTTAGGAGCAAAATCAGTACTTGGTCCTGCTAGTGAAGGCAGGGGACTAGACTCAATGACCTTTCAGAGTCCCTTCCAGCTCTATGAGATAGGTATATCTCCATATATTATAACCCAACTGCAGTGTTCAAACTAAGAGCACAAGAAAAGAAGGAACCTGTGCATCTCAGCCATGGCTCACAGCTCTGTGCAGTGAAGAGGGTGGGCAAACCAAGATCCCCACACACACACATGCTCAGGTGCCAGGACAGACTTTCTGAGCAGCCCTGCCTAGGAATGTCAGGCTCAGCAAGCATTTCTGCCATCTCTCTGCTCTGTACCATGAGGGTTGCACCTGGGGTAGGGCCTGGTCACACTGTGCCCTGCCTGCCTCAAGATCATTCTGGGACAGTTGGTGGGTCACTGGAGAAAGCTGGGGAAAAACAAGCAAGTGACTCAGAACCAAATAGTGTTTTTATTTATTTTCCTAGAGCCAACATTTCCTGAGCAGGGCAGCTGCTGAACTGGGATGGCCACTGGGGAGCCCACGGTATCTGTACACATGGCTCCAAGAGCCAGGGCATCATTCTACAGTGGACAGGGCTGCCAGCTCTCCAGGATTGGCCTGGAACTTGCAGGAAATAAAGATTAATCTTTATTAAGTAAAGATTGTGTCATGTGATGAAACCTCCAGGAATACGGCCAACCAAAACTGGCAACCCTAACAGTGGATGGAGCTGTTTCATTAGCAAAGAGAGAAGCTGGATGCAGGTTAGGTTGAACAAGTGGGACTTTATCAAATCCTGTGCCCTGCTCTGTCCAAGTGGTCAAGTGGCTTTCAACCTAACTTCCCAGCATGGCTAGTTTCCCTAGTGTCCCCTTAATAACAGCTCCTCCAGAGAACATGGGCCCTCTGATACCAGTTCCCTGGATCATGAAACAGCAGCTCCCCTACCAGGTGATGTGCAGCAGAGAACTCCTGGACAAAGGGCTGTCCCAGCCGTGCCCTGTGTGTAAAGAGCACAGGGCTAAGTGAACACATTGGGCTTGGGGGCATCTCACAGATTTATACATTCAAGACAAAGAAATTTTCCATTTCTTTCTTAACTGAAAAGTGCACAGAGCCCTGAGCATTGCTCCCTGGAACCCTACCCTGGAGCCTTGCTCACCCTAGAGTTCCCACGTCCTACCCCAACCCCATGAGTCCCCATGGCTGGGTGTGGAGCTGACAGCGCTGCAGCCTGCCTCACCCATTCATTCCTTAGTGCTCCTTTAAATACTCCCTGCAGGTGTCACTGTGCTGGTGCGAAGGGAGGCCGCTCAGAGACATATGCTGGGCACTTTGAGTAAGAAGTGGGGAGGTTTGGGCTGGTCCTTCATTTGGGGGTGTTCGTTCCACAGCCTGGGAACAGCCCTGTGAAAGCTCTGTCTCCTGCACGGACATGCTTTGCTCTTATCTAGAGAGTTCCACTGCACCAGAGCAGCCGAGCTATCGACCCTGGTCTCCATCCCAGGCTCAGCAGCTCACGGTCGTCACACCATGCTACCCAGAGTAGGCCCCCCAATGGCCTTGTTCATTTTCCTGGGTGCTGCCAGACACTGAGCAGCGTTTTCCTTTATACACCTGAGTTGGATGCTTCCAGCTGGCAACTGTGCAGAATTGGCAGGCCCAGAACTGCTCTCATTGCAGAGGGTACTGTTAGCAATGGGCCCCAGCCAAGAACACACTCAGGCTTCAAACCCAGAGCTCGATCCACGCTACACACCAAAGCCTCCTTCCCCAGGCAAAGTCCCGCAGCTTTCACCACCTGGCTTGAAACCTAGATCTGAATTATGCGGCTAGTTAAATAGATGGAAATTAAAGGAGCCTTCCAGGTACTGGACACTGAAATGAGATCGGAAAAATCAGTGGATGGGTCTGGGGCATGTCCTCATATTTATACTTGCAAGCAGCCACCTAGATACCACAGTGTTGGGCCCATAGACATTTGCTGGATGACTATGGACTCTATGGGACGCCACCATCCCGAGTGCTGGTTCCAGCTCTGCTCAGCCTATTTTCAGCACCACATCTCAGATTCGATAAAGATGGTGAAATGACCAGGCTGGGGACAGAGAACTGAGAGCAATTTGGTCCTGCCCTGAGGGAGCCCATCCAGTGCCAGGCACCAGACTGCCCCTGCTCTTGGCATGATAAGAGTGAGCCCTGCAGGATGAGGTGCAGAAGCCACCCTAATTGCACTGGCCTGTGTCTGGCCCTGCCGCAGCATGTATAAACACAATGTTCCCAACGTGCTTGGCTAGAGATTAGCTGCTAGATGTGTGACAGGCTGCTGAGTGTGATGGCTGTGCTCTAGAAATCACTTGGCAGGCACAGAATCCCTTTGTGGGATGGAGCACTGAAGGCATGACAAGGGCTGCCTTTGCAGCAGAGATGAACCAAATTTGGGAATCAAAGGGAAGCAGGAGAAATCAGGGCTGTTCTGGGAAGAACATGAGGACCAGACACCCCTGTCAGAAAGAGTGAGGTTGGTGTAGTCTGGCTTGAGGGGGTGGCACAGTCACAGGCTAAGGGGTGACAGCTGGTTGAATCTGCCCCACCACTCCCTTCAGGGAAAACTCTGAGACTTGCACCAGTTCGATTTTAAAATCACTCTGCAGGGTTGAATCTCTGACATCTTAAGCTATTTGCCAGTGCTGGTTTTCGGGGCTCTGATGCTGGCAGAGTTCAATGATGACATGCTGTTGATCCAGCCCGGAGGTGAGAGAGTCTCGGTGCACACACATCTTTCCCAACTGACAGCCTGCTGGCACACACCCAGTCCTTGTCAACAGAATGCTCTGAGCTTGGTGAACTACAAACAAGCATGGGTGTGTGAATAACATCCCTCCGCCCACAAACACACACCCTCCACTCATGCTCTTTGCACATAGACCCATACTCCAAACACAGACACATACATCCACGCTGCATCTACCCACCCTTCTATTTAAATACTTCATGACCTCTGGGGAGAGGACCAGGACCCCTGCTTGGAGGGCTACTGACAGCTCACCCTGCTGTTCTGGTGCTGCTGCTCAGATGGGACAGATATTTTCAGGTTGAACTAGCAAAAGCTTCATAATGCATTGAGTGGAACTGACTTCTTCGCACCAGGTGCTCACCTGGCTGCTTCTCTGCTAGTAGCATGTGTAAATGGAAGGCTAGCTCTGATATGTGCACTTTGCCCCTCAGAGAGAGCAGCTCACCCTATAGCAGAGGTTCCCAAACTAGGGTTCATGAATCCCTGGGAGTTTGCGAAATGTCACAGGGGGTTCTCAGGAAAAAAAAACCTAATGGGAGACAGATCTGTCCCTAGGGACTCCAGGCAGCATGGGGCCAGCAGCCCCTGGACTTCCAAGAGCTAAGCAGATCAAAGCAAGCATATCTATCACACTGAGATTTCAACTTCAAGACTCATAAGAAATGGAAAGGGAGGTGGATATTTTTTGCTGTTTTTAAAATTAAATAGGCAGCTAGTGTTGTTTTTAAAATATTTATGAAGAACAAGTTTAAGCTTTGTTGTAACGTGCGTTGTCTGCCTGGACTGCTCAAGACCTGAATGCTTGTGTAGGAGGAACTCTTTGAGTTGGCTTCTTAAGTATCTTTCTGCTGTTTCACGTCTGATACTCCTTAATGAAACATAGGAGTCTTGTCTTATAACAGGCTTATTCAAAGTTATTAGTCAAGCTACAAAAGTGAGATCTTGGATGTGTGTTGCCATTTTCATAATATAATAAAAACACTGTCATGATAAATAATCATTAATTATAAATAGTGTGTAATAAGCATGTCATAAAAACAAATGTTATATTTCCAAGATCACTGCTTTTATAATTTATACACAGGTAAAGGAGAAAATCCCTGGAAATATTCATTTTTAGGAGGGGGTTCGCAAGACTTGACATTTTAGTGAAAGGGGTTCACAGGTTGTTGACGTTTGGGAACCACGGCCCTACAGGATGTGGGTGCACAGCCAGCTCTGGTTTCCTCCTCCTCAAAAGCAGTAGCATTGTCTAGTCTTGAAGCTGGGGGTTCAAGAAGGGAACCGCTGCTTTGAGCCATCCACTGTAAAGTGAAACTTTATACCTAATGAAAAAGGCCAATCCTGACTCAGAGCCTAGTGGCTGGTAAACAAGCAGATGGAGCTCCAAGTCGCCTTCCATAGTCTTCCGAGAGCAAGAGTCTTTGTCGCCAGGCCACTGAGACAGCTTGAGTGCTGCAGAATGCGCCTTGACCCATCGGGGCAGAGGAACCCCACTGGCTGACAGCATAAGAACATGCAGGTGGAAATCCTCTTTGAGAGCCTGTGGGAAGGTATTGCTTCTCCCTTCATCCACTCAGCAAAGGAAATAAACAGCCTCAGGCATTTTCCAAAGGGCTTTGTCCTGTCTAGATAAAAGATCAGTGCTCTGTGAACATCTAGAGAGTGGCGTTTTCTGTCCTCTCTACTGTTGTGCAGTTTGGGGTAAAATACAAGAAGGCAGATTGTCTGATGTTGAGGAAAATCCAAAGGAACCTTGGGAATAAACTTGTGGTGTGATCTCAGAGATCCCTTGTCTTTGTGGAAAATGGTATAAGGTGGATCTGCCAGAAGGGGTCTGAGCTTACCCACTCACCTGGCTGAGCTTATCCCTGGCAGAAAGGCCACAGTCACTGATAAGTGCAAGAGGGAGCAGGAGGCCAAGGATTCAGATTGCTGGTTCATAGGTGCTGCTAACCCGAGGGTCAGTCCCAGGTAGGCATAGGAGTTGATATTGGCTGAAATGTTCCAGTGTTGCCTTTTAAGAGCCTCACTGTTGTGGGATGGGGAAAAACTGAGCAGTTCTCTACTAGAAGGTGAAAAGTTTTCATAGCAGCTAGATGTACCTTTAATGAGATGATTTTAATGAGAGCAGCTAATCCTGGATATGGGAATCCCACGTTCCTCTGGGGAAAATGATGCTGCTGGCACCACACGGGGATCCACTTCTGCTTGGCAGCATAACACTTCCCTAGTATTGAACAATTTGAATTGGACCTCTGTTGAGCAAGGCCCTTCAGTGTTCATTGCCCTTCCAAAAACCAGGCTGCCAGATGGAAGGATGTCAGGTTGGGATGATTGGTTCAGCCCTGCTGTTCTGCAAATGTAGGCCAAGAAACAGATGTGAGTGACTGCACTGGCAAGAGGCAAGTGGAGTTTTCTGAGTTTACTTGACATGTCAAAGACTGCCATGAGTGTAGAAGAGTAGTGGTCACCTTCTGTACTTCTGCATACATTCAATCTTTGAGGAGCCAGTCGTCCAAGCAGGGAAATATATTGTAGAGTTGTTTACAGAAGTGTGCTTCTACTATCCCCATGACTTTTGCAGAGACCCTTATGGCCACTGAAAGTCCGAAGGAAAGTACCTCGCACTGGAAGCACACTGGCCCACTAAGAAGTGTAAGAATCTCTTGTTTCTGGATGGATAGCTAAGTAAAAATATGGCTAACCCCCAACGGATGTGCTATGCGCCCTTCATTATAGCTAAATGGAAGGAGCCATTAAGCCTCTTTTACATAACAACAGCTGAAAAATAACAATAACAGGAGACACCACCGAAGGCACTGGGTCACATGACAAGGCCTGAGCAAGAATTAATGCAAGGAAAAAAAGAGGGGTTTTCCCGGGACTGGTGCAAATGAAGAAGCTAAAGGAATGTTGGGCAAACTGTGTGTGAAAGGGAAAGCCGGGACACAGCGAGCAGATACTGAGAAACAAGCAGTGCTTCTGGGTCATGGAACATGCTGGAAAGGCAGCTTGGGGATGTCTGAGCAAGGAAACTGCCTGTTATTGTTTGTTACTACAGCATTCAGGGAAACAGGACTTTCCATACATTCTTTGCACAGGATTGCATCAAAGAATAGACCTGACTCGTATTACCAACCTCTGCTCCAAACAGAGGCAAGCCCCAAATATTGGCTAATTGCTTGATCCAAGGCATGCAGTGCCTTAAAACAGCAAAATGGTTTGTGGGGCAGCAAATAGGGACAACTGTCTAGTTTGCTCCCCCAAAACCTTAGAGCAGCAGCTGACAGCACACAGCAACTGCCAGAGCAGCTGAGCTCCTGCCGCCGCAGTCGGTGAAGGAAGAGAGAGCAGGGAAGCCCTTGGACACTTGATTTTTATTTGACAACAGATTTAGAAACAGAGGCTGCATCGTAAATGGGTTGATGTCCCCAGAATACAGCTGTCTGAAGGGGATGGAGGTTCTGTATTTCAACAGCATTTACTGGATCTTCCCATTGTCTCTCTGACCTTATAAAATAAAAATAACAAGGTCACAGTCGCATCCTAGTTTTATTACAACTGACCTGCAGGCAAAAGGATAGAACTATTACGTAGACACTCTGATTCCATGTATAATATCTTAAATAGAGGAGGAAGTCAAACCAGAATATAGGAGAAAATACTCTGGAGCTCTTTGAAGCAATTTATGTTACCAAGCTCCATCGTACAGACAATAAGGCAACATCCCTGCACATCAGCTTCGTGATCATTTTTATACATTTGTCTATGGTACAAGAAAAATAACCAGCGCTCACAATGTACAGTTCTTACACTATTTTCACAGCTTCTGAACACTATACACCTCTTTTTAAAAAATAAAGATACATTGTAATAAATGCTGCACCCTTAATAGTTTATAACAACCTATGATTAATACACTAGATTTGCCTTTCTGTACAGCCATCCATGCCACTGCACATTTGGAACCTGGCTTTGACACTAGGAATTCAAAGGATCTAAATCTCCATTTCCCATCAACTGAATGGAAACTTGGCGATACTGCTAACGATGGTGTATTGGATTTGGAGTAGGGAGCAAGGCGACATGTGCTTGCAGGGGATGGCGACGGGTACAGGTTATGGTTACGGTTACTGTGAGTTGCCAAGTGAGCAGGTGGAAATTTCCCAGTGTGAGGGTCCAGGGGGGAATATGTTACCATAATGATGCCAGGACAGGATTAGATGATAGCATGTTTTGCTCTCTAGGTATTTTGCATGGCTAATACTTTCAAGTTAGTCTTATCCGATTAATTGAAGGTGTAGGGAACCGATTCATTGGTTAAGAGAATTTGGTTTTGATTTTGCCAGCATAGACAGGCAAAGCTTTTGCCCCCACATGATGTTATGGCCACACATGACAGACAGGGGCTTCAGGAATACAATATATAATGGGCCGGAGCCTGTGAGGGGCTCAGAACCCTGATTTCATATAGACTTCAGTAGAAGTTGAAAACACTGAGTGCCCTAGAGAAGCAGACCCAACGTGTCTGGCTGTGAACGCTCCGCAGTATCCAAAAGCAATTGCTCAGGACAGCTAACATGGGTAAGCTAGGAACAGAGCCATGCCTCAAGGCCACATATGAAGACATCACTGAAAAATCTGGAGAAGTGCTGTGAGTCAAGGGCAATAGTATGGTGCTCCTGTTTGGTCACAGACTTCGCTCTGCCCTTTCTCAGCTGAGACTACATGGAGGGCATAGGGGTTGGGTGCTGTTTTGCAGCTGTCTTGACATAGCCTCTGTGTTTGGTAGAGCTGGTTCAAAAGTGGGGAAATTCCACAAGAATTCCAGCAATGCGGCAGCTTTTCCCATTATGTTTCTAACCCTCCAGGTTTTGTTTTCCAAATTTTCCAAGAACTGTTTATGAAAATGGAACATTCTGATTTTGAGAAAACCCCACTAAGTGGCTAGGCTAACCAACTGAAAATTACAAAATGAAAACCAGGATCTCTTTTCCAGGCCCAGCCACAGGCACTAGTTTGTCATTTACAATCGATCGATTTCTGAAAAATGAAACATTTTGAAAAAATCTAAATGTTTTCATGAAATTTGTCATTTTTAAAAAAGAGACCAAATTTCAAAAATTCTGACTAGCTCTAGAGTTTTACTGTTGGCCAGAACAGCACATCTTGGATGCTAAAAGCCCAGGCTGATTTCCAGAGTCCCCAGACCTCCAGCGTGCACCGAACAATTCAAGTGCAATTCAGACCTGAATACAATAATTAGGGCCATTCAGAATCACAGAAGAAGTTGAACTTACACAGAAAAAAATGAATGAAATATCAGACAAACTAAACAGAATATACTATTTGAAGCACTAAGCATAATAGCCACAGCTAAGTTGGAGAAGAGGGGCTCTGAATCCTAGTCCTGGATACAGGTGGCTGGAAGCAAAGCCATAGAGATTTGGTCTTGTGACAGATACTAGACGGATAAGAAGGAGTGCCTGGTGGTCTGTGAAAAGGGTGCTAGATTATGGATTTGGAACAGGAGAGGAATTATAAATATTTACTGAATAATCATGAGACTGATTAAATTGTGGCTTATCAAAAACAGCTGTAGAGTCTATACACTGCACTTTTGGGAGTAAAAGCAAAGCCAGCTAGTGAGCATTGTGCAGCTATAAATCAGGTCACAAACGGGTTAAATTCAATCGAGTAGTTTAATAATTTTTCAGGTCAAAGGTCTTATCTTAGCAGGTAACAATTTACAGGACACCTAGTTATAATGAAGAGTGGCTGGCTTGGTAAAGGAGAGAAGAATACATTATGTCTCATCTCTGAATATTTTAATGTTAGCCTCTTTCAATGCAACATATTTTTGGTAAAGACATATTCACTATATTTAACATGATCTCTCTTTAACAGGAAGTTCAGCTGAGCACTGTCCCCAGAAAATACACTACGACTGTAAAGCAACAGAATTTCATAACAGTAAATCTATTGCACTTTGTGAAGAATAAAATCCTCCTTTGCCTTTCCAACTCCAGGAGGCAAAGTATCTTGGTTATGCAAGTTCTTCTTCCTCCAGGCAAAGTCTCATTATGTTCAGACAAACAAAGCCTAACTTTTTTACTATTATTATTATTACTTGAAACAATAATTGGAAGAGCTTGAGAGAAAAATCTTTCCAGTAGCCGTTGAGAAGTCTCCAAGTTTTGAGTCTAGAAATGAATTTTAGGTGCTATCCAATCACGGTCAACAAATAAATGTACTTATTTCCACATTTCATGAATATGTCCACAAAAGAGCAAGACGAGGTCTCTCTTTGACCAACACTAACACTGTGTGATCAGGTATTACAGGGATGCACTTTATATGTGACAATGGTATACAGACAGGATGGAAATAACACCAATATTATTGCACATGGTGTCTGGGCGAGCATTAAAAACACTGCAATATGTGATGAAAATTCTTTACAGCTTGTTTTCTCTCAGCCCTTTCTCTAGAGTTGGATGAAGCAGCAGTGTCAATCGACATACATCGGAGAGCTGGGAGTTGTTGGCATCTGATCCAGGATTTTGCAGACGTAGCATGCCACATCCACCGTGCGCTCTTCGTACATCAGAATGAAGGGATGTTTCTGAGAGCCAAAAAGGGAACAATAAAGTTAGTTTCACTTTTGTGACCAAAAAATGAGGCCCCAGTAGAAACTGATACAGCAAAGGGATTCCCCTGCTCCCAGATACAGTGGGGGCTGGGTGGTTACATCACAGGACTCCAGGTACAGCCTGCTCTGATGGCATTTAAAGGAAGGGAACTCCATTTCTTAAACTCACAATATTATTAATTACAATATGTTTCTGGGGTAACTTACAATGGGATGTTGCCGGGGTCACGAAATCCTGACTCAGAAGTGGGAATAATAACAATAATAATAATACAGTAGAATCTCAGCATTCCCAACACCTCAGGAATGGAGGTTCTGCATAACTCTGAACAAAACATTATGATTCTTTTAAAAATTTACAGCTGAACATTGACTTAATAAGCTTTGGAACTTTACTATGCAGAAGAAAAATGCTGCTTTTAACCATCTTACTTTAAGTGAAACAAGCACAGAAAGTTTCCTTACCTTGTCAATTTTTTTTTTCAATTTTCCCTTTATCGTTTTAGAAGTTTACATTGAACACAGTACTGTACTGTTTGCCTTTTTTTTTTTTTTTTTGTCTCGGCTGCTGCCTGATTGTGTACTTCCAGATCCAAATGAGATGTGTGGTTGACTGGTCAGTTCATAAATCTGGTGTTTGTAACTCTGAGTTTCTACTGTAATACCTAATCCTGGGGAAACTGAACACTCTAGGTCTGGCAGGTTAGTGAACTGCTGCTGCATAGCCACCAGGGGGAAACCAAGCCATTCTCTAGGGGACTTTTTATCTTGGCACTTAAGTGGATTTATTTATGGATTTATTCAGAATTTAGGCCCTGATTCACCAAGGTATGTAAGCACGAGCCTAGCGGGGGACTTCTTACTGACTTTGATTACAATTGGCTAAAGTTAGGCATGTGCTTAAATACCTTTCTGAGCCAGGGCTTTGGGATCCATGCTTCTTTACGGAAAAACTGACGCTCTGGCAGTGCCCGGGATGCAGGGGATTTTTTGCCAAAGATGCCAAATCCTGGATGGACATGCCACCTGGAAGCCATCTTGTGTTTCAGATGTGAGAGGAGGAAATCCCTTTAGCTGCTTGTGTTCCACGCAGAAGGAAGGATAATGGCATTTAAGGAGATAGCTCCCTGCGAGTGTAGAGCCCACACTGTACTGATCATCCAAGAAAACAGCATTTTCAAACATAAAAGTGTAGCCTTGACCCCACTGTCTGATATCAGCCAATACAGAACAGTTGCAATCATTCCCTCCCTTCAGCCCGCCCACTCTAACACCGCCACACTTACCAGAAGCTCTTTATATTTTGGCCTTTTGGATTCGTCCTTTGTAAGGCTAAAAAGATAAGAAAAGGGATTAGGAAAAGGTGGATTTGTAAACACGTGCCAAAGAGATTAAACATTAGCTGTGTATGGGACATAAAACTGAACCCATTGCATAGATCCTGGGCTCGTGACCTGGCTAGCTATGCTGACAGCCCCATTCACCACCAGACTAGTGTCCAGAGTCTAAGAATTTGCCCCTACGCTTGAACTCGCCTCCTTTCCACAGTGGGGGAAGCATGTAGTCAGGGTTTATCTACACTTACAGCACTGCACCAGTGCAGCTGCGCCACCGTAGCGCTTAGTAAAAATGCTACCTACACCGACGGGAGAGCTGCTCCTGTCAGCGCAGTTAATCCACCTCCCCAAGGGGCGGGAGCTGTGTTGATGGGAGAAGCGACATAGAGAAGCGACATAGAGCTGTCTACACCAGGGATTCGGTTGGTATTGCTTATTCACACCCGAGCCACATAGTTATACCAGCATACATTTATAGTGTAGACCAGGGCTATGTGAGCAGTTAATCCCAGGGTGAAACCAGGGCAGCTCTGCCACAACCTCCACTGGACTCACTGTAGGGAGACACTTAGGTTCCTATTGCAGAGGCTAATCCCAGACACACAAATATGAGGTCAGTGAGCTGCTCCAGTTGCCCACACAAGGCAGTTCCATGGATCCTGCAGGCTGGGAGGGGGCAGTATATGCACAGAGCTAGAGCCTCAGCAGCTAGTCAGAGGACAATGAACCCTGCACTTGCTAGGGACACAGCCTTGTTACACTTTATAGCAACTATCCCCCATCCCCCCAGACTAGGGCTCGGGGCAGCTCCAGAGGCTGTCAATGGTGTAAAGACTTTTTAACTGGGCCGGGGTGCCAATGTGGCCCAATGTTATTGCTCTCCAAGAGCCATCTGGAGGCTGACTAGTGAACTTGAGACAGCTCCTAGATCACCTGTGTCCACCTCCAAGACCCCAGCACACTGAAGGACGGACTGCCTAGAGCGATCATCTCCCCCATTGGGGCAGGGGTGGGGCACAATGGCAGGAAGCAGCATCTGGTGTCCCTGAGCAGGCTGGGTGCGCTTGCGGACAAGCAGAGGCCAGGGCTGTGAAGTCACTGTGCGAGGATGTAGTCAAAGCACAAGAAGAACATAGGCAGTGACTAACCAGGCCAGATCAGAAAGACCAACCAGCTGTGGGTTCTCAGCTTTGCACAGAGCATTTTGTCCCTGGTGCATGCTACAGCCTACTCAGCACCACGGGACTCTGTCCCCGGCCGGGTGCACTGTTCAGAGGCTCTGCTCTGTAGTCACTATTTTATTTTACAATTAAATTTTCTTGGTTTAAAAATAAAAAAAACACAAGTGAAGGGAGGAAGGACGAAGGCCTGAAGGAAAGCAGGCCCATGTCCTGGGCTGGGGTAGGGTTGATACATTCTGGGCCACATCCACTTCTCGAGCCTGTGTACCCAGGCTGGGCACAGACGATGGCATGGGGAGCTGCACAGGCTGTTACGCTGTGGGCTCCTGTAGCTCTGATGTGCTCCCTCCCAAAGGGAGCAGCAGTGTGTTAGTACCGCTGATTATTTGTGCCCAGCCCCATCAGCTGCACACACCACATTGGAGGAGACAGCCCTGCCCAAAGGCTCAGGGACATAAGAACAGCCATACTGGGTCAGGCCAATGGTCCCTCCAGGATCCTGTCTTCTGACAGTGGACAGTGCCAGATGCTTCAGAGGGAACGAACAGAACAGGGCAATTGTGATCCATCCCATGTCATCCAGTCCCAGCTTCTGGCAGTCCAAGATTTAGGGACACCCAGAGCATGGGGTTGTGTCCCTGACCATCTTAGCTAATAGCCACTGTTGGATCTATCCTCCATGAACTTGCATCTTCTGTCCCCCTCCTCCACCATCCTGGCACCCCAGTCAGACACACTATGTCTGGCCCACAGCATCCTCCCTCCAACACAAGGCAGGAGGATGAACCCACCATTTTCCTGGAGATCCCCAGCTGCACCCGACCCTACTGATTGATTCACCCTGTACACCTTCCGCCACAGCCTCCTGCCTGCCCCCCCAACCTCCTATTCCTGAAAGAGAGAAGCTGCAGCCATTGGAAGCTGCAGGGTTTGTGGGGAGGGACACCCTGCCTCATATTCAAGCTTCTCCTAATGCTGTCTCCCAGGCTGGCAGGAGGTGAGGGAGCCAAGGGCCACAGAAGCAGATCCTCTAATGCCACCATGGCTTGCTTCCCCCATCCCCATTTGCCCCTGCCTGCTGGCACCCAGGGAGACACTGCACAGCTGGGCTCCAAGCTGCACGAGAGGTGTCTGCCAGTTCCACTGCCAGGGGAGCTTCCAGGGCCGGGGATGCTGGGGCAGAATTTGCCCACGTGTGTGATGTGAGAACGCAACGCGCAGAGCCCCTGCACCATGTCCAGAGCCCCAACAGAGCATGCTCAGCTGAAATAAAGGCAGGGCATCCGTTTCTATGTGCCACAAAGGGCAGCTGGGCACAAGAGCCATTTCTTCAGGAGGCATATTGGGCAGGCCACCTCGGGCACCATTCCTAACCCACACACGCCCAAGGGGCTGGAAAGATGCCACTGAGTCCTGCAAAGAGACACGACAGAGCAACAGCACTAAACACTCACCCTGCCACAGCGAGGGCAAACGGGACCTGCAGAGATGTGTGTGAAAAAAGAGCTGCCAAATCCACAACCCCTGGCCCGGGAGAACCTGCTCCATGGCTGGCTGGGAGGGGCTGCAACCAACTCCCAGACTGTACATACGCAGTGTCCACCAGGACCATGCTGGGAGCACCAGGGTCACCTCACTGGCAGAGTGGATCTGAGAGAACAGACGTCCCACCCCACACGGATCCTCCAGTCGCCAACACCTGAAACTGGCACAGTCACGCAAGGGACCAGCAGATGGCAGCAAAATCCTCAACGAAGCAAAGCAATTCCCACAACAGAGCATGGGAGCGAATCTGGCAGGGAAACTCAACAAGACCCAAGGGGGCTGAAGACAGAGCTCTGGGGGCGAGGAGTGGGAAGACCCCCACAGGACACTGTCTACACTACTCTTCTGGGCCTGAGTTAATGGATTGTTTAAAGGCTGCTGTGGACTCTCCCCTGCACATTTCTTCTTTGCCCTAAGGTGGTAAATGCAGCAATACAGACAGTGTCTCCTTATGCAGCATAGCCAAGGTCAGAGTGGATTTTCCTGTGGGTTGCCTGAGGTTTGCTATGAACCTGGAGCCCTAGCAGAGCTCCAGTCTGCCATGTCAGCTTACAGAACAGGACTTATGGGGGAGCTTGGGAGCCTCACCTAGACCCTCTAGAGCAGATGACCAGCACTGGTCAGAGCAGAACAAAATGCCTGTGTTAAGGACACAGAGACAGCTAGTGCATGACACACAGGCTGTGGGGGGCTGCAATCACTCCCCTGCTCACAGGGCTGTGCTTCTCTAGCCCTTGCCTATCACTGCTGTGTGTTCCGCTGCAGGTAGCCAGTTGTAACCATGTGGAGGGTCCAACCCAAACAAGAGGGGATGTCGAGTGCAGTGAGATTTATGAAGCTTGGAGAGCGTGGGCTGCATGTGTTAACCTGCCACCTCCTTTGGCATGGGGAGGGATAATCAGACTGGCTCATCTTTCGTTCTTAATTCAATATTACGCATTGGTTTTACTGTACAGTTCCTGGAGTCACTCTAATTTTGAAGACCTAAAATACTCCATATAAGTTAAATCAATTTGAAAAAAATGCTGGGAGCTTGATTTCAGCCAGCTGCAAAACATTCACATGTTCCAAACCTTTAAAGCAGGAAACACTTACCACAAGTTGACAAAGTTGATAAAACTTGGGGAGAATTCCCTCTCCTCTGAGTTACTCAGCTGTGGCGGGTCTCCTTTTACTACTTGTGTCAGCTGATCAAATACACTGTTCCATTTGGGATAGGGGAATCGCCCTGTGGCCAGCTCATACTGCAGAGACAGCAACAGCGCAGGCTGGGTTAGTATGAATAACACAAAGAGCTCCTTCAAACAGGGTAGGCAAATGTCATCCCCCGATGCCCAAGGAACACACAGGGTGGGGGAGAGTGAGACAGCCTCCCTTACAGGAGCCCCAGCTTCTTAGTGTCCTAGAGACAGTTGGCTGCACTGACATTTCACCCAGCCTGAGGAGGGGAAGAGAGCATGTTATTAGTAGCTCATTCTACAGATAGGGTCAGCAAGTTCTGGTTGCTTCTTACTATTTACTCCCTATGTCACCAGCTCCACCCTCCTGTGGAATGAAACAGTGCTGTCCAAGGTCATTGATGCAGATCCTGCAGTAATGTGGTTAACCAGAGAGGGGCCGGTAGGTGGGATCAAGAACTGGCTGAAACTTTCTGAGTAATGAAGGTCCACCCAAAGCCAGGGTTGCTATGTGGGTTATTCAGGCAGATCCGATGTCATGACCCTCTAGCATGTCACAAAGGGAAAACAGCATCCAAGATCCAAGCCCTTCCTCATGCTCTTTTATCTTTATGCTGCAAGTTGTTATTCCTGTTCCATGGCTAAGTGTAGACTTTAAGGATTCAGGAAAGCCATGATCAGTACAGAGAATTAACCAATTATTTAACTTCTGAGAGGTGTCTATTTCCCTCTCGGAGTGCAAAGGGGCATGGCCCCCCCAGACCCTGCTCACATAGGGAGCTGCCTATTAACTTCTGAAGAGCTGTATGTGGCTCCGGAGCCACAGGTTGGCCACACCTGCTTTAGAAAGTTGGCCAACACTAATATTGTCTAAAGCGAGCCCATAATGCTGTCCAATAGGAAAGACTCGTCCCACAGAATAGTTTAAAGCACTCACATACCAACGTAATTCCCAAGCTCCAAACATCTGAGCGGACATCATAGCCTTGCCTGGATGCACTGGGGTCTATCCTTTCAGGCTGAAACAGAAGAGGAGCCACAGTCAAGCAGTATGCAGCACCGGAAGGAATGAGTGCACTTCTGCAAACATAAAAGATATCTCGGTACCCAGGGACAAAGCCCCACGTGCCCCCAGCAGAATTCTCTAAGGCAGACATCCAGCCCCACAGCAGGGACAGTTCAGTGAACATAGTCCTGACCACTGCACTGAAGACTAGACTCCAAGGTTACCTGCAAAGGAAATACAATGAGGCTCGGTCTCCCTTTGCTTGCACAAAGATGTCCTTTAAGTGGTTTTATTGTTTTACTATTTGAGGTTTTGTAACCTCAGAAATTCTTCCCGCTATCAAGTCTGACCTTCCTTGTGTTTGCAGGAGGACTCCTTGGAGAGTGAGAGAACTGAAATGAGCACCTGCTCATCCCTCTGTTGGGGAGGCAACACGCATTGTGCACAATTGTTTCCTCCCAGCTGTCTGTTGGGCTGTTAAATGGCTGTTAACAAAAAGTCAAACCAAAAAAAGGGTTTTACATTGTCTGAGTACAAATCTCTCTGCTATCAGTTGTTTAGAACTCACTTTCAGGTGCCTGGGAGATCATGATGCTATTAGCCCTGCTGACATCCCAAAACAGCGTAGCCAGGACCCAAATGTGTAAAACTCCAGTAGAATTACACACCACAGAGAAGAGAAATGGGCAGAAATCCATCTTTCCCCTTTGCAGGTCACCCTGGTGAGAAAACTCTGACTGTGTTTTCTTTTACTGAGCTAGTAAAATGCCAAAGAAGTAGGCTCTCTCACAGATTTTATTACAAGGGTAACGCTAGAAGCCACTCCCATGCCAACATTGAGTTCAAAATTGCAATCAAATGCTTATTTATCAGTTACAGGACTGAAACATCAGAGAAAGGGGATAAAACCAATCTGTTAGCCAATGAGATGTGTACAGCTCAGTACACAATGGTGGAAGGGGACCTATAAAGCTCTCCTTGTAGTTAGAGGCATATCTTGGCACCAAGGGCCTGTTCCAAAGACCATGCAGTCACTGAGAAGCTTTCCATTGGCTTCATGGTGCTTAGGGGATTAAGCTCTCACAGGTTTGCTGATTGAAGACTGTGTGAAATGCCACGCCTGTCACGCGTCGATCCCCACTGCCAATTAATCAGATTGTTCAGGCAGAGAACCAAGGTGGAAGGTTAGTTTGAAAGTGTTTTCATTGTTATTTTTAAAATTCCTTTTGGAAATCAGAAATCATGCCTGATACACTAACACACACTGAAGAGAGAAAATGCACTTCCAAGTAAATGTGAAAAACTACCAAAACTACCTATATCAATCCCAATGCTCACAGATGTTATATTCCAAGCACTGGAAAAATGAGGTGCAAGAGATGACATTTTGAGCTTGTTGCTAAGGCCTACAGAGAAGGTGACTCATTTGGAAATGCGAGCTCAGATCTGTGTTTAGTTTGGGTTCTTTACCAAATTCTGTTCCAGGTGAACAGGAACAGTGAACATATGGAGAACAGAAAAAGGCAGGAAGAGAATATCCTGGGCCATGATCAATCCTGCCTTTGCCAAGAGAAATTAACCCATCCCAGCAGCCAAATTCCTCTTCATCCTCTTAACAGTCAAGGACCAACATTAAGCTCTTTTTATCTTTCTAACAAGTCAGCCCTTCTAATTCCCTCATTGTTTTTGCTGTTCTCCTCTAAATTCCCATCTATTTGTCAGTGTCTTTCTGGTAACAAGCTGCCCTGCACTGAACCCAATATTCCCAGGAGAGTCATACGTCAACTGCACAGACTCGGATGTGCATGTTTTCAAAGTGTGGACTACGTTTTCATAAAGAGATTTTCACATGCACTATTCAAAATTGCATGACATTCCTCTGACAACTAAAGCAATAATTTATTATTTATTTTTTAATTTTTTTATTTAAAATTAACAGGGAAGAATAATGCTAGACAACCACGGAGTGCTTTTTAACCTGTATTTTAATGTAATTTAGCAGCAAGAAATATAAACCATGCTATTTTTCAAGGACATTATTATAATGACTTATTATTTGTATTATCGTAGTACCTAGGAGCCTCCATCATGGACCAGGATCCCATTATAATAGGTGCTCCTACTGGATGCCCCAAAAGTAATGATTACACAGACATAAAAAAAAAAAGTTATGCTGGGCAATGAGCTATCCTGGTTAAAATGAAGTGTGGAAGCAGCGATAAAATATAACAAAACTAATACATAAAGGACAGAAGGAAGGGGAAGTAAATGGCAATGAATATAAGTTACAAGTTAAAAATGCAGACAGCTGATATGGGAAGCCAAAGGAATCAATGAAATAAGAAGGTTAAAAATAATAAAGATTATAGGTCTGGATGAAAAAGGTAACTGTGTTGATATAGTATATTTGGATTTTGCCAAGGCATTTGACTTAGTACCACATGACATTTTGATTAAAAACTTGCATTGTATGTATCTAACAGGGCAGACATAAAATGGATTAACAGCTGTCTTATTGACAGATCTCAGAAAAACCCACGGTTGTGAGTTCAATCCTTGAGGGGGCCATTTGAGGATTTAGTTGGGGATTGGTCCTGCTTTGAGCAGGGGGTTGGACTAGATGACCTCCTGAGGTCCCTTCCAATCCTGATATTCTATGAATGTAGTTTGTCATAAACAGATAGCTAAGGGTTAATGTCTCTTTCACCTATAAAAGGTTAACAAACAAGTGACCTGCAAACACCTGACCAGAGGACCAATCAGGAGACAAAATACTTTCAAATCTCGTGGAGGGAAGCCTTTGTTTGTGGGTTTGGGGTTTGGCTTTGTTCTCTCTGGGTCCTGGACGGGACTAGAGGTGCAACCAGGTTTCTGCCAATCTCCCTGCTACAGTCTCTTATCTATTCAGAATTGTGAGTAAGAAAAGGCGGTCATAGTCTTTTAACTTTTTTTTTTCATTTACATATGTGTACTTGCTGGAAGTAGCTTAAATTGTGTTTCTGCTGGAGAAAGTTTCTTTCTATTGTTTATAAGTTGAAAGACCCTGTAACTGTTTACCATCTAAAGTGCAGAGATAAAACTTTTACTTTTTTCTTTCTTTTTTATTAAAAGTTTTGCTTTTTAAGACCTGTTTGATTTTTTTTCTCCTAGTTAAGCTTCAAGGGAATTGTGTCTGTACTCACCAGGAAATTGGTGGGGAGAAGGGAAGGATAAAATTTCTCTTTGTGTTATATTCACGCAGCTTGTATTGCCTCTGGGTGAGGGGGAAGGTAACACTCCTCTCAGTGTGGTGATTCAAGAAGTTGAATCAGGCGATCTCCTAGTGTTCCCAGGACGGGAAGGAGCTGGGAGGAAGAAGGGAGGGGGAAGGGAATGGTTTATTTCCCTTTGTTGTGAGACTCAAGGGATCTGGATCTTGGGGTCCCCTGGGAAGGTTTTGGGGGGACCAGAGGGTATCAGGCCCTAAAAATTCCTGATTGGTGGCAGCCTATCAGATCTAAGCTGGTAATTAAGCTTAGGGGAATTCATGCTAGTACTCATATTTTGGATGCTAAGGTCCAGAATTTGGAATTATACTTGACATAGTTAAAGGGGAGATATCAATGAATGGGGGCTGTTTCGAATGTGCCCCCCCCCCCCCAGAGATCAGTTCTTTGTCTAATATTAGTATTTTTATCAGCGATCTGATGATATGAAACCTTTGCAGGTAACGTCTGCAGATGACATGAAGCTTGGTGGGGCAGCAGAATGGGATGTTGTTACAGAGTGATGTAAATCACTTGGTTAAATGGTTATAAAGCAAAAAAAAAAAGGTTTAATGCCACCAAAAGCAAGCACAAAGAATTCATAGATTCATAGATTCATAGATTCTAGGGTCAGAAAGGACCAATGTGATCATCTAGTCCGACCCCCTGCACAAAGCAGGCCACAGAACCCTACCCATCCACTTCTATAACAAACCCCTAACCTATGCCTGAGTTATTGAAGTCTTCAAATTGTGGTCTGAAGACCTCAAGCTGCAGAGAATCCACCAGCAAGTGACCCATGCCCCACACTGCAGGGGAAGGCGAAAAACCTCCAGGGCCTCTACCAATCTGCCCTGGAGGAAAATTCCTTCCCGACACCAAATATGGCGATCAGCTAAATCCTGAGCATGTGGGCAAGACTCATCAGCCAGCAATCAGGAAAGAATTCACTGCAGTAACTCAGATCCCATCCCATCACCAACCACTGGGCATACTTATCTGGCAATAATCAAAGATCAATTGCCAAAATTAGACTCTCCCATCATACCATCCCTTCCATAAACTTAACAAGCTTAATCTTAAAGCCAGATATATCTTTTGCCCCCACTACTCCCCTTGGAAGGCTGTTCCAGAACTTCACTCCTCTAATGATTAGAAACCTTCGTCTAATTTCAAGTCTAAACTTCCTAGTGTCCAGTTTATACCCATTAGTTCTTGTGTCTACATTGGTACTAAGCTTAAATAATTCCTCTCGCTCCCTAATATTAATCTCTCTGATATATTTATAAAGAGCAAGCATATCCTCCCTCAGCCTTCTTTTGGCTAGACTAAACAACCCAAGATCTTTGAGTCTCCTTTCATATGACTGGTTTTCCATTCCTCGGATCATCCTAGTAGCCCGTCTCTGAACCTGTTCCAGTTTGAATTCATCCTTCTTAAACATGGGAGACCAGAACTGCACACAGTATTCCAGGTGGGGTCTCACCAGCGCCTTATATAACGGTACTAATACCTCCTTACCTTTGCTGGAAATACCTCGCCTAATGCATCCTAAAACCGCATTAGCTTTTTTAATGGCCATATCACATTGGCGGCTCATAGTCATCCTGTGATCTACCAATACCCCAAGGTCTTTCTCCTCCTCTGTTGCTTCCAACTGATGCGTCCCCAATCTATATCTAAAGTTCTTATTATTAATCCCTAAGTGCATGACCTTGCACTTTTCACTATTAAATTTACTATTACTCCAGTTTACAAGGTCGTCCAGATCTTCCTGTATGATATCCCGGTCCTTCTCCGTGTTAGCAATACCCCCCAGCTTCGTGTCATCCGTGAACTTTATTAGCACATTCCCGCTTTTTGTGCCAAGGTTGGTAATAAAAAGGTTAAATAAGATTGGTCCCAAAACCGATCCTTGAGGAACTCCACTAGTAACCTCCTTCCAGCCTGACAGTTAACTCTTCAGTATGACCCGTTGTAGTCTCCCCTTTAACCAGTTCCTTATCCACCTTTCAATTCTCATATTGATCCCCATCTTTTCCAATTTGACTAATAATTCCGCATGTGGAACTGTGTCAAATGCCTTACTGAAATTGAGGTAAATTAGGTCTACCGCATTTCCTTTGTCTAAATAGTCTGTCACCTTCTCAAAGAAGGAGATCAGGTTGGTTTAGCATGATCTACCTTTAGTAAAACCATGTTGTACTTTGTCCCAATTACCATTGACCTCAATGTCCTTAACTACTTTCTCCTTCAAAATTTTTTCCAAGACCTTACATACTACAGATGTCAAACTAACAGGCCTATAGTTACTCGGATCACTCTTTCTCCCTTTCTTAAAGATAGGAACTACGTTAGCAATTCTCCAGTCGTACGGTACAACCCCTGAGTTTACCGATTCATTAAAAATTCTCGCTAACGGGCTTGCAATTTCATGGGCCAGTTCCTTTAATATTCTTGGATGAAGATTGTCCGGGCCCTCCGATTTTGTCCCATTAAGCTGTTCAAGTATGGCTTCTACCTCAGATGTGGTAATATCCACCTCCATATCCTCATTCCCGTTTGTCATCCTTCCATTACCCCTAAGCCTTATTAAAGACTGAGGCAAAGTACTTATTTAGATATTGGGCCATGCCTAGGTTATCCTTAACCTCCTTTCCATCCTCAGTGTGTAGCGGTCCCACTTCTTCTTTCTTTGTTTTCTTCTTATTTATATGGCTATAGAACCTTTTTCTATTGGTTTTAATTCCCTTTGCAAGGTTCAACTCTACTTGGCTTTTAGCCTTTCTCACTTTATCCCTACATGTTCTGACCTCACTAAGATAGCTTTCCTTGCTAATCCCACCCTTCTTCCACTCCTTGTAGGCTTTCTGCTTTTTCTTAATCACCTCTCTGAGATGCTTGCTCATCCAGCTTGGTCTACAACTCCTGCTTATGTTTTTTTCCCCCTTTCTTGGGATGCAGGCTTCCGATAGTTTCTGCAGCTGCGACTTAAAGTAATTCCAGGCCTCTTCCGCATTTAGATCCACAAGTTCTTCAGTCTAATCCACTTCCCTAACTAATTTCCTTAATTCTTTAAAGTTAGCCCTTTTGAAGTCAAAAACCCTAGTCCCAGATCTATTTTTGTTTATCCTTCCATCTAGTTTGAACTGAATTAGCTCATGATCACTCGAACCAAGGTTGTCCCCTACAACCATTTCTTCTATGAGGTCCTCACTGCTCACCAAAACCAAATCTAAAATGGCATCCCCTCTTGTCGGTTCTTCAACTACTTGGTGAAGGAATCCATCAGCTATCACATCCAGAAAAATCTGAGCCCTATTATTGTCACTAGTACTTGTCCTCCAGTCTATATCTGGGAAGTTAAAGTCTCCCATGATCACACATTTCCCGTTAGTGTTTACTTCCTTAAAAACATTAAAGAGGTCTCTATCCATATCCAAATCAGATCCCGGCGGTCTGTAGCACACGCCAAGCACTATCTCAGGGGAGGCTCTAGTAGCTTTCTTTCCCAGTGTGATTTTTGCCCAGACAGACTCTGTCTTGTCCATTCCATCACTTCTTATTTCTTTACAGTTAACCTCCTCATTGATGTACAATGCTACTTCACCACCTTTGCCTTTAATTCTATCTTTCCTAAACAGCACATAGCCTTCAATACCTGTACTCCAGTCATGACTACTATTCCACCACGTTTCTGTTATCCCTATAATATCTGGTTTCACTTCCTGCACCAGTAGCTCTAGTTCCTCCATTTTGTTGCCTAGGCTCCTCACATTAGTGTACAGACATCTTAATTTTTGCCGTTTGGCTTCACTCACATTCTGTACCCTGTTAGGCACGGACATTCTACCACCAACATCACCTGTTAGTCTGTTATCTACACTACCCTTCTTCCTTATGCCAATTCTTCTGTCCATGGCTGTATCCCCTCTTACTTTGTTTACTTCCCTCTCAAGGTTAAATTCCGGCGTGGAGATCTCCCGAACATCTCCCAACCATCTCCCCCAAATTTCTAGTTTAAAGCTCTCTTAATCAGGTTGGCGAGCCTCCATCCTAGAAGTCTATTTCCCTCCTTGCTCAGGTGAAGTCCATCCCAAGAGAACAGTCTTCTGTCCGTAAATGCTTCCCAATGGCCGTACATCCCAAAGCCCTCCTTATAGCACTACTGCCTGAGCCATCTGTTGATCGCCATAATCTTGTCACACCTTTGTCGCCCTTCTCTAGGAACCGGCAGAATCCCACTGAAGATCACCTGAGCCTCGATTTCCTTAAGCGTCTTCCCCAGTCTGGCATAGTATCCCTTGATACATTCCAGAGAGTATCTAGACGTATCATTCGTTCCCACATGAAGGACAATCAACAGATTCTTCCCTGCTCCCGCTAGTATCCTTTTCAGCCTCAGGTCCACATCCTGTATCTTAGCACCTGGCATACAGCACACCCTTCTGTTCTCCCGATCAACTCTAGTTACAAGCCTGTCTATTCTTCTCAGTAAGGAGTCTCCAATCACGTAGACCTGCCTTTTCCTGGTGACAGTGCGTTTCTCCGGTCTATCTCCCGCACCCACCGGCTGCAAGTCCTCTCGATTCCTATTCCCCCTTGCAATCCTCCTGGGGCTCATATTTGGTGTTGCCTCCATTGACTCCTCCCCTCCTCTTGCAGGACTATCAGCTCTTCTCTTTTTCCTTGCCCTCTCTCCTTCAGCGACCACCTGCTGTGCCCCTTCTTCATTTTCCAACTCTGCAAACCTGTTCCTGAGTTCTATTTCTCCTTCACTGGCCCGTCTTTTCCTCTGCCTGGTTCTCTTAGTCACATGCTTCCACCGTCCACTTTCCTCCCCCAGCAGTCTCTCCTCTGAATTCTTTGGTCCTGCTTCCATCTGCACATCTGAGCTTATCCCTTCAGCCCCCTCGTGTCTGTGCTCCATCGTCTGCTCAAACCCCCTTCTGAACTCAACCAGAGTTTACACCTGCATCTCCAGTGTTCGGATCTTCTCTTCCATCAGCTCTATCAGGTGGCACTTCATGCAGACAAAGCTCTTTTCAGGCGCCCCCTCCAGGATCACGTACATGCCGCAGCTTCCACATCCAGTCATCCTCATTGTGTCTTTCACTGCTGCCTCTGTATCAGTCATGGCCTTCCCACCTGCCACCTGGTAGTCAACACAATACAAGCCCCCAGCAGGCACCAGACCACCACCCTATCCCTTAACTTGTTTGTCGGTTCCTCTGTCTTAGTCTCCCCTGCAACCTCCCCCTGGAAACTCCCACTGAAACTCCCCTGTTTACAGCTCTGGTTGCTGGCTCCTGTGCTGCTGCAGCTATTTGTGCTGCTGCCTGACTGGCTGGCTCCTTATATAGGACCCCTAATCAGGTAAGCCCCGTCCCCTAATCAGGGCTCCGCTGCTCTCCCAGCACACTGCCCCTAGCAGCCTCCACACACACACACACACACACTACACAATACAATCCACAATCCACAAACTACAAAAACTGCTCCTCCAACAGAACTCCCACTGAAACTCCCCTGTTTACAGCTCTGTTTGCTGGCTCCTACAAGATGGTTGATTCGGTCTTGGAAAGCATGCCTCAGAAATCAGATAATTGCCTCAACATTAGCTCTAAGTGCAATACTGTGTCAAACAGGGCTAATGCAATCCTTGGAATATTAAGTAGAAATAGGGAAGTAATCTTCACTGTGTACACAGCATTGGAAAGTCCACTGCAAGAATACTGTGCTTAGTTCTGCTGTTTGCACTTCAAAAAGGATGGCCACAAAAAGAATTCAAAGGATGGCCACAAAAAAGACCGAGGAGCTGGAAAACACGTAAGCCTTACAATGTGAGGCTTAAGAAAAAGCTCTACTTATTCAACATATCAAAGAGAAAACTGAAAGGTGACTTGATCACTGTGTATAGGTAATGACATATGGTAAAAAGATCTGAGAATGGGGCTTTTCAGTCTTGACGACCAAGGCATAACAATATCAAACTGCTAGAATTTCAACAAATTCAACCTTGAAATTAAAAAGGATATGCTTTAATCCAGCTTCTAGAAGAAATACTATGGCCTGTGTAGTCATGGTGCTGCCTTCTGGCCTTGGAATCTGTATATCGATGAGTCCTCCTACTCATCCCCTTCCTTCATAGACTGTGGAGAGAACAGCATTGCCTACAGTGCTCTCACTATGCCTTTCTCAGAAGCATCAGGCATTGGCCACAAACGGAGACAGGATGCCAGACAGGCTGAACCTGTGCTGTGAGGTGGCAAAGAAAAATGGAAGTTACTTACCTGTAACTGGAAATACTTCAAGATGTGTAGTCCCTGTGTATTCATATGTGGGTACATACGCGCACATGTGCCTGAGAAGGGAGATTTATAGTAAGTAGCATCCATAGGTCTGCGCATGCAAAGTTGTTCTCTTTGTGCTCCAACCCGAGGGTATATGGGGCAGTGCAGACTGCCATTTCTCCAGTTCCTTCTCTTACTGCAAATGCAATCATGGTCCACAGCAGAAGAGAGTGGGTAGTAGAATACAGATAGGGACCAGCTCTTGAAGAAGAAATGGAGGTTCTTCAAGATGCGTGGTCCCTATATGTATTCTACATGTGGGTGATTGGTAAGCAATAGTGAAACAGAAGGGGGTGCGAGGATGCAGATAGTACAGATATCTGTAATACTCCTGTCCCCATAGGCTATAAAGAGATCTGGAATACAGTGTAAAGTTTCATCAAAGTATGAGCAGAGCTTCATGTAGCTGCCCTACATATGTCCAGCGAAGGTACATCTCGAAGTCATGCTGCAGAAGTTACTTGTGCTCCACTGAAGTGGGCTCTTGCCATTGTGGAGAGGAATATGCGCCAGTTGGTAACAAAGAATGATGCAGCTAGAGATCACTTAGAGTCTTCAAAGAGATAATGCTTGTTCTTTGGATTGCTCTGCTAAAGTGACATAGTCTAGGCATCTTCCTAATTGGTTTAGTTCTTTACAGATAGAATTTCAAAGTCCATCAGATATTGAGAATGTGACATTTTCTCTTGTCATCAAAAGCATGTGGTTTTGGAAAGAATACTGGTAAATGAATAGGTTGATCCATTTAAAACTCAGAAATTACTTTAGGAATGAATTTCAGTTGGAGATGAAGGGAAATTTCCTTATGAAATGTAGTATAAGGCAAATCTGCCATGAGAGCCCCCAGATCGCTCATCCTTCTGGTTGATGTGATGGTGACTAGGAAGGCAATCTTCATGGAGAGGTATGACATGGAGCAGGTGGCTAGCTGTTCAAAGGGATGTCTGGTAAGTACTAAAAGAACAAGATTAAGATCCCTTGTGGTGTTGGTTTCTCCATCGACGGGGAAATTCTAATGAGCCCCTCTAGGAATTTGGTTCTTGTTGGAAGAGTAAAAACAATATAACCCTCAACTGTGTGATAAAAGGAATTGGTTAGTTCAAAATGGACCTGTAGGAAGCTAATGGAAAGATCCAATGTCTTGAGAGTGAGTAGAGGAAGTCTAAAACACCAGGAACTCCTGCAGGTTGTGGAGATAACTGATTCTGTTGTATTCAGATGGAGAAATGTTTCCATTTAGTCAGACAGAATTTTCTGGTGGAAATCTTTCTGTTTGATTGAGAATAGATTGAATATCCACCACATACAAATGCTCTAGATCTGACACCTCATCCAATTACCAGGCTGTGAAATGAAGAGGGCCTGCGTTGGGGTGTCTGGTCATGCCATTCTCCTAAGTCAATAGATCCAGAAATGGTCAGATGCTGATGGGAAGACATAAGAACATATGGGGGAGGGATAGCTCAGTGGTTTGAGCATTGGCCTGCTAAATCCAGGATTGTGAGTTCAATCCTTGAGGGGGCCATTTAGGGATCTGGGGCAAAAATCTGTCTGGGGTTTGGTCCTGCTTTGAGCAGGGGGCTGGACCAGATGACCTCCTGAGATCCTTTCCAACCCTGAGATTCTATGATAAAAATGGCCATACTGGGTCAGACCAAAGTTCCATCTAGCCCAGTATCCTGTCTGACAACAGTGGCCAATGCCAGGTGCCCCAGAGGGAGTGAACCTAACAAGTAATGATCAAGTGATCTCTCTCCTGCCATGCGGTTCCACCCCGACAAACATAGGCTAGGAATGCCATTCCTTACCCATCCTGACTAATAGCCATTAATGGACTTACCCTCCATGAATGTATCTAGTCCTCTTTTAAACCCTGTTATAGTCCCAGCCTTCACAACCTCCTCAGGCAAGGAGTTCCACACGCTGACTGTGTGCTGTGTGAAGAATTTCCTTTTATTTGTTTAAAACCTGCTGCCCATTAATTTCATTTGGTGGCCCCTACCTCTTATATTATGGGAACAAGTAAATAACTTTTCCTTATTCACTTTCTCCACACCACTCATGATTTTATATACCTCTATCATATCCCCTTGTAGTCTCCTCTTTTCCACGCTGAAAAGTCCTAGCCTCTTTAATCTCTCCTCATATGGGATCAGTTCCAAACCCCTAACCATTTTAGTTGCCTTTCACTGAACCTTTTCTAATGCCAGTATATCTTTTTTGAGATGAGGAGACCACATCTGTACGCAGTATTCAAGATGTGAGCGTACCATGGATTTATATCAGGGTGTAGCGGGGTGGTCACCCCGCTCCTGCCTGAAGGGGATAAAGCAGCCCTGGAGAGGGCTGCAGCAGGGAAAGCTAGGCTGATTGGGAAAGCAGCCACAGCTGTGGTCAGCTTAATCAGGGCCCAGCTCGCCCTTATAAGAGGACTGTGGGTCAGAAACAAACACTCTCTCTAGCTTAATTGAGAGAGAAGGATCTGACTGCCTGGGAAGCTGAGGTGGGTACCTAGGGTGGAGCAGTGCTGGGGAAGGGCAAGGGGAGCTCCAGCCTAGCAAAGCACCAGGCTGCAGGCCGAGTTAAGGGCCCACAAAAGGGTACTAGGGCTGTAGAGGGGCAGCCAGGAACAGGCAGAGGCAGCTGGTGCAACCCCCCTTACTGATGATGAGTGGTTTATAGACTGCCGTCTGCCCCAGTGAACTGGGGCTAAATTGATACTGGCAGTAGCCACTGATACAAGGTGGGGAAAGAGGGTTGGGGGTTCCCCTGGGTGGGGAGACCCAGATTGTGGGTTACTGCTGGGGGCAGAACCCCAGCGTAAAAGGGCACTGGGGGTCCAGGAGGCTCTCAGCTGGAAGAGCTAATTCCCTGGACAACCAGCAGGAGGCGCCACGCGGGTGAGCCTCGCACTGCTGCACAGGGCAATAAGATATTCTTCGTCTTATTCTCTATCCCTTTTTTTAATGAGTCCTAACATCCTGTTTACTTTTTTGACTGCCACTGCACACTGCGTGGACGTCTATCCACAACGACTCCATGATCTCTTTCTTTATTAGCTATAGCTAAATTAGCCCCCATCATATTGTATGTATAGTTGGGGTTATTTTTTCCAATTTGCATTATATTACATTTATCCACATTAAATTTCATTTGCCATGCTGTTGCCCAATCACTTAGTTTTGTGAGATCTTTTTGAAGTTCTTCACAGTCTGCTTTGGTCTTAACTATCTTGAGCAGTTTAGTATTGTCTGCAAACTTTGCCACTTCACTGTTTACCCCTTTCTCCAGATCATTTATGGATAAGTTGAATAGGATTGGTCCTAGGACTGACCCTTGGGGAACACCACTAGTTATCCCTCAAATTTTCCTATTTATTCCTACCTTTTGTTCCCTGTTTTTTAACCAGTTCTCCATCCATGAAAGAATCTTCCCTCTTATCCCATGACAACTTAATTTACGTAAGAGCCTTTGGTGAGGGACCTTGTCAAAGGCTTTCTGGAAATCTAAGTACACTATGTCCACTGGATCCCCCTTGTCCACATGTTTGTTGATCCCTTTAAAGAACTCTAATAGATTAGTAAGATAAGATTTCCCTTTACAGAAACCATGCTGACTTTTGCTCAACAATTTATTTTCTTCTATGTGTATGACAATTTTATTCTTAAGTATTGTTTCAACTAATTTGCCCGGTACTGATGTTAGACTTACCGGGTCTGTAATTGCCAGGATCACCTCTAGAGCCCTTTTTAAATATTGGTGTTACATTAGCTATCTTTCAGTCATTGAGTACAGAAGCTGATTTAAAGGACAGTTTATAAACCATAGTTAATAGTTTCGCAATTTCACATTTGAGTTCTTTCAGAACTCTTGGGTGAGTGCCATCTGGTCTCGGTGACTTGTTACTGTTACGTTTACCAATTAATTCCAAAACCTCCTCTAATGACACTTCAATCTGTGACGATTCCTCAGATTTGTCACATACAAAGGACGGCTCAGGTTTGGGAATCTCCCTAACATCCTCAACCATCAAGACTGAAGCAAAGAATTCATTTAGTTTCTCTGCAATGGCTTTATCGTCTTTAAGTGCTCCTTTTGTACCTCGATCGTCCTGGGGTCCCACTGATTGTTTAGTAGGCTTCCTGCTTCTGATGTACTTAAAAAACATTTTGTTATTACCTTCTGAGTTTTTGACTAGCTGTTCTTCAAACTCCTTTTTGACTTTTCTTATTACATTTTTACACTTAATTTGACAGTGTTTATGCTCCTTTCTATTTACCTCACTAGGATTTGACTTCCACGTTTTAAAAGGTGCTTTTTTATCTCTCACTGCTTCAGGATGACATCTGCAGCAGATCTGGAAATCAAAATTGTCTGGGTGAGTTGGGCACGATAAGAATGAGAATTTGTTGTGGCAAATCTTTTGTAGAACTTGTATCAGTGGGATTGGAGAAAAGTCAATACCCTCAGATGGCCTTTCCAAGATAGCAGAAGGGCTGCTCTGGAGCAGTAGAGAGGAAATTTCTTTTTCATCTGGGAGAAAATATTGAGAGTTACAAACCATGTGCCCTTCTCCAGAGGGGATTATTGATACTAGAGTGACCATGCAGAATTTTGATTTTTAAATAAAGACGTTCATTTGGTGTAGGTCAAGAATTAGTCTCCATTCTCCATTTTTCTTGGGAACAAAGAAATATGGGGGCAAAGCCCTTTTCCTTAATGTTGAGGTGGCACATGTGCTACAGCTCCTCACTGAAGAAGAGTCTCCCTGCTGAGGAAGGCCTCCTTGTGAGACTGCAGCCTGGAGAGGTTTTTACTACTAGTTTGCCATCATCCATGAATCAAGCCCAGTCCTGCTGAGAAAGTTTTGTCCTTGAAGTTTAAACATTTGGCATAGCTGATGAAATCATAGTCTGCTAACAGGGCCTTGTAGTTAGCAATTCTAAATTGAAGACTTGATGAAGAGAAAACACTTCTTCCTACGAGGTCAAGGCATTTGGTTCCCTTGTCTGAAGGGATCTTGCAGCCTGAATCTCTCAGGAGCTGTCTTTACCTGTGGGGAGTTGAGTGGTGGGTGTGAAAACAGGAACTTTATTCCCTTGGCTGGAACAAAGTAACATTTATCAGCCCTTGTTGGGATGGAGGCGCAGAAAACAGGAGTATGCCAATCTCCCTGGCTGGATCTATAATGGCCTTCTTAACTGGAAGGGCCACCTGACTGGGACCCAATGGTTGCAAGATGCCCAGAAGCCTATGCTGTCTCTCTTAGATCCCCTCACACTGGATCTGAATTTCAGATGCTACTCTGTGGAGGAGCTCTTGACATTGCCTGTGATTATCAGGCAGAGATAGTGTAGATGGAGTAACTCCCTCATCTGGAGAGAAGAATGAGACAGCTATCAGGACTGCTGTATCCAGCACAGGTTCTTCTTCTACGTGCTCTGACAGAGCTGGTTGGTGCCGGCCAGGAGAGGGTAAATAGGGTTAATACAGGGATCTGGAGGGTCTGGTGTAAGAATCCCAGGGGACCCAATAATGCCAGTATGCAGGGTCAGATCCCAGGGCACTAGGTACCATTGGTGGATGGAGAATGGAACCCAGAGCTTCTGTGTAGGCTAGCCTCTCTATATGGAGGTGATGGTTTATCTGGGACCTCCTATTCATCTGAGAGAAGGTTCCCTAACTAACAGAGCTGCCAGTGACTTATGGAGGGAATAAGGGAACAACCCCGTATTCTTCCAGTAGATTCTTCTTCTAGTGTTTCAGTGTCCCTTAATAGGGTTGGATTGGAGAGGAGTTTGAGTATAGAGGAGGTGAAGATCTCCTCCAGGGAGTTGTACGTCTTGGACTGTTCTGGAGTGTGTGGTGTACTGGTGAATGGGACTGGAAGATCTGACACTTCCCAGGTTACAATGGACATCAGATCCTCCCAAGAACATGTTGGTACCAGTGCAGTCTAGCATGGAGCTCATAGACTATGTGGAGATTAGCCTAGAGCTTGTAGACTGGAGCTCGTACCCTGGCACTCGTAGACTGTGCCGGTGAGGACCAATCCTTAGGTTTATGAGTCGGAACCAAGGTCGGTACTCATGGATCCTTCTCCTTCGCCGTATACACTCATGTTGAAGAATATTTTAAAGAAGCCTTATTCAGGACGCAGGAACAAACCATCCCAATGTGCAGGAAGAATAGCAAATATGTCAGGTGACCAAGTTGGTTTAACAGAGAAATCTTCCGTGAGCTTAAACACAAAAAGAAAGCTTATAGGAAGTGGAAACTTGGACAGATAACTAGGGAGGAGTATAAAAATATTGCTCGAGCATGCAGGGGTGTAATCAGGAAGGCCAAAGCACAACTGGAGTTGCAGCTAGCAAGGGATGGGAAGGGCAACAAGAAGGGTTTCTACAGGTATCTTAGCAACAAGAAGGTGGTCAGGGAAAGTGTTGGACCCTTACTGAATGGAGGAGGCAGCCTAGTGACAGATGATGTGGAAAAAGCTGAAGGACTCAATGCTTTTTTGCCTGGGTCTTCACAGACAAGGTCAGCTCCCAGACTGCTGTACTGGGCAGCATAGTATGGGGAGGAGGTAAGCGGCCCTCAGTGGTGAAAGAACAGGTTAAGGACTATTTAGAAAAGCTAGACATGCACAAGTCCATGGGACTGGATGGAATGCATCCGAGGGTGCTGAGGGAGTTGGTGATGTGATTGCAGAGCCACTGGTCATTATCTCTGAAAAAAAGTGGCAATCGGGGAAAGTCCTGGACGATTGAAAAAAGGCAAATATAGTGCTCATCTTTAAAAAAGGGAAGAAGAAGAATCTGGGGAACTACAGCATCACCTCAGTTCCTGGAAAATTCATGGAGCAGAGCCTCAAGGAATCCATTTTGAAGCACATGGAGGAGAGGAAGGTAATCAGGAACAGTCAACATGGATTCACCAAAGGCAAGTCATGCCTGACCAACCTGATTGCCTTCTTTGATGAGATAACTGGCTCTGTGGATATGGGGAAAGATGTGATATACATTGACTTTAGCAAAGTCTCCCATAATATTCTTGCCAGCAAGTTAAAAAAAGCATGGACTGGATGAATGGACTATTAGGTGGCTAGAAAGCTGGCAAGATTGTTAGGCTCATCGGGTAGGATCAATGACTTGATGTCTAGCTGGTAGCTGGTATCAAGCGAAGTGCCCCAGGGATCAGTCCTAGGGCTGGTTTTGTTCAACATCTTCATTAATGATTTGGATGATGGGATGGACTGCAACCTCAGCAAGTTTGCGCATGACACTAAGCTGGGGGGAGAGGTAGATATGCTGGAGGGTAGGGATAGGGTCCAGAGTGATCTAGACAAATTGGAGGATTGGGCCCAAAAAAATCTGATGAGATTCAACAAGGACAAGCGCAGAGTCCTGCACTTAGAATGGAAGAAACCCATGCACTGCTACAGGCTAGGGACCGACTGGCTAAGCAGTAGTTCTGCAGAAAAGGACCTGGGGATTACGGTGGATGAGAAGCTGGATATGAGTCAACAGTGTGCCCTTCTTGCCAAGAAGGCTAAAGACATATTGGGCTGCATTAGTAGGAGTGTTGCCAGCAGATCGAGGGAAGTGATTATTTCCCTCTATTCGGCAACGGTGAGGCCAAATCTGGAGTACTGCATCCAGTTTTGGGCTCCCCACTATAGAAAAGATGTGGACAAATTGAAGAGAGTCCAGCGGAGAGCAATGAAAATTATTAGGGGGCTGGGGCACATGACTTATGAGGAGAGGCTGAGGGAACTGGGCTTATTAAGTCTGCAGAAGAGAAGAGTGAGGGGGATTTGATAGCAGCCTTCAACTCCCTGAAGGGAGGTTCGAAAGAGGATGAAGATAGGTTGTTCTCAATGGTGGCAGATGACAGAAGAAGCAATAGTCTCAAGTTGCAGTGGGGGAGGTTTAGGTTGGATATTAGGAAACACTATTTTACTAGGAGGGTGGTGAAGTACTGGAATGGGTTACCTAGGGAAGTGGTGGAATCTTCATCCTTAGAGGTTTTTAAGGCCTGACTTGACAAAGCCCTGGCTGGAATGATTTAGTTGGGGTTGGTCCTGCTTTGAGCAGGGGATTGGACTAGATGACCTCCTGAGGTCTCTTCAACCCTGATATTCTATGATTCTATTAGGAGGTTTAAGTATGTCTTAAGTTCTTAGTGCAAGGACTCACCTGACATGGACAGAGTCAGGGAGGGATCCTTTCTTCTGGGAGCAGATTTTGAAGAGGATCTGTCCTTGTGCTTGTGAGTGTGCCCCTTACCCTCATAAGAAGCCCTGAGAAGGGATTTGTTAGGCTTAGAGTTGTAGACTCAGCTCCTGAGATGTTCTCTTAGCAGAGCTCTCAACCCTCATGGGTTCAAGGAGGGAAGGAGCGACAGACACTGCAATTAGTAAGAAATGAGCCTCACCAAGGCAGTAAAGGTAGCACTGGTGTTTGTCGCTCACTGAAAAGGAGCGGAGACAGGGTATGCAGTTCTTCAACCCTGGGATTCTGAGGACAGTACTTGTCTGTGGGGAAAACTCCCCAAGGCAGTGAAAAACTAACTCAGCTATACTAACTATGCTACACACTAAAAACTCTAAATACTAAGAACCGTTTACAATATGTTTTTATGGTTTAAGTTGAGGGAGCTATGGACACACAAGGCTGTGCATTGGTAAGAAGGAACTGGAGAGGCTTTGGTCCGCACCAACCTTTATATCCTCGATTCAGAGCATGAAGAGAATAAACTGCGCATTTGCAGACCAGTGGATACTATTTGCTAGAAATCTCTGGACTCTGGCATATAGTGCGCATGCATATTCATGTGTGGAATACACATAGAGACCAACACCTGAAGAAGAATCTTCATTTTTACATGCCTGGCTGGTGTGTCTTGTTCACATATTCAGGATCATACTGACCAGCAGATTTGGGGTCAGGAAATAATTTCCCCCCAGTCAGATTGGCTGTGACCTTGGGAGTGTTTTGCCTTCCTCTGCAGCATGGAACATGGTTCATCTGCTGGGATCCTATAGGCATATCTCACCATATAAACTTCCATCTAAGAAAGACAGGTTTAAGGACCTACACAGCAAGGCTCAGTCTTAACTGAGGAGAATGCAGGATGAGTGGTGGGAGAGGAAAGTTGCCGAAGTTCAGCATTATGCAGATTCAAACAATGCAAAGATGTTCTTTGACTCTCTCAAAGCAGTCTACGGATCATCTAAATCTGGCACAGCCCCCTTGAAGTCGACAGATGGCACAACTCTCATCAAAGACAGGGAGGGAAAGGTACAGAGATGGGCTGAACACTTCAATAGTCTACTCAATAGACCATCCACAGTTGATTTGCATGTCCTTGATCATTCACCTGAGAAACTCATCAAAGAGGATCTCTATCTCTTTCCATCAGTTGAGGAAGTTATGAAAGCAATCAAACAACTGAACTCTGGCAAAGCCGCTGGAAAGGATGGTATTCCAGCAGAACTGTACAAAGTATCAGGCCCCAAGGCCATCCAGGTATTTCATGACATCTTAAGTAGCATCTGGGAGGAAGAAGAAATGCCACAAGACTTCAAAGATGCTATTATTGTATTACTGTTAGAAAACAAAGGCAGGAAAGCTGACTGCGGAATCTACAGAGGCATTGCTCTCCTCTGTACAACAGGGAAAATACTAGCTTCACATTCTATTGAACAGACTCATTACAAACATATCTGAGGAGAACCTGCCAGAAGCACAGTGTGCTTTCAGACCAGGTCATAGTATTATGGACATGATCTTTGTTGTAAGGCAGGTCCAGGAAAAGATGTTTAGAGCAGAGCATGGACCTGTGTGTAGTTTTCATCGATTTGACCAAAGCTTTTGATATGGTGAACAGAGTCTACGGGCTATTCTACATAAACTGGGCTGCGCTAGAAGGTTCATACAAATCATCCATCTGTTTCATGACCATATGACAGTGCAAGTGCTTGCCAGTGTTGACTTCTCTGATGTGTTCGGAATCTCGAATGGAGTGAAGCAAGGCTGCATACTTGTTCCAGGGCTGTTCAACTTGTTCTTTGCCTGTGTCCTCAGCCATGCCACAAGGGATTTGGATCAGGGGATATACATCCGCTATCGACTTGATGGCTCCCTCTTTGATCTTCGAAGATTCAATGCTAAGACTAAGATGCTGGAGAGACTTCTCGCCGAGGCACTTTTTGCAGATGACTGCGCCTTGATGGCTCATAGACATGATGACCTTCAGGTCATTGTTGATAGATTTTTCTGAAGCATCCCAGCTATTTGGCCTCACCATCAGTCTCAGGAAGAGAGAGGTCTTCTTCCAACCAGCACCTCATTCCAATGTCCCAGCACCAGCCATCTTCATCCAAGGCACACAGCTGAAAAATGTGGATCAGTTCAAGTTTTTGGGCAGCACTATCTCAACTGCTGGTTTCCTTGATAAGGAAATTTCCTCCAGAATTAGTAAAGCCAGCCAGGCCCCGGGCCAACTCTGAACAAAAGTCCTTAACCAACACAACATTAGTCTCTCCACCAAATCGAAGATCTATAGTGCAGTGCTTCTAACATCTCTCCTGTGTGGATCTGAGATGTGGACTCTTTATAGATGTCACATTAAGCTCAATAATGAGCATTCGCTGGCAGGACAGAATGACCAATATTAAGGTCCTTGAAAGAGCAAACACAACCAGTGGTGAGGAAATGTTACTGAGAGCACAACTTAGGTGGACTGGACATGTCATCAGAATAGAAGACCATTGTCTCCCATAACAGATCTTGTATTGGGAGCTGAGTCAGGGCAAAAGAAAGAAGGGTTGTCCATATAGGCGCTTCAAAGATAATCTGAAGAGCAGTCTCCAGTAACCTGTCATCAATCCTAAAGAACTTGAGCAAATGGCTCAGAATAGGACACAGTGATCTCTGACATGATCAGCATATAATGGGTTAGAGCAGGATTGACAAATTCATCTCCAGGCTGCATGTGAAAGGCGCCACAGACCTGCATCATCAAGCATCATAAATACAGACTTCCCATGCCCTCAGTACAGCTGACTCTGTGCATCAGGATTCAGACCTCAAGTCAAATGCGTAGCCATAGATGAGAACTGCGACAGTATTGTCATCAACATCAGCGCTGAACTATCAACCAACCATCTTGGTGAAATGTAAAGGCTTGTGATATACAGGAGGTCGGAATAGACGCTCTAATGGCCCCTTCGGCTTTAATTGCTATGAAATCATAAAATCTGCTGGCAAGTGCCCCATGGACCACAGTTTGAGTTCCTCTAATACGGAGTGAGAAGACCATCACCCTGGCCCATGATATGACACCTGTGTAGCTCAAAAACATTTTTTGCTGCCTTATCCCATGACTAACTCATTTCTCATTTGCAGCCCATTGTCACGTGTGCGTGTGTCTCAGCCATTGCCACTTCCAGATCCCTCCCTCACCTTGACGTGCTGCAGCTGCATAGGCCATTTTCCAGAGTCCTGCTGCAGCTGCAACATAGCTACACTGGTTCAAACCTTGAGCACAGAGGGGGAAATAGCAATTTGCACTGCTGGTGCTTAGCCCAATATCTAGCAGCTCTGTGTTTGAGATGTGATAGCTGCATTTCCAATGTTGGTAGCCTCTCTTAGGGCCTTTGTATTATTCTTCTGTCCTAACTAGTGTTCATAGCACTACCTAATTCACTAACTCCTGTCAAAGTTCATTAACGTTTTAACTTCCATTTCTAGATAATAGTGGCTATATATATTAAATGAGACTGGACTAACCACAATGCCTTATTGAACACTCTCCCAGCCTCAATACTTTGCTATTTATTTCCTTATGATTTGCCAGACAACTTTCAATGACATGACACTGTTTCAATCTAAATCAATTTGAATGAATTTTTCAATTAAGTGTCCACAAGGCACCATGTGAAAGGCTTTACTAATATCTAACTCTGGTGGTTTGCCCACCAGTCCATCATCCATTCTTTTGTAATTCAGTCAAGAGGCAATCACGTTTGTCCAGATTAGTTCTTCATAAAATCATGCTGCTTACGGCTCATGGCTCCATTATTATCTGTGCATTTAATGATTTTTGTCTGTTAATATTTGTTCCATTATTTTACTGGGGAAAGAAATTAAACTGAAAAGCAAAAATTTCTAATATCATTCTTCATTCCTTTTCCAAAAAATGGAGAAAAACAAACACAAAACAGTCTCTTCTTTCAAAAACTGTCATGAGAAAAGTAAGTTCTTTTACTGAATCATTTTATACCTCTGAATGCTGAAGCTGAGAGATGGAGAGTGCGTGACAAAGCAAGAGAAAACAAGAAGAGGGAGTCTGGAGCTGAACGGGAGTAAGTTGCATATTGGAACACAACGATTACAACACTAATGACTTCATAGAGATCCTTCCAATGCCAAGTGCGAGTGAAGAAATGAAAAGGCTGAGGCAGAGGTCATCCAATGGACACTGTAAAGAAGCAGGGTTTGGATACATCAAACATGGGAATATCTTCTGAAACGAGACCTTGTTGGCATTTGACAGACTCCATTTAAGCAGAAGAGGAACTAGCATTCTGTCTTCAAATTTAGCAGAGCTGTTGCTCCCTCTTCAACCCCCATTTCCTCCCAGGTCCAAGTGCCTATATAAACATATGCATCTGTATGTGTACCCCAGCTGTAAAGTTACAGACACCTCTCGACAAAGTGTTGGTTTGTTGCACATATCTATGCAATAAAGATATATTATTGGAAAATGCAGTCCTCAAAACGTGAGTTCTTCTGATTCTTAGTGGTTACAGAGTCAGGGAACATTACACTGCACACACTGTAAATTCAACAATCTTTGTATATAGCACAAAAAACTCACCTCTCTTCCTAACCCATCAGCCACTGTAAATTGACGGACGATAAATGCAAGGGAAGTCACCATAAAGATCTAAAATATACTCATTTAAAAGCAGGAGCAGATCTGTAAGTGAATGGAGCATTTTAACCCTTCTTTCCTTGTAAAAACAGGAGCAGATGGGTGTGAGATGCAAGCTGTCTGCCTCCCTGGGATACTCCCTCCTCTGCCCTCTCAGAGACATTTAGCACATGGCTGAAGACAGCTCAGACTGAAGGCTGGGGATTTCCCAGATTCTGACAGATGATCAGATCAAAATGAAGCACTGCATACCAAGAACTGTAGTCCTGCAGGACACAGCTGTTTGTGGGGCTTGCTGTATGTCTCAGTGTGCAATTATCTGCACCTTATTTGGCTGTAAGTATGGATTCTCCTGGTATAAACACCACTCTGAATGGTCCCAAGACCTCTGCAATACTCTAACACAGACGGGATATCAATCTCCCAGCTGCTTGTGTGCTAGGTCATTATGCTGTTATTTTAACAGCAGATTCTGTACTAAATGTTTATCTGTTTAGAAACTGTCAAGACACAGGTATTTAGGGTCCCCTGGGAATTACCCATTAACGTGGCTTTATTACTTGTATCACAGCTTAATTTGAGAGATTTCAGGGAAACTACCGAAGATATGCATTTGTCACTATCCAAATGACTCAGCTCCTGCAAGGATTCCGGACTAAAGCCATAGAAAGGGAGGGGACAATATTTCTGAACATGCAGATGGCAGGATTATGCAATGTCTAAGAAAACAGTTTTTAGAACCATAAATAACTAGCTCTGGAAATTACTGTGTTGTTTAGCCAGGGCGTCTAGGAAAAATGCTAGCACCCACTCTTCATGCAAATGCAACATCCTTATATTGGACTATTTTAAAGCTGAGCCATGCATTGTTCCTGTAAGAAACTTCTCACATAAAATTTTCTTTTACAAGGAAAACTGGAGACTAAACAGAGTAGGAAGTAGGTGTCCCCAAAGCAAAGTTTATTATTTATTAATGATCTGGAAAAGTGGGGAGCAGTGAGCTGGCAAAGTAAGTAGACAGCGCAATATTATTTCAGTCAATAGGGACTAGAACAGACAGCTAGGAACTTCAGAAGAACCTAACAGTGTTGGGTGATTGGCAATATGAATGTAGGTGAAAATCAGTACTGACAAAGGCAGCATAAAGCATGCTGGAAGGAAGAATTTTCACTGATCATACACCTTACTGGGTTCTTCTTACTGGAAAGATACTTGGGAGTCACTGTTGGCAGATCAATGCCTTTATGTAAATCCACAGTATGCCATCATGTTGATTCTTGTGCTCAGTTTCAAGTTCCCCTGAGCTAATGCCTCATCTAGGTGATAAGGTTAAGGCACACGAGTTTCATAGCCAACAGTACACAAGCTACTCCTGGGGGAATTCTGCGCCACTGTGCAATGCAGAATTTGCGCAGAATTAATGTTCTGGGCAGAATTTCACTTCCTCCACACACAACTGGTGCTCCAGAGTAGCTGGCTGCCATTAGGGGATTCTGGACCTCGCAGAGCCTGGCTCCCCAGCTTGCAAATAGAGGACACTTCCAGGGGGAGAAGGAGCTGGAGGGTTCCCAACAGCTGAAATTCCCTGCAGGCCCTGAAGGAAGGAGACAGTGTGCAGGAAATTCAATACAAGCCTGAGATCCAGCATCAGGCTGTCTCTCTGTCTGGATCCCTGGGCTGCGGGAGAGAGGGGGCATACAGGTGTCTGGCCCCACAACTGGGCTCTGTGTGGAGGTGTTGTGGGCATCTGGGTCAGGGATGTCACAGCTGGACTCTGGGGGGAGGGTGTGAAGGTGTCTGGGCCAGGGGTCCCACAAATACCCCCTCCAGTCTCCCAAAAATATCCCTCCCAGTACATACATACACACACACACCAGCACCCCCGAACTGGACCCCCTACAGCTCCTCCTGCCCCCCGCAGTGTCCTCTATTTGCGAACCGCTGTATAGTAACCCTATGGGGGCAGAGTAAAAAAATGAGAATCAACTAAAAGATCGAGGGGCAGAGTTTTTCCCCGAGCTGTGCCCAGCTGGAACGTGTGACACATCCACACTGAGGCACTCAACGAAAGCATAACAGAAAAACAGGAACTAAGTTGTCATAGGGGTTTCTTTAGCTCTCTGCTCCTTGGGAAATCTTTTTTGTTGTCTGTATTGTCACAGACATACTTTCTGACAGGTATTTTGAAATAATTACCAAAATAATTGAAACTGGCATGATTATATTGTTTATTTTGAAAAATAAAATTTGCAGAATTTTAAAATATTGTGTGTAGAATTTTTAATTTTTTGGTTCAGAATTCTCCCAGGAGTAACAAGTATCTCTCAGCTCTATTCACTCCATTACAAAAAGACTGCAGGAGAAGCAGAGGGAGGGGTCCAATGACAGGAGAAGAAAATGATTTACTAGCCTGGAAAAACTTCTTTAGGAAAAGAGCCTGAAAAGACTGGGGTGCTTTGATCTCCAAATACAAAAGCAAGGGGACAGTAGATGAAATTGAAAAGCATCAAATGTCACACTGACAATAAGAAATACATTTCATGTGAAATACAATTAACTTGTTGAACTCACTGCTACAAGAAGTAAAGGCTAAAATTTCAAAAGCAACTAAGTGATTTAGGAGATTGAGCTCCATTTTCAGAAGTGATCTAGGCACTTAGGAGCCTAGAACTCACTAGAAGCCAGTGGGACTTAGACTCTGGGTATGATGTTACTACAATTAAACACTCACAACTGGTCCATGTCAGCTGCCTCAGGCTTGCGGGGCTCAGGCTACAGGGCTCTTTAATTGTGGTATAGATATTCAGGCTCAGGCTAGAGCTGGGCTCTGGCACCCTCCCACATCTTGGGGTCCCAGAGCCTGAGCTCCAGCCAAGCCTAAATGTCTGCACTGCAATTTTACAGCCCTGCAGCCTGAGCCATGTGAGCCTGAGTGCAAACATGGGCCAGCTGCAGGTGTTTAATTGCAGTGTAGACATACCCTTCAAGGCTTGGGTGCACAAAAGGAGCGAGGCGCCTTTGATTCTGTTTTAGGTGCTGAAGTCCTGCCTTTGGGACCACTGCAATCCACAAAGCTACAGCTGAATCTTCTAGGTGCCTAAACTCACTCGGCCCTTAAGACTGCAATAAAAGTTCCCTTGATGCCTATGTTTCTGTCCCTGGATAGGCACAGCTGCCTCCTTGTGGGCATCCAGGCACAAATCTCCTGCCAGGGCCCCCCACCCGTCCCAGATTTTCACACTTGCTCTCTGTCACCATATCTCCAGTACATGTAGGTCAGGATGGGGGACTTTATTGTGGAGAGCACCGGCTCTGAAAGGGACTTAAGAGTCATGGTGAATAACTGAACATGAGATCGCAGTGCAATGCTGTGGCTAAGAGAGCTAACACAGTCCTTGGATGTATAAACCAGGGAATATTTAGTTGGAGTAGGGAGATAGTATCACCTCTGGTGAGACCACTGCCAGATACCATGTCTAATTCTAGTGTGCACGTTTTAGAAAAGACGTTTAACAATTGAAAAGGGTTCAGGAAAGAGCCACACAAATGATTCTAGGTCTGGAAAACCGACCTGAGTGAGAGACGTAAGGAGCTTGATCTTTTTAGCTTATCAAAGAGAAGTTTAAGAAGTAAGCCTAAGTTTAAGAGAGCTAAATACCTTCACCTTCCCTGAGCCAGCTATCCTTTACAGAGCCCTGAGCGCCTGGACAGCAGCCCAGCGAGCCAGACTGTGGTGCAGCAGTGACATCATCACAGCCATGGCCACTACTGACACATTACCCCAGCAGACAGAAGTGTGATGCGCCAATGACTTCACAGAGCTTAGCACGGCCCCAGCTAGTGCTCAGGAGGCAGTGATTGCAGGGGGCTGGGAGCTGTCATGTTAGCCCAGAACCTGGGGCTGTGCTGAGGCGGTGACTTCCTAGAGCCTTGCATCGCTTGACATCACCCAACAAGCAGGCTTCCATGGAGTGAGGACGTCACAGAGGCCCGTGAGCCTTGAACTAACCCCAGCGGGAAAAACTATGGTGAAGATGGTGACTTTGCCAAGGTTTCTATGCCTGCTACCCATGTCCACACCGCAAAAAGATGTTGGAAAACTGGAAAGGATCAGAACGGAGCCACAAGAACAATTTGAGATCTGGAAAGCCTGCCTTACAGCGAGAGACTTCAGAAGCTCAGTCTGTTTACCTTATCCAAGAGAAAGTTAAGAGGTGACTTGATCACAGTTTGTAACTACCTAGAGAAAAGTTGTGGGTGATCATTCTGATCCTGGATAGCACTCTATAGCACCTTGGATTCCTGAGTGAGCGCGGGGACCAAAGGGGAGGCTTTGCACCTCCCTGATGCTGGGGCAGGCAGGAGACAGGGAGGCTCAAGTAGCAGGTTAGAGAAGTCTGCGGACAGCCCTAGCTTGCCCTCCCTACCTCCCACTGCTATAATCCCTATGGGCATCAGTGTACTAGGGGATCCCTGGGGTGCAGGATATCTTGGCCATGTCTTCTCTTCCTGCCCTTGATCTACCACAGAACGCCCTCTATGCCACAGGAATACTGGGGTGACACAGAGCTGGAAGAGTTGGCTTTGTGCCCATCTCGGGAGCCTGCTGGGTTGATGCAATTTACTTGGTGGAGCCATACAGTTCCTTGGCACCAGCCTACCTTCAGCCCTCTTTGTACACACAGCAGGTGCATACTGACCTTGCACAGGGCAAACTCACCTGTACAGGAGAGGAGCCTCCCTTCAAGGATCCCGGTCAAGTCCTGACCCTGACTCTGACTCTCTGCCTCCCTCTAGTTTCAACATTTTTTTTAAAGGACAGGCCAATTCAAAGATAAAAGCCACTTTGTGAAACCAGTTCAGGTGGCTGAGGGACAGCAATGAAAAACTCAAAGCCGCAAACCCAAGAACTACAGCGTAAAGGTATGTATCTACATCCATCACCCTCTCTCTCTCTCTTGTGCGCGTGCGCGCACACACACACACACACACACACACACTCTCTCTCTCTCACACCCGCTCTCTCATTCGGACAGGAAACCAACTCTAGACAGCTGCAGTAACCAAGGTCATGCCCAGGTACCCTTAATCCTGCCCTATGTGTAATGCCAATGTTCCTGTGGTATAACTCCTTATGTCCCACTGTTTGTGGTTTTGAATCTGGCATTATTCCCCTTTAGGAACCTTCACCAGTTCTTTCAATGTAGTGAATATCCCCACTAACATGCACTCCATGCTCTCAATATTTAGACGTAACCTCCTACTGCCTACGAATCAGTGAATAACAGCTCATCTGGACTCTGTCATTGTCCTGCCAGTTCGGGAGCTGGAGCTGCATGAACCCATGTGCCTACATCATGTGGATGCTGCTGGGTTGTCTCCCAGCCATAATTCACATGAAAGGAATGTGAATCATATCAAAACTCTATACTTCTTGTTCACATCATAATATAGGCTCTGTTTAATGACTTGCACTGCCTTTGCAGAGTAGCTATTCCTAGGAGCCAATTTTTAAACACTCTGCACCTGACTCCCAGTAACAGAGAAATGTCTTTTCTCTGCAAAGCTCACACCTTGCCCTAAGTGATAAGGCACTTTGGTCTGAATGGCCCGCTCACACACGTGGCTGGTCACAGCTCTTGCTCATTTTGTATGAATTTTCTCCACAGCCAAGTGTCTAAATGTACAGGATGGAAAGAACGTTCTTGCTTTCTTCCCCAGAAAGAGAGATGTGGGGCAACTGAAGTGCAGACATGACCTAACTGTCTGCAGTGGAAGCTGTTCAGTGTGGGCTCTGCACCAAGTGATGTAATGAGCTAAGTTTAGACAGGAGAGGTCCCACGCTGGGCTAACCTCATCAACATTTTTAGCTTATGAATGAGTAAGCAGAGGTATGTTCTCAGCCTAAACCACTGAAGTATGCGAGTGACATCACCAGCATGCCTTTGACAGAAAGGGTTTGCTCAGAGCTCAGGAATCTCTTGAGTTATTCTCTACGCTGCTTGTGTCAGACGCAGGGAACCATGCCATGAAACTCTGACTGGGATGTCTCCCCCTGAGGCTATTTGCACGTGTCTTAGTTCCTGCTAAAACACATTTACTTAATCATAAAGTTATTTCTGGCTGCCCAACGTCAGAGAAATAGCAATCATTTAATTCAAAAGCATCTGAGCGGATTTAACTGTATGATGTACAATCAAGAAACAGCCTGACTGCTCTGTTAAGTGAACAACTGAGCCCAAGGAGAACCTGCTCATCAGATCAGGAGTGTGAAGCTGCTGCAGATCAAATATAGAGTCTCGCTGCAGCCAATGCTGCTGCTCCATCTGTACAAATGGATCACAGAGCTCAGACACCATGAAGTCTCTCCCACGTACATGCACATGGAGATTCACGTGAAGCACAGTACAGAGGCAGCATTATTACAAGTCTTAGGAATTCCCCCTTTCAGTGCTTGTGCTGAACTCTATCATACCCAGAGTGTTAGCTATTTGAATGCAGTGACAGAGCTTCCACATGGTCAGGAAGATTTTCCTTGTTGGGGGAGAAAAGAGTTGCTGCAGACAGATGTAATGAATCCTAGTCTCATTTATCTCTCAGAAGTATTTCTGATGCGTCTTGCACTGCAGTGTCTAATAGTGTAGACTAGTTGGCAAAAGCAAAGGACATTTGATAAGTAACAGATACAACATCCAACTGCAGAAAATCAGCTTTGTATCCAGGTCGCCCCCTCTCACATTGCTACACCTGCCCCCCTGTTGCAAAATCTTTTGCTGTGCAGCTATCCCCTTGCATGTCCCCTGACCTTGATAGCTTTGCAACAAGAAAAGACCATCACCTTAATTTAGGTGTCAAAAACCCTGCCTCTCAACAGAAGTGTGATGACTGGATCAGTCTGTCAAGAATTCATGCTTGATATAGGATTGCTATAGGATTGTTTCACTGGAATTAAGAAAACCATGTCTTTGTTTCCTTTAAGAATGGGGTTTTGAACCTGTGGCCCTCAAGACTCTAACCTAGAGTCCTCAAAGGGGACAAATCAACAGGAAAAGCAGCATAGGGCACTGCCTCACTAGCTGCCTCTCTCTGAAACCCCAGGAGCAGTTCCAGAGTGAGCCGAGTGTGCTCTGAGCAGCTGCTGTTCTTTCCTTGAGGCCTGCTGCATCACTGGGGTGGGAGGAAAGAAGTCTGGTTGCTCCATCGCCTGCCCCCGTCAGGCTGGGTATCCTAGCGCAAGCAGGATAGGAGCTTGAGCCTAGGGAAGCCACTAGCAAAGAACAGCTTCCCTCCCCATAGCCCCCCAGGCAGCTCATGAAAGGGCAGGACAAAGTGGGGCGACAGAAAGCCAAACTGTTCCAGTTTCAGCCCACGCAGACTACAGCTGCCTGGGTATTACTCTAATTTGCACCATCTGGCAGTGATGGCCTAGTGACCACATATAGTGTAGTGCAGCCACTCCTCAACCACACCTGTGAGTCAGGGCCCATGGGGAAGGTGACGTATTAGCTGGCTAGGCTGGCCCCGCATCTCCATACCAGGGCAACCTCTAGCAGCGACTGGTGCCTGAGGGGCACAGAGGGAGCTAACCCAGACAGATACTCTTCCCCAAGCACTGACTGTGGCCCCTTTACCTTTTTATCCCAGGTTGAATGGCCCAGGCACCCCTGCGCCCTGTTGCGACTGACAAGAGAATAGGGCTCATTTTAATATTCCAAGGGGAAAGACAATGAACACCCCAGAAGGGGAGGCCAAAGAGCTCTCCTGGGCAAATGTAAACAGAGCAACTCGCACAGCCACTCAAGGTATCTGAGGAGACACACCATTGGGATCTCCCCAGATATCAAGGGGGATAGGTTACCAGAAAATGAGAGCAAGGGAGAGGAAAGGGAGACCCAGCACTGGGAAGCTTGAGGGCTAAAGGCAGAGTGAGGCCTGGTGATGATGGCGGGCTCTTAGCTGAGCCCATCTCAATGCACTACTCATGGAAACATGTTGCAAACTGAACCACTCTAGATGAAGTCTCAACTCTGCAACCTCAAGGGCCTCTATTCGGATGCCCACTGTTCCTTTGTTTTGCATTTCCTATGTGGTTTTCTTCGAGAACAAAACATAAGTTTCTGCTCATGGCAAGAGCATATTTTCCATTTCAATACAATGGCCACATGGAAAGCCAAAGAGACAGAAGCAAAGAATCCTTTTCAGCACTGGAAACTCAGACCCCGATCCTCTGCTGGTGTAAATCAACATGTCTCTGCTATCTTCAAGGGACCTATTAGGCTGGTTGACATCACAGGAGGATCTAGCCCTTAGAGCCTCACAGGGCCACCCGGGGGGGGGGCAAGAGGGGCAATTTGCCCCAGGCCCTGGGCTCCGCAGGGGCCTCCAACAGAGTTTTTCGGGCTCCTGGAGCGGGGTCCTTCCCTCACTCCAGGGGGCCCAGAAAACTCTTGCGGGGCCGGGCCCCGGAGCTTCTTCCGCTCCGAGTCTTCGCCGGCGGGGGGATCCTTCTGCTCTGGGGCGGAAGGACCCCCCTGCCAGCGAATTACTGCCGAAGTGGGACCTGCCGCCGAAGTGCAAACTGGTCTTCGGCGGTAATTCGGCAGCAGGGGGCCCTTCCGTTCCAGGACCCGCCACCGAAGTACCCCGAAGACCTGCGGCGAGGGCCCCCCGCTGGCGAATTACCGCCGAAGACTGGGTTGCACTTTGGCGGCGGGTCCCGCTTCAGCGGTAATTTGCCAGCGGGGGGCCCCCGCCGCGGGTCTTCGGGGCACTTCAGCAGTGGGTCCCGGAATGGAAGGGCCTCCCGCCGCCAAACAGGACTGGCTCTAGACATTTCGCCGCGCGGGGAGCGCCCTGCCGCTTGCCGGTCCCGCGGCTCCGGTGGGCCTCCCGCAGGCGTGCCTGCGGATGCTCCACCGGAGCCGCGGGACCAGCGGACCCTCCGCAGGTCCACCGGAGCCACCTGCTGCCGACAGCCCCAGGCCCCCGAAATCCTCTGGGCGGCCCTGGAGCCTCAATCCTCTACAGTTTAATTTAAAAAAACAAGTGCCTTTGGTGAATAATGGGACAGGGAGTCTTGCTCACTGAAGCACTGGCTCACAGGCAGTCAATGTCAGTAGTCATCCAATGTTGTTACGTCCGTTGGCTCTTCAGGGGCCTAGCTCCAATGCATAGGACTGTGTCAGTCCTTCCCTCTCCCCGTGGTCAGGTGCTCACAACACAAAAATGGCCACAACTGGCAGAGAACCCAAGGACTGAGTAGGAAGTGGAAACTAACATCTTCCCACCTCCAGAAAGGGCCCCTCTGGGGAAAGCTTACATTGCTGTGGCCCTTGTTGTACCCACTTAGTAGACATCTATAGGACATCGGTCTCCAGAGATGCAGTCTAGTGCCTTGCAGTTGCTCTACATTAAATTACCTTCCAAAAGGAAAAAGGAATGAAATTTGAGCTGGCACACCCATTCCCAATTACAAGTCCTTGAAATACAGGCTTGATCACAGAAACACTCACAGATCCTGAACTCTGCCTAGGCTAGGGAGCATGACTGTAAACCCACCTCTACCATCATGCAGAACATTGGCTATGTTTCTGAAGTTTCCTGAAGCTTCCATTACACATCCCCTTTCCCCCAGCAAACAGTCATTGAACCAAGAGAATACAAAGAAAGGTGTCAGCATGCCACATCCAATGCCAGCATGCTGGTCACTCCCCCAAATTATATACCACATGAAAGCTCTTAACAATGCAAACTACAGTCAATCATTTTGTCTCATTTAAAAAGTCAGCAAATGTGAAACTTCCGTCCTGACCTGATCCTAGAGAGCTAGACAGAGAACACAGAGGTGTATGTGAATCCTTCCCAACATACCTAGTCATGAGAGAGAAGGAGTACGGCATCCATCCAGCCATCCATGAGTTATAAAGGCAGCAGAGATACAACAAACATGCCTTTTATCTTTAATAAGAGTGATCAAACCGGAGGCCTGGATTATGCTAACATTGTACCCACCTTTAAAAGTAAAAAAGCCCATTGACTTCAACATAACAAAAAAGAGATGAGAAAATAATTACAGAACAAGTAATGGAACAGCTAGCCAGGTATAAAATGAGAGGGCAGCAGTGACCTGTGCAGAATGCCAGGAGATGGTGGAAGAGGATGAACGAGTGGACACAGATCCAGACTAACACGGCTACCCCTCTGGTACAAGTGGACACAATTAATTTAGACAAAGAATGAGTGTTAAGGATGCAAGAAAGCACAGTGTGAAGCCCACGGGGATTCAGTGTGGTGAAAAGATGCAGTATGGAATCAAAAGTAGCAGTGATGGCCAAGATCACTGTGGACAGGTTTAATAATGGCGTGTACAGCAGGGATCAATACTAGCAATGGTATCATTCAAGAGATTTATAAATAGGCAGGAAAGGGAGATGAATAGTTGGGTGGTAAATAAATGGTCAGACTTGGATCAGGAACAGCCCCACATTCTGATTGGCTGAGGCAAACTCCTTTCAGTGTAATCCTCAGTCACTACTGTATGTAAATCCTTGCCTTCTGACTCGCTCAGAAGAAGATATTTAAAGAAAGAGCTTTTTCAAAATGCTTAAAGACAACCAGGTAAAGTTCTGTGTGACCCTTGGCCTTTGTCACATTCATCTCAGAAGAGCAATAGCTATACACATAACCAGCCCCCAAGTCCATAGCTCAAATAAAAATATGGATTGAGATTTTCAGAGCAGCCCAGGGAATGGAAAATATTCCTAAATCCACAAACTGCTTTAAAAATCACAAAGATGGAATGAAGTGACTCTTCAAAAACTGCTACACAGATGGAGCCATTTCCATTCAGCTGTTGCCAGAATTTTATCTTATGGATATGATTTGGAAATTTGGCTGTTTGACTCAATCACAATATTTATGAAAGATTTTGCTTTGTATTAATTATGACATGACACAAAAACACTTCCTGATGAGTTTCCTTCTCTCTGCCATGCTATTTATTTTCACATGCAAATTTGGTCCTGGTCGAAGATGCTGGAGCATGACGTTCTCGCTTTGTCCCAGAACAACAACAGCCCAGACAGCAGCAGTGTAAGCGCTGCTCAGACCCCCGGCGAATGTGGTTTGAGTCTCACCTTCATGGTCGGAAGGGAGCCCAATCTCTGTGGCCTGTTTTGTCCTTGGCGTCCCTGTTGAGGCTGTCAGCAAGACAGATCGTTGTAGATTTGCAATTGTTATTTTTGGTATGTGGATGCCCGCCCCTGGGGAACTCAGCTGAGGCACAACTCAGCCAATGGGTGGGAATCACTACTGAGCTGGGCTTCACTTTAGCCTGAGCTAGAAGGCAAAAAGCTCCATATCCCGTGCCCATCCCAGCCCCCTTGACAACACTGTCAGATCCCACTTACTGCCATGTATGGTCTGCACCCAGCATCTCTTGTTTTTGCAATGGAGTCCACAAGTTGTCCACTAATGCCAAAGTCACAGAGTTTAATATTCCCATTTCTGTCCAGAAGAATATTGGAAGGTTTGATGTCTGTGAGTGAAAGAAAGAGAGAAACAGGTAAGTCGTGCCTGGAGATCTCGATATCAACAGCCAGATGGCTGTGCAGTGACAGACACAGACATCAGAAAATCAGAGCCAAGGTTGAACGCTCAGTGTCAACTCTGCCTCTTTAACATTTATGTTCAATGGTGATGTCATCACATATTTCCCAAACGCAGTAGCTATCACTATCTCATAGCCCATCACAGAGATGTCTGGCAGTTTATGTTGGGATCGGTGGCTGGGAAAGTAGGAGGAGATACAGAGACTGTCTTGGTTCTGAAGTTCCTTCTGAAGACGCCTCATTAATCACCGTGTTTGGCTCTTAATTAGCAAAAAAAAACCTGTTTAGTGGCAGCTAAGGTTGTGGCAGGCCACATCCTGGGTTTTTTACAGCATGTGTACAAGAGGGCTGCACGCTTCACAGCGAACATAGGCTGACCAGTACACGCCCAGAGAGGGGGTCTCACGGCAGCTGGGGCTGTGACTGCCAGCTCAGACAGACATACCCTGCCAGCTTTGATCAAGCTTGTGCACTAAAACAGCAATGTAGCCGTGGCGGCACATGCCCATACCGCAGTGACTACACTTCTATTTTTACTGCATCAGCTCATTCAAAGCTAGTGTGTGTATGTCTAATCAAGCCGGAAATTACACGTCCAACTCCAGTGTAGGTGTATCCACAATGAGCAGCAGTCCTGCTGCCCTGATCCCTTCCCATCCCCACTTGGTCCCTGCCTTTCCCAAGACTTGCTACTTCCATTTTGCCTTTTACTCCCCCACGTACCCAGGCTACCATTGTTCTCCATCCCTGCCCCTCTCCCACGCTAAAATCCTGCTCTGTACCGTGGTCATCTCTCCCCTGGACTCCCACAGACACTTTCTCCATGGCTTCACGCTCCCTCAGCCCAGCCAAAGGGCTGCTCAAATCCCCTTCCTACCCTGTTACTCTGCTCAGGTCACTCACTTCTTCGGCTCTCTGCACTGCCCTCCCCGCACCTCCTGCATCAAAGTCACGCTTCTCCTTCTCTGCAAGGCCTTAAACAGTTCCCCTGCAGCCTGCACCTTCTCCTGCTCTCCTCTCTCTGTCCCAGCCTCCTCACAACATCCTCCTTTGTAGCCTTCTCCACATCACCTGCACGCTGCCTCCCATGCCTCCCCTTCGGAGTGGAACAGTTTCCCCTCTTCCCATGTGTAACAGGACCTCCCACTACTTCACATCCCTCCCCAGAGCTCACTCCTCGCAACAGTGACCTCTGTGAGATCCCTACACAGCCCCTGGTGTGCACTGTGAATCTGGACTCTTCCAGCTGGGTCTCAACTAGCGTTTAAACTCCTTGGGGAAGGGTCTGTTTTCTTGTGTGCCAGCTACAGCTTCCCCAATGCAATTCTGCAATGCAGTTACAAACATCTCTGGCATTGTGAAACCGAAAACATTTGTTGCTTACAGATGGGTCACCTGTGTTTCAGACAGACAAACAAACATGCTGAAAAATGCCATCAAATTGAGAGTAGGGCCTCGAGTCACTCAGTCAACTAACACACTATCTCACTGTAAATTCCTACTGGGAAAAAGGTGCAGGACGTTTTTACCGCAGTAACCAAGTAAGGTCAACACTATGAACCCCACTCAGAGGCTGGTTTTGCTACACAATACTAGGACAATATTAGGCAGCAAACAGAGGACAGGCAAACAGAGGGAGTTTGTCGGGGGGGAGTTCCCACAGAGTTTTTTTGGCTTTCAGGCTTCTGTGAGCAGTAAATACAACATCGCATAGGCTCTTAGAAGGAAGATAATATGGATAGTGAGCGATCAGCTGTTGTGACCTGCATGTACCATGGATGTACCATGTTTGTCTTTCTCCCAGAGAACAGAAGCAACTTCATCTGTACGAAGTGCAAGCTGGTCTCCATATTGGAGGGGAAAGTTAAAGGACTAGAGACCCAAGTACAACCTTGCATTGCATAAGAGAAAATGAAGACTTTCTGGATAGAAGTTTGCATTTGGTTCTGCAGGCACAGCATGCTGAAGAATCAGAGAGGGCAGTGCAGAACAGTGAAGAAAACTGGTAGCATGTGACCTCCAGAAGAAGAAAAAGGAAAACCCATGTATCCCCAATGCAGATAGTGGTAAGAAACCATTTTTAGGCTCTCTGCACAGGTACTACGGTGGAGAATGGTTTGGAAGAATCATCTGAGGGAAGGGATCAGAAGGAGACCCCACCAACCAGAAGGCATGTGATGTATTGTCCTTGCGATTGGTGTTGCACAACCTCCACTCCCAAGAGGGGAAGATTCGTGGTGGTGGTCAGGACTCCCTCCTAAGGGGCATGGAGTCATCCATCTGCCGTCCAGAACAAGAGACTTGAGAAGTGTGCTGCGTGCCTGAAGCTAGAATTCAAGATGTGATGGGAATGTCTGCCGAGACTGATCAAGCCCTCAGACCGCTACCCCTTCCTACTTCTCCACGTGGGCACCAATTATACTGCCAAGAATGGCCTTGAGTGGGTTACTGCAGACTATGTGGTTCTGAGAAGAAGGATAAAGAAGTTTGAGGAATAAGTCATGTTCTCGTCCATCCTCCCTGTTTAAGGAAAAGGGCCAGGTAGGGACCATTGAATTGTGGAGGTAAATGCATGGTTGCGCAGGTGGTGTCGGAGGGAGGGCTTTGGATTCTTCGACCATAAGATGTTGTTCCAGGAAGAAGGATTGCTAGGAAGAGATGGGATCCACCTAATGAAGAGAGGGAAGAGCATCTTCGCAGGCAGGCTTGTTATCCTAGCGAGGAGCGCTTTAAACTAGGTTTGCCGGGGGGTGGTGACCTAAGCCCACAGGTAAGTGATGAAGTGGGATACCGGGTGGAAACACAAGGAGGAGGGTGCAACAGAGAGAGGCCTCCTGATCCATTCTGAGAAAGCAGGACAATTGGCTAGTTATCTTAGGTGCCTGTACACGAACGCAAGAAGCCTGGGAAACAAGCAGTAAGAATTGGAAACCCTGGGACAGTCAAGTAACTATGATGTGACTGGAATAACAGAGACTTGGTGGGATATCTCACATGACTGGAGCACTGTCATGAATGGGTATAAACTGTTCAGGAAGGACAGGTGGGGGAGAAAAGGTGGAGGAGTTGCACTGTCTATAAGAGAGCAGTATGATTGCTGAGAGCTCCAGCATGAAACTGGAGAAAAGCCTGTTGAGAGTCTTTGGGCTAAGTTTAGAGGTGAGAGCAACAAGGGTGATGTCGTGGTGGGCGTCTGCTACAGACCACCAGACCAGGAGGATGAGGTAGACAAGGCTTTCTTTGGACAAGTAACAGAAGTTTCCAGATCACAGGCCTTGGTTCTCATGTGGAACTTCAATCATCCTAACATGTGCTGGGAAAGCAATAAAGCAGTGTACAGACAATCCAGGAAGTTTCTGGGGACAACTTCCTGGTGTAAGTGTTGGAGAAACCAACAAGGGGCCGTGCTCCTCTTGACCTGCTGCTCATAAACAGGGAAGAACTGGAAGGGAAAGTAGAAGTGGGTGGCAACCTGAGCAGCAGTGACCATGAGATGGTCGAGTTTGGGATCCTGACAAAAGGAAGAAAGGACAGCAGCAGAATATGGACCCTGGACTTCAGAAAAGCAGACTTTGACTCCCTCATGGACTGACAGGCAGGATCCTCAGGGAGGCTAATATGAGGGGGAAATGAATCCACGAGAGCTGGCTGTATTTTAAAGAAGCCTTACTGAGGGCACAGGAACAAACTATCCCGATGTGCAGAAAGAATAATAAATATAGCAGGTGACCAGCTGGGCTTAACAGTGAAATCTTTGGTGAGCTTACATACAAAAAGAAAGCTTACAAAAAGTGGAAACTTGGACAGATGACTAGGGAGGAGTATAAAAATATTACTCGAGCATGCAGGAGTGTAATCAAGAAGGCCAAAGCACAGTTGGAGTTGCAGCTAGAAGGCATGTGAAGGATAACAACAAGAATTTTTAAAGGTATGTTTGCAACAAGAAGAAGGTCAGGAAAAGTGTTGGACCCTTAATGAATGAGGGAGGCAACCTAGTGACAGATGATGTGGAAGAAGCTGAAGGACTCAATGCTTTTTTTGCCTCGGTCTTCAAAGACAAAGTCAGTTCCCAAACTGCTGCACTGGGCAGCACAGTATGGGGAGGAGGTGAGCAGCCCTTAGTGGTGAAAGGACAGGTTAAGGACTATTTAGAAAAGCTGGACATGCACAAGTCCATGGGTCCAGATCTAATTCATCCGAGGGTACCGAGGGAGTTGGCTGATGTGATTGTGGAGCCATTGGCCATTATCTTTGAAAACTTGCAGCAATTGGGGGAGGTCCTGGACAACTGAAAAAAGGCAAACATAGAGACCATCTTTTAAAAAGGGAAGAAAGAGAATCAGGGGAACTACAGACTGGTGAGCCTCACTTCAGTCCCCAGAAAAATCATGGAGCACGTCCTCAAAAGAATCCATTTTGAAGTACTTGGAGGAGAGGAAGGTGATCAGGAACAGTCAACTTGGATTCATCAAGGGCAAGTCATGCCTGACCAACCTGATTGCCTTCTGTGATGAGATAACTGGCTCTTCGGACATGGGGAAAGCAGTCCTTGACTTTAGAAAAGCTTTTGATGTGGTCTCCTACAGTATTCTTGCCAGCAAGTTAAAAAAGTATGGATTGGATGAATGGACTATAAGGTGGATAGAAAGCTGGCAAGATCATCTGGCTCAACGGGTAGTGATATCTGGCTCGATATCTAGTTGGCAGCTGGTATCAAGTGGAGTGCCCCTGGGGTTGGTCCTGGGGCAGGTTTTGTTCAACATCTTTATTAATGATCTGGATGATGGGATGGATTGCACCCTCAGCAAGTTCGTGGATGACAGATTAGTATCATATAATTTGTAAAACACTATGGTTCTGTATAGATGTATGTTCTCATTATCTGCATTTACACACTTCAGATGTTAAGGGAGAATGGAAAAATGACTGAAACCTTCACAAACAAAATATTATGGATTTAAAGTATTGATTTGATATATTTATAAAACTAATTTTAATTATAATTCACAATGATACTTTTACTTAAAATATGGACTAACCATGAAATTCTGTGAAATTAATTTTTTGTAGATAAGAGGGAAAATAACTGATAATTTCTTTGCAGAAGAGAAACCTACAAACTTACCTCTGTGAATGATTTTCAAGTTTTCTTTTAAGTGGTTTAGTGCTTTCACAGTCTAGGAGAAAAGAGGAGATTTTATGGATGAAAAATAAGATACTGCAATGAGATTCCTCTGACTATTAAACTATTTGGGCAACATGAGCCAGAACAATAAATATTAAACAATATGAGCCACAACAATAAACAGGAACCTTGAGTGTCTGAAGGGAAACAATGTAAAGTAAAGACCTCTATATCTGTCATCATCATATAAATTTTGACAGGTCTCCACACGCCTTTTCCACACCCACTCTCCAATCTCATTTTTGGACATATACATTTTTGCAATAGTGCCCATTTTGAATTTTTATGGGGAGCATTAGGACTGCCTATGTGTGTGCATTTACAGCCATTGTAAAGATTTTAAGAAAAAAATAGGCTTTTTACACATTTTAAATAAAGTTTAGTAAACAGAGGAATAAAGTGTTAAGATGTAAATATGTTAATAGGTCTTTTTGTATATTGCATGTATTTTTTTTTGAAAAAGAGGCATTAAATATTAGAAAGAGAACATGCATTTTTAGAAAAGAATGTTATGCACGTAGGTTGTTTGAAATATAGGTATTAAATATTAGTAACAGAACATGTGTTTTAGAGAAAATAAGGTGGGGTGGGTTTTAATATAACACAAAGTGAGAGAGGCCGTAGAACAGCCAATAAAAGCAAAAGCTGTTCAGCCTGTTACATAAACAAAAAGAAAATAAACTCAGATAAACTGCAGAAAAATTTTAAAACAACAGGAAAGGAAGAAAGCCTGTGTCACTGACCAAGAGGGAGAGGGAGAAGAAAGGCACTTATCCCAGCAGCTGCCAACAGTCAGCCAGTAATTCCAGAACAGTCAGTCTTGAACAACCTATGCCTCTTGGCTAAGCCAATCAGAAACTATTCTTTAGACAAGTCATAGAATTGTATTTTCCTCAACCAATTATAATGTCCCAGGAGGCGTGGCTTTTGACAGCTGTCTGTTTAGGTATAGAAGCCTTTACTACTCACTCCCCACCTTAGCTCTGCTATTATAAATGATTTTGCAACACAGTGGGAAAGTGGTACTTTGCAAAGGCTAGTGGGGAACTGTGGTATGCAGGAAGAAAGCAGGACAGTATGGTTAAGAGCTAACATGGGGGCTAGACAACCTGTCCCTGTGCACCTCTGTCTACCTATCAGTTATGCGCTCACAGAGGGAAGAACCCAACACTCAGAACATTGTTAAAAAAATCTTCCTCATCTCAGTCTGTGGGGCTAGTGAGGGAGGAGAATTTAGGAGGTAGTTCAATGTGCCCATAGAAAACCAATCTAAACCAAATCAAAACTAAACACAACCAACAACACACCTTCCTTCCTGATGTAACCTCGGGCTTTATGGTAATAACAGGCTAGAGGAGGGATGGTGAACTTTGTATATGCTGCTCTCCCCTGCTACAGAGGAACAGTCAGAGAGGTATTTTAGTTCAGTTTTCACACTTCAGTTCCTTGGGCCCACACTTAAACCTGTGTTAGGCACCTCTAAATACAGATTTATGGGCCTAATTTTAGTTACCCAAATCTGAAAATTGGCTGGAGGAAAAACTACACACAGTCAGAACTACGATCTCACCTGAAATGCCAGAGGGCTGCAGTGCCAACAGCCACTGAGGCAGCAGGCTGCAATTCAGTCACCCTTTGAAAAAGGTGGGTTTTGGCACTAGTGGTGGAATGGCACTTTACTTACAAACTTCTGGTGCTACTGATGTCACTTTGATCTCTCAACTTTTCCATACCCCAACCCCCTTCCCTCAAGTACACACAAGACAATACTCTTGAGTAATGTGGATCATATGGGCATGTTAACAATCTGTCTGTCAAGCTATTTCTCTCAGTGTGGCTAATGAGGAACCTATTCCGACATTTCCAAAAGACAGGTCAGTAGAGCCCTTCAAATTTGCACATATCCGCAAACCATGTTTGTGGATGGTGGATTGGATGCGGATACAAATTTTGCATCCACACAGGGCTGTAGGGGTCAGGTCCAGCTAACTGCTACGATATTTCATGCATGCAGCTCCTGTTACCTACGTTCTTATTCAGCAGCATCCAAGGACCTAACAAAATGATGATGCATATACATAGTGTTCTGTCACTGTCCCCTGTTCTGCATGGCCTGTACCTTGGCACGTGTGTGTGGGGCGGGAGTTGGGGTGGGTTGTTTTTCCTTGTGTCACTGTTCTGTGCCTCTCTTGTGGAAGACTGTTTGAAGAAGCCAGTTGTGTAATTGGCTGAGGTTCACTGACCTCCTGATTCCATTCAAATGAAGCATCAGTGCTCCTGGACCACAGGGAAAAATTCAGAAGTTGCCAGCTGTTCCATGCAGTCAGCACGCCTCACACTGTGCCCACAAAGCAAGTGATGGGCATTAACGGTTCTATACAGAAATCTAACCATTGCTAGGGGTACTAAGAAGAAACTGTTCTCACTCTATAGCAATAGGTGAAATGGAGTCTGTGTTGTCCACTCAGTATTGGCCATCCCTCCAAAAGCTACAAACAAGTCCCAGTGCCCCTACACTGACAGGCTGGCTCTGGGGACAAGGAGATCCGGAGCTATCTTGCCTTAAACTCACAAGTGTCAAACACAGCTCCAAAAGCCTAACTTATTTTTGAGAATTTGCAGTAAAGATAGCAGAACAGACAAAAACCTATGAGCTGGACACCCAGTGCCAGTCCCAGTATTGCATGGACACACCCCATCACTTCTACTCTGCCCAGGACCGGTCTTCCCTTTGATTTTGGCAATAACTTTTCACTCCAAAGTTTACTGACATGGAGAATGTAACCAGGTGCAGACTCTTACGTGTTCTGAAACTGCCTGATTAAAACACCCAAAGGTCAGGTTTTTCTCATGTCTCGGTGGCCAGTGGAGGTGGAAGAAATAGTCACAAGAAAATACAAAATGCCTGAAATTTGGATATTATGTATTTCATTGAAGATTCAAAATCCATCCCATTTCTTTATGAAACTCTGGGCATAAAATACGATCATAGACACAAAAATATTTTCACTTCAAAAACTTGCACTTTTTCATCATTTTTTTTCTAAATTACCATTTTAATGAATTCCGGATGCACTGAAAAACAAGGGAGCAGCATGAAAAAACGGCAAACCAGAAGAATTTGTCTCTCTGTTGGCCCTGCCCAGAACAAGAGCCTCCTGCCAGGCAATGAACCAGCTTAGGCTAGTGCCATCTGTTAATGTGACAATCTGGAGGGAGAGTTACTGGAATGCCAATGAACCAGAACCAAAAGATGGCCTTTGGATTCAGCTTGAATTTCAGGCAAAAGATTCTGGGGTGTCTTTATTCACTGAGGCCTCTCCCTCCAGGGCTGCTGGCTGCTTCTCCACCAAGTAATGAAGTTAACATAATAATAAAGCAATGGTAAAGCCAGAACCATAAAGATTTTACAGAATGCAAATAAACCAGAGGGAACGGGGCTAAAAAGTCAAAAGCTTAAACTTTTTAAATGATCTTTAAAAATGTACAAAAAGGGAGCAGCAAAATCTAAATACTTACAGCTAAAGTGATTTTGCCTAAGATTTCTTCTGGAATAACATCATCTAATACACTATATACATATTTGTAAAACTTATCAAACGAGGTAGACATGAGCTCCATACAGATCCAACAGTCACCCTAAAAAAAGAACAAACATATGTCACGGTAAGATAATACATAAGAATCAACAGAATGCAGAGACCCTTTGAATCTGATCGAGACTAACAGACAACATTTATTATGCTCCAATAGTCTGGCCCATGGGGGTGCTGAAGCCATGTTGAAGAACCTTGGGTGCACATACTAACGTGTACAGTGAAAGGAAAGACAACCTGGCCCTACTAGAAGAAAGAGAAGACCACAGGGAGAAGAGGCATCTCATGCCCTCCTGTGTGTAAGATGCCAGGTCATTGGAAATGGAATTGGCTGCTAAAGCCCAGGTCTGAGTCACTTTCCATGATTTATATCATTTTATTTAAAAGATGTAAAGGCTAAAAATCAAATTACACAGAACATAGAACCCCAAATAAAATATTCAAACCCAGAACTGAAGCAAACCTCCATGAGAGATTAATATCCCCTCATTTCAAACAGTGCCCCTGCTAATACTGAGAGACTAGTTCTCTATAAAGGTGATTTGCAAAGGGTTTCATATTTTATATTTGCATTCATTATATCCAATTCAGTGGTAAAGGCAGAATGTAACCTTAAATGTGTTACACAAGTGTGGATTCCACAGCTACCAGAGAAACTAAGAATATGAGGCTGAGCATTTTACTAAGTTATAGCACAACTTTTAAGTTATTTAAAATTGATTTTTTTAAAATGATGACATTTTAAATCATGATTAAATTAGACTATTTCACTGGAACAAAAAGTTCAAAAATCTACCAACTCTCAGTCCAAACTAAGGGCTATTGTTCCAAAGTCTTCTGTGCTAACTGTTATGGATGGCAAATGGCTTAATTTGAGCTGTTTATGGTGGATTTTGGCATCCTGAGGCATGTCTTCATTGTTGGAAATATAGGTATTATACAGGATCGGCATTTTGCCCAATGGCAGCGCTGCATTCTTGAACTTAAACACGTTTTAGCGTAATTAATAATGTAAGCATGTGGGCCTAAAATATCAAATGGTTCTAGAGCTCAAACAACTAGTCTTTTTAATTCTGGTTGACCCATGCCCAGAGCAGATGTCTGAAGGGGCAGAGGCAGAGCACCGACAAGGCAAACTCTTCAGAAAAGCAGTTCATAAGGCTGGCTGCGCTGAGTTCAGAATTAAAAGCTGAGTGATTGAGTCTATGCTTGTAAGTGTTGTACATTGCTGTTTCAAACGGGTACTGCAATGTCTATACCTACCATCACAGTTTTGAGACCTTGGGTCCATGACTGACAATTCAGAGTCTTGGGAGTGTGTGATTATGAATAAGGTACAGATTTTTGATACAAGTCAATTATAGTCCAACAAATGTAGGAGATTCCTCCAAAGAAGTCTTCTCAGCTCTGTGATAGATTTTTCTTGATTAGACATCATAAAAGGTCTTGCTTGCTAATACATAGGGAGTTGTTTAAGAGAAGACTAGAACTTTTCTTTAAGTAATTGAAAACTCATTGTTTTCTCTGAGGAGAAAAAAAAATATCCTGTTATAACTCTTTCACTCCTATTTCACAGAGCTGTGGCCATGTTCACCTGGAGATAAATCCCAGGAGTCCTAGAGGGAATTTCGAATCTATGTCTAGGTGTTAATAACTTTCATGAAGATTCACAGATTTGAAGGCCAGAAGAGACCATTGTGATTATCTCCTGCATAAACAGGCCAGAAGCTTTGCCCAGTAATTCCTACATTAAGCCTGTAACTTCTGGTTAGCTAGAGCAGATTTGCCTAGAGCATATTCCAAGATATCCAATGTTAAAGCCTTTTAAATGATGGGGAATCCACCACAACGCTCGATATGCTATTCCAATGGTTCAATAGGTCCAATGATTAATTACTCTGACATAACTTTGTGCTTTTTTCCAGTCTAAATTTGTCTAGCTTCAGCTTTCAGCCACTGGATCTCATGCTTCCTTTGTCTGATAGATTAAGGAGCCCTCTTCTACTAGAAATCTGCTTCTGAGAGTGGTTGTTATGATGTGGTGATGCAAAACTAGTTAGGTAAGCTTCAAGATGTAACAGGGTGGTCCATGCCTTTAAAGACCAGAGGGCCTAAAGCCAGCCAGCCCTGTCTGATTATTAAACTCAGTTGGGAAGGGGTCAGGCAATGCCTATAAAGAGACGAGTCAATTGTAGACATTGGGATGACTTATGCCTTGTCCTGACGAATTTTCCCCATGACCTGAGATGGGAGCAGTAAGTGAGGAAGGCATAGTTCAGATGGTCTCACCACCGAAGAAGTAGAGCATTAGCCTGTCAGTTATGCCTTAGGGCTCCTCTGGAGTACTATATATTGCACTTTCTGTTCATTTGAGAAGTGAACAGGTCCATTGTGGGGGTTCCCCATACAGCAAAAGTGGTAAACAATACTTTTGTTGTATGATCCTTAGTGAAGTGTCTGCTGAGGAAGTCCACCAGCACATTTTGATTCCCTGGATGATTTGATTCCAGAGCGGCTGCTTTTGAACGCAAGGGAATGGATCTTGTTCCCCTCTGCTTACTGAGTAAAAGACAGTTGTCACATTGTTCGATATTATGAAGATATGGGGACCTTGAATTAATGGGAGAAAGGCCTTGCGAGTCTCTCAGACCGCCACAATTCCAGTACGTGGATGTGTCTCGAGATGTCCAAGTGCCTTGAGCTGTGCGACTGTCCATGTAAGCTCCCCAGTCTAAAAGGGAGGCATCTGTAAAGATCGTATTGACTGGTACCTGTGGGGATTCTGCTATTTTGATGGCTACTATGGCATTCACGGACTGTTGGTTTGGTGAGTGCACTGTTTGAAGCCACACTTGTAGACAATGAAGATGGAGTCTGGCAAATGGCGTGACATAAGTACATAAAGCCATATGTCTCAGGAGAAAAGGGTGTTCAAGTATTGCTCTTGACCCTATCGATGAGGTTATTCATCACTTGGAACCTATCAACTGGCAGAAAAGACCTTGCTGTGACTGAATTTAGGAATGCTCTGATGAAATCTAAAGTCTGTGTTGGAGTGAGCACAGACTTTTCCAAGTTTATACTGACCCCTAGGAAAGACAGAAGTTGAAGCCTTGATGAAGTCGACTTGTAGGCTTCTTGGCAACCAGAAGCCAGTTTTTGAGACAGGGGAACATGGTGAAGCCACAACACCTGATATGGACTGCTACTACCAAGATGACCTTAGTAAAAACCCTTGAAAGCAAGGCAAAATAGGAACATGCTATATTGAAAATATTCAGGGCCATCGTGAATCTAAAAAATGTCTGTGAGCAGGGTGAATGTCTACATGGAAGCATACTTCCTTCATATTGAGAGCTGTAAAGCATATGCCATTTTCCAAAGATAGGATTATAAATGTCAGTGTGATCATGCAAAATTACAGTGTGTGAATAACACAGTTGAGATGATGGAAATTGAGGATGGCTCTCCAGATGCCCTTCTTTTTGGGTACTAGGAAATATGTTGAGTAAAAACCCTTTCCTTGGTACTAAAGAGGTACCCCTTTATTGCTCCCCACTGTAAGAAGGATTGTATTTCTTGTTTGAAAATCTCCTCATGAGAATGGCCACTGAAAAGGTGTGGTGCAGGGAGGTAAATTTGATTGCATAGCCAGGATGGATGATGTTTAGTACCCATTCATCCATTGTCACAGCACTCCAGATGTGGAAAAAGAGTACTATATGACTCCCAAAGGGTGGCTGGGAATCAGTATTTGGTGGTTTGCAGTTCTAGAGCACTTGTCAAAAATATTGTTTAGATGGGGGCTGGGATTGGGGTGATGAGGTTGCCGCAGACAATGTAGGAAATGGGACTTCTGAATCCTTTGCCTCTTACGGGGTAGCTCGTAAGGATGCTGGTGGTAAAATTGTTGAGCCTTGGGTCTAGGCTTGTATGCTTACTTGTGGCATTGTTTGGGGAAGATGTATATATTCCCAGGGAGCAGAGAGTGACCCTAAAGTCCTCTGGAGTGTGCAAGGACTCATCTGTCTTTTGGTTAAAAAAGTGAGTTTCATCAAAAGGCAGGTCCTCGGGATGTTCTTGACCTCTGCGGGAAACCCCGAAGCGTGAAGTCATGATTCACAGCACATCACAATGGCAACAGCACTGCCCTTGAAAATGTATCTGCTGCATCTACCAATGATGCTTCTAATGGATTTCCAAATGGAAGTGTCCCAGCTCCCAGAGACGGAGATGCATCTGTAAGCTCTTCTTGATGGAGAATTCTTGCTGGACTGTACAGCATTTTCCATTTTTGTAAGAGGAGGAAAGGATGGAGTGGGGTGAATCTATTCCTCTCCTTACTTAGTTAAATCTTTTGCCTCAACAGCTGCCACCAGGTTGACCTGCCTCTCAGTTCAGTTAGGAAGTCTTATTCCAGGCCTGGGATAGATGCCTGCATTAGAAATAGGGCCTAGAGCTGACCATTCCAATGTAGATGTGTGCCAGACCTGAGCACCACTGCCAGCAAGCTTTTCCCTCAGTGGTATCTGTCAGGTCGGCTCTAGTGCTCCCTGGAGTTGCGCGCTCACAGCGCCAAGTAGCAGCCCCCTCCATACCTTCTTGCCAGCTAACTCCAACAGAGGGGCAGGGCTGGGGGTTGGAATGGACATGTGCAACACATCTCGAAGAACAACAGTTATGAAAGATCAGTAACCATTTTTTCTTCTTCAAGTGCTTCCTCATATCCATTCCAATGCAGGTGGCTCCCGAGTAGTAGTGCAGGTGGAGGGTTCAGAGTTCACTGACAAGCTGATTGTAACACCACTCGGCCAAATCCAGCATCGTCTCTAGCCTGCTGAGTGATGGCATATCGAGACACAAAAGTGTGAACTGACCACCATGTTGCTGCTCTACAAATGTCCTGTTTAGTAACCTGTGCCACAAATGTAGACGAAGATGCTTGGGCCCTTGTGGAATGTGCCATCAGGGCAGTAGCAGAGACCTTTGCCAGGTTGTAGCATGTGCAAATACAGGAAGTGATCCATGATGAAATTCTCTGGGCTGAGATTGGAAGACCTTCATCCTGTCTGCAATAGCCACAAAATTGAATAATTTTCCAAAATGATTTAGTCCTTTCTATGTAGAAGGCTGGTGCAGGTCTGATGCCCAGTGAGCGAAGCCTCTACTTCTTTCTGTTGGCAAGTGGTTTTGCATAGAAGACCAGGAGGAAGATGTCCTGGTTACTATGGAATTGTGAAACCATTTTTGGAAGGAAGGCTGGATGAAGATGCAGCTGGACCTTGTCCTGGAAGAATACCGTGTACGGAGGTTCTGAAGTGAGAGCCCCAATCTCTGAGACTCTTCCATCTGAAGTAATGGCCACTAGGAAGGCCACCTTCCAGGACAAGTAGAGCAGAGACCACATTGCCAGCAGCTTGAAAGGGGGATCCATGAGCCTCAACAATACCAGGTTGAGATCCCAGGAAGAGACTGCTTGTCATGTCTGTCAAGTTCTTTGAGCAAATGACTACAGATGGTGTTTGAGAATACGGAACAGCTGTTCACTCACAGGTGAAACACCGAGATTGAGGCCAGGTGGACCCTAAAAGATGATGTGGATAGTCCCTGTTGTTTCAGATATAGTAAGTAGTCTAGAATGAATGCTACTGATGATTACCTAGGTGGAACACCCCTGCTGTGCGTGAGGGATATGGCAGGAGTGTGTGTGTGTGAGGAGGAACACCCCTGTTGTGTGTGAGGGATATGGCAGGGTGGGGGGTGAAGAGGCACATCCCTGATGTGTTTGAGGAATAGGTGAGTGTGTGGGTGTGAGGATATGGCAAAGGGCAGGTGAGGAGGAACACTTCTGTTGTGTGTGAGGGATATGGCAGGGGAGAAGGGATGAGGAGGAACACCCCTGCTGTGTGTGAGAGATATGGCGGGGGGGAGTGAGGTGGAACATCTCTGCTGTATGTGACGGATATGGTGGAAGTGTGTGTGTGAGGGATATGTCGGGGCCAGGTGTGTGTGTGTGTGGGGGGGGAGGTGAGGAGGAATACCCCTGCTGTCTGTGAGGGATATGGGGCAGTGGGGGGATGAGGAGGAACACCCTTGCTGTGTGTGAAGGATATGGTGGGATTGTGTGTGCGTTAGGGATATGGCGAGGCCGGGGGCGTGAGGAGGAACACCTGTGCTGTCTGTGAGGGATATGGTGGCATTGGGGGGTGAGAAGGAACACCCCTGCTGCGTGTGAGGGATATGGTGGGGTGGGAGGGATGAGGAGGAATAGCCCTGCTGTGTGTGAGGGATATGGCGGGGGAGGGGAGTGAGGAGGAATATCCCTGCTGTGTGTGAGGGATATGGCAGGGCTAGGCGAGGTTATGGGAAGACTTTTTCCTTCAATCTCTATGAATGGTTGGCAGGGTGGATGTGGTGGGGCAATTCTGGCTCATGTTACTCGCCAGCTGTAAAATGTGCTATTTAATCTCAGTTCCATTGGTTTACTTGCAGTACTATTGTAACTATTTTGGCAAGACGGGGTGATGGCAACGGTAGATCCCAGGTCCCTACTAGGCATGCTGTCTACATTTACTGACACTGGGGTCTGCAGGAGGACAGGCAGGAACCTGGTGGGAGGATGATGCAGTAGGGGGCTCATGATATGGTAGAGAGTGTCACTAAGTCTGTAGAGTGGTATTTTTTAATGTGGAAATTTAAATCAAAACATAGTGCTGCTGTATGTTTTCATTTTGTGGTGATCCTAGAGCTGTGGAGAGGTGCCAGAGGCATAAAACAATAAATCTGTAACTCAGCAGCAACAGGCAAAAGACGTTCATGTCTAGGGATTTTGTTCAAACCAATTTATCAGAATTATTGATAATTATTTGTTTTATAGTGGCATCTTGAAGCTTTCAACCAAGATCAACGCCCCATTGTGCTAGGGCTTGTACCACACACATAGTAAGAGAATCCCTACCCTTAAAGGGTTACAAGACAGACAGAGGTCAGGAGAAAGGAAGGATTATTGGCCTGATTGTACAGCTAGGGAATTAAGGCACAGGGAAACAAGTGACCTGCCAGAGGTCAGACAGGGAGTCTGGAAAGCCAGGAATTGAAGCGGGGTCTTTCCACTTGTAAGCCACGGTCTTACCCCACAAGACCAACCTTCATCTTTCAGAGCTCACTTATGAACCTCTACTTGTCTGCACAGGCTGCTCATGAGTTGCTACACTCCCTCCAGTGCAGACATGCAGGCAGTAGGAAGGCAGTGGTGGAGCAAGGTTGGAGCTATGTCTCTGCCTCCTCCCTCACCCCACAATATCACATGGACTACCAGAGCCAACGCAAAGGGAGAAATAATCTGCATCAGCAAAGGGCTAGCATGGACCATTTTCACCTTGAAAAAGGGGGAGACAGGAACCAGACCGTGATGCTCACAGTCACAATCTGACCCCCGCCATGCCAATTGTATGGGCTAGACTGTGAAGTTACAATTGACTCTGGCTTGTCATTTGAGTTCTGGAGATTGTGCTAGTTCCAGTAGACCATCCCCGCAGTTTGTGCCTACACAGAATGAAGGGACAGGTTTTCGGTGCACAGGAGTCAGGGCCGGCGCTTTCATTTAGGCAACCTAGGCGGTCGCCTACAGCACAAGGATCTGGAGGGGCGGCATTTTGCCGCTCTCGGCGGCAATTCGGCGGCGGGGGTCCTTCCGCGCTCTGGGTCTTCGGCGGCAATTCTGCGGCGGGTCCTTCACTCGCTCTGGGACCCGCCGCAGAAGTGCCCCGAAGACCGGGAGCGCGGAAGGACCCCCCACCAACCCACCGCAGAATTGCCGCGGAAGACCTGGAGTGCGGAAGGACCCCTGCCTAGGGCACCAAAAACCCTGGCGCCGCTCCTGACAAGAGTATAGAGCTGCACACACTCATGCAGAGGGCCTCTTTCCCCATTGTTTTTATTGATCACTAAAGATTGGATTTGCTTCATCTTTGTGGTTGCAAGGGATGCAGCAAAGAGACAATCCCTCCCTGCTACACTTTCTTTGTCCTTGTCTACACCCAGAAATTACATCACCTGAAAACACGTTAATTTATATGGTGGTAAACACGCAGCATAGCCAGGACATGTAGCATTTAACATCTCATTGCCATGCGGTGGTTATCACTAGGGCCCATGCTCAGGTTAACCCTAGTCAGCTGAGACATTAAGTAGGGTAGTCCTTAGCTACATCAAGTGCTAACTCCTGGTTACCCAGCACAATGTTCTACACAATGTAATCTCCCAGGAGAGACAAGCCCTGTGACAGGACCAAAGGTAATCACAGGCCTTGGGCTCAGGGCACTTTAGGACTGACTCCCTACTAGTGTCCTCAGGTGCAAATCACTCCAAAAGAAATGCCATGGTTGAGAAGGTTTGGCATGTCCATTGTGCAGCATGCATGCCAAGCAGCTCTGGGAAGGATTGTGCCTCCTAAAGCACTACACCCTTTCTCCCCTGCTGCAGCGACTCCTGGGGCTTTACAGCTCCAGCCCTTCCCAGCACAAGGCAGTGTGCAAAGCACACAACCTTTGAGAGTCTGCATAGAGCACATCTATAAATCAGATATATGAAATGTGTCAGATATCTGAGTGCCATACCTGTCCAGACAGTCAAACCACTTAAACGCCACCAAATCCTAGATGTGAGCATGAGAGCATGGCAAGAAAGCAGCAATAATCATGACAGGGATCATATAAATGAACACCAAAATATATACATAGCAGCAATCAGAACCCAGAGTCTCTTCCCTTCTAGTAATGGGTTTGATGACAACTTGCGAATCAAAAATCCCCCAGTAAATTAACTTCTTTCTATTATAATAAACTGAAAGCTGCTGCAAATTAAATTTTAAATTAAATAAAACCTCTGGTATAAATGAAACAAACTCTGAGTGCCCACCTCTCTGAACAGTGCTCCATAAAACTGAACAATATAGGGGCAGTCACTACTTCGCATCACTACATCCAAGTCCATTAGAAGCTGTTTCTGTTCCTTTTCATCCACTGTTGATCGAATTCTCTGGAAGAGTAAGGAATGGCAGAGGTTTTATCATTAACGTGCTACTATTACATCATCCTCAGCCAGTTCACGAGAAACCTGCCAGGACCCGTCCCAGGGTGGTGCATGTGGTCTCAAAGACATGAAAATAACAGGCTTTGAAGAAGTAGACCATGTTTTTAAATGAGAAAAAAATTGCAATTAATATAAACCTAAAGCAAGTTAGTTCAGATTATGAAATCTCTGGCCAAATTTTACTCCAAATCTCAGCATTATCAGGTGGAGCATCAGTAAGCAGCAAAGGCAATCAAATATTTTCTTTATCCTCTTTAAAACCTACAGGAAAACAATATTCAGATTTTATGTTCAAAGCAATGTGCAGTGGTGAGTTAGCCACAGCTCCCATTGATGCTGGGACCTGAGCACTGCTTTGAAATGTAACCCTCAAATATATTTTATTACTAAAGGAAGGAAATTAAGATGAAGGCACCCCCTACACTGTGCACCCATCACAGAGTGCCTACAAGTTTTTCAGACCAGTTTTATGCCATGATTTATACTGTACATGCTAGGCAGGCTAAAAGACCAAACAACTATGCATTTCTTGCCTGGTAGTAGCCTCTAAGTTAAAAATAAATAATGGTTTGCATTCTAGATAAAGTTTTCCATGCTCAGTTTCTGCCTGAAGACTTTTGTTTTTCAAAAGCTTCAGCAAAAACAGTGCCACTATTTTCCAGCATGAGACGGGGGAAGGGGAGGGAAAGAGACAAAATTAACATTATAAACCAGTTCTTGCCAAAACTTGTAGAAAAAACTGTGACTCTAGAGCATCATCCTACCAACTCTACTGAGCATAGTGCTCGCAACTAAGTGGAGACATAGACGTCAGTGAGACAACTCATTAATAAGCACTACAGATGGTTGTAGAGTTTTCAGGGTCAGGCTCTTGTACTGCACTATTTGAGAAATAATGTATGATCATCTAATTGCAAACTGTCTCGTAATGATACATACACGGGGCAGAGTAGCTGTTGCATGATTGTTCTTACCTTTGACATTTCCTGATATTCTGAGTGCTTCACCATGGCCTGGTCCACACTACAGCGTTAAATCGATTTAACGCTGTACCCGTCCACACTATAAGGCACTTAAAATCGATTTTAAGGGGTCTTAAAATCGATTTCTGTACTCCTGCTCAACGAGAGGAGTAACCCTAAAATCGATATTACTATATCGATTTAGGGTTAGTGTGGACGGAAATCGAAGTTATTGGTCCCATTCTTTTACTGAGCTACCCAGAGTGCACCACTCCGGAAATCGATGGTAGCCTGGGACCATGGACACACACCATCGAAGTAATGTGCCCTAGTGCGGACGCGTAAAATCGATTTTATAAAACCTGTTTTATAAAATCGATTTTATTAATTTCGATTTTACTCTGTAGTGTGGACGTGGCCCATGTAGCCTTAAAGTTCTAGTAACTTATGTTTTAGACTAGAACAATAATTCCTTCCTTTCCCAACAGATCCTACAGCACTCTGGAAAATTGGCAAGCTACTTGCACAGCATACACAGGAATCACTTCACACACCCCTCCAATGCAGCCAAATGGGTGAAATACAGCTATTGTAGGCACAGAGAATGGATGGCTTGGGGGATTAGTAATGAAGCTACAGACATTTTCATGTCTAGGTCACTGGTTCAAATCTATCTGACAGCAGTTCAGTGGTGTATGTGAAATGAGTTTGGTGAGTCTGTTCCATGCCTCATCAAATATACACATCACAGAGGACATGACTACAATATACAGTATGCTGCCCCTGCAGAGATGCCAAGGGCTGAAAGAACCTAACATCTCCCTCAAAGCAGGGGGGGAAGGCAGACTCTTGGGTGGTTGGGGTCTCAAGAAGCTTGCAGTACTGCTGCTTTTGCTTTTAGCTATGGTCTGGACAGAGGACATTAGCAGCCAAGACCATCAGCCTAGCATCTTTCAAGAACACTGAATGTACTGAGCTCTTTGTCTGGACAGCTCCTGTTTCAGAAAGCTTTTCACATAGAACACTGCCACACGGCTGGTCGTCTCCATCTGGAACACTCTACAAAGCAGATGAACAGTGGGGGCTCGGAAATTAGCTTTTCTCCAGTTCGAAACCTTGGCATCTCCCTCGACTCAGAAGCCACCTCCTCTGCCCATATCTTCCTTCAACAATGCTGCCTCTACTCCACATTTGCAGAACCCTCATCCATAGCGCCCATCCCCTTTCAATAGTAGAACATTCTTCTCAATGGGTCCTCAATTTCTCCTAGCTCCAGCATTGACAGAATGCTGCAATCGGCCCTCCCACACCTAGAAGAAAGCTGTGCCACCACATCACATACAATAGCACTGACTTCCTTTCATTTCAGGATCCAGCCTAAAATTACCATTCTTGTTTTTAAGACCTTTTCTGGATTCTCCCCAGATACACAGTGTTCTCTCCAGTCATCTAGTACTGGCCTCTCCCTCTTCCCCTGCACAATCGCATCAAGGCTAGTGCAACAGTCTCCTCCTCTACAACTCCTGCCATCCCTATATCTCTCTGCCTCTGGCCCTCCACTACACTTCAAACTTCAGTTCAAAACATCTCTTCTCTCCCTTGCCATTACCTCCTCTGCTGTTATTTATCACTTACCACTGTAAAGCACTTGAGAATATAGTTTATATGGAAGATGCTATTATAACAATAAACTGAAATGAATGTCAAGACCAAGAAATCACACCGCTCAGTCTTTTCCAAGTACATTCTGACTGGGAAGAGAGGAGGAGGAGACAGACAGCAGGCCCAGAGATGAGAAAGAGTTCCAGTTATACAGGAGAACTCTTTCAAACAGACACAAGAATTACAAGAAAACCCAAGAAGACAGCATGATATCCTCAACTAATGCACCTGTGTGGAGTGCTGAGGAAGACCTGATGGTGGAACTAGTAAGAGGTCCCATACAAAAGTGCTGGAGACTGAAGATAGGTGATCCAAATAGGGGAAAAGCATATGTTGCATCCAGCACTGCTGTGGGCTCTGAGTGGGTCTGGCCAGAAAGAGATGGTATTGTTTAGCCAACATTCACCAGGGACATTCCACCACAGCCCAGTGACCCTGGTTAACTGGCTAAGGAGCAAACATTTAGCAATGTAACAAGAACACAAAAAACTGTTGGAATAAGCTGTAGAATCTTGAGTGATCAGCAGCACCTCCCCAAGAGCATGTGAAGGTTGTACAAAAACACTGCCAGCTAACACACAGACCACAAGTACAACATGCTGCAGCCTCTCCCCTAGAGAAAATCCTCCAAAGCTCAAGAGTAATAGAGAGCAAGGAACAAATAAATCCAGTACAAGCCTTGTGGATAGAAGGGAAGTGGTAGGCCTGGTATATCTTGACTTTAGTGAGGCTTTTGATACTGTGTCATATGACCTACTCATAAAGAAACTAGGGCAACTTAGCCCAGATAGAGCTACGATAAAGTGGATGCATAATTGGTTGGAAAACCATTCCCAGAGAGTAGCTATCAGTGGTTCACAGTCAAGCTACAAGGGTATCACGAGTAGAGTCCTGCAGGGACTGATCCTGGGTCTGGTTCTGTTCAATATCTTCACCAATTATTTAGATAATGGTACACTTATAAACTTTGCGGATGATACCAAGCTGGGAGGGATTGCAAATACTTTGGAGGATAGGATTAAAATTTAAAATGATCTGGAAAAACTGGAGAAATGGTCTGAAGTAAACAGGATGAAATTCAATATGGACAAATGCAAAGTACTCCACTTATGAAGAAACAATCAGTTGCACACATACAAAATGGGAAATGACTGCCCAGGAAGGAGTGCTGCGGAAAGGGATCTGCAGGTCATAGTGGATCACAAGCTAAACATAAGCCAACAGTGTAACACTGTTGCAAAAAAACTGAACATTATTCTGGGAGGTATTAGCAGGAGTGTTGTAAGCAAGACATGAGAAGTGATTCTTCTGCTCTACTCCACACTGATTAGGCCTCAACTGGAGTGTTATGTCCAGTTCTGGGCGCCACATTTCAGGAAAGATGTGAACAAATTGGATAAAGTCCAAAGAAGAGTAACAAAAATGATTAAAGGTCTAGAAAATAAGACCTATGAGGAGAGATTGAAAAAACTTAGTTTGTTTAGTCTGGAGAAGAGAAGACTAGGGGCTGGGGTGGGGGGACACGATAACAGTTTTCAAATACATAGAAGTTTTTTACAAGTCAGAGGGAGAAAAATTGTTCTCGTTAACCTCTGATGACAGGACAAGAAGCAATGGGCTTAAACTGCAGCAAGGGAGATTTAGGCTGGATGTTAGGAAAGATGTCAGGGTAGTTAAAGAAATTGCCACAGTAGGTTGTGGAATCTCCATCATTGGAGTTTTTTAAGAATAGGTTTGACAAAAAACAATCAGGATTGGTCTAGTTATTACTAGGGCTGTCAATTAATCTCAGTTAACTCACTTGATTAACACAAAAAAATTAATCGCGATTTATCACAGTTTTAACCGCACTGTTAAACAATAGAATAGCAATTGAAATTTATTAAATAGTTTTGGATTTTTTTCTACATTTTCAAATATATTGATTTCAATTACAACACAGAATACAAAGTGTACAGTGCTCACTTTATATTATTTTTATTACAAATATTTGCACTGTAAAAATGATAAACAAAAAATAGTATTTTTCAATTCACTTCATTCAAGTATTGTAGTGCAATCTTTTTATCGTGAAAGTGCAACTTACAAATGTATATTTTTTGTTACATAACTGCATTCAAAACCAAAACAAAGTAAAACTTTAGAGCCCACAAGTCCACTCTGTTCTACTGCTTGTTCAGCCAATCTCTAAGAGAAATGCGTTTACATTTACGGGAGATAATGATGCCTGCTTCTTATTTATAATGTCACCTGAAAGTGAGAAAAGGCATTCGAATGGCATTTTTGTAGCTGGCATTGCAAGGTATTTACATGCCAGATATAACTTTTAGATAATGTTTTCACCTCTTAGCTCAGAGAGCCGAGAAGCGATTCATATGCTCCTTCATGCTTTGGTCACCGTTCCAGAGGACATGCTTCCATGCTGACGATGCTCGTTAAAAAAATAATACATTAATTAAATTTATGACTGAACTCCATGGAGGAGAACTGTATGTTTCCTGCTGTTTTACCCGCATTCTGCCATATATTTCATGTTATAGCAGTCTCAGATGATAAGACAGCACATGTTGTTTATTTTAACACTTTCACTGCAGAGCTGACAAAATGCAAAGTAGGTACCAATGTGAGATTTCTAAAGATAGTTATAGCACTCGACCCAAGGTTTAAGAATCTGAAGTGCCTTCCAAAATCTGAGAGGGACTAAGTGTGAAGTATGCTGTCAGAAGTCTTAAAAGAGCAACACTCTGATGCGGAAACTACAGAACCTGAACCACCAAAAAAGGAAAATCAACCTTCTGCTGGTGGCATCTGACTCAGATGATGAAAATGAGCAATGTACTAACAGATAAAACACAAAATGGGGAACTAGTTGGTCTCTGTTACAGACCCCAAATCACACAAGGGGACAGGATGACTGGCTCCTGATGCACCTATCTATAATGGGTAAGAAAAAAGCTGCGAGATTTTGAGCGACATATGCTGGATGTCTCATGCTGCCAATATTAAAACATTCTTAGAATTTCTAAATATAGACGACAGTTTCCTAACTCAAAAACTGTTGTATCCAACATGGGGGAATTCTATATTAGATCTCATCTTGACAGATAAAGAGAAACTGACCACAGAACTAAAAATTAATGGTAACTTAGATACAAGATCTCATGATCTGATCACATTTATAATGTGCAATCAGAATAATGTCCAGATAAGTGATATATACCCTTGATGCTTTAAAAAGCCAATTTCACAACACTGAAAAAAATTGTGAGCCAAATCAGCTGGGAGGAAGAAATTATATTAGAAAAATGTGAATGGTGTTTGGGAATTGTTTAAGAGCACCTTACTAAGTACCCAAAAGCCACAATTTCACAATTGAGGAAGAAAGCTCTTACTGCTTAAAAAAAAAAATGTAACAAATGGAATAGCAGGGAAATGGATAATAATAACTATAAATCAGATGATAGGAACTGTGGAAAGTTGATAAGGGAAGCAAGTGCAAATCTCTGGCCAGCAGAATTAAGGACAATAAGAAGGCATTTTTAAAGTACATTAGGAAAAAAAATTCTGATAATAGTATTGGTCCATTACTAGAATTATCATTAATAATGAAGGAAAGGCAGAAGTGTTCAATAAATATTTCTGTTCTGTACTTGGTGTAAAAACAGATGATGTAGCCATATCACATGATAACACTCTTTTCATTACACCAGTATCTCAGGAGGATGTTAACCAGCAGATACTAAAGTTAAACATTTTTAAATCAGCAGGTCCAGATAACTTGCATCCAAGAGTTTTAAAAGAGCTGGATGAGGACCTTGCTGACAGTTAATGTTGATTTTAAATAAGTCTTGGAAAACCAGAGAAGTTCCAGAAGACTGAAAGAAATGTAATGTTGTGCCAATATTTTAAAAAGGAAGTATTTCTTTACACAACGCCAGAGGATGAAAATGGGTGGGGTGTTAGGATATAGATATTCAGGCCATTTGCAAAAGCCTATACTTTAAGAATCTAGGTGTATTCTTATCACTAAGCAAGTTACAGAGGTATAAAAGAAAGAATCAAAATCACTGTCTAAGGGCCTTCTCTTACTGTGACAGTCTGAGGCCTTGTTCTTAGGCGAAGCCTTTGGCTAAGCAGCAGAGGCCAGCCATAAATTGGGAAATGTATGGTCACATCCTTACATTCCAAACTAGTCACATTGAAATAAGGTGCTATTGGGCTGTTAGGAATACAATCCTGTCTTGATATTCCTATCACCTCCAGAGAAAGGGAAGAGCCTAGAAGATGTAAAAGGAAACTTAGTTTGAAAGCATCCTGTCTGGCAAGAACTCACTTATCAATAGCTGGGACATGAAATCCTCATTTCTGTATTGTTCTATCACTGTAGTATCCACTTCCCTATTGTTTGTCTGTATAAGCAGCAAAGAATCCTGTGGCACCTTATAGACTAACAGACGTTTTGGAGCATGAGCTTTCATGCCTCTGACGAAGTGGGTATTCACCCACGAAAGCTAATGCTCCAAAACGTCTGTTAGTCTATAAGGTGCCACAAGATTCTTTGCTGCTTTTACATATCCAGACTAACATGGCTACCCCTCTGATATTTGTCTGTATAGTCTCTGTCTCGTTCTGTAATTGTTTCTGTCTGCTGTATAATTAATTTTGCTGGGTCTAAACCAATTAAGGTGGTGGGATATAATTGGTTAAATAATCATTTTACAATATGTTAGGATTGGTTAGTTACATTTCAGTAAAAAGATTGGTTAAGGCAGTGGTCTCCAAAATGGGGGGCGCAAAAGGATCCTTGGGGGTGTGCGGCAGGAGGAGCGCTTTTTTTTTTTTTGCTTCGTTATGCGGGAGTCCAAGCGGCTATTTTGTTGTTGTTGTTGTTGCTTCGCCAGTTCGAGTGGGATTCCGAGCTGCTTTTTTTTTTTGCTTCGGCGAGGCAGGGGGTGAGTGCTCAAAAAATTTTTACTGATGGGGTACACAATCAAAAAAGTTTGGAGACCACTGGGTTAAGGTATAGCTAAGCAGAACTCAAGATTTACTATATAGTCTGCAGTCAATCAGGCAGTAAGGGGGGGAATGGCAACAGAGAATGGGAGTGGGGGAATTGGAATCACGTTTCGCTAAGTGGGGGGAATGGGAACAGGGACACAGGCAAGGCTCTGTGGTGTCAGAGCTGGGAAGGGGGACACTGAGGAAGGAAACTGGAAACATGCTTGCTGGAAGTTCACCTCCATAAACATCGAATTGTTTGCACCTTCAGACTTTGAGTATTGTTGCTCTATGTTCATGTGAGAAGGACCGGGGGAGTGAGAGGGTGAAGGAATAAGCCCCCTAACAGTAATGGTCTCAAGTTGCAGTGGGGGAAGTTTAGGTTGGATATTAGGAAAAACTTTTTCACTAGGAGGGCGGTGAAGCATTGGAATGGGTTACCTAGGGAGGTGGTGGAATCTACTTCCTTAAAGGTTTTTAAGGTCAGACTTGACGAAGCCCTGGCTGGGATTATTTAGTTGGGGACTGGTTCTGCTTTGAGCAGGGGGTTGGGCTAGATGACCTCTTGAGGTCCTTTCCAACCCTGATATTCTATGATTCTATGATGTTGTGAATGCCAAGACTGTAACAGGGTTCAAAAAAGAACTAGATAAATTAATGGATATTAGCCAGGATGGGCAGGGATAGTGTCCCTAAACTCTGTTTGCCAGAAGCTGGGAATGGGCTACAGGGGATGAATCACTTGATGATTACCTGTTCTGTTCATTCCCTCTGGGGCACCTGGCACTGGCCATTGTCGGAACACAGGATACTGGGCTAAATAGACTTTTGGTCTGACCCAGTATGGCCGTTCTTATGTTCCTATATAATAACATAGATAATTATAGGCCTGTCAAGTCTGACATTGATCCCAGACAAGATCTGCTGAAACAGTACTCGATTACTAGAGAATTAAAGAAAGACGACATAACTAATGTCAGTCAATGGGTTTACAAGTTTGGTTGATAAAGATAATAATGTTAATGTCACATTTGACTTGGTACCGCATGACATTTTGATAAAAAAATAGAAAGATATAAAATTAACATGACACACGATAAACTGATTTAAAGCTGGCTAACTGACAAGCCTCAAAATGTTACTCTAAATGGGAAATAATCATCCAACAGGTATGTTTCTAGTGGGGTTCTGCAGGACTGGTTCTTGGCCCAACACGACTTAATATTTTTTTAAGAAATGAAAGAAAACATAAAATCATCGAGGATAAAATTTGCAGATGACACAAAAATTGGGGGAATGGTAAGTAACGAAAAAGGCAGGTCATTGATACAGAGCGATTTGAATCACTAGCACTAAACTGGGCACAAGCAAACAATATGTATTTTATTACAGCCAAATGTAAATATATACATCTAGGACTAACAAATATAAGCTACACTTACCAGGCTGGGGAACTCTAGCCTGGGAAGCTGAGAGCCTGAAAGAGACCTGGGGGATTCTGGTGGATAATCAGCTAATATAATGCTGTGGCCAAATGAGCTAATGCAGTCCCTGAATGTAAAAACAGTGGAATCTCAAGTAGAAGTGCAGAGGTTATTTTATCTCTGTATTTGGCACTGGTGCGACTTCTGCTGGAATATTCTGTCCCATGCCGCTGTCCACAATTCAAGGATGATGATAAATTGGGATTCAGAGAAGAGCCATTAGATCGACGAAAAGATTAGAAATACGCCTTATAGTGACTCAAAGAACTCAATCTATTTAGTTTAACAAAGAGAAGATTAAGGGATGACTTGATTACAGTTCATAAGTACTTACATCGGGAACAAATATTTAATAATGAGTTCTTCAATCCTGCACCAAAGGGTATAACATGAGCTAATGGCTGGACAATGCGCTAGACAAATCAAGAGAAAGGCTTATGGATAGAGAGCTCACCTTCCTAACTGCTTGCAATTCTAGGAATTTGTTCTGATGAGCTTCCTGGGACAACCACTGACCTGGAATTGAGTGGGGCCTACCAGGGCTCCCTCAGTGGTGCAGAAGATAATTGGTTTCCTGATTCTAGAAAGCTCTCTTCTAAGAAGGAAAAATGGAGAAGCCCATGGTGCATGTTTTTGTTTACTATGGTATTTCTCTTATTTTTCCCCTTCCCCCCTCTCTTCCAGTTACCCACTTGGGGTGCTACTTTTTTCTTTTGATCAAGGTACACAAAGGCATCATACTGAAGGTTTGAACGAACTGCCTCAGAAATGGTAGAACAACACCCCATTCCGCCCCTCCAATGTACTAAGCTACCCAGCCTCACAGTTTTAAAGACTGCTGCTTCTGCAGCTACTGCATTGCTACTGTCCCAGGCTCTGCCGTGCCCCTTGGAGAGACATGGGAACACATTTATATTTTTTATTTACTTTTAAACATATATATGCAGAGGATCATAAGGAGAAAAGAGGGAAGCAGAGCTGGGCATGAGCACTCATGCTGAAGTCCTCTGCACATGCAGTAATGCTCTGTGAGCTTTAAAGCCTTGCTGAAGTGTTTTTACACCTGTGCAACAAAATGGTGCACCATCCTCCCTTAATGCTGACATTTCAGTGTAGAATCACAGCCTTTTGGATTGTCCATTGAAACTGGCAGGCTGATGGTGTGAGCAACTAAACAGCCTCAGCAGTAATACTTAGATGAAAGCTGCTTCCAGGCTCAATAAAATGGTTGGCTAAGCCAAACTAGCATGCATGAAAGGAAACTAAAAAAAGAAAAAATTAATAGTACCTCTGCCTGCAGATACCAGCTATTTTGGTGGGTACTGGCACATGCAGGCTGGCAGGACAGGCTAGGCTGCTCTGCTGCTTTGGTAAGAAAAGCAGCAGGTGTGGCTACCTAAGGAAGGCCAAACAGAAAACAGGAGCTCTGCTGACACTGATGGGCTAGCAGTATGAGCTAGACCACTTTGCTGCATCCCGCAAAAAAGAAGACTCAGAGAAAGCAGTGGTAAAATGGAAGACTGAGGTAGGCTAAACTTGAGACAGCTGGGGAACAGTGGGCTTACTGGCACCAGGAGGCTAGTAGTATTGGCTGCACCACTCCGCTGACTCTCTGAGGAAAAGCCAGTGAAAGAAGTGGAAAATGGAAGGCAAGGCCTTGCTGCACAAATAACCTGTCTGAGGGAAGCTGAGAGGAGAACAGGCTCAGTGCTCAAACCCCATAGTGCCCAAATGTAAAAAACAGGGAGTAAATATGGGGAAGCTGAGCCACTGGAGTAGGGAAACTCGGTTTGTTTGTTTATTGGAGTCTGTAGGAGTCAGACCTGGCCTGGAGGTCAGAGAGATCCACTGAGGGGACGGGGGTTCAAAATAGCTACCATAATCAGAATTGGCTATGGCCCTTCCTGAAACAAGTGGGGCAAAAATACCTGGTTACCATGTCAGCCTGAAAGGGATGGGGGGACTAGGTCCTGCGCTATGGATTTTTCATGCCCCTCTAACGACCAGCCTCCCACAGACTTTAAGGTCAGAAGGGATCATCATGACCATCTAGTCTGACCCACTGCAAATTGCAGGCCATCCACCCACTCCTGTAATAGACAACTCAACTCTGGCTGAGTTATTTAAGACCTCAAATCACGGTTTAAAGACTTAAAGTCACAGAGAATCCACCATTTACAGACACATTCCTGGGAACTTTATTTCACTCCAGTCAGAACAGAAGACAACAGCCATAGGTCTCTGGCTTGTTACTTCCAAAATGTTATGTTCTGCTGCTAAATGACCAGCCCACACAGCTGAAAGCTTGTCTGCTACATCACTGCTGTTGGAATCGATGCTTCATCTTGGCCTGAAACACCAAGCAGCTAGGAACAACTGTCTTGGAGAGTCTGCAAAGCCAGCTCCTGCTGCTGAATTTCACTCTCTGCTGCCTGCCACTCTGCTGTAAAGTGGGGCAGGTCGCACATTACTGTGTGGCTGGGCAAGTGCAGGAGTTCTTTAATCTTAGCTGGGCCTGCTGCACTGCCATGTTTTTTCTTTAAATACCAGTTTCCTGTTTTCAAAAATCCTCTTCCTGCCCAGGGGGGCACCAAGCAGAGGGAGAAAAACCAAAATACAGTGGGGAAGGCTCCTGCCAGCAGACAGAAAGTAGAGAGGCTTAGAGAACCACACCGCCTGCTTCTTCATGCAGAGGCAAGACACTGGGAGTTGGAATGGAGTCAGTTGTTGGTGGCACACTGTGAGCTAGAGAGAGAGGAGCCTCTCTCTGTGCAAGGAAGGAGGAGGGATAACCCAGTGGTGACCCATCAAGGAGCACCAGGCGCCCATGAGGGACGACAACAGGGTCAAGAGACTGACCCACCTACCGGACTGCCCAAAAAGCAACAGTCACAGAAATCAGAGAAAGCCGTGTCCAGTGCATGCTCCAGCAGCTAGCTCAGGATCGGCTTTGTGGGGAAAGCTAATCCTAAACAACTTCAACATCAAGGCTTCTTGCCTTGAGGAATGTGGCACAGCCCACCAGCTGAGCCCAATGGTAAGGAGTGCCTCACAGCACTCTTCAGCGGCTCCTTCCACCTCCCACTCACTGGGCTTGGTGAGGCTGGGAGTGCTGCAGCAACAGCAAGCTCTGTCCCTGAGTCTGAAAAGGTGCCAGGCATCATTCTGCTATGCCAATCCCAACAACTCCAAAAGGCGTAACTGACCACCCGGCTGCTGGAAGGATGGTGCCATGTTGCTGGGCGAAGTAAGAGGAAAGAAGTGATGCTGGAGACTCCAAGAGCATTTTAGCTGTTCCCAGGGGCAGCACATACACAAATCTTGGGCAACGGGGTCTTATCCGCCTCCCTATCATATAGAATGGCTGCTAGCAAGAGGGTTGCAACACGTCCCCAAACTGGCTCCAACCAGTACATGAACCCACTGGGAATTAACATGTCCAGACCCACTTAGACAACGTTTGGAGAGAGAGACCACTAAAGAGAGTGACACATACATCTAGGTAGTTTGGGTTCAGAGCTCACTTCTACTTTTCCAATGAAGCTAGTGGAGCATGTGTCACTATTCTGTACCTGTAACTAGATTTAAGAGGCGGATATCATTAACTGTTACACAGCAAAAGCAAAGAAGAGAGAATTCATCACTTTCAGAGTGAAACAACATCCACTGCCCATCTCACCCCGAACTGGACCATCAAGTGAATAATCAAAAATCCCCAACAACGTGCAGTTTTAAAGCAAAGACAAAGATTATTTTGTTACATAAGAGCTAGGAAAACAAGATTAAAAAAAAAAAAAGCATGAGTTTGGTGCTGGTGTAAAGTATCAAATGGACAGCCCTGGAGGCTGGTATCTTCTATGTTTCCAGAACTGGGTCAGCAGAGGAGGCACTCCATGCTTCCACATCATGGTGAGAGCGAGAGGGCAGCATGCTCTCTAAACACATGCTCACTCATTTCCTGCCCTCTCTAGTGAGGTTGTCAATTGCTGCAGCATGGATACATGTCCAGTTGGAACCAGTCTTTACTCACTAACTCATTTCACAAAGGACACCAAGCTGCCATTGGATGTTCACTTGTGCTTACTACCAACCTAGGCTGGATATGAACCAGTGATTAGCAGGTGAAAGGCCTCATATCCCATTACCAGTCTCCAGAGCCATCCAATCCCCTGCAGCAGTTGCTTCCTGAGAGGCAGAGTCAGTTTTTTAAAGTGCACAAGCAAGATATCAGACCTTCACAATTCACTTGACAGATATGCCCATTAAACACAGTGTTTTCAGCACAAGTACCCTTTATACTGGAGATAAACAGAACAGAACAGTAGACGGTGACAGACGGATGAACATTAATTCTCCATCACGTTCCATCCTTAATGAACTGAAGTACAAACACAATTATGGGCATCACCTACTTTAACTGCCATAATTTGCACACTTGGTTTGTGGACCATTTTGTTGACAGAACCATAAGCTCCTCGTCCAATTTCTCCAAGGTCTTTCAAGTCCTCTGCAGTAAAATCCCAATGTTGTTCAGGGGAAATCTTCAATTTTCCTGATGATTCAATGCTGTGTGTTCTCAGTCTCTCTCTGTCAAAAATATTGGGAAGCAATTTTTCCACATTTTAAATAGTTTGTAACTTTCTCTTTTCAGTAGCACTTGATTAAACATTGAAAGAGAGGGTTGCACATAGGCTATAGCAACAACGTGACTCCAGGGAGGATTCTAGTTGGGGATGCAGGGTTGAGGGAGAATGTTATATCAACAAAGAAATACATTTGGTCACAGCTTCAATTAGCTATATGTCTTAACTGCAGCCTAAGGCTTAATATGTGTCTCCAAAGAGATTCATTCTAATTACTCTCATTTACATGGTTATTTTCTATTGTGCATAAAAATACATCAGGCTTGTAGCAGGACTTGGTATAGCATGCAGAACCAAGATTCTTTAGAGCACTCCTAGTCCCATGTGTACAAAGCTATGCGTGTTGCCTCCCCTGCAGCAATGCACTTGCTGGTCACTACCTGTCCTACTTGTATTGCTCATGTTGAACAGAAATCAAACTAAATCTCCTGTTTGTATTAGCAGGTTTATGAAGAGCATGTTGATCTTAATGGAAAACTGTAACTTATTTCAAATAATGCATAATCACTTCATCTAGTTGAAAAAAGGCATTGAATAGCCATTTTTAATATAAACTATAATGCAGATTGACTATTACTCAAGAAACCAGAAGCTGCCAGACCAAATGTTTCTTGACAAAGTGCCTGAGCCCAGAGTCCTCGGGCACAGAGAGCTCCCATAGCCCTCAATATGAATTTGTCTGTCTAAGGAATGCAGGATGGTGCCCATAGTTTGTGACAGAAGCTACAGAATTCCACAGTTGTTTTAAGGCGCTTCCTATTACCTGTTGCAAATGTTGTTGTTAACATTGATTTAATAGAAAACGTATGTGTATTTTCTACACTTTATTCCTAGTAAATAACAGTGTTTACCTTAAAACAATTGCAAAAGTCTACAGTGTTTCTCATGCATTCATCTGCTGACAAACACTTCCTTGGTTATAAGCTATGCCAAGAGACTGGGCTTCCTGCTTTAAAGTCACATTAATCAAAAGGTCGCTCACACCAGAATCCTCCAGTGTTATGGAGCCATTATATCAGATAGGCACTTGTGAAAACCAAGGAAATTCTGTCAGACTAGTCACCTGAATACTAACCAATTCATTCGAGCAGTTGATCAAGCAGCTGAAATTCCAGAATTTGGTAAAATGAGCGATAATGAGGAATAGACTTTTGATCCAATGCTCCAAGTTTCTCAAGTTAACTAGCCAAAGGAATAAACATACTACAGTGTATTCCATGCTGATAAATACAATAGAACATCTGTCAGTCAGCTGCTGTACATGACACATGCTTTGATATTACTATGGGCCCACATCTGAACTCCTTGGGTATATCTACACAGTTTATGGGAGCAAGTCTTGAAGCTCGGGTTGACAGACTTATGTTAGTGGGCTCATGCTAGCATGCAAAAAATTGCAAAATGAACATTACGACTTGGGTTGGCGCTTGGGCTCTGAAGCCTAGGGACAGAGGTTGGCTTCAGAGCCTGAACTCCAGGCCAAGTCTGAACATCAAAGCCAAGTCTACACAGCTATTTTAAGCATGCTGGCCCAAGCCCCACTAGTGCAAATGTCTGTTGACTCAGGCTCAGAGACATGCTCCCAGCAGCCTGTGTAGGCCTACCCCTTCGGGCTTCATTGGAAGTTTGGTCTTTGTGGGCAGCAAGGTCAGGCCCAAAGTACCCATTTACTGGAACAACAAAGGCTTAAATGACCTCATCTGCTGAGTTCTAGCTTCTTTATGAAACTTTTTGTGATGCTGCTGCTCCCCTTCCCCTGTAATAGCTTTCCTATTCTGACTCCCCCACTCTGCTACTTCCCAACTAAACCCTCTGAAACCCCTGCAGTTAAACACAATTCAAGTGTGGTCATGCTGATGAAGGCACAGATATTAAGAATACAAAAATCTGCAGAGACCTTATCTGTTCTTGGCCTTCTTTAATTTCTGTGTGTTAAATTCCTCAAAATAAAACACTGTAATAACTTAGATTCTGTATGGAATGAACTTAACAAAAAGCAAGGAATGAAAAAAGGAAACAGAAAACAAGAGTGGGTGAAAAAAATAAATTAAACTAAGAGAAGAACAGAACAGAAGAAACCTCACCTCAGACTTTGCCACCTGCCTCTGCTGAACATAAAGACAATTTACTTTGGGAGCTGGGTGATGAGAGTTAGAGCCTTCCTTGCTGCTAGCACATTTTGATTTGACAGTAATCTGAAAATGGTTCTGCGTTTGCTGGAAGAAGCTAGTAGGTGTGAACTGCTGCTTTGAAAGGTGCTAGGAAATGGTCCCTCTTGCTCATGTCTTCTCAGCCAGAACAGTAGCAGGACGGACTGGAAGGCAGACATGCACAGTGGTGACACCAAATCCTGCTGATGAAGCCCTGCTGCTGCAGAGTCTGGAAATTTTCTGATGGAATTTTTTCCTGATGGAAAATGCCAATTCGTTGAAAGCAAAACATTTAGCAGAAACATGTCAATTATGTCAAAATTTTGTTTCTGGGGGAAGGTCAATAAGGTCAAAGTGTTCCATTTCAATATTTTCACAACAAATGTATTTTATAATATTAAAAATTTTAGATGTGGGCATTGGAATGAAGCATTTCAATTTTTTAAACAACAAATGCTTCAATTGACTTCAAATTCTTTTTTTTCCCTGGAATTTTGTTTTGAGGCAAATTTCAAATTTTTTTGTTTTCATTCCTTTCTGGAATAGGAAAGGAATTCAAATTCACGGAATTTCCTACAAAATGGAAAATGAGGACCCTGTTCTGCTTTAGCAAACTGTGCCACTGTCCCTGCAGTGGCAGGTGGAAGACATAAGGGGGTGGGGGTAAGAAATCTTAGCAATGCCTCTCTCCGTATAGAGGGGATTGCAGGTGTGAAGATGGTGGCATGAAGTAGAGGTGCTCCATGGAACTATAAACATGAAAGCAATCTGCTTTAGTCCTAGTGAAATGCCATTAACAATCCTGATCATATTTTTAGTCACCTGTTCAAATGCCCACGTGAAATAGTCATTTGGCCAAATGACATGTTTAACAGAGTGGCACATGTTTTAATACAAACTTTGTTCATGTAGTGAAGCTCTTAGAAGTAAATATTGCCATTTTCCTATAAGAAGCACAGTCTGGAGCTCAAACATTCCTGTCAGCATTAAAATGTTATGATTTTACTGATTTCTTCAGTGGAAAGGTAATTTAGGACTTGTCTAATGCAGGGACCTCTACACCAGTGTAGCTGCACACAAGTGCATACCCCTGAGTAGATGCATTGCACTGGTGTAATATGGGAGTGCACTGGTGTGAAACAAGGATAAGTGCAAACCCCACTTAATTCCAGGTCAGTGCATCTACAATAGGATTTGTACTACTATAGCTATATCAGTGCAAAAAGCCCTAATGTAGACAAGCACTTAGAGCCAGCATTTTTAAAGTCCGCCCTACAAAGCCAACACAGTTAATTCAGAATTAAAATAACAAGAGTAACTCTAGAGAGCAGTGTGAAGGTCAGACAAGAAGGTCAGAAGTAGTTAATACCAGAATCCAGCTTAACTGCTAGAGGCTGGATTTCAATTACTTGTGCCTAGTGATATATAAGAATCTTTATAGACTTTTTAGGTCATAATATGCCAGCTTTCTCTTCCCCTGTCCACTTCTGCTTTCTAAGGAGGCAATCAAAGTGTATCAGGCCAGGAATGTGAGTAAAAAGCCATTTCCATGCTGGGCATATAACCCTCACAAGATCAAGCTGAATCCCAGGGATGCCCCAAGATGGACTTCGGGGGGTGGGGTGGGGGATTTTAAGATTTATTAGTACTATCACTTTTAATACCTACACACAAGGAGTTAGAGTAACATTCTCAGCCTCAAATAATTATGGATGGGATTTTTAAAGGGGCCCTTGGAGTTCAGTTCTCATTGAATTAACTGGAATTTGGGCTTTAGTGCCTTTGAAAATCCCTGTCTAGAATGTTAATCCAAAACTATCAGAGGCTTGGGAGTCCCATGGGCTTGAACAGATAAGACAGCTAGTGCTATATGGAGCATTGCATTTGTAAGATGCCAACTTATAGACCTTTCTCCAAATGGTTACTTTGCTTTGTCACGGCAGTTATATTCCAGGGATTAGGAACACCAAGCAAGGCATTTATTCTTCGCAACAGTTGCCCTTTGACAGAAGGAAAAAATGTTCATGGATCCAGCTTGGCATTAGCCACAAGGACTGCTGGAGCCAGGCACCACTGTTCAGGGCCAAGGACAGTGTCACACAAATTCAGGACATGAAGTTTGCTAATTGTTAGCTTGGTGAGCTAGATCCACACAGGAAGCTTGGCAAGTCTAATAAGACTACAAGATTCTACAACTCTACTGAAAAATAACCATAAACACTAGGGTCATCAATTAATCACAGTTAACTCACTCACTCAACTAAAAAAAATTAATTGTGATTAATCACAGTTTTAATTGCACTGCTAAACAATAATAGAATACCAATTGAAATGTATTAAATATTTTTGGATATTTGTCTATATTTTCAAATATATTGATTTTAATAACAACACAGAATACAAAGTGTGCAGTGTTCACTTTATATTATTATTATTACAAATATTTGCACTGTAAAAATGATAAAAATAGTATTTTGCAGTTCACCTCATACAAGTACTGTAGTGCAATCTCTTTATCATGAAAGTGCAATTTACAAATGTAGATTATTTTCTGTTATATAACTGCACTCAAAAACAAAAAGATGTAAAACCTTAGAGCCTATAAGTCCACTCAGTCCTACTTCTTCTTTTCAGTCAATCGCTAAGACAAACAAGTTTGTTCACATTTACGGGAGATAATGCTGACCGCTTCTTATTTACAATGTCACCTGAAAGTGAGAACAGACATTCATATGGCACGTTTGTAGCCGGCATTACAAGGTATTTACATGCCAGATAAAGTAAACATTCATATGCCTCTTCAGCCTTTGGCCACCATTCCAGAGAACATGTTTCCATGCTGATGATGTTCATTAAAAAAAAAAAAAAAGTGTTAATTAAATTTGTGACTCAACTCCTTGGGGAAGAATTGTATGTCTCTTGCTCTGTGTTATGGCAGTCTCGGTTGATGACACAGCACCTGTTGTTCATTTTAAGAAAACTTTCAATGTAGATTTGACAAAACACAAAGAAGGTACCATGTGTGATTTCTAAAGATAGCTACAGCACTCAACACAAGGTTTAAGCATCTAAAGTGCCTTCAAAATCTGAAAGGGACAAGGTCTGGGGCATACTTTCAGAAGTCTTAAAAGAGCAACAGTTCAATGCTGAAACTACAGAACCCAAACCACCAAAAAATAAAATCAATCTTCTGCTGCTATCTGACATCTGACTCAGACCATGAAAATGAACATGTCAGTCCACACTGCTTTGGATCGTTATCAAGCAGAACCCGTCATCAGAATGGACACATGTCCCCTGGAATGGTGGTCGACGCATGAAGGGACATATGAACTTTAGCGCAACTGGCACATAAATATCTTGCAGTACAGGCAACAATACTGATGTGAACTCCTGTTCTCACTTTCAGGTGATGTAAACAAGAAGCAGGCAGCATTATCTCCTGCAAATGTAAACAAATTTGTTTGTCTGAGCAACTGGCTGAACAAGAATTGGGACTGAGTGGACTTGTAGGCTCTGAAGTTTCATATTGTTTTATTTTTGAATGGATTTTTTTTTTGTACATAATTCTACATTTCAAGTTCAACATTCATGATAAAGAGATTGCACTACAGTACTTGTATTAGGTGAACTGAAATACTATTTCTTTTGATTATTTGTTACAGAGCAAATATTTGTAATCAAAAATAAAGTGAGCACTGTACACTTTGTATTCTGCGTTGTAATTGAAATTAATCTATTTGAAAAAGTGGAAAACATCCAAAAATATTTAAATTAATGGTATTCTATTATTGTTTAACTGCATAATTAATCACATGATGTTATTAATCATGATTAATTTTTTAATCACTTGACAGCCCTAAGAAAAATATTTGCATGTTTTTGGACAGGCATAAATTCATTGTATTGCGGTAATTAAGCTCTACCATTAGTATCTTAGCAGCAGGAATGCTGAAACTTTTAAAAACAAGCATTTCTTTGGCATTGGCGAGAAGTCCTCTGAGAGATAAACAGACAGGTGGTGGAGTAATTTCAGGCAAACCTGAAGATTATGTGACAGCACTAAGGCCCTACATAATGGAGCAAGGCCAGGCCAGAAAGGTGGCATATGCAAGTATGTGAATCTTCAGTGAGCTCCTTTCTGTTGCTGTGGGTATCAGAGCAAAGAAACCTAAGAGGGAAGGGATGAAATGTTATGGTGGGAGCATATAACTAGCAAGAAATGTTAGAGACAACAAGAAGGGGTTCTACAAATACGTCAGACAGAAAAGAAAGACCAAGGATGGTGCTCAATGGAGAAGGTGAGCTGGTAATGGAAGATGATAGAAAGGCAGAGCTGCTCAATGCCTAATTTGCTTCAGTCTTCTCAAAAAAATCACGTGACTGGACAACTAGTGAAGTTCCCATAGACAATAAAAGGGAAGGGATGCAGACCAGGGTAAGTAAAGAATGTGTCAGAGATATTCTGACTAATCTGAGGCCATGTCTACATCTAAAATTTTGCAGCGCTGGTTGTTACAGCTGTATTAGTACAGCTGTATAGGGCCAGCGCTGCAGAGTGGCCACACTTACAGCAACCAGCGCTGCAAGTGGTGTTAGATGTGGCCACACTGCAGCGCTGTTGGGCGGCTTCAAGGGGGGTTCCGGGAACGCGAGAGCAAACCGGTAAAGGATACCAGCTTCGCCGCGGTTTGCTCTCGCGTTCCCGGAGCCACCCAGCAAACCGCAGGGAAGGAGACCTGCTTGCTCGGGGTTCCGGGAACGAGAGAGCAAACCGGGAAAGGAGACCAGCTTCGCCGCGGTTTGCTCTCGCGTTCCCGGAGCCACCCAGCAAACCGCAGGGAAGGAGACCTGCTTGCTCGGGGTTCCGGGAACGAGAGAGCAAACCGGGAAAGGAGACCAGCTTCGCCGCGGTTTGCTCTCGCGTTCCCGGAGCCACCCAGCAAACCGCAGGGAAGGAGACCTGCTTGCTCGGGGTTCCGGGAACGCGAGAGCAAACTGGGAAAGGAGACCAGCTTCGCCGCGGTTTGCTCTCGCGTTCCCGGAGCCACCCAGCAAACCGCAGGGAAGGAGACCTGCTTGCTCGGGGTTCCGGGAACGAGAGAGCAAACCGGGAAAGGAGACCAGCTTCGCCGCGGTTTGCTCTCGCGTTCCCGGAGCCACCCTGCAAACCGCAGGGAAGGAGACCTGCTTGCTCGGGGTTCCGGGAACGAGAGAGCAAACCGGGAAAGGAGACCAGCTTGATTACCAGAGGCTTCCTCCTTCCACGGAGGTCAAGAAAAGCCCTGGTAAGTGTCTACATTGGATTACCAGCGCTGGATCACCAGCGCTGGATCCTCTACACCCGAGGCAAAACGGGAGTACGGCCAGCGCTGCAAACAGGGAGTTGCAGCGCTGGTGGTACCCTGCAGATGTGTACACCTTCAAAGTTGCAGCGCTGTAACTCCCTCACCAGCGCTGCAACTTTCTGATGTAGACAAGCCCTGAATGAATTCAAGTCAGTGGCGCCTGATGCTATTCCCCCCAAGCTACTGATCGTTTTAACTGAAGAAAACTTGGAGACACTGGCAATAATATTTGCACACTCGTGGATGACAGGAGAGGTCACGGAAGACTGTGGAAGAGCTAATGTGGTGCCCATCTTTAAAAAGCGGGGAAAGGAAGACCCAGGGAACTACATACCAGTCGGCTTGACCTCTACAACTGTGAAGCTACTAGAGCAATGTATAAAATATTTAATTTGTGAATACCTGGGTGATGAAGGGGTGATCACTAGCAGTCAGCATAGATTTACTAAGAACCAGCTTGATTTCTTCTTTGACAGGGTAACTGGTTTGGTGGATAGGGGGAATGTGGTAGACATAATATACCTGGACTTCAGCAAGGCTTTTGACACAGTTCCACATGACATTCTGATAAGTAAGCTGGAGAAATGTGGGCTTCACAGAACTACCATTAAATGGATACATAATTGGTTAAACAACTACAAACAAAGAGTAACTATTAAAGGAATGATGTCAGATTGGAGGGAGGTCTCAAATGAGGTTCCATAGGAATCTGTTCTGGGTCCGGTGTTTTTTAACGTCTTTATTAATAACCTGGATGTAGGAAGAGAGAGCATATTGATCAAATCTGTAGATGACACAAAGCTGAGGGTCAAAGGGGTTGCAAACACTTTAGAGGATAGAGCTAGTATTCAAAGAGATCTTGATAAATTGGAGAACTGGGCTATAGACAAGAAAAGGAAATTCAACAAAAACAAATGTAAGGTGTTACACTTAGGGAAGAAAAATCAGTTAGACAAATACAGAATGAAGGATAACTGGCTTGGCAGGAGTTCTGCTGAGAAGGGTCTGGGTGTCGCGGTGGATCACAACCTCAACGTGGGTCAACAATGTGATACTGCTGCAAAAAAGGAAATGCAATTTTAGGTTGCATTAGCACAGGCATAGCATGTAAGTCACGGAAGGTGACAGTACAGCTCCATTCATCACTGGTTAGGCCTCAGCTGAAGTACTGTGTCCACTTTTGATCACCAATGTATAGAAAGGATATAGAGAAACTGGGAAGGATGCAGACGTGAGTGCCAAAGATGATAAAAGGGATGGAATGCAAGCCATATGAGCAAAGGCTGAAGGAATTGGGTATGTTTAGTTTGGAAAAGAGGAGATTAAGGGGGCACATGATAGTGGTCTTCAAATACTAGAAAAGCTGCCATTAAAAAGTAGAAAAGTTGTTCTCTCTTACCACAGAGGGTAGGACAAGAGGCAATGGGTTCAAACTACAGCATGGCAGATTTAGATTAAATCTCAGGAAAAATTTCCTAACTGTAAGAACAGTAGGACAATGGAACAGACTGCCTAGGGAGGTCATGGAAGCTCCTTCACTGGAAGTTTTCAAAAGGAGGCTGGATAGCCATCCATCTTGGATGGTTTAGACACAACAAATCCTGCATCTTGGAGGGGGGTGAGATTAGATCAGACATTCTCAAACTGGGGGGCATGGAATGTATTCTGCATGGAATGTATTCTGCGAGAAGCTTTAAGGGGAAAGAAAAAGCTTGCTGCACAGATTCAGAGCTGGGTAGCTGGAGAGTTGTATGGTATTGACACCCTTAGTCCTGGAGGCACTGCTTTCAGAGCTGGCTGTCCAGCCAGCAGCCGCTGATCTCTGGCCGCCCAGCTCTGAAGGCAGCACTGCTGCCAACAGCGGCAGAGAAGTAAGGGTGGCAATACCATACAATGCCGCCCTTACTTCTGCACTGCTGCTGGTGCCACTCAGCCTTCAGAGCTGGGTGGCTGGAGAGCAGCGGCTACTGGCTGGGTGTCTGGGGGAGGCATAAACTACTACAGACACAAAGAAGGGCGGCGCGATCAAATAACTTTGTGAACCACTAGGCTAGATGACTCTTGCCAATCCTTCTAACCCTATGGTTCTATAATTTATAAGACTGTGTTTCATTATTTTAAAGAGCTTGACAGATAAATTATGTCTCACAAATTGGTCTAATTCAGGATTTCTGAAGGAAGTTACTAACTGCACAGAGGTTAGTAGAAATACACACATTCTACTTCTCTGCAAACCTGGTAAAAAGATGCTGTTCACAATGGCATTTCAGAAGCCGATTTATGGACAATGTGCTGATAAGCCAAATTAGTGACCAAAAGTAAAATCAAGGCACCAGTACTGTTCACAATTCTTACGTAAAAGCAGGTTTATGATTCTGGCTGATCAATTTGCACTGAGTCCATTAGCTAGCGTGGCATTTCTGTAGGCTTGCTGTTTAAATGTAGCTTTCTTTGCTGAGCAATCTGTACACCCTGCGCGCTAACTAACATTAATAAAATAGTAGCCATGTTTTGTATTTCATGGCAAGGGAAAACCTCCAATAGCAAAGCTGTAGAGTTATTTCAAGTGGCCTGAAAATGTTAGTTCCCTTGTGAGGTTTAAACAGAGTCCTGAGAACAATATCTTCCTTGCACTGAGCAAGCAAACAAGTTAGTAGGGATTTCTGCCCCAGGCAGAGGACACAGAATGTAGTGGTTTTGCTTCTACTTGCTCATTTGTAAATCTTTCTGCTATTTATTCTCACATTCTATTTGATGCCATGTGTCTAGAACCAATCACTGATGAAGAGATTCAGCAAAAGCTTTAAAAGAAGGAATTAATTCCATTCAGCATCCCTCAGCCAGTAAAACTCAAAGAAAAAACAAACAAACAAAGGCCAGGTCCCTCACTTTCAACTTGAAGAAATGGCAGAAGCTCAACTGAGGCCTGTTTTGGCTTTCTATGCTCCATCAACATTACTCAAAGTACAGATCTCAGCAATGCATGGAAAACTGTACAGAATGTATCACAGCTCTTGCAGTCCAATCCAACACCCATTCAAATCCACAAAAAGACTCCCACTGACTTAAATGGGGCTTAAATCGGGCCTTCAGAAGCTCCAACATTTCGTTTGGAGTTTATTTGATTAACTAGACAGATTCTTCCCTCAGTTTACACCAGTGTAACTCAGATTCCGAATTACCATTCCCAAGACAATTGAGTCCTCCTGATTCACAGTGGTGTAACTCACACTAGAATCTGGCCTTATGTACGGATCCCCAGAACACCAAACTCATTTTTGTTTGGAGTGAAACATGCAGCCAGACAGTAATACACTTGCCCAGTCTACCAAGGATTCACCATCTAGACTTGTGTTGGATTAAAGCATTTTAAAGTAATATGAAAATGTTAGAACTAGCTAATTTAATAACCCTTCCTCCCGAGCCACTGCCAGCTATCAATGAGAGAACAGAAAACAGAGACATAACGCATCATTAAGAATCAACATAAGAATAAGGAGAATAAATATATATATCTAAAAAATGATACTGAAATGTGATAATATCATTACATAGAAATAACTTATGGAATGGCACGGTATTGCTCAGACAAATTTCAATACTTTATAGATGCCATTTTTGCTGACATGGAAAATATTTGACAATGGCTAACAGACAGTTAAGCTTACTGTAGCCTGCTGGAAAGTTTCTGGATGAGGTCCGCTTCTCTCCTTTTGAAAGTGAACGGGACAATGTGATTACTACCCAGTGTTGCTTGTGTATCACTTCAGCCAGGAAAAGAGTTGTGAAAATGACAGGAAAACATGGTGCTGTTATCACATGACACAATAACGTAAAACATATACTCATCTAGACATACTGCCTTTGGCATGGCTAGCATAAGAAATTAGTGCATGTTATATTTTTCTTCCCCATTAAGCCTAACTAATACATCTCTCTTCAAATGGAGCAAAGCAGTTCTTGCATTTGAAGATCTTTGAGCTGCACTGTTACTGTTAATGCATTATATTGTATGCCTTTTATTTTCTTAAAACAATGGAAATATTATTTTCAGTTGTAATGTTAAAAATACCAGTCATTGGAATAAATTTTACTAACAAAATAACTGATTAATAATAACACTCAGACTGCACAGATTCACCACATTGATCACCATCACATAGCTTCCTCTTAGCTCTGATAAAGGAGAATTTCTTACCACAAAAACTAGTGTGTCTTGGATCCACCAATCTAGGAGTGGTGGCCATTCCCATTTAGACCTGTCAGTCCAGGTGAATCAGCCCATCCACTACTGAATACTTTTTTATGCCTTGGACACACTATATCCTTCCCTTTTATTTCCAGATAGATCTCTGAAGCTAACGGAAGAGCTCAAGGCTAACTATTACTGTTCACTGTGTGATCAGGTTCTAGATTAGAGCCTCTCACAAGCATTCCAGGTAAGAAATTTCCCTTTCCCATGACTAGGATCCACACTTTTAGCACTGATGGGTTCTAGGTTGTACCCCTTACTAAGGGCTATGCGGAGGACAGAGAGGAAATGATCGCTCAAATACCTGTATATACAAATAAAGCAATGACCAACAATGTTCAGAAACAAATGCATGCCTTTGCTCAGCTCATCATCTGCAAATGCCCTAAAACTAAGTTTATCTGTTACAATTGTTCTTAAAGCCATTTTGCTAACGTAGCCCTTGTGACTTTTCTTACACTCTTAACAAAAAAAGTTCTTTCAGGGACTCAAGCTAAGTGCTAGGGAACCTAAAAGCTCCAGGTTGCATTGGTTTCTCCGTTTGAGCAGGGTGTCGAAGAAGTTTAGGTAATGACACTTCTTGGCTAATTCTGAAATTCAGTGCAACTTGGGAGGAAAACATGATTCTGAAAGTAACACATTGGTATCCGCTGCAGAATAGGATAGGTCTGAAGTAAGGGAGTCATCCAGCTAGGAGAGAAAAGAGGGATTGCCTATCCAGAAGGCTGCATTTATCACAACTACTTCAGTGACCACAAGTGAGGCCACAGCAAGACTAACTGGAAGATCCTAGTACAACATCAAACATGACGTATTTTGAAGGCAACCCTCAAATATGTCATGGGATTGAGAAGGTGATTGACCATCAAATGTATCAATGGTCTATAGTCCCCTAAGTCTAGTGCTATTGTGACAGACTTTAAATGTTGGGTCCATTTAAAATGGTTGTGTCTGCCCTGACTATTTCAGCTCTTCAAAGTACTTTGTCTGAACAGCTATGGAAGCTCTCCTGGAGCAAGGCCAATCACTGCCAGAGAATCATTTTACCTTCTTTAATCTACAGGGAAATGAAAATTATTATGATAAAAAGGGAGAAATACCTGTTTGGAACATTAGAGAGAGATAGCTGTTTGGAAAATCAGAGAGAATGCATATGCCCACCGGATTACACAGGAGCCTACAACCTCCTGGAAGATGGCTATTACCCGTAACCAAGCTGTCCTAACCTGGTAATCAGAAGCTATTTTGGTGGACTTTACTCATCTCTAATTGATTGTGTCTGCTTGCCAGCCAAGGTATCACTGAGACCAAGCGTGAAGAAGAAATGGTCTGTCCAGCTCTACTCCAAATATTCTAGGTGTTCCACAAAGGAGGGAATCAGGCCTAGCTCAAGGAAAGAACTTCCCAGGACTGCCAATAATTCACGAGATCCACTGGAATTCTGACTGGGTCATCTGACTCTCCTTTAATTTGAGGCCTCCCAACATGCAAAGCCTTGATGGTGGGGCACAATTCCATCCATCTGAGATTCACAGCAGAGGGCTGCAGTCACCTAATCACAATACATAAGGAACCTAATTAATTTTAGTCCCGTTCTGAAGTCTACTTCTCCAATGAGTGGAGTGGCTAGAATAATTTAATCATGCAGGCCAAAAAACAAACAACTCATCCAATTACACAAAAGCTTGATGCAGAGCATGCAGTGTTACTATGACAGAATAGCTCCTCTGCATGGGATCTTCTTGATGGATTCTGATACCACTGCAGATTTTTCTGATGCATCTCATCCATTCAGCCCATATTATTTCAACTTCCCAGACTACAAGGTGAAAAGATAACATCAGCAAAGAGGAAAAAAATCTGACATTGGTGGCCTGGAAGGGTGAGCCACAGTTCTTTGAATTTGCATCTTTTCCATTTCTTGTTGTCCATTTCATGGTGCTTGGCAAAAGACAAAGGCGTGATTTCAGAGGAAATAACTGTCAGTTTTGAACCAGTGGACCAGAGCATTCAAAACAGCTGTAGTAACCAAACAAAAATACAAACTGCTGCTCATATGACAATGAGATGACTTTAATACTTAAAGAACAAAGTACTTGGTTTCTGTTTTGATTAAATTCAGCAGGAGCCTGAATATCAGACTATCAATGACAAACTTTAATTGTTAGAAAAGTTAACAGAGCTAAACATTTACTGGGGTTTTGGGAGGCAGGGTCAGACCAAAGGTCCATCTATCCCAGTAGCCGGTTTAAGACAGTGGCCAATACCAGGTGCTTCAGAGGGAATGAACAGAACAGGTAATTATCATCCCCTGTGAGCCATCCCCTGTCGCCCATTCCCAGCTTCTGGCAAACAGAGGCCGGGGACACCATCCCTGCCCATCCTGGCTAAAAGCCATTGATGGATCTATCTTCCATGAATTTATCTATTTCTTTTTTGAACCCTGTTATAGTCTTGGCTTTCACAACATCCTCTGGCAAAGAGTTCCACAGGTTGACTATGCATTTTATGAAGAAATACTTCCTTTTGTTTGTTTTAAACATGCTACCTATTAATTTCATTTGGTGATCCCTAGTTCTTGTGTTATGTGAAGGAGTAACTAACACTTCCTTATTTAATTTCTCCACACCAGTCATGATTTTATAGATCTCTAACACATCCCCCCTTAGTCGTCTCTTTTCCAAGTTGGAAAATCCCAGTCTTATTAATCTCTCTTTATATGGAAGCTGTTCCATGCCCCTATTATTTTTGTTGTCCTTTTCTGAACCTCTTCCAATTCCAATATATCTTTTCTGAGATGGGGTGACAGCATCTGCATGCAGAATTCAAGATGTAGGCGTACCATGCATTTATATAGAGGCAATATTAAATTTTCTGTCTTATTATTTATCCCTTTCTTAATGATTACCAACATTCTATTAGCTTCTTTGACTGCCACTGTACATTGAGTGGATATTTTCAGAGAACTATCCACAATGACTCAAAGATCCCTTTTTTGAGTGGTAACAGCTAATTTACATCCCATCATTTTATATGTGTAGTTGAAATTATGTGCATTACTTTGCATTTATCAACACTGAATTTCATCTGCCATTTTGTTGCCCACTCACCCAGTCTTGTGAGATCCCTTTGTAACTCTTCACAGTCTGTTTTGGATTTAACTATCACGAGTAATTTTGTATCATCTGCAAATTTTGCCACCTCATGGTTTACTCCTTTTTTCAGATCATTATTCACTAGCCTTCATATCTGGAGTCCTGGGTATAATACCATTCTAAATCATAAATATAATGATTTTGGAGGTCTCTGTGTAATCCCTCTCAGACATTTCTCCATGTCACAAAAACAGCAAAAAATGAATCGAGTGAGACCCAGCAATAGTAGGCAGAGAGTACACCTGGTCAAAAACAAAGTGCACTGTTAGTACTGTATAATACTAACCAATGCTAGTACTGTGTTACTTTTTAAACATCAGTATTCACGCAATACTTTTTAATAGAAAAGAGAGAACATAGACCCATCCACTATTGTTATATATTTTGACAAAGTAGGAGCCACTGGATTCAGAGTAGGCAGATAGTCCTTGAACATAAAAAGACCAACACTTCTGAAAGTGGACGCTCCAGACTCTTACTGGCTGTTCCAAACAATATCAGCAATGAAGGGTCAAAGAGAAAAATGCCTCATATTTTCGCTACTAGGTGTGAAGCATCACTTTTAGAATGACTTGTAGCAGCTTCCCAACTTCAAAAAAGTTGAATACAGTTAAAATATACTGTCATTAAATAAAGTGGATTAAAATTTTATTTAAATAACAAACAATGAAGAGAGAGCTATGTTCAGACATTATATATTTTCTCTCTAATCTTCCAGTTATAGTGATCTTCGGTGTCACTGCAGCACCAATAGATAAAATATACAGAAAGGAGTGAGAGTTTGTATTTGAGGGTGTCTCAAGAGATATGTTTTCTTTGGTTCTGAGGGAAATTGGCACAGAAAATGGCAGCAGGAAATAGGAGAGCCATTACCATTGAATGCATCGGTCCTTATCTACAGTAGATGTGGACTTCAATCTTACAGCTAGGTTGTAAAAACACCTTACAACAGAAGTAATATCTTCTTGTCCCTTCACAGCACCAAGCACACTTAGTGCTCAGAAAGTCACAAATAATCAGTAACAAGCCAGGAGGCTTCCCACAATCATAGGCGCTCACACAGAGTTCTTTTACTACAAAGAATGCATTGTGTGTCTACTGGCTGTCAGGGAAGGATTAATCTTGGAATGGCAGAAGGCACCCATTCACATCAGGTAACAGTAATGTCACTGTGGTGTCCTGGATGTACATCAGGTGATTGTGATTTCTGTTTTGACTAGAAATACACACTTGGTAGCAGAAGGGAAAGCAGCAGGTGTTATTTACACGGAAGCTCTCTCTTTGAGCAAAATGTGTTCTCATGATAAAAGATTCACGATAGCAGAAGACGGGCTAAGGGGTGGGGGGTTGAGCTTCTCTGCTAGGCTGGCTGTTACAGCACTGTTTAATGGATTTTTTTTTTTTTAAGAAAGTAATGTATCTGACCAGTTTCACTATTTGCTCCTGACTACAACCCATGAATTACTGTATTTATGATTAATATCATTTTTTCACTGTCCTCCCCCAGTTTTTTTTATGGAGATTTATAAAAATTAATGAAGGCAATAGGAGCAAAGATAGGTTAATGCTAAGTACTTTTACAAAGCCTGCCCTGTGTGCTTTTGTTAGCACATGGTCTTCAGTGTTGTCCCATCCCGTATGGTCATTTCCTCCATTCGTGCAGGTCTTTCACACAGCAAGAGACGAAGACAATTTTTAAAAAAAAATCAGTGAACAGTGTTTGTATTATCACAAAAACAGGTAGGAGACACATGGACTGATGAAGAACCTGAAATTACTTGTAACTAATTCTTTAGTAAATGTCAAGTTGGGGGTGTCCCTTTAAGAATCATGATTGAATGCTAAAAGCAAAAGTATATTTTCCTTTTAACTGTATCTATGGTGGGTTAGGAAAGCACTTTAGCTCTGAAAACCCGACAACCTAATAATGTTAGAGGGTTGTGACTACTGATCTAACCAGACTATGTGCACACTCTTTGTACATAAAGGCAAACAGGTACACCAAGCAGATACATATTTTAAAAACTACTTTAAAAACAAAAGTTTCAGTCCTTCTAAAGTCTTAAATTATCTTCAAATAAAAATGCAAAGAGGTAGCTCACATATGATGCACCAAGCATTCTATCTTTCAAAGTCCTTATGTGCTAGGCCAAGGTTTCCCTAACCATCCTGTCATCCAAGAGGGCTTATAAAAGGAACAGACATTTCTCAGTTAGTCTCTATCGCTATATTACACACACTCTGACAACAGAATCTCCCTCATTCAATCCCCTTTTCAGGCACAAGTCATATTGAAAGCCATATTATTAGATAAGAGGAAAGAGTAAGCCACACAAAGAGAAAGCAGGCACTAAAAGGGAATGTTATTGGCGATTTGCCTCTAAACATACTTCTAAGAGAAGCATCACATGCCCAACTGTGGGCCATTTCAAGTAATTCTGATGAAGGGAAGGATGCACAGAAACAATTCCACCTCTCTCTGCCCTCTTTCTTCTCATCATGTACTCCAACCATATTTATGCTGTTGGCCTACAAACTCACACTGAATTCCTTTTGGAAATCTTCTGTCTAGCTAATCTATTCCAGGATTGCCGCATCAACTTAGTATTTAAATGCTCAATTTCTGTAAACACATTACATATACAGAGCATTATTTTACACAGAGGAAGCAATATGGTTTACTAGTCTTTAAACAACATGAATGCCTCAAGAGAACTCTCTTAGACATACCCAAGACCTTCATTAATCTATTGGAATGGGAAAATATATTGTGCCAATATTTTAAAAGGGTACATGGGGTGACCTGGTTAATTACAGGCCTGTCAGTCTGACATCAATCTCAGACAATATAAAGGAGTTACTGATATGGGACTTGATTAATAAAGAATGAAAGAAGGGTAATGTAATTCATGCCAATCAATATGGAAAACAGAAATATTTTATGGAAAATACATACTGTAATACTAACTTGATATCTTTTATTGGTGACGTTACAAGTTTGGCTGTTAAAGGTATTAGTGCTGACATGATATACTAGACTTCTGTAAGGCATTTGCTGGGTACCACATGACATTTTGATTAAAAAAACTAGAACAATGTAAAATCAACATGGCACACATTACATGGACTAAAAACTGGCTATAACTGATAGGTCTCGAAGTGTAAGTGTAAATGGGGAATCATCACTGAGTGGGTGTGTTTCCAGTAGGATCCCACAGGAATCATTTCTTGGCCCTACATTATTTAACATTTTTATCAATACCCTGGAAGAAAACATAAAATCAGCACTAATAAAGTTTGCTGATGACACAAAAATTGGGGGAGTGGTGAATAATGAAAAAGACAGGTCAGTGTGATCTGGACAGGCTGGTCAGCTGGGAGCAAGCAAATAATGTGTTTTAATCTGTTTAAATGTAACTGTATATATTTAGGAACAAAGAATGTGAGCCATACTTACAGGATGGGAGACTCTATCCTGGGAAGCTGTGACTCTCAAAAAGATTTAAGGGTCATGGTGGATAATCAGCTGAACATAAGCTCACAGTGCGACACTGTGGCCAAGAGAGCCAATACGATCCTGGGATGCATAAGTTGGGGAATCTCAAGCAGAAGTAGAGAGGTTATTCTACCTCTGTACTTGGCACCAGTGTGACCGCTGCTGAAATACTATGTCCAATTCTGGTGCCCACAATTCAAGAAAGATGTTGATAAACTGGAGAGGGTTCCCAGAATAGCCATGAGAATGATTAAAGGATTAGAAAACAGGCTCTGTAGTGACAGACTATTTACTTTAACACAGAGAGGGTTAAGGGGTGACTTAATTATAGTCTGTAAGTGCCTTCAGGGAGACCATATATTTAATAATGGGCTCTTCAATCTAGCAGAGAAAGACATAACATGATCCAATGTCTGGAAGCTGAAGCTAGACAAATTCAGATAGAAAATAAGGCATAACGTGTTTAACAGTGAGGGTAATTATTCATTGGAATAATTTACCAAGGGTCATGGTGGATTCTCCATCACTGGCAATTTTTCAATCAAAACTGGATGTTTTTCTAAAAAATTTGCTCTAGAAATTATTTTGGGGCAGGTCTCTGACCTGTGTTATACAGCAGGTCAGACTGGTTGATCACAATAGTCCCTTCTGGGTTTGGAATCTATGAATCTTAAAAATGCTATTGAAAACAGGCTTTTGGATAAAGTGGGGAGTAGCAGTCCTGCCTATCTCCCTTCCAGAATGAGCTATGATTATGAAGCCATTACAATCCCTCCAATATGCCAGCAACTGATGGCTCAAGGAGACGGTGTGCAGAAGTCCATGCCAGGCTTTTAGCTAACAGCTTTTGACAATTAACTACCATTTTCCAGGTCTCTCTCAGCCTGCTGGAGATGACTGTACCCACATATCTAACTGCTAATTGGCCTTCCTTCTGACTGATATAGCACCAGTGAACCTCTGTTTCCTTCCACTATCAAGGACACAACCAGCTTCTACTTTTCCATTCTCCACATAATTGCCCTAACTTGTAACTCACTGCAGCTGAACCACACAGAGGTAATGAGATTCAACAGACAGACTTTGCTCCAAGTCTGATGTACCTCCTTGATTCTTACAGCAAGCAGGGGAATTATCATTTTCCATGACTCACTGACTGCTCAGTTCTTCATGCTCTTTCACCCTCCGGAAAAGTCAGAGGTCTCAGTTCCTAGGACAGAACTGGCACTCAGTTTGACATTCCACAGCCCCAAAGCAGGCACTACATTTTATGGTAATAATTGCTAATTCAAAGGTCCACCACTGAACTATCCTCCAGGCTCTGACCACTGTGACGCAGAGTGGGCTCCTAACTACTGCAGAGGTGGGCCAACTCTTCCAAAACCAAGTAATTAAAGTCAGGCTCTGATAGGCCAGTAGTTAGGCCACGAGCCTGGAACTCTGGAGATCTAGTTTCAAATCCTTTCTATGCTACAGACTTCCTGTGTGTCCTCAGAGGTCACTTAGTCCCTTCTGTAAAATGGGATAAATAGCATTTCCCTATCTGACAGGAGTTTGTGATGATAAACACATTAAAAACAGTATGAAGCACTCAGATACTAAGGTGATGGGAGCCAGATAGGTACCTGCTATCATATTACGTTAGATTTAGGCACCTGAATATAAGTGTCCACATTTTCAGGAGTGACAAGAATCCACAAATCCCACTGGAGTGAACAGAAGCTGCAGCTGAACGTCTCACAAGTGATAGAACTACTGGTATCAGAGAAGAAAGACCAGAGGTCCTGGCAGCTTAGTGCTTTGTGATACTTGTATGCCAAAACCAGTGAGAAAGAAGAAAACAGTCCTCTCATATCACTATTGCTGCTGGAGCCTTAGGGATTTCTGCAGCAATTCACTATGGCAGGGGTTCTCAAACTGGGGGTCGGGACCCCTTGGGAGTTGCAAGGTTATTACATGGGGGGTTGTGAGCTGTCAACCTCCACCCCGAACCCTGCTTTGCCTGCAGAATGTATAATGGTGTTAAATATATTTAAAAGTGTTTTTAATTTAAAAGGGGAGGGTCACACTCAGAGGCTTGCTATGTGAAAGGGGTCACCAGTACAAAAGTCTGAGAATCACTGCACTAAGGTGTGGCAGGCATCAAAGAGCTGCTCAGCAGAGGGCACAGAGACTTACAGTGAAAACAAATCAGAGACTAGGAAAAGAAGTTAATCAGGGTGCAGAATAACTTAATAAATACAAAGCTATCAAACAACCTCTCTCCCCCGCCATCTCTACCTACCTACAAATAACATCAGTGCAGAATCTCTGTGCTGTAAGACTGCCATGTTAGGGAGATCCCTAAAACTCAGTAGGAGAAACGAAAACAGTAGCTAGAAACAACTTCAGGTAGCACTTGCAATCCAGACTCCAAAGATGATCTCAGCAATATCTCCTTCAAAGAGGAGGTCCCCTTCACCAGGCCAAAGACACTAAACAAAGATGCTTTGCAACCACACCAGCTCTTCATAATCTTCAGCCACAGATATCTTTGGACAATTGAACTGTCATATTCTGAAGAGATGCAAATATCCAGACACAATCCAACAATTTATAAAGAAAGATATTAGTGATGAAGAATGGAAAAGAAAGAGCCTACTGACCCAAAAACTACTGTGAGCTCTGCTCACCCCATCAGGGAACAGAAAAGTATCATATGACCTATGCCCAATTAAGAGCATCCAATTAAGTGTGCTTGAATATCAAGTACATGTGATAAACTGTTACAGACAAGCAACAGACTCAGAATTATTCACAGGGAAATTTTGGGGAAATAATTTTGAACATGGAAATTTAAGAACATTTCTCTTTTGTTCTTGGAAAATTTGCAAAGAGAGATGAAATGTGTCTGATAATTTACCCAGGAAGATTTATTCACTCAGATGTAAGTATCTCACCTATAAAGCAGCTGGCAACCAGTTAATAAAAAGCCAGGAAGAATGCACAAGAAGCTATCTAAGAGCTTTGAGGCACTAGATTCACGAGATTCTGGCCCTAGCCACAAAAGCCCTTTTCACCTTAACAACAACATCCTTGGTACCTCCTTAAACTGCACAAAAAGGAAGGTGCACAGTCACACATGTAAGAGGATCTGAATTTGCTCATGAAGGATTCTGGCCTTAAACTCTATGCCTCTAATCTTGTATCAGCAGAGGAGGCTCACTGTACAACACGAGCCTATTGTTCCACCGGGCAGCCAGCTGCAAAGCCTCTTGGTGAGTCCTCTCAGCTCCCACTGCACTGCCAGAAGCCTACGACAGGCTGAGCCAGTGCAAGGAAAAATCAGAGACCAGATGCTCAGATTCTGCGATGATGAGCAGCAGGTAAAACAGATTGACAGTCCAACAGGTACTTCAGACGGTGGGCTCATGACTTTTACAAGAAGTCACTTAATCCTGACAGCTTTCCAAACTAGCCTGTAATGGTACATGCTCAGACAACCTAGTGACAGAGGGGCCAAAGAGATGGATGTGTGCTAGCTATCTGTGTAAAAGTGCTCATTGAGTCTATGCTCAAGAAAGAATACACTGAAGAATAGTAACAAAGGCACAGTCCTTATACATCTACTCATATCCTAGTACACAAGGATAAACTGTGCAGTGTGAATCTGCTACAAAAATACCAGTACGCTGCAGGAATAATAACCCGTGCCAGAAAGGCTGTACCAAAACCTAAATCACTGCATTCAAAAGTATGCTACTAAATTTGTTCAATGAGCTATTCAGTTCAAACTACAGTATTATAATGAGAGCCAGGTGTAGTGCAGATTGATGCTGTGTAATCATTCCATACACCACCGCGCCAGTCAAAGAATCCTTCCTGTATTTGTTCTATTTGCGTCTGTCTTCAGCAGGGACTGCGTCATACATTACTGTAGATCTTGTGTAATGTGTACCAATAACCAACAAGAACTTGGCTTAGTTGACTGCATTAATTTTACTTGTGAACTAAATCCCATTTGAATGCAGAAGACAGAAGGTGAAAGGGGCCACACTTTACTTTAAGGGTCCATTTATAAATAGTTTAGGAAGAGTGAATACTGGATTGTTATTATAGATTGTTACAGAGTCCAACAGATCAATAAATTGCTTATAATCATGGCTAATAGCCATTTCTAACACCTTCCACCAATGTTTATAATCATCTGTAAGACATACTAGAAATGTCTGTAACATGTATATGTCTATTAATCATTGATTAACCTTTTATAAACTATAAATGCAACCATAACAAAAAGTATCAGGGGGTAGCCATGTTAGTCTGGATCCATGAAAAGCAACAAAGAGTCCTGTGGCACCTTATACACTAACATTTGTATTGGAGCATGAGCTTTTGTGGGTGAATACCAACTTCATCAAACGCATGAGTCTGATGACATGCATCTGACAAAGTGGTTATTCACCCACAAAAGCTCATGCTCCAATACATCTGTTAGTCTATAAGGTGCCACAGGACTCTTTGTTGCTTTTTATAATAAAACGTGGGACCATGGAAGGATTGTGTATTGCCTCACACACCTCATAGCCAAGTAAAGCACCTCATCCATAATACTCACTTTTACCTTTTTGTCAGGCCCCCATCAAGGGCAGCCTCCTTATTCAAGACAACACTTCAGCTTGTGCTTAAATCCTATTGACTTCAATGGAACATAAGCACATGCTTAAAGTTAAGTACATGCTTAAATGGCATAAACTTATGCAAGTGTTTAAGTGAACATAAGAATGGCCCTATCGGGTCACACTACAGGTCCATCTAGTCCAGTAGCCTCTCTTCTGACAGTGGCCAGTGCCAGGTGCCCCAGAGGAAAAGAACAGAATAGGTAATCATCAAGTGATCCATCCCCTGTCGCTCATTCACAGCTTCTGGCAAACAGCCACTGATGGACCTATCCTCCATGAATTTATCTACTTCTTTTTTTAAACCTGTTATGGACTTGGCCTTCACAACATCCAGGTTGACTGTGCATTGTGTGAAGAAATACTTCCTTGTATTTGTTTTAAACCTGCTGCCTATTAATTTCATTTGGCGATCCCTAGTTCTTGTGTTATGAGAACACAACACTTCCTTATCAACTTTCTCTACGCCAGTCATGATTTTATAGACCTCAATCATATCTCCCCTTAGCTGTCTCTTTTCCAAGCTGAAAAGTCCCAGTCTTATTAATCTCTCCTTATACGGAAGCCGTTCCATATAATTTTTGTTGCCCTTTTCTGAACCTTTTCCAATTCCAATACATCTTTTTTGAAATGGGGTGACCGCATCTGCACACAGTATTTAAGATGTGGACATACCATGGATTTATATAGGGGCAACATGATATTTTCTGTCCTATTATCTATCTCTTTCTTAATTATTACCAGCATTCTGTTTGCTTTTTTGACTGCCGCTGCACATTGAGTGGATGTTTTCCGAGAACTACCCACAAAGACTCCAAGATCTCTTTTTTGAGTGGTAACAGCTAATTTAGACCCCATCGTTTTATATGTATAGTGCATTCCTGAATCAGGGTCTTGGCTATCAACACAGCATTTAGATGAATTATACTGTCATTCTAAACAAAACTTTTTTATTGCCAAGAGGCAGAATAATTAGCTGATCAGAAACGCTGCACAGACCTTGCACCCTGCATAATGTAAATACTATGAATTTTGTTTTTCATCAACATAAATCACTTGAATAGATACAGTATTTTTAAAGCTTATCAAAACGATTACATATTATGGTATTTGTCTGCCTTTGCATTATATTATCATGATGACAGTGCTAAGTACTGTACAGCTATGCAGGAAAAAAGCATCATACTATGCCAGAATATCCATACTAAACTCATTAAATAGACACAAGTAATCGTGGCCACAGTTGGGGCTAAACAAACTGCTCATTCTTTCTAGGCTTCATTAAGTGGTAAGGCTTATGATTAAGCCTACAATTTAGTCCTGGACATTTTTAGTAAAAGTCATGGACAGGTCATGGGAAATAAACAAAAATTCATGGCCTGTGGCCTGTCCATGACTTATACTATAAATACCCCTGGCCAAATCTTGGGGGGAGGGGCGCTGCTGGGGGGGGAGCTCCGGGGATTCTGGGGCTGAGGCCAGCAGCACCAGATGCCTGGAATCGGCAACTGCCTGGAGCCAGCTGCTTGAGTGGCCTTGGGATCAGCCACTCTGGCTGCTGCAGAAGTCATAGAGGTTGTGGAAAGTCAAGGAATCCATGACCTGCGTGACAGACACAGTGCCCTACTCATGATCCAATAGCCATGTACAGTAGTAAGAACTACAGTCCATCTTCACTCTAAAATCCTCCACTCTAATCCGTTCCACTAGATCAGTGGTCATGAACCAGTCCATCACGATTGACTGAGCTGCCCAGTGGGAGTCCACACCCCAACTCCCTGCCCAGCCCTGAGCCCCCTCCTAGAGCCAACACCCTGAACCCCCTCCTGCACCCCGAATCCCCTCCTGCATCCCAAACCCCTGCCCCAGCCCTGAGCCCCCCCAAGAAACAGCATCTCATACCCCCTCCTGCACCCTGTACCCCCTCCCACATCCCAATCCCTTGCCCCAGCCCTGACCCCGCTCCCACTATCAGCACCCCAGACCCCTTCTTGCATCCCAACACTCTGCCCCAGCCCAGAGCTCCCTCCCAGAGACAGCATCTCATACCCCCTCCTGCACCTTGTACCCCCTCCCACATCCCAATCCCCTGCCCCAGCCCTGCCCCCCTCCCACTGCCAGCACCCCACACCCCTTCCTGCATCCCAACAGTCAGCCCCAATCCACAGCTCCCTCCTGCACCCAAACACCCTCCCAGAGCCCGCATACCACAACCTCTCCTGCACCCGAACACTCTACCCCAGCCCGGAGCCCCCACCGCACCCAAACTCCCTTGCAGAGCTTGGACCCCTCACCCCCTTCTGCACCCCAACGCCCTGCCCCAGGCTCAGCCGGAGCCTCCTCCCACACTCTAAACCCCTTGTCCCCAGCCCAGAGCCCACACCCCCTCCTGAACCCTAACCCCCTACCCCAGCCCGGTGAAATTGAGTAAGGGTGGGGGAGAGCAAGCAACGGGGGAGAGGGGTGTGGAAGAAGTGGGGGGGGGCTTTGGGGAAGGAGTGGGGCCTCGGGAAAGGGGTGGGGTAGATCCTAGGTTGCACTTAAATTCAGAAAGTGATCTTCTGCGTAAAAAGGTTAGAGACCACTGTATTAGATGCTTCACATTGACATCCTCCAGTCTGGACCTTCCCATAAAGCAGCCACACCAATGTCATCCAGAACAAGAGCAACTAACCTGATTTCTCAGAAGCACCTATGCCTAGCAGCCATGGGCCCTTTATTCAGGGGAAGAGAGTTTTTAAAGAAGAAATCTATAGCATGAATTGTCCATGGGAGATTAACCCAACTAACACCAAAACACTTCAAAAAGTAACCTCCCCACTGCATCCAGCCATTCAATAGGAGCCTGATATTTCAGAAGAGCTGCACCCTCTGCCCTTAAGTTAAAATCCAGGTTCTGTCAGACCAAGTAAGGTCCACAGGGGGGTTCCTCCCCTTCCTCTGCTGACTTCGTTAAGGTGGTGCTGCCCCATGAGATCATGTAGGAGGGGGTGTTCAGGGAGCCAAGCTCCAAACTGGTTAGGGCTTTGTTTTGAAATACATCCCAGTTTGTAATCTCAGTCCAAGTCACTCTGAGTCAGGCTCCTATTTAAAGTGAGTATAACTCTGCCCCCAGATCTTAACAGATTTACCCCAAATTTAGAAAATATTTAGGGTAAAATTCTAGCCCCACTTAAGTCAATGAGAGTTTTGCCGCTGACTCCAATGGATGTTAACCTCCATTTTCTGCACTGAGTAATTGCACAGGGTATTTGGTTAATCAACATCCTCTTCTCTCAACTTTCTGGTCCCTTGAAATGGAGTATAACTCCTGCAGGGATACCCTGACTGACTTCCCCAGTGGGCTAGGAGGTGAGTGTGTGATCCCTCTATCACCACACATAGAGTCTTGGGGTTAGGCTCCTAAATGCCTACAGCCCATATTTTTAAAGGTAATTAGGCACCTAAATACCTTTAAAAATCTGAAGCAAAGTAGCTTTTGAAAATTTTACCCCAGGTCACATACTGAAACTGCCCAAAAAAATCTACTTTCTTTCAAAAACTTGAGCTATTTAGTTACTATTAAAGAAAATGATTGGTTCATTACGGTGAACTGAGCCAGGCACAACACAGCTGTCATTGTGGAAGCTTCCCTGTGTACCTCAAATCTCTTCCTGAAGCATTTACAGCTGGTTTAGTACTGATCTTTCCCCTCCCTCTGGCACCATTCAGCCAGTGCACATAGCTACTGCTCTGCCTCAGAATCACAGAAGCTAAAACTCTGCTCCTAACTCAAGGTTATCTCGGACGCTATTTTTTCACATTGTTCTCCATTTTTTTCAACAAGATGATAGGAAGAGCTCATAGATGGAGAGTGTGGGGGAGGGGATCTAATCTCTGCCCACTGGCAGGAGTAGGAGGACCACATCTAGGCTGCATAAAAATGGACTGGGTTGCAGACATCCTCATATGTAGTAAAGGTATAGCTCACAAAGACTTTAAAAGCCGACAGGCAGCTCTGTCAGATCATTTAGCTCAGTATGGAGAGCACTGCTTGTTGAGAACTGTGGTCTTTGGATGGTGTTCCTCTGCATGAAACTTAAGGGTGACTTCACCCTACACTGTGGAATTCTGAAGGACACATTTGGCCTGTGGAATAAACTTTGGTCACCATTTCTGTAGTGGCGTCTTTGTTTCAGTAGCAGAATTTATACGGATTCTTCCTCCTTCCTGACAAGCCTCAACAGAACAGAAAACCCCATTCATTACCCTTCTCTTCATTTGCATAATAAGAAACCACAATTTCTTACCTGAAAATCCACCAATCCAGCCTGATCAGTTCCCCGATCACAACCTGTCAATCAAGCAGAATACAACTAATAGGCAATTACATTTTGTGGCACCTGTTGGTCACTACTAACCGCTTCCTCTCAGCTTCCCATAAGTTATTTCCAGAGTTCAAAGAAGAAAAAGGTAAAAGAATAATTTGACAACACCAAATTCTGCCCTTTTGGAGGCAGATACAATGGGACAGCCTCCGGATCGGTGGATCCAAGTCACAGAAACCTAAATTTCATGTGAGAAATTAACCTCTCTGTATCTTCAGATCCACCCATCAGGACCAACGGGATGTATACAGCAAAACCCATCAAGACAGGGGAAGTCAGCATTACTGTGCTGAGCCAGCACTGACACATGAAACCAAAAAGCCGAACACCACTCAATCCACAAGACTTGGAGGAGAAGCAGCAACATAATAAATAGAAAACAATCTCAGTCAGAATGGCCCTTGAAAAGTGGGAGCCAGATGGTCTGAAATATCCAATCCAAATCAATCATCCAGCAATCATTCTCATCAAAAGTTAGAAAAACAATTCCCACCCATCTCAGGGACCGAAGAGGCCTCTCCACAGAGGGAAAAGCGCATTTGGAGTCACGTGCCGCAGCTCACCAGTGTGTACAGAAGGCCGGACCTGCGAATCTGGGCAAGGAGTACAATCAAAAGACAAAAGTGTTGTCCTTGAAAAAGAGAACCCAGAAAGGACAAGAATAAATAGCACAAGGATAAAAAGAGATGTTCTCTCAGCTTGTCCAGGCCTCCCACAGCAAGAAACAATCCTGAAACACAATCGAAGATGAGGCAGGTCACACACCTCTCTGAATCTATAAAAATGAGCAAATCCACCCTTCAAACAGACATAGCAGACACATCGTTCCATCTTCACCTTCTGTTAGTTTAACACTGTATCTAACCCAGAACAAGTCCAAATTCACTATGCTCCAGAGAACCAATTATCCTAGCGAACATCCTGGTCTCCAGCCCCCTTCACAACTGCAATGCCCACATCACCAGAGTAGTACTTACTAAAGAGCAACGTGACCAGAGTCACTTGCATAAATATGGAACTTAAGATATCACTGCTTCCAGCAGAAGATTCTTCCATGCTTGACAGGAACCACTATTTCCCAGATAGACTCGAAGACAGAGACCACTGGAGGTAGGTACACTATGAAGACAAGTCACTAGAGATGACCCACTAGGGGAGACTGAATACTTTATGAAGCAGGGTGGAGAGAGGGGCCTGAAAAAAGGAAAGGCTCCAAGGTAGCCTGCTGTGGAAAATCATCAGAGACAGAGACTAACTAGCTGGAAAATTCTGGAATCCTCCAGCCAATGACACAGTCTGTTTGTGCTTAAAAGGGGAGGGAGAGAATAGTCCCAAAGCGTAGGGCATTTTAAAGAAAAGAGAGCTGGACACCTCTATCCCGGTTCTGGGAGGATGATGTTCCTGAGATCTGCTGAAATGTTTCACAGGAGGTTTCTAAATTTTTCACCTACCAGCACTGACTACTTGGGTATCAGAAATATTTTCCTAATTCAGCTGAAACTTGCTCAAAAAGCTCCAAAACAGAGGGAGCTACCAGAGATAGGAACAAACCTCAGGGAATATATTCTGGGGAAGCACTGAGCTAAAGGGAAGGTGCAGCAACATGCAAAGCAGAAGCATATTAAAAACAAAAACACCACCAAAGAGTCCAGGAGCACTATAGACAGCTGGGGAAACATCAGGGACAGTCTCTGAGACTCGCCTTTGGCAAAACTCTTGATATCTGGTAAAGAAACCTGAAGAGGAAAAATTAGGGACATCTTTGCACACTAGCTGAGCTCTGCCACACTTACAGGTTGTGGGTGGGTCACCCATCAATCCAGATTGGTGGATCTGAGGATACAAAGCTAATATTTTCTGTGACATTTTATCATGTTTAATGTCAGAAGCAGTTCTGTTCTCCACTTACATTCAACTTTTACATAAAACTATCCCTGACTATCTTGCTTGGAAATTCAGTGAGATCTAGTCACTAAGTAATTCCCCAAGATATGGATTTTGGTAAAATTACGTTTTTCAGTCTACTACTTTTCATTTTAGTGCTACACAGTGTATCACATTTATATGTCTTTCACAAGTAAACATAGGAACAAGAACTCATCTTTAATGAAAAGCAATAAGCACTGAATACAGAGACAGGAAAATGACAGTGAACAGAACTGGAAATTAGTTATAGGCACAATCTGCTTGTGTATCAGCTATAATTTAAGTGACAGCTCTCTATCCAATCTTGAAAGGCAGTAGCCCCAATTTAAGACAGGAGGAGTCCTAGCTTATTCTTTTTCTAATTTATTAAAACTCATTAAAACAAACCCTTTTACGCTTATTCAAACTACTGGTTTTTTTTTAACAGCCTATAATATAACTGAAGCAATGAAACTACTTTTAAATTAATATTACATGTTAGCAAAATAATTTCAGAATTGTTTCATCAGTGGAGTCTTGATTTTATACTCACATGTGAGGATTTTGGAACGGAACTCCAGACGTATTTAGAGTAAATCTTGCTGTGGATTTGAAAGGTGGATTTGCAAAATTCAACTTCAATGCTTTGCGTTTACCTGGGAGAAATGAACAGAAAGTAACATTTTTGTGGGCAATAAAATATCCTGTTCTGCAAGCATCTGGAATGAACCAGAACAAAAAAAAAAAAAATCCCCAAAACATAAAAAGTAAGGAAAGGGAAATGTATTTCACATTAGCATTAGCACACAATGCTAATGGCAAGAAAAGAGGAATGAAATCAGAATTCATTCCCTAACTCACCCCAATTCACTATATGACTTTGGGTACATTGCTTTGCCTCTCTGCACCTTCATTTTTCCCCATCACTTGACCTCTCTGCACTGCACCTGCGTTTTTCCCTATCTGTAAAATGCACATCTCAAAACTCTCATGTCACAGGAGTGTTGAGATGTCCAGTAACATTTGTAAAGCACTTGAAATCAGTGGATGAAAGAATCTATAAAAGTAGTACAACTATTGTTCTTCCTTGTACATGCCAATATGTGCTCTCCAGCAACTTCCAGACAAAAAACAATACTGAAATGGAGTTAAGGCCGACAGACCACATCACAAAGGGCCAGCTATCTCCATGACATTCTCCACAAACTGCACAGTATTAACTTACTCCCTCAGGACATTGTCCTCACCATCATGGATGTCACTTCCCTATACAACAACGACAGCATACCTGGCTGTTTCAAATATTTACAAGTTAGCGGAGAACACTCAGATATCCACACCAACACACATTGCCAAATTCATCCATTTCAGCCTCACCCACAGCAACTTTCCATTCAACAACGAACACTTTATCCAAACCATGGGAATAGCTGGGGGTGGAGGGGTACAACGACTGCTCCCCAATATGCCAACCTCTTCATGGGCCACCTTGAAGAAGAATTCCAAGACAAATGCACAACGAAACCAACAATATACCTGAAATACATTGATGATATTTGCATCCTCTGGACCAACAGGTTAAACTCCTTTATGGATTTCCACCACAATTTAAAACAATCACCACTCCATCCATTAAATTCTCTGTGGAGCACTGCCACACTAGCATCAGCTTCCTCAACATCACGATCAGCTTCAGCAACAGAACCCTACAGACAACCATATACAAGAAACCCATGGATCACCACACCTACCTTCACAGATCCAAACACACTAAGAAATCTGTTGTGTCTACAGCTAGGCACTCAGATACCATAGAATATGCTCTGAAGAGAAAATCCAAGATCTACACCTTAACATACTTAAAACTGTCTTCACCAAAGAAGGACACTCCACCAGAGAAGTAGATTTCATCATGGAATGGGCCACCCAAATACCCTAACAGGCCCTGCTTCAATACAGAAATAAAATCCGCTCTGATCACACAGCCCTCGTTATCACCTGCTACTCCACACAGGAAATCATACAGGGTATCACCAAACAATAACAACCTATACTTGATGGGGACCCCATCCTGAAAGAAATATTTCCTGAACCCTCATTTCTGACCTTCAAACAACCCCTCCCCCCAAACCTCTCCAAGCTCATCATCTCATCATCAAGCAAGCTCCCCATAAAGCAGGAACACCAACCCAAAACGGCACCAGACCCTGCCAGAACAGATGCAAAACCTGCAGACATATCTCCACTGCTAAAATGATCAACATCCCCCACAAAACACCTTTTGAGATCCACGGGTCCTATGCATGCCTAGCACATGTGGTAGCCTAGCACATACCTTATTCAGGGCACTAGATGCCCCAATAACAACTACACTGCTACCTTGATATAATGCCACCCGATATAACAAGAATTTGGATATAACATGGTAAAGCAGTGCTCGGGGGGGGGGGTGGCTGTGCACTCTGGTGGATCAAAGCAAATTCAATATAACATGGTTTCACCTATAACACAGTAAGATTTTTTGGCTCCCAAGGACAGCGTTATATCAAGGTAGAGGTGTACGTGGGTGAAACCAGACAACCACTACGCTCTCACATGAACCTGCAGGAAAATGATAAAAGACAAAAAACACCCTATCAACTGTGGGCGAACATTTTTCACAAAGTGATCACTGACCTATAAGTCCTCATCCTCAAAGTAAACCTGCACATGTTCAAAAACTGAGCTTGTAAACTTAAATTCATCATTCTGCTAGACACTAACAATCATGGACTGAACAAAGACACTGGATTTGTGATTTATTACAACAATCTGTAACTCACTAACCCCTCTCTTTGTCCTATGACTGCAGAGGTGTTAATGGCCACTCTACTTTGAATCTAATAAATTTATTTGAGCAAAAGTTTTCATGGGCTACAGCCCACTTCATCAGATGCATAGAATGGAACACATAGTGAGGAGATATATATACATACAGAGAACATGAAAAGGCAGGAGTTCCCCTACCAACTCTAAGACGCTAATTAATTAAGATGAGCTATTGTCAGCAGGAGAAAAAAAACTTTTGTAGTGATAATCAAGATAGCCCATTTAAGACAGTTTGACAAGAAGGTGTGAGGATACTTAACATGGGAAAATAGATTCAATGTGTGTAATGGTTCTATTTCACTATCACTTTATTACTACAAAAGTTTTTTTTCTCCTGCTGACAACAACTCATCTTTATTAATTAGCTTCTGAGAGTTGGTAGAGGAACTCTCACCTTTCCACGTTCTCTGTATGTACATATATCTCCCCACTATATGTTCCATTCTATGCATCCAATGAAGTGGGCTGTAGCCCACAAAAGCTTAGGCTCAAATAAATTTGTTAGTTTCTAAGGTACCACAAGTACTTCTGTTCTTTTTGCAGCTACAGACTAACACGGCTGAGGCTCTGAAATCTACTTTGAATGGTCTCTTACAATATGTGCTAATTACGTATATTAAACAATCTGTTCCACCTTGCATTTAGCTGCGATGCTGGGAGGAACTTTCCCAGACATACAGAAGAGCTGTGCGCGTCTGGAAAGCTTAAGGAACAAGGAGTACTTGTGACACCTTAGAGACTAACAAATGTATTTGGGCATAAGTTTTCATGGGCTAAAACCCTATTCATCGGATGCATACAGTGGCCAATAGAGTAGGAAAATATATATAAACAGAGAACACGAAAAAATGGGTGTTGTTGCCATACCAACTCTAACGATACTAATCAATTAAGGTGAGTTATTATCAGCAGGAGAAAAAAAACTTTTGTAGTGATAATCAGGATGACCCATTTCAACAGTTGACAAGGTCTGAATAACAGTAGGGGAAAAATTAGCATGGGGAAACAGTTTTTACTTTGTGTAATGATCCATCCACTCTCAGGGTATGTCTACATCTACAATTTTGCAGCGCTGGTTGTTACAGCTGTATTAGTACAGCTGTATAGGGCCAGCGCTGCAGAGTGGCCACACTTACAGCAACCAGCGCTGCAAGTGGTGTTAGATGTGGCCACACTGCAGCGCTGTTGGGCGGCTTCAAGGGGGGTTCGGGGAACGCGAGAGCAAACCGGGGAAGGAGACCATCTTCGCCGCGGTTTGCTCTCGCGTTCCCCGAACCCCCCTGCAAACCGCAGGGAAGGAGACCTGCTTGCTCGGGGATTCAGGGAACGCGAGAGCAAACCGCAGGGAAGGAGACCTGCTTGCTCGGGGATTCGGGGAACGCGAGAGCAAACCGCAGGGAAGGAGACCTGCTTGCACGGGGGTTCGGGGAACGCGAGAGCAAACCGGGGAAGGAGACCAGCTTCGCCGCGGTTTGCTCTCGCGTTCCCCGAACCCCCCTGCAAACCGCAGGGAAGGAGACCTGCTTGCACGGGGGTTCGGGGAACGCGAGAGCAAACCGGGGAAGGAGACCTGCTTGATTACCAGAGGCTTCCTCAGGTATGCTGGGATACCTGCTTATTCCACGGAGGTCAAGAAAAGCGCTGGTAAGTGTCTACACTTGATTACCAGCGCTGGATCACCAGCGCTGGATCCTCTACACCCGAGACAAAACGGGAGTACGGCCAGCGCTGCAAACAGGGAGTTGCAGCGCTGGTGATGCCCTGCAGATGTGTACACCTCCTAAGTTGTAGCGCTGTAACCCCCTCACCAGCGCTGCAACTTTGTGATGTAGACAAGTCCTCAGTCTTTATTCAAGCCTACTTTAATGGCGTCCAGTTTGCAAATTAATTCCAGTTCTGCAGTTTCTCCTTGGAGTCTGTTTTTGAAGTTTTTTTGTTGAAGAATTGAGACTTTTAGGTCCGTAATTGAGTGACCAGAGAGGCTGAAGTGCATAGAGACTGTCCGGTTAGGCCAGTGTACATGGCAGAGGGGCATTGCTGGCACATGATGGCATATATCACATTGGTAGATGTGCAGGTGAACGAGCCTCTGATGGTGTGGCTGATGTGATTAGGTCCTATGATGGCGTCTCTTGAATAGATAAGAGGACAGAGTTGGCAATGGGCTTTGTTGCAAGGATAGGTTCCTGGGTTAGCGTTTTTGTTGTGTGGTTGCTGGTATTTGCTTCAGGTTGGAGGACTGTCTATAAGCGAGGACTGGCCTGTCTCCCAAGATCTGTGAGAGTGAGGGATTGTCCTTAAGGATACGTTGTAGATCCTTGATGATGCACTGGAGAGGTTTTAGTTGGGGGCTGAAGGTGACGGCTAGTGGCATTCCGTTACTTTCTTTGTTGGGTCTGTCCTGGAGTAGGTGACTTCTGGGTATTCTTCTGGCTCTATCATCTGTTTCTTCACTTTAGCTGGTGGGTATTGTAGTTTTAAGAATGCTTGATACAGATCTTATAGGTGTTTGTCTCTGTCTGAAGGATTGGAGCAAATGTGGTTGTATCTTAGAGCTTGGCTGTAGACAATGGATCGTGTGATCTGGTCTGGATGAAAGCTGGAGGCATGCAGGTAAGTATAGTGGTCAGTGGGTTTCTGGCATAGGGTGGTGTTTATGAGACCATCGCTTATTAGCACTGTAATGTCCAAGATGTGGATCTCTTGTGCGGACTGCTCCAGGCTGAGGTTGACGGTGCGGTGGAAATTGTTGAAATCTTGGTGGAATTCCTCAAGGGCCTCTTTTCCATGGGTCCAGATGATGAAGATGTCATCAGTGTAGTATAAGTAGAGTAGGAGCATTAGGGGACGAAAGCTGAGGAAGCATTGTTCTAAGTCAGCCATAAAAATGTTGGCATCCTGTGGGGCATGCGGGTACTCATAGAAATGCCGCTGACTTGAAGGTATACATTGTCCTCAAGTGTGAAAGAGTTGTGGGTGAGGACAAAGTCACAAAGTTCAGCCACCAGGTTTGCTGTGACTTTACTGATCCTGACAGATTGTAGTCCATCTTTGTGTGGAATGTTGGTGTAGAGGGCTTCTACATCCATAGTGGCCAGGATGGTGTTTTCTGGAAGATCACCAATGGATTATAGTTTCCTCAGGAAGTCAGTGGTGTCTTCAAGATAGCTAGGAGTGCTGGCAGCATAGGGCCTGAGGAGACAGTCTTCATAGCCAGACAATCCTTCTGTCAGGGTGCCAATGCCTGAGATGACGGGGCATCCAGGATTTCCAGGTTTCTGGATCTTGGGTAGCAGATAGAATAATGCTGGTCGGAGTTCTAGGGATGTGTGTGTGCTTTTTCAGGGAGTTTCTTGAGCAAATGGTGTAGTTTCTTTTGGTAATCCTCAGTGGGGTCAGAGGGTAATGGCCTATAGAATGTGGTGTTAAAGAGTTGCCTAGCAGCCTCTCCTTCACATTGCGACCTATTAATGATGACGACACCACCTCAACCTTTTTTATTATGATGTCAGAGTTGTTCCTGAGGCTGCGGATGGCATTGTGTTCTGCAGAGCTGAGGTTATGGGGCAACTGATGCTGCTTTTCCACAATTTCAGCCCGTGAACGTTGGTGGAATCATTCTATGTAGAAGTCCAGTCTGTTGTTTCAACCTTCAGGAGTAGTCCATGCAGAAGCCTTCTTTTTGTAGTGTTGGTAGAAAAGTTTCTGTGGATTAGTGTGCTGTTCAGAGGTATGTTGGAAATATTCCTTGAGTCGGAGACGTCAAATGTATGATTCCAGGTCACCGCAGAACTGCATCATGTTCTTGGGGGTTGAGGGGCAGGAGAGGCCCCGAGATAGGACAGACTCTTCTGCCGGGTAATATTGTTGAGTGAGTTAAGAGAATCACTGTTGTGGCCCCTTGTGGCATGTAGTAATTTAGATAGTTTAGTGTCCTTTCTGCTTTTTCTTATCCTGAAGGACAATACCTCACTTTCACATATCCTGGGAGACAGGCCAGTCCTTACTTACAGACAGCCCCCCAACCTGAAGCAAATACCAGCAACCACACAACAAAAACGCTAACCCAGGAACCTATCCTTGCAACAAAGCCCATTGCCAACTCTGTCCACTTATCTATTCAAGAGACGCCATCATAGGACCTAATCACATCAGCCACACCATCAAAGGCTCGTTCACCTGCACATCTACCAATGTGATATATGCCATCATGTGCCAGCAATGCCCCTCTGCCATATACACTGGCCAAACTGGACAGTCTCTATGCACTTCAGCCTCTCTGATCACTCAATTACGGACCTAAAAGTCTCAATTCTTCAACAAAAAAACTTCAAAAACAGACTCCAAGGAGAAACTGCAGAACTGGAATTAATTTGCAGACTGCACACCATTAAAGTAGGCTAGAATAAAGACTGGGAGTGGATGGGTCATTACACAAAGTAAAAACTGTTTCCCCCATGCTAATGTTGCCCCTACTTTGACTCACACCTTCTTGTCAACTGTTTGAAATGGGCCATCCTGATTCTCACTACAAAAGTTTTTTTTCTCCTGATGCTAATAACTCACCTTAATTGATTAGTCTCAGAGTTGGTATGGCAACAACACCCATTTTTTCATGTTCTCTGTGTATATATATCTTCCTACTGTATTTTCCACTGCATGCATCCGATGAAGAGGATTTTAGCCCATGAAAGCTTACGCCCAAATAAATGTATTAGTCTCTAAGGTGCCACTAGTACTCCTCGTTCTTTTTGCTGATACAGACTAACACTGCCACCACTCTGAAATCTGGAAAGCGTGTCTCTCTCACCAACAGAAGTTAGTCCAATAAAAGACATTACCTCACCCATCTTGTCTCGCTAATATCCTGGGACCAACATAATTACAACTACACTACATAGTACCACATCAGTAATTTAAGAGCATAAAACATTACAATGATGGTGTAATTATTCCAAACACAAGCATTACAGAGTCGGGACATTAAAATTAAAGGTTAAAGTTAAAAGAAATTCAACATTTTACATTTGGAAATGTGCACTTAGGACACCCAAACAACCTTAACTCTATCCTGCACTGACCCCATTCAACACCCATTCAATTACAATAATGCATTTTAGTGTTTGTGGTCTACAATTGTATTAGGCAGATTTTTAAAGACATATTAAGTTGATTTAAAAAAAAATCCTTCCCTCCTGGTGTCACTACAGGGCAGAGATAAGGATGTTTGGGTGTCTTTATCTGTGCATTCTCACACCTTAACTTGCTTGGATTTCTTTTAAGTTCAGTCTTAACTCTGACTTTTCTGGCTCTGTAAGGCTTTGTTTTGGAATAGTTGCCACATCTCTGTAATGTTTTTACCCTTAGTTACTTATGTATACTTCTAACCTTAACCCCATTTTAATGAAGAATTTGTCTGGAAATGTCTGTGTTTTTCAAATTACTAAAGATGTCATGTATGAACTCCAAACAAGGCACTCAAAGGGAATGCTGCCATGTGCAAGTACTAATATTCTAAAAAGTTGTAGTATCAACCTGAAATCAATTTTCTATTTTAGGGACTTTTAGGGACAAATTCACTGGGCAGATTCACACAGTGTATCAGTCTGTCAAACTGGATTTATAATGGCTTTGCATCATCTGACCAGCGGAGAACGAGGGAGGGAGAAAGAATGGGGTTGTAAAGACAGAGAAGGGAGGGGGACATAGGCATGTGTGTAGGCCTGGGCAAGAGTAGGGCAGTTAGGGAAGGAGGCTGTATTAAGTAGCCTGTGCTACATGATAGGGAGATGGGGGTGCCCAGTTCCTGAGTCCCAGTGTCTGTATGCTTGAAAGGCTGCTTCTCTGCTCCAGTCCCAACTCCCCTAATAGTGCTACCTCAGTGTGCAATGCGGTCTAGGGAGCAGTGCTGTGGGGAGCCTAACAGTAAAGGATTTCTTTTTGTGCGATGAAGAGTCAGAGCAAGCAGAACCTAGAATTGATCTCTCAATCCCCAAGAAGATATGTCTGTGTGAGCTTACAGAAATCTTGTCACATTTGGTGATGAAAAAATTACTAAGTGGGACCTGTACGTAACCGTATATCCCTCTTTCTAATGCCCACTATTTTAAAACACCTCTCTATTCCCAACAACTATCTAAAATGTTTCTTTTGGCTTTTAGGGAGCCTTTCATTCATATTCCTAATTTGTCCATATTCAAGGTAGCAAAATGAATAAATGGTTCCAATTAACTGGATTTCAGTTAATTTAATAACACTGCATTTCCAAATCTTTGCTCTTAATAAAAGAGAGTCATTTTCACACTTACTTGATTCTGCTGAAAAAGTGTCCAAGTGGACGTCTGTAAATTAAGGCAGAGAATAATTTACACTGAGCTCACATACACCCCAGTCTGTAAATCTCTCAAGGGGCTTGGCTGGAGTGTACTTTATTATATACAGTACTTGACAAAGAATGCATTTTAAATTTTCTAGAAGCTTTATCATTTTTCATTAAGGGATGAGGACTCTCTTATAAGGGGGCCGTCCTCAGTAAATATGCAGGGTGACTTAGGGACAAAATAATATGAGGTTTGATGTAAGTTACTTAATATGGAAAGTCAAGAATGCTGATTTAAACACAAAACTCAATGTAGACTTTTACACTGACATCTTCTTTGGGAGGGGATTGTTTCTCTCTAAGGAGTGCAAAACAGTACACCTAGGCTTTTTACCTTATACTTTTTTCACACATTAAAATTTAACAAATAAACCTTCTGCTGTCACAAAAACCAAAGGCATGGTGCAATCTCATCTGTGTGCTTTGAAAAGGGAGTAAGAAGCAACATGAGAGAAAGGGTGGCTCCAGAAGCTCCAGGTAGCAGTCCCTCACCAAGGTCAGGCAGGGAGTACAAGGTGCCTCTCCTGGAGGCATGAGGCCTCTAAATTTGGGTCCATCTCTCTCTGTATTGTATTGCAGATGTCCTAGGGAGGCGATAATTTTCTGCACTGCTTGGATGGCGTTAACTTTCTTGATCAGCACTTGATGCATCTTCCAGAAATTCTTTACCATACTTCAGAGGGCACCGCATAACATCCTGCATTATGAGGTATATCTGTATAATGGACTTCAATTGACAGAGCCTATTTAACTCAATGCAAGCTAATCCAAGGCAGTACATCCACACTCATAATGCATTTATATTTCAAACCAGAATAAGCTCTTCCAATAAGCATTTTAATACTCATATCATTGCATCTGCAATAGCGGGGTTTAACTATGCCAGCATAATTAAAGCTGCAAAACTTGAGTGTAGAGACAAAGTCTGAGACTCTAATCCTGGTCTACACTAAGAACTTACATTGGAATGTTCACCCTGAGGCCAGGTCCACACTACAGCGTTAAATCGATTTAACGCTGTACCCGTCCACACTACAAGGCACTTAAAATCGATTTTAAGGGCTCTTAAAATAGATTTCTGTACTCCAGCTAAACGAAAGGAGTATCCCTAAAATCGATATTACTAAATCGATTTAGGGTTAGTGTGGACGGAAATCGAAGTTATTGGTCCCATTCTTTTACTGAGCTACCCAGAGTGCACCGCTCCGGAAATCGATGGTAGCCTGGGACCATGGACGCACACCACCGAAGTAATGTGCCCTAGTGTGGACGCGTAAAATCGATTTTATTAATTTCGATTTTACTCTGTAGTGTGGACGTGGCCTGAGAAACATAGCTGTCCCGACCTAACTTCAGGTGTAGACCTCTTGGGAAGGTGGAGGTGGATTACTTACATCAGTGGCTCTCAGCCTTTCCAGACTAGTGTACCCTTTCAGGAGTCTGATTTGTCTTGCGTACCCCCAAGTTTCACCTCACTTAAAAACTACTTGCTTACAAAATCAGACATAAAAATACAAAAATGTGGAAGCACACTATTACTGAAAAATTGCTTCCTTTCTAATTTTTACCATATAATTATAAAATAAATCCACTGGTATACAAATATTGTACTTACATTTCAGTGTATAGTATATGGAGCAGTATAAACAAGTAATTGTCTGTATAAAATTTTAGTTTGTACTGACTTTGCTAGTACTTTTTACGTGGCCTGTTGCAAAAGTAGGCAAATAGCTAAATGAGCTGATGTATCCCCTGGAAGACATCTGCATACCCCCAGGGGTACACGTGCCCCTTGTTGAGAACCACTGACCTACACTGATGGGAGAAGCCCTCCTGTCAGCATAAGTATTGTCTACACTAAAGTGCTACAGCAGCAAACCTGCAGCAGAGCAGCTGTGACGCTGTAGCAATTTAAATATAGCTATGCCCTAAGCTCTGACCAAGGATTCTCTCTGACTATGGTCATGCCAATCATACAAAATTTTGCTGACCAAAGTTATGTCGGCATAGAGCCAAGGCAGGTATTACATAGCTTTTGTACGTATGCACACTTTACTCCTTGTGTCGTTGATGCACATTCTCACCAAGAGCAGAGCACCGGGGGTAAGTATCGCACTGTGCAACTAGCCACCATCCCGAGCAGGCTGTTTTGGAAGGGATACAAACCCTCCTGCTTCAGGGTTTAAATCAACTCTACTAGGGTTTAGGATGAGCACTTCATGATGGCAGACTACACCATAGCTGCCTACTGTGGGATTTCTGGTACTGGCCATTCTCGAGTCTGGCAATTGCCACAGGCTTATCCCCCTTTATAGCTATAGGAGGGAACTGAGGTTTCCACAGAATTTCCATGAGTGCTATCTGCAGTTTAACCTGCCAAATAGACATACTTGATGTCACTCCATTGTCTAACTGACCTCATGGTTATAAAACTTTTTATGGCTATAAGTTCTCCCTTTTAAAACGTAACAGAGAATATAGCCCTCATTCTCAGTAGCAGCCCTGGGGACTTCAGATGTTTAAAAGTCAACGTATGTATTACTAATAACGTCATCATACATTTTAAAACTTTCCCCCTTGCTCTTTTATGTATGTCAGGTCCTGCCCTATCCACTGTGTGTTAATTCTTGGCAGGTATTTACTGACAGTGATTATGTCATCCCTTAGTCGCCTTTCCTGTAAATGATGCATAAATTCAGCTCTTAAACAAGGTACAATTTTCTACCGATTTTATCTTTAACTATTTTTATATGTCATAGAACCCTAAACTTCATGCACTGTCCCAGAAGTCCTTAGTGCTATACAGGAGGAATAATCCCTTCCCTAGTCTTACAACTTCCCTTTAAAGGCAATGGACTATGATATGATAGGATCTTTCCATTTCTAACTGCAGCAACAATGCAGCTAAATAGAATACTTGTCCTTGTAAAGGCATTATCACATTATAGATGACATAAATGAATGGATTTGTCAAAAACAAATCTTGTCAAACCAATCTGATAGCTTTCTTTTACAGGGTAACAAGCCTTGCGGATGGGGGGAAGCGGTAGACGTGGTATATCTTTACTTTAGTAAAGCTTTTGATACTGTCTCACATCCCCTTCTCATAAACAAACTAGGGAAATACAACCTAGATGGAGCTACTATAAGGTGGGTGCAAAACTGGTTGAAAAACCATTCCCAGAGAGTAGTTATCAGTGATTCACAATCATGCTGGAAGGGCATAAGAAGTGGGGTCTTGCAGGGATCAGTTCTGGGTCCGGTTCTGTTCAATACTTTCATCAATGATTTAGATAATGGCATACTGAGTACACTTATAAAGTTTGCAGACGATACCATGCTGCGAGGGGTTGCAAGTGCTTTGGAGGATAGGATTTAAATTCAAAATGATCTGGACAAACTGGAGAAATGGTCTGAAGTAAATAGGATGAAATTCAATATGGATGAATGCAAAGTACTGTACTCCATTTAGGAAGGAACAATCAGTTGCACACATACAAAATGGGAAATGACTGCCTAGGAAGGAGCATTGCAGAAAAGGATCTGGGGATCATAGCGGACCACAAGCTAAATATGAGTCAACAATGTAACACTGTTGCAAAAAAGGCAAACATCATTCTGGGATATATTACCAGGAGTGTTGTAAGCAAGACACGAAAAGTAATTCTTCTGCTGTACTCTGCTCTGATTAGACCTCAACTGGAGTATTGTGTACAGTTCTGGGCGCCACATTTCAGGAAGGACGTGGAGAAATTTGAGAGTCCAAAGAGCAACAAAAATGAGTAAAGGTCTAGAAAACATGACCTATAAGGGAAGACTGAAAAAATTGGGTTTGTTTAGTCTGGAAAAGAGACAACTGAGAGGGGACACGATAACAGTTTTCAAGTATGAAAAGGTTGTTACAAGGAGGAGGAAGAAAAATTGTTTTTCTTAACCTCTGAAGATAGGAGAAGAAGCAATGGGCTTAAATTGCAACAAGGGACGTTTAGGTTATACATCAGGAAAAACTTCCTAACTGTCCAGGTGGTTAAGCACTGGAATTAATTATCTAGGGAAATTGCAGAGTCTCTATCATTGGAGATTTTAAAAAGCAGGTTAGACAAACACCTGTCAGGGATGGTCTAGATAATACTTAGTCCTGTAACAAGTGCAGGGGACCGGACTAGATGGCCTCTCAAGGTCCCTTCCAGTTCTAGGATTCTATGATTCTATCTGTGTCAGATCTTTTTTGCATTTATCCCAATTAAGCTTCATTCTATGTGTTCTATTTTAGTACCTTTCCAAGAGCCTATAGAACTTTAATTATTTTCCATAATACTAGCTTTGCCCATTAGCTTTGGATTTTTTGTGAATTTGATTAGTATTAGACGGTAACCTGAGACATTTGTATCCATGACTCAGAACGAGAACAGAATGGCTTACTGCTGCCTCCCAGGTGCCAAGACAAAGGATTTGACAAGAAAAGCAAAGGATATCCTGAGGAACACTGGGGATTTCCACTTACTATGGGTCACACGGAAACCAAAAATAAACAGAAGGTTACAGGATACAGCAGATAAAGATGCTACGGATTTATTAAGACAACTGAAGACAACACAGGTGGTCTTCTTAAGGGTCCTTCTGGTGCCAAGTGCAAGCAAAAAGAGAAGGCTGATACTAGAGACCAACCAATGCATAAGTCAACTGTGAGGGAGGATTTCAGATTTGGAGATTATTAGGTTTCCTACTTGGGATAAGAGTCTTGAACATATGGGGTATCTATTCCAGGGTTCAAAACCAGCAGGGCTTGTTACATGGGGTAAGTAGAAAGGTCATAGACAGAAGCTTTCACTCAAAATTCTAGCATGCACTTCTAATCTGAGTAAGTCAGAGTCTGGAACAAAATAAAACCAAGAGGAATATTAACAACAACCCTCTCTGTCTCTGGCAGTGGCTCCATCTGGCACTACCCTCCTCAGCCAGGTTCCGTTCTCAGCCTTCTATTACTGTATGTTATTTTCTACCTTCAACCTTAACTCCCACATCCCCCAAATGAAAGGCAAGAAAAGTGTTGTGAGGATCAGTTCCAACGTCTATAAATATCTGTCCAGAACTTTACATTTTCTTAGTACATATTTATTATTAGTCTGACAAAAATCTTCATTGGCTGGAAGATAAGATTGCTTGAACCATGAAGACATCACTGAAAACCAAAAGATATTAAATGAAAAATTAACAGTTGTATTACAAGCACATAACAAACTTAACATTCTTCTACACTATGTACATAAAGAAATGGATAGCACATATTCTGTAAAACATACAAATTAATTAACAAGAGACAGCTTTAACTCCAATTTACAGTTTGTACTTTGAGGCTTGAAGTCAAAGAAAAAGCCTCTCTTGACATCGCAGAACCAGTCCCCTGCTGATGTACTATTTAATCCATGAGTAACAGTATGTAAAAAATTTAAAAACAATGTAAGAACACTATGTATTTGACATATACATAGTGTTCTATAACTTGGGATTTTGTGTAATCTGACTAATACAGTGACAGGATAAGAAGCATAAAATATATACTGTAATAGTAATGATAATTAAAATATTTTCTTTGCAATTTATTAGAAAATATATTTGTAGCATTTGCATCAGTAGATAATTTGTCAGCGGCAACGCTGCCTCATTAATACAATTTATTAATTTTTGTGTCTTGTTGAATAATTTGCTGTTTGTTTCTTTATATACAGAGAGTAAATAAACCAGTATAGCATGTCTTATGTTTATCATTCATAATAACTTGATTTTTCATTGCTCATATTTTAATTTTTTTCCAAACAAATATAGGAAATGAAAAAATTCAGTTATTTCTTTATTGGTCAACCAACCTTATCTTCTAATCTACCAAGTTTTTCACTTGGATTACATTTCCAAAAATTAAATCCTGACCCCACTGAAGTCAGTTGGAGATTTGCCATTCAATTTGACAGAAACTGGATTTTACCTCATGTTTTACAGGCTTTTTAAAAATCAAATGAAAATTTCACAAAATTGGTGTAAGTATGTAGATCAGACAGAGATAATTTTTGTGAACCAGCAGATTTCCACCTCAGATTGATGCCATTTTCATCTGTAAATCCTCTTCTCTGTCACTTCCTTTGCAAGAAGGAAGAGGAAAGTCTTGTCCCTTAGGGTGTTTCAATAAATGAATTGCAAGCCACATTAAATAAGGCATGCACCCTCCTCTGCACATCATACAGTCGCTCCTAAACATGTCAGATTGATGTTGTCAACTTTAACTCCACTTTATATTTTTTGTAGAAACCTAAAGAGCCGGCATACCTATCAGCTGGCATAAGTAAAATCTGTGAATAAGACTGTAAGTTAGTTGTGAGTGTTCCGATATTTTGGAGACATCACTGTTACACTAAGACACTGAGCTATACCTATTCAGTGTGTGTAAATGTAGGCTACATGTTAATTTGATTTTGCATATTATTTTTGTGGAAAGTTTTTTTTTTTTGCCTTTTTCTTCAAAGAGAGAGTTCTGCACATCAAAAATATAGTCTACAGGAACAGCTTTGTTTCTGGATCAACTATGCTGTTCTTCAACATAAGGACTGAGCTGGATCAGAGCTGCAAGCTTTGCTGAAGACCATTTTCACATAACTCTCATCATCTTTCTATCCTCCTAATCTCCATTTTCTGATCCCTTGCCTCTGCAAAAACAACCATGTTTATAATGTGCTGAGAAACTGGCCTGGTTAGTATATCATCTTCAATTAACTCTGAGTCAGAGGAATGCTGAAACCTGTTTCATGGACCTGGGTACCTGAAACCTTCTGTCATAATAACTCTTGTTGGGAAACCCTTCGACCCATTTGCCTGAATCATGGGGTCATATTAGTTTCTGTGGTGGAAAGTGTCACTTTTGAAACTGTATAAAACACAGAATTTGCCGTTGCTGGTGTAGTAATCAGTACATGGAGGAGGCAAAAGATCAGAGCAGCAAAATACCAAAATATTACAGATTTGTTGCTAAAGGGCTCCAAAAAGAGTGAGACACCTCATTCAAAACTGTAAAGTGGTATTATTCTATATGCACGAACCTGACTTGCAACAAGCTAATATGGAAAATTCGAATACTTTGACAATTTTAATGCACATGTTTTGTTTATGGCCACTTTTCAGACATTCCTTAAAGACCATCTTTTTCTTCATGTTTATTTTTGACTGGACTGTTAAAGCCTTGTATGATCCAGGATTACATTCACTTCTTATCTTCCCTTTCTGCCTAAGTATCATTTCCTTTTATTATATCTTCCTTTTAACATAAAAGAGAGGGTTTCTGATAAGCGTTATGTTAAGAATGTTAAAGTTAATAACTCCATTTGTTTAAATTTACAACTTTCAATTTTCCGGGTGCCACCTTCACTTCTACTTAGATATATCAATGACAGCAAAAGGGAAGCACTAGGTACATGTATGGTCTTGTAATAATTATCAGGAAAAAACAGTTTAAAGTGATACAGTTATGGCAGAATTTTTATTTTAACTATGAAGTCACTACTGCTCCACTCTAATTATTGGCCTCTCTTCCCTTCCATGACGCAGGCCTCCAAAGGTTGCAATTTTAGGGCTTAGCTACTCTTGCGAGTTACAGTGCATTAAAGGAGCCCCGAGCGCACTAGCTCACTACCCGTCCACACTGGAAAGGCACGTAGATCACTCTGACTCCACAGCTAGAGCACTCCTGGTACTCCACCTCAGCAAGTAGAATAATGTTTGATGCACCTCCATTGGAGCGCCCCAGCATCAGTGTGAATGAGATGTTGCATTACTGCGCTCTGATCAGCCTCCTGAAATGTCCCATAGTCCCCTTAAGTCAAGTGGCCACTCGACATTGTTTTGGATATGCCCTTTGAAAGCTCTGGCATGCTTATCTGCTCCGAGACAAAGCAACCATTACAGTGGAATGCTGTGTGAGAGAGAGAGGGGCAGGGGTGGGGGGAAGGTCTGCTGCTGTTGGAATTTAAAAGACAGCATGCTGACATGCTCTCAGCCCCAAAAACCCACTCTCTCCCCCCACATACACACAACACACTCCCTCTCAAACTTCACCCCAGCCCCCATTTGAAAAGCACATTGCAATCACTTTCATGCTGGGATAGCTACCACAATGCACTGCTCTCTGTGGCTGTGGCAAGAGCTGCTAATATGGCCACACCAGTGCGCTTGCAGCTGTCAGTGTGGACAGACTATAGCGCTTTCCCTACTGCGCTCTACGAAGGCTGGTTTAACTCAAAGTGCTCTACCTCTGCAAGTGTAGCCATGCCCATAGTCCTTCATTCTGAACTTGCCTCCTCCCATATCTCCTTTGTCTGTAAGTCTGTCTGTCACCACCTTTATTCTCTGGTGCCACTGACTTAGCTCCACTGGTTGGTAGTAGCTGTTGATGGGGTGAGAAGTATGTGCTAATAGCAGCACCCACAAACATATAAGATTTAATTAGGTTTAAGACCAGACAATACTTACCACAAAAATACCTGGCTTTTGGTTTAACACAAGAAACAGCATAAACCTCTTAACTTAAATGAGTGTGATTTACATGCCAGGACCAACATTATGAAAAGTGACCAGTGATTTTGGGTGCCCAAAACCTTAAAATAAGAGAATATTTTGAAGACAGTGCTAAGCACTCACCCGCTGAAAATAAGCAAAGCCGCCAAAGTCAGTGGTCACTGTGACACTGGCAAACCAGGTGCCATATCAGGTCAGAACCCAGGCCACTTTACTTGTGTGTTAGTACAGATCAAAGTGTTAAATGTGTAAGTGTGTATTCAGATATTTAAACTTCATGAAAACTAGTGGAATGTTACTTGTATTGTTTTCACTTACCTGTTCCTTTTATAATAGCAAACATTTACATTGTGTGTATCCATGTAACTAAATAACCCATCACAGAAATCTTGTGAAATGCTAATGAAGGACATAAGAACTTTAACAGAAAATGCTAATTTCAAAGCAAAAGTGGCCATTATGTGTGACGGTCAGAGGTCAAAAAGCTAAGTGCACTCCTCACTCATCATCATCAAAGGAAAAGCCCACATGTGTAGAGAGACACTGTCAGTTTGCTTCTGTGTGAAGAGACTATAAATATGGATTCAGAGACAGATCCTTCATCTCTGGACTATATGAATTCTAGCAGGGCAAAATAACTCTTGAACTAGAAGATGAAGATCCCCAGAGTTATTCAGGGTAGCCCTGAGAGACTTTTGGGAAACTGGAAGATTACTACATCTCTGCTAGTATTTGTAATTATAGACCCTGACTCTGCTGTACATATATTTTACCTGCTTTATCTTCTCAATAATGCTCACTCTTTTTTCTCAGCTAATAAATCTTTAGTTTACCATAGAACTGGCTGCCAGCATTATCTTTGGTGTAAGATCTGGAGTACCAAAAGATCTGGGGTAAGTGACCGGGTGCTTGGGACAGATGTATGATTTTTGGTTTAAATAATCGTTTATCACAAAGTTCAGTTTGTTTGGGTGGCAAGACAGAAGAGTCTGACGGGACTGTCTGTGACTGCATGGTAAGACTGGTCTAGTGTTTCAGGAGTTCACATTTGTTACTGGCTTGGTAAAATCAAATTATAGCACATGCCAACAGTTTGGGGTATCTGCCCTCGTTTTCTGACCGTCGGCCCTGAGATAACCACACATAGTTATGAGCCATTCCAGACTGTGGGACAGTCAGTACTGAAAATCTTGGCCCACTTCTTCTAAATCCACATTCAGAATGGCTGGCTGGGCCTGGCTGGTAGCATCATTGTTGTACATCATCTCAAACTGACATACAGCTGTGATCTCATCATCTAAATAGGAGAAAAAAATCTCCAGCCAGTGAGGCATGACAGGCAATAGGGCCAGTGTAGGTGGACGGATGTATACGGCTATTTTTTGCCTTTGCACCCATTTCACATAAGGGAGAGAAGAAGATCTCTTTTTTAGTATTACTGGCTATTCCAGCTAATATCTGTAACACCAATTTCCCCTTTAAACCTGTGAAAACTCCACCCCCATTTTTCTTATATTAAATTAACACTACATTTTAATAACAGCTTTTATTCATTCTGCTAGTGTTTTTACTATGTTGTTCAGCAGCTTGCATTGCATTGCATTGCAAAGGGGGAACTGCTATGAACACAACTGTTATAAAATCTATAAAAGAGAGTGCAGATCTTTCCATCTATGGGAGGTTTTTCTGGGTCTGTCCAACTTGTTGAATGAACAGCTCTTTCGCAATCCAATCATTTTGCCCATAGTGAAAGGCACACAGTGTTTATTGTAATTTGCTGCCTTCTGAGAATGGAGTCCTGGCTTGGAGTTTGTATGTGTGAAGATAGTAGAAGACACAGCCAGCATCCATAAAGTCTGCTCAGCACAAAATACTGGTCTACAAAGGAGAAAAAAATTGAATTTACAGCATCTTCTACAAAGGAAATAAAATCATGAGGGAGTGGCTGAAAGCAGGGTGGGTACATCAGCAGCAGCTATAGCTGAAGTGGATGTGCTGGCAGTAGTGGCTCCTAATGGCAAACAAGGCAGGTATATTAGCAGTAGCAAGCCTTTAATCTGCACCATACTATACATTTATAGTCAAGTTTCCTTCACAGATTACTGATTTCACAGATTTTTCAAGTCACGATTTGACCGTCAGTATACCATGGGCCATAGAATTTCATCCACTTACCCCTGTGTTGAACCCAGTAACTTGTGTTTGCCTAAAGTAGATCTTTTCAAAGGCATCCTATCTAGATTTGAGGACATCAAGAGATAGAGAATCCATCACTTCCCTTGGCTAATCATCCTTACTATTAAAATGTGTGATTTATTTCTAATTTGAATTTGTCTGGCTTTAACTTCCAGCTACTGGTTCTTGTTATGCCTGTTTCTGATAGATTAAAGAAAGCTTTAATATCCAGTATTTTTTCTCTGTGAAGATACTTCTGCACAGTGATCAAGTTACAGCTTGATAATTTTGATAAGATAAACAGATTGAGTTCTTTAAATGTATCACTGTAAGGCATTTTCTCCACCCCTCAATTATTTTGTGGCCCTTTTCTGTATTCTCTCCAATTTTTCAACATCCTCTTAAAAATGTGGTCACCAGAAATACATACAGTATTCCAGTATCTGCCTCTGAAGGGTATGCTTGTGTTCACTTTAAACAAAATGTGATTTACAGCGTGCTTATGCATAGGGAAGCATGCTGTGCCTCACCACCCTAGGAACATTCTAGAGAAGGCCAGGGGGAGAAGGGTGAGCGCAACATGTGGAGTGGAGAAGTATAAGCATGTGATGAACAAATCCATATATAGAAAGGTTAAATATGATTGGTTAGAGGTTTGTGTTATGTAACTTGTTATGTAACTGCCATGCGCTATAAAACAACAATGGGAGGGACTCCTTGCTGGAGGGACTGTGGCTGATTTTTGTACCAGGGGCTCTCCCTTTGTGCACACTGAATAAAGTCTTGTTGAATTGAACTGAATCAAATCAAACTGAATCAAATCGAAGACCCTTGATTCTGCCCAGCATCTGACTAACTGGGAACCACAAAATCCCAACACCTCCCAATGCAGGATACAGAGGTAAAATCACCTCCCTACTCTTAATTACTCTTCCCCTGTTTATACATTCAAGCACTTTTTGCCACAGCATAACACAAGCAGCTCACACAGAGTTACTTGTCCTTTGTGACCTTGCAATCCTTTCCCGGGTCCTGCCTTCCACGGAATAGTGTCCCATTCTGTAGGAATGGCCTATATTATTTGTTCCTAGATGGATAAGCATTCATTTGGCTCTGTCAAAACACAGCTTACAACATTCTATTGCCTGTGTTATGCATGAGGTCAGACTGGCTGATCACAGTGATCTCTTCTGGTCTTGGAATTTATGAATGATCCCAATTGCGCGATATGACGGTCTTCACTGTTATTTACCATTCTGCTAATCTCTGTCTCATCTGCAAATTTTATGAGCAGAGCTTTTATACCAGCTTCCAGATCATTGATAAAAATATTGGATAGCCCTAGGTTTAGATTAGCAATTCTCAAATGCAGCCACTGTGGCCACATGCAACCACCATGGCCATATGCAACTACCAGGGGATTTTTCTGTGGCCATGACAGGCTCCTGGGTGGAAATGGGTTCCTGCCAACAGCTTGGCATTGCAGCAGGCCCCTCCCTGCAGCACCCAACTGTTGCTCCTGGCTGCCTTGGTGTTTGCTAGCACCACCAGCAGGGGATCAAGCCACCCTGCACCACACAGCCTCTTGGGGGCTCCAAGAAGCACATCTGCAGACACATGGGGACAGCAGGCTTCAGACTTAGTGTCCCCTCTCTCCAGTGCTGTACACTTCTAGAACTCATCTTTATCCTGATCTTTCCTCTGCTGACATCTGGATTCAGACCAGAATTATGCCAACTCCCCCTTACATCCATCCAAAAGTTCTACTTTTTAGAGTTCAGGTGCAGGAGGGGAGTGTCAGAAAGCTGGTACACACTCTAAAATCGAGGCTCCCCAAACTGTGGGGCATTCCAGTCCTCATGGGGGGCAGGATGTGAGCGCCACCCAGCTCCACTCCTGGCCCTGACTGCTGGCCCTGCACCCAGGGCTCCGCTTCCGTCCCTGTGCCCCAGCTGTCGGCCTCAGCCCCTGGCTGAGGCTCCGCTCCCAGCCCCACAGCTGCCCTCAGCTGTGGCCTCAGCCCCCTTACCCCTGTCTGCATCCCCACTCATGAGGTAAAAAGTTTGGGGACCACTGCTCTAAAAGATGAGAACAGTGTCATGTCTTAGTCATTCTAGTCACCAACTCTGACTCCAATTTCTCTCTGAAACTTGTCCTCTAGGTTTTTAAGAGCTGCTTGTCACAGCTTCTTAGCCTCAATTGTTTCCCAGCAACTATCCAGGTTTGGTTGCTTTATTTTTGGTTGCTTGATTGTCTGTTTGGGGGAAGAAGGGGGCTTCAACCCCCAAGACTTCCCTCAGCTCTGCTCTAACTCCATGTGGAGACACCACTCAGAACTAGCTCAAGGAAAGACTATCATCACCAAAATCATATTCTTGCTGAATAAGGGTTTTCTTGGAGGTCTACCACCCAAGTATGTGTCCGGATTCATCCTGTTACAGCTCTCTAACACAGAGGTCTCCACAGTGGGGTGCGCGCAAGACGATCCATTGGGGGGCGCGGCAGGAGGAGCGCCGCCGGAGCGGGGGGAAAAGGGTGTAGCCAGAAGAGGGAGGGAACGAGTGAGCAGGGAAGCTGCACCCCTTACCCCTCGCAGGCAGGGGCATCCAGAATGCAGGGGCTTTAGGGGCTGTAGGGCCCTGGGCTACGGGGTCCCTGGGGCCCTGGCCTGCAGCTCAAAAGCCCCTTTTGGAATGTAGCCCTGAGTCCTCTGGCCCGTGGAGGAGCAGGGGCAGCTGCACAGCCAGCAGCCAGAAAGAAGCGGTGCTTTCCCCGTCAAAGCTGGTTGGAGAGAAGTGGCCGCTTCTCTCCAGCCGCTGGCCATACGCCTGCCCCTGCTCCTCTTGAGTCCTCCGGCCCGTGCTCACAGGGCCACATTCCAAAAGGGGCGTTAGAGCTGCAGGCAAGGACCCCGGGGCCCCCTTAGCCCAGGGCCCTGCAGCTCCTAAAGCCCCAGCGTTCCAGGTGGCCCTGCCAGGGGGTGAGGTGGGGGAGACTCCCAGAATTGTGTGAGCCACCTGCACACACCCTGCACCAAACAGGAGATACCCCAGGTTTAAGTGCTCGGCACCTCCTGCCTGACCAAGCCCTGAGCCTCCGCGCCCTCCCACACCCTAACTCCCTCCCAGACCCCGTACCCCCACCCTGAGCGCCCTCCTGCACCCTAACTCCCTCCCAGACCCTGAACCCCACCCTGAGCGCCCTCTCACACCCTAACTCCCTCCCAGACCCCGCACTCCCATCCTGACCGCCCTCCTTCACCCTAACCCTAATCCAGACCTTAGAATCGCTGTAACACAAACTGTTAAACCAAGATTTTCAGAAATAATGAAGCATATGCAATCACATTGTTCTAAAAATAATAATAAATTATTTTGAGAGTAAAAAGTTTTTTTGTGCTGTTAAATAAAATACTACAAAAATTCTTAAAATATTGTTTATTTCATCTTTATCTCATCCTTTTTTTAATTTATATTCTTGTATGTTTTATAATGTACATAATATATTAGTATAGTAGTACATGTATATAATTTATACATAAATATACATATATTGGGGGTGCGTGCTCAAAAATTTTTTACTGATAGGGGTGCACAATCAAAAAAGTTTGGAGACCACTGCTCCTACAAACAGCCCTAAGCAATATTGCTGCTGGCTTTCCTTTTAGTCTATCTTGCAGGTGTGTTTCTAGTGGGGTCCTGCAGGGATAGTTCTTCAACCTATGCTATAATATTTTTATCAATGACCTGGAAGAAAACAAAATCATCACTGAAAAAATTTGCTGATGACAGAAAAATTGGGGGAATGGTGACTAATGGAGATAGGTCATTGATAAAGAGACATCTAGATCATTTGGTAATCTGGGCACAAGCAAACAATGTACATTTTAATATGACCAAATGTAAATGTATACAACTAGGAAGAAAGATTGTAGGCTACACTTACAGGATGTAGAATTCTATCCCAGGAATGAGTGACTCTGAAAATGATTTGGAGGTCATAGTGGATAATCAGCTGAACATGATCTCACAGTGTGATGATGTGGACAAAAGAGCTAGTTAAACCACAGGGAAAACTGGAGTAGGGAGGTTATTTTGCCTCTATACTTAGCACCAGTGTGACCACAGCTGGAATACTGTGTCCAGCTGTGGTATACGCTATTCAAGGACGATGGGGATAAACTGGAGGGAGTCACAGAATAGCCATGAGAACGATTAAAGGATTAGAAAACCTGCCTTACAGTGACAGTTTCAAGAAGCTCAATTGGTTTAGCTTAACAAAGAGAAGATTTAAGTTGTAACTTGAGTACAGTCTACATGTATCTACATGAGGAACAAATATTTAATAATGGGCTCTTCACTCTAGGAGAGAAAGGTCTAACACGATCCAATAGCTGGAATTCGAAGCTGGAAATCAGACTGGAAATAAGGCATAACATTTTAACAGTGAAGGCACCTAACCACTGGAACAATTTACCAAGGATTGTGGTAGATTCATAGATTCCATGGCCAGAAGGTACCACTGTGTTCATCTAGTCTGACCTCCTGTTTAACACTGGCCATAGAAATTCCCCCAAGTAATTGCTAGAGGTTTATTTCAGAAAACAGCCAAACTTGATTTTAAAATTATCAGCAATGAGGAATCCACCATGATCCTTTGTAAATCGTTATAATGGTTAATTACTCTCATAATTAAAAATATATGCCTTATTTCCAATGTGAATTTGTCTAGCTTCAACTGTCAACTATTGGATCATGTTATACCTCTCTCTGCTAGAGTAAAGGGCCATTATTAAATATTTAACATAAGAACATAAAAACAGCTATCCTAAATTAGATCGATGGCCCATCTAGCCAAGTACCCTGTCTCTGTCAGTAGCTAGTGAGAGATGCTTCTAGCGGCTGAAGGTCTAGAGAAACTCAGAGCATGGGGTTCCATCCCTGAGCATCTTGGCTATTAGTCATTGATGGACCTATCCTCCATGAATTTGACTAATTCTGTTTTGAACCCAGTTATACTTTTGGCCTTCACAACATCCCTGGCAACAAGTTCCACACATCAACTGCATTATGTGAAGAAGTACTTCCTTATGTTTGTTTTAAACATGCTGCCTATTAATTTCATCAGGTGAACCCTACACCTCTTGTGTTATATGACAAGGTAAATTGTTTTCAGTGACATGGATTCAAGAACACCACACAACAGTGAATACTTCAGACATGTCAGAAAAGAGCTGAAAGAGAAGAAAGCCCAGGTGATCTTTTCAGAGAATCTTCCTTGTCCCATGATCCAGGGAGGACAGGTGGCAGAAGATACTGGAGGTTAATTGTTGACTAGGTAAATTGTGTAATGTGGTTCAGATTTCTGGAACATTAGGGTACCTTCTAAGGGGAAAAGGAGCTGTATGGTTTGGACATTCTCCATCTCAGTAGTAGAAGATCCAACGTTCTGGATGACCGAAGCCAAACAAGTCAGAAGGGCCTTAAACTGGCTACAAAAGGGGAGTGTATTAAGGGTGCAAACTAGGCCTGTAAATTAATCACAGTTAATTCATGTGATTAACTAAAAAAAATTAATCACAATTAATTGTTAAACAATAGAATGCCAACTGAAATTTATTACATTTTTGGATGTTTTCTACATTTTCAAACATATTGATTTCAGTTACAACAGAATACTAAATGTACAGTGATCACTTTATATTTATTTTTATTACAAATATTTGCACTGTAAAAAAAAAAAGATAGTATTTTTCAATTCACCTAATACAAGCACTGTAGTGCAATCTCTTCATCATGAAAGTTTAACTTTAAAATGTAGAACTATATACAAAAAAACCCTGCATTCAAAAAATAAAACAATGTAAAACTCCATTCCATCCTACTTCAGCCAATTGCTCAGACAAACAAGTGTGGTTAAAATTTGCAAGAGATAATGCTGCTGCTTCTTGTTTACAATGTCACTTGAAAGTGAGAACAGGCATTCGCATGGCACTTCTGTGGCCTGCATTGCAAGGTATTTACATGTCAGATATGCTAAACATTCGTATGTCCCTTTATTCTTCGGCCACCATTCCAGAGGACATGCTTCCATACTGATGAAGCTCGTTAAAGAAAAAAATGCATTAATTATGTTTGTGACTGAACTCCTTGGGGGAGAATGTTATGTTTCCTGTTCTGTTTTACCAGCATTTTGCCACATATTTCATGGCATAGCAGTCTCAGATGATGATCCAGTAAATGTTTGTTTTAAGAACATTTTCACAGCCGATTTGACAAAGTGCAAAGAAGGTACCAATGTGAGATTTCTAAAAACAGATACAGCACTCTACAGAAGGTTTAAGAATCTGAAGTGTCTTCCAAAATCCAAGAGGGACGAGGTGTGGAGAATGCTTTCAAAAGACTTAAAAGAGCAACACTCATATACGGAAACTACAGAACTTGAACCACCAAAAAAGAAAATCAACCTTCTGCAGGTGGCATCTGACTCAGATGATGAAAACGAACATGCGTTGGTCGACACTGCTTTGGATCGTTATCGAGCAGAACCTGTCATGAGCATGGACGCATGTTCTCTGGAATGGTGGTTGACGCAAGAAGGGACATATGAATCTTTAGCGCATCTGGCATGTAAATACCAACAGTGCAATGTGAACGCCTGTTCTCACTTACAGGTGACATGGTAAACAAGAAGGGGGCAACATTATTGCCTGCAAATTGTAACCAAACCTGTTTGCCTGAGTGATTGGCTGAAGTAGGACTGAGTGGACTTGCGGGGTCTAAAATTTTACATTCTTTTATTTTTGAATGCAGGGGGGTTTGTACATAATTCTACATTTTTAAGTTCAACTTTCACGATAAAGAGATCGCACTGCAGTACTTGTATTAGGTGAACTAAAAATACTATTTCTTTTGGTTTTTTACTGTGCAAATACTTGAAATCAAAAATAAATATAAAGTGAGCACTGTACACTTTGTATTCTGTGTTGTAACTGAAATCAATATATTTGAAAATGTAAAAAACATTCACAAATATTTAAATAAATGGTATTCTATTATTGTTTAACAGTGCGATTAATTGCAATTAATATTTTAATTGATAACCCTAGTGCAAACACTAAGCCATGTAACCCAGAATCAGTTATTAATGTAATAAATCAAGGTGTTAAATGACAAAGGTATAACTCATTTCAGTAAATCAATTCTAGGGCCTCATTAATAAATAGGAGGTATAGCAAATTCTCATTGTATGAGAAAAATCTGACTAAGTTGAGGATTCATGGATTTTAAAACCAGATTTTAGTCGTCTTGACCTGCTTCACAACTGAGACCACATAATTTCACCCAGTGATTCCTACATCTGCTCAATAACTTGTGGTTCAACTAGACTGCGGGCACCGTGTTGGGGACACCTGAACTAGACTGTATAAAAGAAACATCTGATTTCAATTTAGAGATGCCAAAATTTTACTACATCTTTTATAATTCAGATGTGACTGGAATGTCCAAATCACTTGTTACAACTTATTTAGAAAAGACAAAATGGATAAAAAAGATAAGAGTGACACTCTATATCATAGGGTTATTAGCTACAATACAGTTATTGACAATTCAGGAACACAGGTTCTTGTCTATGCGGGCTGTGGATCAGCTCCCTAATTCTACAGTCTCTGCCAACACAAACATTGCCTCTCCGGCTTCCCCAGGCTTTGCTTTCTCTGTACACATTAGTAACAGGGGCACATCAATCCCAAGTCCTCTGGGAGTCTTTCTGGAGTGCCCAGTCCCTGTTCCACTGACCACTCACAGAGCTCTCAGATTCACTACTCCCAAAGGAGAAGTGCACACCAGCGTACTAGTTTAACTCAGGATCACCACTCCACTAAACATACACAGCACTTAGAAATATTTATAGTGAAAACAAGAATAAAAGTTTATCATCAAAAGAATAGAGATTCAAATGACAGTAAGAAAATATTGGAAACAAATGGTTACATAGAAAACAAAATTATAACATGCTTCTTAGAGCCTAAAAAACATTAATCACAAGACACTTCCTCACTCCCACTGGGCAACTTAACACTGGCAAAAGGCCTTGGGGTTTCAGCCACACTGGCTGAAATACCCCTAAGATCAAGCCCACTGGTGGCTTGTCCTCACAGACTGAAGGATACCTTCAGATCAGATCTTTTGATCTTCACCAAAAACAGGGTTCCAACTTTCACCTCTGCCCCGTTGGGTACCTCTTCCGGTTAATTTTCTTCTGAAATCTCTGCAAGCTCTTCATTAGCATTTGACTTGGTATGCTAATAGACTTCTATCGTGAGTGTGATGGGATGCCCACCCCACACGAGGCCTGACGGGGTAAATCACACCAGTTAACCTATAGGCTGCACCGGGCAGAAACTGCTGAGGAAGTCCAGCTGGGAGAAGAGCTGGGTGGGGTTTATAAAGAGAGGAAACTGGCCATAGACAGGGGGCTGCAGTGAGGAAGACTGACATCACGTTCCCTGATACAAGGGGGAAGAGCAGGAACCTGTAATAATAGTGTTGGAAGGAGTCTAGGGAAGGAGCAGTAAGGCCTGGGAGAGTAAAGCCCAGAGCTGCTTGACTTAAGGGTCCCTGAATTGGAATCCAATGCAGAAGGCGGGAGCAGGTTCCCCTACAAGCCATTGTGGGAGTGGCACACTAGAAACTACTGGAAGGAGGCTGGAAGGAGACTTTGATAATACCCCAGAAGGGGGAAGAACTTTAATGTGATTTGAGCAGAGGGCTAAGCCATGAAAATGAAAGCACTGCAGCTCCAGGAGCATGAGAGGCCACAGAGTGAGTGAGTGAGATGATGGGCTGAGCAACCACAGGAAGGAGCATCAGACCAGACAGAAAGCCGAGTAGCCCAGAGGAGCCACAAAGAGGCTGTTTGACCACCAACCAGTGTTACAATGAGACACACAATACATGATTCACCAGCGAGATAACTGTCTCCCATCTCCTCTCTGGAGAGATGTGTCTCAAGACACGCTACCTTTACCTGTCCTGTCTTTAACTACAAAATCTGGAGAAATGGAGACTATTTATTGTAACTGGAGGTTCTCCGAAGTGTGTAGTCCCTTTCTGTATTCCACATGTGGGTATGCATATGCATCATGAGCTTTAGTACAGAAAGACGTCAAAGCCATGTCTGTTGACCCACATGTGCACCGTACATGCTGTTGTGCTCCTTACCAAGGGCATAAAAGTCAGTGTGAGTCGACACCTCTCCAGTTCCTCTTCTTACCACAATCCAACCAGATCTGAAGCAGAAGGGATGGAGGCCCGCTAGTGGAATACAGATAGGGACCAGATTTCGAACTGAATTGAACCTCCAGTTACAGTAAGTAATCTCCATTTCTTGTTCAAGTAATGGTCTCTATGTGTATTCCACATGTCTGTGACAGGCAAGCAGTATTCAGACTGGAGGAGGGTGCAAGGAAGGTGGCAGTAGAGATGCTTGTAGTACTGCCATCCCTATGGCTACATCTGCAGTTGTTGCTTGGACTACGGCATAGTGCGTCATGAACAAAAGGACAGAACTCCAAGTTGCTGCCCTGCAAATGTCCTACATACACTCTTTCTACTATGGCAATAAAATTCTTGGAGATTTTCTAATGGGTTTAGTTCTTTGCAGACAAAACACCAGGGCACCCCTGACATTCAGGGAGTGAAGTCTACTGTCTTTGGAAGAAGCATGGGGTTTCTTGAAAAATACAAGTGAGTGTATTGTATGATTGTTTCAGAGTTCCACATCAATCTCGGTAGAAATCTGGGGTGTAACCTAAGGAAAATCATCTTTGTGAAACACGGTATAGGCAGAATCTGCCATAATGGCTCTAGTTCACTTTCCCTGCCCGAAGTGATGGCACTAAGACTTCCACCTTCATGGCCAGGTGGGTCATGGCACAATTTGCCATAGGTTCAAAGGGCAGACCTCCGAGTGTTGACAGGACATGGCTGCATGGCATAGGTTTACTGATTGGTGGGAAGGTCCTGATCAAGCCCGTCATAAACTGTATGGTTACCGGGTGCGTAAAGACACAATGTCCTTCTATCAGAGGAAGAAAGGCACTAATCGCTGCTAGGTGTCCCCGCAGAGAACATAGGGCTAGACCTGCAGTCTTTAAGGAGTGGAGATAGTCTAGGAAACTGGAATGTTCATGATATCTAGTGACTTTTGGTGGAGTCATGCCCAGGGCAAAAAGTGCCTCCATTTAGCTAGGTACCAGAATCTAGTAGAATCCTTTCTACTTTAGTTAAGGATTTCCTGAATGGGTCAGAGCATGAGTGTTCTATTTCCAATGCCCACTCAAACAACAGGCCATGAGGTGATGTGAGCCTGGGGTACTTGATTTTTCCTATTTCCTGGGAGATCCAGAAAGGGGTGGATCCTGATAGGTCAGTGTACAGACATCATTAGAAGTTCCATGAACCGGAACTGTCTGGGTCAGTAGGGTGGTAGGAGGATGATGGTGGCTCTGTCACAACAGATCTTTCCTATGACTTGCAGTAGTAGTGTGACAGGAACAAAGGCATATCTGAGGCCATCTGTACAAGAGAGCAGGAAAGCATCACCCCCAGAACAATACAGGTGAAGTTTTCTGTTCATCTGGGACAAAGAGATCATATAATAGAGTACTCCACTGAATAAATATCTTGGTTAGGACTGTGTCGTAGATCTCCCATTCGCGGTCTGAAGAGAAACTTCTGCTTAGTTTGTCTGTTAGTGAGTTGTGAACACCTGGGAGGTATGTGGCCTGTATTGCGATGTGATTTTCGATACACTAGTATCTGAAGTCTGACTGCTTCCAGGTAGCAGAGAAGAAATCTCATTCCTCCTTATTTGTTGATATACACCACCATGGTGACATTGTCCTATATAGAGCGAGCATATACAGGGAAGGAAAGCCTTGCATGCAAGGTGGACTGTCCTCAGTTCCAGTAAATTTAGATGCCTGAGCAGTGTGGTAGTCCAGGTGAGTGCTTCCAGTACCCATGTGTGGTCGATTCTTAAATGTTTGCTGAAGAAATTCGCCACTGTGTTCTGTAGTCCTGGTAGACAGACCACTGAGATCAGTATGAAGAGTGATATAAAACAGTTCCATAGTTTTATGGATTCGTTGCACAAGGACTAAGACCTTGCTCCTCCTTGCAGATTGATATAATGCATTGCCACTCTGTTGTCCAGCATTATTCTTATTGGGTGGCCCTTAACGCGTGGTAGGAATTGTTTGCAAGTGTAACAAATTGCTCTGGCCTCCACTATGTTGATACGGAGGATTGCCTCCTGAGGGATCCATTTGTCACTGAGCTGTGAGATTCTGAAACTGTGCGTTCCAATCTATTGATGAGGCATATACGGTGATATTCCTTGTGGAGGGAGGATGTAGAAATGCACATATTTTGTGGGTTCTTTCAATTTAGGGACACGAGGACCTTCTGAAATACAAACACCTGCTTGGATAGACTATGTCTGGTGGGGGTGCAGATGGTTCTCAGCCGGGCTTGAACATACTGAAAGTGAAGTCTTGCTAAGACAAATGTGCAGGCTGCCACAAGGCCCAGGAGTTGTAGGCAAGCCCTTGCAGTTGTTTGTGGGTTCTGTTGAATTGTTTAAACAAGGTTGGACATTGTGGTTAATCTGTCCTTAGGTAAATATATTGTGGCAAAAGAAGAGTCCACAGTGGCTCTGATGAAGTCTATATATTGGGTCAGTGTTAGGGTAGACTTTTCCACATTGATGCAGAGGTACAGAGAGTGAAAGAGACAGCTGGTTGCTGTCTATGTTTCAAGAAGCGACCCTTTAGGAGCCAATTGTTTAGGTAGGGAAGGTGATTATGTCATTTAGCAAAGCTGACGGATCTTTGGTAGACACTTGCAGCGGTAGAAAGCCTAAATGGTAAGATGCAGTACTGGTAGTGGTCACTGACTACTACAAATCATAGGAGTTGTTTGCATGAGGGATGAATAGCAACATGAAAATAAGCATCCTAAAGGTTGAGGGAAACAAACCAATCTCGTGGATCCAGAAAAGGAATTAATGTTGCTAGGGTTACCATTCTCAATGGTTGAGAATAGAGAGGGAAATTAAAAATCTTGAGGTCTACAATTTTCTTCTGGAGAAGGAGGTATGATATTAAAATGTCCTGATGAAGTCCAGTGGAACAGATTTGATTGCCCCCAGAGCAAGGAATAAGTGTATCTTCTGCCTTCTTTGTTGAAGAATGTCCAGGGAGCTTGAAGTGTTCTTCTACTGGCTATTGTATGTTACCATTCCTGATGTCTGATTTGTGTCCATTTATTCTTTTATGTAGAGATTGTCTGGTTTGGCCAATGTACATGGCAGAGGGGCATTGCTGGCACATGATGGCATATATCTAATTAGTAGATGTGCAAGTGAATGAGCCTCTGATGGTGTGGCTGGTGTGGTTGGGTAGATACAGCGCTCTCTTGCCGACAACGCAAACATCGCTCGTTGGGGGTAGAAGTTTTTTGTCGGCAGGAGAGCCAACAAACAATGGCTGCACTTCATGACTTTTAGCAGCACAGCTGTAGCGATGCAGCCGTGCCACTAAAAGCTGTGTAGTGTAGACATAGTCTCATCAAGGTGGTTTTATTTTGTCAGCAAAACAGAAGAGTTTTGCCGCCAAAAGTAGCTTTGCAGTGTGTACACCTCCACTGTTTGTCGGCAAAAGCTGCCTTTTGCCGACAAAACTATGTAGTGTAGACAAGGCCTAAGTGATTGCTCAATGCGTGTCATTCACATCATTTCTGAGGAGGAAATTGCCTGCAAGTGTTAGGGCTTATATACATGAGCATTTAATTCATGGCGACCTGGGATGTGACTCTACCCCACCCTACCCTGCATAGATTGCTGATGTACATTAACAGTTCATTAATGTGCTTTGATCTAGTTCTCTTTGAAAAACATATTAATGAAATGTTAATGTGCATCAGCAAAATCCACATGAACAGTTAGTCAGCAGCAGGCTAATGCAGAATAGCTTCCTGCCCCAGCTTGCCATGGACTAACTGTTTGTGTAGACAAGTCCCTTCAGTCTAAGCATAGGTAGTACTAACAAATTAGCACTTGATGCACAGGTTGGTGGCCAGTACTGTTCTGGGGGAATATGGAATCTGGACTGTGCTATGGATCCAGGATTATTTGAGAGGGACGTGGAAATGGCATCAGAGTGGCCAATGCAAGAGTGCCAGACAAGAGGTGTTAGTTCTCTGCTGGAACAGACTTGCTGAACTTTTGCCAGGAAGCACAAGCATGATGGACAGGGTCTGTGCTGGGCACTGGGAACAGGTATCCTCAATGCATTGTACAGGCACACGTGCTGAGACTGGGGAGAGGTGCTGAGAATAGGCAAGCTTCATGCATCTCATAAGCACACACTACTGAGCTACACCCAACAAAGCCAATACAGCTGGGCGTTTAAGCAGAAAATTTCTGGGAATTCAAACCCATGGAACACAAGTGATGGCATATTCTCTTAGTCCTTCCTCATGTTTACTTATTATGGTACTACCCTCACTGAACCATTCTGAGGGGCTATTATTGCCAGCTATGTAAAGGAGAATCAAGATCATGTGGTAGAGGTGGCATGTAACTTAAGTTTGAATTTTCTGGTTTTGAAAGGTTTAATATTGTGTTAATTAAGAAGTTTTTTGTAATAAATCAAAATTGAGACATATGCAGTCAGTTCACTACAAAAAATGGTTAAGAGTCAAGCTTGCCTATTGATTTCTCATGCCCTTCTAGAACATGGTAGTGGATAAACTTAAACTTCTGAAAACCAGGAAATAAAGAGTTGCACTACTGTTTCACAGAGCTCCACAACCTTAATTCTGCTTCTGTGGAGAATAGGCACTCTGCATTTCAGAGTTCTGTGTGTTCAGCACAACTCCACTGCTTCACTTTTAATCAGACAGTCACACTATTCCTCACTAAGCTAAATCTTAGCAGTTTTGATACAGGGAGCATTTGCTGGTGGTCTGCATGTCTCTCACTGTCAGCTCCAGAAGCTGATATCCCTTTAGGGATGTCAACAGGAAAAGAGAATAAATATTTCTCCCCCCAGTCGAACACACCCTTTTGTATTCTCATTGTCCACCAAAACTCCACATTTGAACCAGCATTCGCACACTGCCATGCACACTCTCTGAGCTGCACGGTCAGTGTATTAGCATATATTACAATGCGCCACAAGGTTCAGCCAAGGTTAAACAGTCACTGCCCAGAGCAGGGGTGACCAACCTGCGCCTGAGAAGGAGCCAGAATTTAGCTATGTACATAGCCAAAGAGCCACTGTAATATATCAGCAGCCCCGCATTAGCTCCCCCCGGTGATCAGTGCCACCCCCTGCTCCCCCATGCCTCCTGTGGCATGCAGGAGGCTCTGGGGGGAAAGTGAGGAGCGAGGGCGTGGCAGGCTCAGAAAAGGGGTCAAGAAGGAGCGGGGCCTTGGGGGAAGGAGTAAAGTAGGAGCAAGGCCTGTGGCAGAGCCAGGCGCTGAGCAGTGAGCACTCCCTGGCACATTGGAAAGTTGGTGCCCGTAGCTCCAGCCCCCGAGTTGGTGCCTATCCAAAGAGCCATATATTAACTTCTGAAAAGCCGGCTCCGGAGCCACAGGTTGGTCACCCCAGCCCAGAGGAACAAAGAAAGGTTGTTGTGTTTAGGTTGCATTTACCTAGCTCTTATAAGTCAAGCCCAACTGAAACTTGGCTTTTTTCCCTAGTCGTGACAAAACCTAGGTGGTTCCCACACACAACTACTTCTCACTCTGCTCACTACTCTCCATGTGCCCGGTATAGATACAGTCCTATGATCTCCCACAGGGACCCAGTGAACCATTGCTCAAAAGGGGCAGAGTTATGGTTGTGTCAGTCTTCCAAAAGACAGAAGATGGCACACCAGAAACTGACTTGAGGGACAGAGGAATGGCCACTCAGCCCTGCTCCTGTTCTGCCTTTGCAGCTCTGGGGATATTTTTAAGGGAGGGAGGGAAAAAGGGTTTATAGAGAAGGGGATCCAAGATCACTCTCACACTTCCGGCAGCATCTCTCACAGGAACGCAATGTCCCTGTGGGCAGGAGGAAGATCCCTACTCAGAGCGTCTCTCCTCCCGTTTGATGATGATCACTTACTGGCCCAAGAGAGCCTCAGAAAACCTCATTTTCAAAATACCCGGTTCTTCACGTTTAAGGCAGAACTAGGTTTTCAAAAATGATGCTATGCAAGAATCCTTTAGGTGACTAAGGGCCAGCACCAAAGGGGCCACTTCTCCATCAGACAACTCAAGAGGGAGAAAAGTCCTAAAGGGAAGAAGAAGAGGTTACTCACCCTATGCAGTAACCACAGTTCTTCCAGATGTCCGTCTCCCCCCCCCCACCACACACACACACCACAAGCCCTTAAGCCAAGATTTTCCATTAACAGTGTCCATTCAGCCCACACATGCACACTATATCTCCTCCTACTGCATACCAAGACTATATAGGCACGTGAACGTGAACTGCTCTCAGCTCCTTCTCCAGACAAACGTCTCATAGAGAACTGTCTGAACCAGAGGGAAAGGAGGACATAGTGCAGCACCCATAGGGAGGCACATATTGAAGAGCTGCAGTTACTAAGCAAGGTGAGTAACCCCTTCTTTGAGCAGTGTCTCTCTGGGTGGTTCCATTTCAGAAGAACTGCCGAGCAGTATTCCCAAAGGGAGGAGGGAGCTTTGGTAATGAGTCCAGAACTGAAGATAGTACTGCAGTACCAAGCAGCCCTATATAGCTCAGATACTGGCATGTTCTTGAATAATGCTGTGGATGTTGCTTGTGTATAATGTGCTATCACACTTTCGGGGGATGAACACCAGCTGCATCTTAACAAATGACAATACTCTCAGAAATCCATCTCAAAAGTCTCTGAGCAGAGACTGGACTCCTTGGATCTGAGAAGGTGATGAACAGTTTAGCAGATTTTTGAAATTGTCTGGTTCTATCTAAGCAGAAACACAACACCCTTGTAACATCCAATGTATGAAAACAGGTCTGCAGAGGATTTATGCATTTTTGGAAAATACACTGAGAGATGAACAGATTGATTACGATGAAACTTCGATAAGACCATAGGTAACAATTTAGGGTGCCGGGTGTCCTGAGACTTTGTTCTTGAAGAACACTGTAATGAGGGGATGGGGAGTCTGACATCAAAGCTCCAATCTTCCCAGTCTTACAAGCCAACGTGATGGTTACTAAAAAGACATTCTTCATAGATATATGGAAGAGGCAGCAGGTTGCCACTGGTTGGAATAGAAGTCTCAAAGTATTTAAGCACCAGATTGAGATCAAAATGAGGTCTCTAATCTGAGTGTAGATTCCCCAAACCCTTAATGAACACTAGATGAGAAAACATTGAGAACCCTTCCACAAGGTGATGAAAAGCTGATAATTGAAGCCAAATGGACCTTAACCAAGCTGACAACTTCAATTTCTTGAGATCCACCAGGTAATTCAGGATGACTTGAGAGCGACAAAGGTTCAGGCAGCAGATGATGGTGACAATACCAAGCATCAGTGGGTTAGTCTTATGCCCAAAGAAATCTGTTAGTCTTTAAGGTAATACCAAATAGAATCTCTTCTATTTCGACAGATAAGTAATACAGGTTGATTCCTTTCTACTGTTCAGTAACACCTGTTGCACATCTACAGAGCAGGAGGATTCTAACCCTGTTAACCATTTTGGAATCACACACTCAGGTGAAGAACCCTTAGGTTGGAGTGAAGTACATGACCCTCATCCTGAGAGCGAAGATGAGCAGTGGTCAGAAGCTTGAACAGCAGTTGGACAAATAGGTGAAGCACGTAAGGTTACCAAGCTAGGCCAGTACTATAAGGGTAACTCTTACCTTATCCTGTCTGATTTTCTTCATTACCTTTAATATTAGCATGTTGGGGGAAAACATGTAAAGCAGACCCTTCTTCCAAGATAGAAGACGTTCCCCAAAGAGAGGGGCCCAGGCCCCTCTTAAGAAAAATAGAGGGCACTTCTTGTTCCTGAAGGTAGGAAAGAGATCCCCTTCCAGAAGTTCCCATCTTTAGAGGATCTGAGGGCGTCTTTACTACCCGAGAGATTGAAGCTGCTGCAATTGATGCAGTGTGTCGATTTGGCGGATCTAGTGAAGACCCACTAAATTAATGGCAGAGCGCTCTCCGGTCAACCCCAGTATCCCAGCTCCCCAAGAAGAGTAAGGTAAGTTGACCAGAGAGCAGACACCATCAACACAGCACAGTGAAACACCAGAATAAGCGACCTAAGCTATATCAACTCCAGCTACGTTATTCACGTAGCTGGAGTAGTGTAACATAGGTCAACTTACCCTGGTAGCGAAGCCAAGCCCTGAGAGTCTAGCTCCTGTTCATAGGCCTCGTCTGCTGAAAATATCGGCTGTGGTGTTCTCAATACCCAGGAGATACATAGCTGAAATTTGCATCTGATGAGCTATGTACCAGCTCCATAGTTTCATAGCTTCAGCACACAGGGAGAGGGATCTTGCTCCTCCCTGCTTGTTGATACAGAACATGCAGGATATGTTGTCTGTCATGAACCTGATTTGATTTCCCCTGATGAGGGCAGGAAATGAAAGCAGGGGCTGCTGACTACTCTGAATTCCAACAGACTGATGAAGAGACTGGTTTCTGGAGGAGTCCATCTGCCTTGAGTCATGAGGGCACTGAGGTGAGCTCCCCATTCCAATAGCGATGCATCTGTTGTCATAGGTACTGATGGAGTAGGATGACAGATGGGAACACCTGCACAGATGTTGAGTTGATCTTTCCACCAGTCTAGGGAGTTCCTCACCTGGAGAGGAAACATCACATGCCTGTCCAGCATGTCTCTGGCTGGTTCTGAGCCAACCCTGGAAGCAGTGGAGGTGTAGCCTTGCATGATCAGTCATGAAGGTACAAGCCGCCACGTGTCCCAGGAGTTGCAAACAGTTTCTTATTGTGGTCCGAGGGCTCCTCTGAATTGTCCCTACCAGACCCAACAAAGTTATGAATCGATTTGTGGGAAGGTAGGCCCTGGCTGTGAATGATAAATATTCTCATGGACTACCACAGGGATTAGTTCTTATTAAATGCTATTGAATATTTTATCAGTGACCTGGTAGAAAATATAAAAATCAGTGTTTTCTCATCTTATACTAGATTGTAAGTTCTTTGGGGCAGGGACTGTTCTTTTGTTCTGTGTTTATAAAGCACCAAGCACAATGGAGTCCTAGTCCATGACTGGGGCTCCTCGGTGCTACCATGATTCTAACAATAAATAATAAGAATAAGATTGTTAATAAAGTCTGCAGATGACAAAGATCGGCAGAATGAGAAATAATAATGAAGCTGGATCACTGATAATGAATAGCTGGATCATCTGGTAAATGATCAAACATCATGCATTTTAATATTGCCAAATGAAAAACATGACAATATAAGTACAAAGGATGTAGGCCATATTTATAGCATAAGACACGTTATCATGGAAAGCAGCAAATCTGCAAAGGACTCAGGGGTCATGGCAGATAATCAACTTAACACGAGATCCCAGTGTGACACACTGTCAAAGAGAGCTAACTGGACTTTTGAACATAAACAAGAACTCAGATACACTAAAGCTTACATCCATCCAACCAGCCACCAGCGACGACGCCTTCATAGCTGGGCACCCGCCCAGCAGCTGCTGCTCTCTGGTCACCCAGCTCTGAAGGCAGCACAGAAGTAAGGGTGGCAATATCGTGCCTCTCCTACAATATGCCAGATTTCCTGGGGGAGACCAGATTGCACAATCCATGATGCGTTTTTCACGGCCATGAATTTGGTAGGGCCCTCATCATGATACTCCCTTCTGACATAAAAAGAGTTAAAAAAACTGCAAAACAAATACTCAAATCCCACCTAAAAATGGCCTTTTTACTGAGAGAGATATTAGGAATTATTAGAGGTTCCACTCTAGGTCCTTCTGGCCCGACCAATTCTCACTCGACCAATCCCAGTAGCCAATATCTGATTTTTTACATTGACTGCAAAATATTTTCTTTGTTATGCTCTGTAACTGGAGAGTTGAAACAACTTTCACTCTAAAACTTCAGTGCTCTTATTAATCTTACAATACAAACGGCTATTGTCAATGATAGCCCATTCAGCTTTCAGGGACCTGCAGCCCTTGAATTGAACAGGTCTTTTCACAATTCTGCCAGGGAAATGGACTAGCCCTAGGTCTCTCAAACATCTCCCTCATGCAGAGCCTCTCTCACGGACATCTCTCCACCGCTTATTCCTCTGTGATAATTACAGAGTTTGTTTATTTGGACAAGTAATATCTTAAAGGTAATGTAGTTTCAGGTGTCTTTAATGCTATTAATGCAGCAACTGAAAAAGAAGAGGAGAGGCAGCACTATGTTATGACACAGCTCTCCATGGACCATAAGCTCTGAGGACCAATGGGATGCGAAAACATCCCTAGTGACCTGGTGAGCATCTCTATTCTGTTTTGCTTTGGTTTAAGGGAGAAAACGTAGATTCATTTACCTTGTAGTAACCAGAGCTCTTCAAGTGCAAGTCCCTATGGGTATTCACTGTGCTTGTGCATGTGCTCCATGTGACTGAGATTGGAAGATATTCAACAGCAGTATCTGTTGGTCTGCGCTTGCACCCTGCACCTCTTCATGCTCTGAACTAATTTATAAGGTGCAGTGCAAACTCAACACTTCTTCAGTTCCTGCTATACTGCAAATCAGGTGAGAGTTCAAGCAGAGCGAGTTGTGGAGTACTTACAAGGACCACACATCTTGAAGAACTCTAGTTACTATAAGGCAAGTAACCTCCATTTCTTTCTCAAGTGCAGGTCCCTATGGGTATTCACTATGGGTGACTCCCAAGCAATACTCATTGTAGAGGAGGGTATAAGGATTTATGCTGCATCACAGATTGCAGGATTCCTGAACCAAAGGAGGCATCACAGACAAAGTGTGAACAAGGGCACAATGCCTAGTAAAGGTGACCAAAGTTCCAAGTCACCGTTCCACATATTTCTGAGAGGGGAACTCCCTGTAGGGAAGCCATCAAGGCAGCTTGTGCTCTAGTAGAGCCCGACACCCCCAGGGGCTTCCATAAACTTATAACAGAGGAGGAGGACACCTTGAAATCCATGTCAAGAGTCTTCCTGAAGAAATCACTTCTCCTTTCATTCTGTCGGTGATGGAAAGGAATAACCACAGAGACCTAAAATCTTCATCCTCTGCAAGCAGAAGGCTAAGCTCATTAGACATCCAAAGAATGGAGCTTCTTGTCCTCCCTGTTATTGTGAGGTTTTGGATAGAAGATGGGCAAATGAACAGGTTGATTCAGGTGCAAATCAGAGGGAACCTTTGGGATGAAATCTCAAGCATACTGTATTACTTTAGAATACTGTGTAGAGGGGTCTGCCAAGAGGGCCCCAAGCTCAACCACTCTTCTAGAAGCGCACCTTCGTAGGGAGGTGCAAAAGAGAGCAGGAGGCCAAAGGCTCAAACAGCAGAATAATAAGTGCTGCAAGTACTGTACCAAGTTCAGGTCCCAGGCAGATGCAAGTTGTAGTACTCATGAAAAAGGTTCTGATGATGCCTTTCAGGAACTTCATGTTTGTGGGATGGGTAAAAACCAAGGAGTTTTCCACCACATGATAGAAGGCATTGCTAAATACCAGATACATGAGCAGTGAAGTGACAGATAGGCTTCAAAGAAAGAAGGCAATCCAAAATAAGAGAGATCCCAGACTCTTTGGAGGTACGTTATGCTGTTGACACCAGATGGAAAACCGCTTCCTGTTGGCAACATAGTGACCTTGTAGAAGGTTTCCTGCAGTTGTTGAAGATACATCGTGCTCTGGCCCAAACATGATCTTTCTAAATCCTCGACTCTTCTAATTCAAGTTGCAATGCGAGGGGTGGGGAGCAATTAGCAAAGTCTTTTGTCCTCTGATAGTCTATAACAATTCATCTGGTGTTGATGGGCATTGTTTTGTTGGGCAGAAAATAACAGCTCTTGTTGGAAACTAGCATTTCACATTCATTAATGCTTCTCGACTGTCTTGTGATTTACAGTCAGAGAGTCAACACTTAAAATATTGCCTTATAACATGGGATACAGATATTATAAGTGAGCTCAATGCATGCAGCAACTTACAAGCATTCCATAAAGTCTCAACACTAAGTACATTCGTATAACTCTAATGCCTATTTTAACAGTACTAACACATGGTGAGCCAGACTGGTTCCAGCTATGTATTTGTCATTGTTCAGTTGAGACTTAGGGGCCTTGGCATTTGGTGGCACCCGGTCTTCTCGCATCACAGTAGGCTTTCCAGGCAAATAAATCTAGTCTCCTTGCTCTTTTTCCTTTTGTGGGGGTCTGAATTGTTCTGCCTTTTTGTCTGCAACAGTGGATGGGAGGAAGGATGGGACAGAGTGAGTGTAAAAGAATTTCACACACTCGGGAGGCACTTGATAGTGTTAATCTGGTGGAGGTATGTGGTGCCAAGACAGATGTCTGCCCCAAAGTTCTGGCTGGATCCATAATGACCTCATTAGCTAGAAGGGCTATCTTGCCTACTGTGGAGACTTGAAATATGTCTACCAGTTTGTGTGTCAATAGGGATTTGGAGGGTCTCAGCCACCCTTTTTAATAGGTCTTGGAAACCCTTATAGTTGTCCATTTGTGGGGCTGTGTGGGGCAACAGGGACTAATCAGGGTAAGAGAAGGAAAGGGTCACCAGTGCAGCAGTTAACTTTTCAATGCCTGCTCTTCCATTACCGCCTCTTCTACTTGTGGCTGTGCAGAAACTGGGAGCTGGGCGGGGCTGGTGAGGTATCTGAATGAATGGCACAATGAAGGAGGCAGCTTGGTGCAGCATGGTCTAGCTATGCGATTGTTCCCTGGAACCAAAGTTGCCCTGAGCTGACCAAGGTACACAGCAAGGCTACATGAGCATTGGTGGATAAAAGCCTGGTAGCCCAGGGGGTAGGGAACCATAAACCAGGAATCTGTGGGTTCCAAAACCTTGCCTGTGAGGAGTGTCTGGATCCTCTATAAGATGCTGAGCGCTGTGGTGACAGTCTGGGTTAGTCTTGCTGATGATGTGGAATTTCTTCTTTCCTTGATTCCAAAGGTGACTCTGAGGAGAATGCATAGTTCAGACCCATGGTTGGTGCATGTGTTAAAAACTGATGGTGCTGTGCTACGAGATAGAGTTAGTGCTCACTGTTGTGATGAAGTCAACAGCAAGAGGGACTGAGGTTCTAGGTACATCTGCAGGTCCATCAGTGCCAAGTATCTCAACAGTGCTTCGCAGAATAGACAGCTGTGCAGGAATAGGGTCTCGTCAAGGTGGTGTACCAAGCTCCACTACAGTGATGGTGCACTGTTCTGACCAACTTTGTCCTGGTGCCAAAAGTAGTAAATAGTTCCAGGGTCAGTGCCATACTGTTTCCTAAAGTTCTGTTTTTTGGAACAAAGTGCTTTCGTGCCATATCGTTGGAGCCAGCTTGAGACCAACTTCAGTGGGAACCTGTTCTGACCCACGAAATCTCAGAAGATGGTTGGTTTCACATAGCGGGTTTCCTCTTAAAGGAAGCTCAGGTGGGTACACCCCTGGAACTTCTAGCTCCCTGTGGTCTGGGAGGACAATGCTATCATTGTTGTCATTCAAGTCACAGCTCTTGAAGGCAAAGAGCCCATACTCTCAGTCTTTGGCTTGGAAGGTCCCTGTATGTAGGGGTAGCAAGCCTTGGTTCAGAAGCAGGTCTTATTTACTTGGTCATTAGTCATTACTAGCTCAGAAGCTGATGGACTTCCAAATCACACTTTTACTGGGAATGCACAGTTCTCACAAACAACAAAGTAACTTATGGTCTGATCAAAATTGGGGAAGCTCCCTCACAAACACCACTTTGATATTTTTGGAGACTATACACAAGTTTAGGTCTTATTCGCTATATTTTTCTCAACCATCAAAAAACAAACAGCATTTCAATAGCGCATCCTACTGCTCTATAGCTGCACTGTATTTCTGGAAGGATTTGACCATCTATTTATAAATCAACATATCAAGATGCTCTCAATCTAGCTGGAAACAGGATAGGATAGCTTTCAGTCACTGCTCTCCCTTAGAATTCATAGATGGTACGGATGATTCTTGAGGTTTTGTGGCACTATCCTCCATTCCAAATTGGGGTATATCACTGGCTGTCATCATAACTGCAGATTTCTGTAACTATGCATCTATGCCACTGGGCTTTTCCATTCTCTTTGGAAATGATAGCTTAGTCTTTGTTCAAATGCACAAATTTCTCCAATACAAAGTTTCAAAAATAAAATGTATTGTTTCACGTAGCTCTTGGGCATGGAAGAGTCAGTCATTGTGAGATGCTATTGAAGGCCTTTTGTTTGAGTCTCAAACATAGGATGCTGTACAGTTTCTACAGTTCGTGCAGCTTTGAAAACAGAACTCTCTAGTTGTTAATGAGGCAAATAAAGTAAAGTGCAAGGAAAAAAGGCTCCTTGAATGGAAGATAATTGGGAACAACTGGTCATAAAGCTTCAATCAAATATTTCTATTTACAATAGGAAGTTGAAGCATAAGTGTTTGTAGATACTGAAGTGCAGCTTGCAGTGTCAGGTCACTCTGCAAACGAGGTAGGAAGATGGGGATTTAATGGTTTTCCTATTATGCAAAGTTCCAAATGACAAAATCCAATGTGCTTCTGAAGATGTCTACATCAGGCACCTTGAAGGTTTTGGCTCTAGAAATATATACCTCTACCCCGATATAATGCAACCCGATCTAACACGAATTCGAATATAACGCGGTAAAGCAGTGCTCTGGAGGGGGAGGGGCTGCGTACTCTGGCGAATCAAAGCAAGTTCGATATAACGCGGTTTCACCTATAACCCGTTAAGATTTTTTGGATCCCAAGGACTGCATTATGTCAGGGTAGAGGTGTCATTGCAATGTGCAGGTAGCACTTCTGTTAAGAGCTCTGGATTCTCTTCTTCGGGTATCTAGTTCAATAAGATTTACTGTTCCTCCAACATTCACTTCTGGTCAAGAAAAAGGTGAAGGCAGCTATTAGGATTCCTGTCGAACTGCAAGATCTAGTAAGTTGATGTCACTGACGGACACAATCATTGCAGAAGAATATCTCCAAATCTAAAACCCATGGAACACACCATTTTGTGCTCAAATATAACCAATTCCCCCAACAAAAGGTAAACAAGGGTAGACCTTTATCCTGGTACACACAAAATTCCAACTCTAACCTCAATTTTAGGAAATTATCACCTCCTACAGCCCTTAAAAAAAACAACTGCATTAGAAGACAGCTCTTGTTCCAGTTCCCAGCTTCTTGCGTTTCCTCAATTCCTTTTAGAGCTTGCACACTGTCTAGATTGAATCCTCCACTCCTAGCCTCCTCCAATTGTCCCTAATCCCCAAGCAATGGATGCTTTACATCTGAATGTAAAATGACAGAGTAGCAGCTCGGGATCTGACTGACTGCTGAACAGTCTCCTAAAGCAGGGGTTCTCAAACTGGGAGTCAAGACCCCTCAGGGGTCACGAGATGATTACATGGGGGGGGTCACGAGCTGTCAGCCACCATCCCAAACCCTGCTCTGCCTCCAGCATTTGTAATGGAGTTAAATATATAAAAAAGTGTTTTTAATGTAGGGGGAAAGGAGGGGTTGCACTCAGAGGCTTGCTGTGTGAAAGGGTTTACCACTACAAAAGTTTGAGAACCACTGTCCTAAAGGCTTTTTGTAACCTCTGTGCTGTGGAACTTGAGGGTAGAAAAAGTCAGTAAGTGCTATCCAATTCATTTGCATTGGAGTTATATAAACTTTGAACAGAAGAATTCAAGCTCAGATATACAAATGTTAAAACTAACAAACAGCCTTAAGCTGTTATCAAAGTTTATATTTTTACTACAGGAAAGTACAACTGTTCTGTGGTGCCATCTAGACATGTTGAGAGATGGTCTTTTAGAACCACATGTGAAGGCTTTTGGATGATGGTTCTATGGTGACGGGTAATTTATAAATACAATACAGTACATCAGATAATATGGGAACGATGTGGTATTAAAGAAGGACCCTACAGAGTAGCAACAATTGAAAAAAGCTAACCTGAAAAAGAATTCTTGATAATGAGGACACTTCTAACAGCTCTGAGCAAACACCACAGCTTCTCACCCAGGAAAAATAAAGTTAAACTGGAACACTATCTTAATTATCAAAGGAGATGTACTTCGAATTGTTTAAACAATCACCCCAGAAACGGACAAAATGCAGATAAAAATATAAAAGGTCTTTTGACCACTTTCCTGGCTGTTGAAATCAGACAATGTTTTTCATTTTGGCTTTCCACACACACATACTTATCAGCAAACAGTGGTTAATGGAAAATGTGTGTAAAATAACCAGACTGGGGAACACAGGCCCCACCCATTCTGACAGTTTTAACACAGCAAGAGAGCAAACAGCTATCAACTCTAGGGCTTCTAAAGGTGTGAGGTTGTGCACTCAGCCTCAGCTGGACCCTGCTTCTTGGTATTCAGAGGATTTTAATATTTTGGATATCATCTTTGGAGAAAAATGCAAAGGGAAATGGAAACAGGCTATCTTTCTCTGGAGAAACAGAAGTTTTATGCTCAGTCTTGCTTTCAGTTACTTCCTGGAGCTGTGCCTGAATGCACAAGACAGAAGCTGCTGGCACAAGCTGCTGGGAAAGGAAAGTTGGATTTATTTTTTTTGGAGATCAGGAAGTTGATCACACCGCAGCTTTCCCCCTCGTCAAGTAATATTAGTAGTAAGACTGGTTAGCACAATGGTGTCTAACACACAGCTCGGCAGAAAACCACTATCTCATCTGCCTCAGTCAGCAATCCACAGTTTAAACAAAGCACCAAAGTAGGCAGAGCTGGAATTCTTAAGGGTGCAGCACACACGCTGAATTTAACAAACAGATCCTGTGAAAGGATTGTGGGAATTTAAGATCAAATATTGTCAATTTCTGTGGGTATACAACAGTAATTCAGGTGTCTGCTTCACGGATTCAAAAGGGAGAATCTGCAAACAAACTCAGATTGCACAACTTTTGCCCAGCATGGAATATCAATACCCATTTGCTTCAGCTTTCCACCCTCAAGCATGCAAAACTGAGAGAACATCTGCAAATAAACAGTCCAATTTGTGTTTCTTTGGCAGAAACACAGATCTGCGGCATAAATTGTTCCTCATCTGCAAGGAGGCCAAGGAGAAGGGGAAGCTGAGCTGTGTTCTATTTAAGACTAACAAACTAGAAGGCTGTAATTCAATTAGCTTACCTCTTATTTAATTCTTATATTGTATTCATAAAAATATAGGGTCAGACTTTCAAAAGTGCTCAGAACCCAACAGCTCTTCTAATGCTCCATGAGAGCTGCTGGGTGTGGAGGACTACTAAAAAATTTGCACACAAACCAAATAGTCTTTGAGCAGGTAAATGATATCACAGAACTGAAATGTTTTCACACAATCTCAGTTCTAAAAGGACATGACATTTCTGCTAAATATGCCCACAAAATATTTAGCTAATACTTCTGCCAACATTCTTCTTAACCCAATTTTGATGAGAAAATACATATGGAAACTATTTTAATTATAAGTTTAAGTGAGCAAAACTGCCACCCTTTAAAAATCAGCCTTTATAATGGGAAGCACTCAGTTCAGTAGTCTGCCATTTTTACTACACACTAAGCTTCTTTTCTGTTGAAAACTTGTTTTGTGATGACTAGCAAATTCTGTTGGTCAAAAAGTTCCCTTGATATTTTAACTACCCACTTACTTCACTTATTAAAATATTCACCTCACAAGCCCAAACTCCTTTCAGCAGAAAATACCCCTCAGAGGATGAGCAATGATTTGTCAGAAGTACATAAACATCGCAGATATTTACCCTTTAAGAATTTGTAAGCATCTTCTCTCAGAGGGCCCACTGTGCTAACAAGTAAAACTTTTGTCTCGACAAAATACATTAGAGGTTTTCCTCCCCTATTCACAACCTCTGAACAATTTTTTTTCTCATTCTAGTATACAGATTTCCAAGGTGGAGAGGGCTGTGTACAACAATTTATTTAGAAGTCTATAGTGTGGCAGGATTTAGACTCTTCAGACACTTCCCTCTGAAGACTGTTGAACCTTTCATATTTTGTCACCCTATCAGAACAATTAGGAACTGAATTATGTAAGCCAATTGAATTCATTTCAAGAACGGACACTAGCAGTAAACTTAATATAAATATTTTAATCTACCTAAGATCAAAATCACTTTCAATTTTCCAAGGACTGATCAAGATCAAGGCAGCAGGTAAATCCATTTGTTGGCCTTGCTCTTTTTGCCAGATGCGACAAACTTCCAAGGAATTTTTACATGTGAAGTTTTCAGTTCAAAATTATTTTTTGCCAACATTTCCTGTATATGTAATGATTGAAACAGATGAGTGCGCAGGAACGCAAAGGTCTACATGGATAGTTGTTGGGGAGGGATAGCTCAGTGGTTTGAGCATTGGCCTGCTAAACCCAGGGTTGTGAGCTCAATCCTTGAGGGGACCATTTAGGGAACAGGGGTAAAAATCTGTCTGGGGATTGGTCCTGCTTTGAGCAGGGGGTTGAACTAGATGACCTCCTGAGGTCCATTCCAACCCTGATATTCTGTCATAGTTACTCATTAGTAAAATGTTCTGAATACAGATCAGTTATTTTTAATCCACTTCTATTATTTTCCACATGCATTTAAAGATGAACTAAGGTGCTCTGATAAACAGGCAAGAGGTTTGAGTCCAGCCCCTGTGAATGCCTCTGTATTTGCTGCTAGGTCCTGATCCTGCAAAATCTTTAAATGTGAAGGCAGATCAGCTGACTTGACTACTCACATTCTTAACATTATGTACATGTGTAAGTGTTTGAACAACTGGAACACTACCTTGTAAATGCAGCAACTCTAAGCAACTCACAACAAATACCCTTACATCCTCCATCTCAACAATATACTAGGGAGACTGTCTCCATCATCCAAGGTGAGTGCACATTACTGCCAAGACGAATGTACTAAAATCACATTTCAGCCTTCAGACGCAGATACAAAACAACTTTCACACAAAGTACAGACCTCAAAACATACAGTAACATGACATTAGATAAAGCTCTCATTTCTTCTAGGGTCCCCACTGGCTGACCTAGCACTGTGCTCCTGGGAGTTTGGCATACACAATACATAGGTCATTGAAAGAAACACAGTCCTGATGATTTTTTCCAAGCTCTTAGGTGATAGATGCATTTTATCCCACTGGATTGTCAAAGATATCTCCCTCTTACTCATTAGTTTACTCTGTGCTTAGCATATTCCTACCTTAGAAGCTCTCAACTCCTTCAGGGGGCACAATGACAATTTCCTTCTTTGAGATCCTCTCATCAGATCACTGGTGGGAGATCTTTGTCTGCATGCTTGTGCTTCCTGTGAAATCTTGGAATGACCCTTGCTCTGCACACAAACCATTCTGCTGGCAGAGCCCATACTTTTGTTTCATTTCATTATCAGGGACCTGTGTTCTGTTTAAGAGTTCAGCTGCTTATTCCCTTTGCAAAGCCAGACTCCTCTGACACACAGCAGGACCGTGTCTAGTGGAAAAGATTATGTCCCCATGAACATTCTGGTTGCAGGTGGGGAATAAGAATTTGGAACAAGTGGACTGAAAAAAGATCCTGGTTTTATGTAACAGTCCCTAGTGGAGAAATAAATAAATAAATAAATTCACACTCTGTAGAGGTATTTTCTGGTCAGAAAGTTTTCAGCGTCCATGGTACAGAAGAGGATCTGTAAGAGGCTGACACAAGAGTAAGGGCAGTGCAAATATTAAGGCAACCTTTCCTAAAATGTCAAGTTTGATGTCAGAATTTGGTGTGCCAGCTTTTCTCAGAAACAAATTCCCTGTATAACAAATTCTTTCACCTGTGCTATAGGAACACCCATTTATCACCACAGTAAACTAACTATACGTTATGGGAGATTTGTTTGCTTGTTTGGTTTTTAAGAAAACATTTTTTGATCTGAGCAGCAATCAGCTAGGCATTCACTAGAAAGACCAAGTACTTGGGAATTTTACGTAAGTTTTGTGTAAAGTTTTTATTTTATAAAATGGATTTGAAAATACTGCTTTCCAGAGGAACTTCAGAATTTGCCACACTCTAGGACAAACCATATTGTTAAAGGACATGTATTGTTCTCCAGTTCAGTCCCACTGGCACAGTGGTAACACAAGTTGGCCTGCTATGCAGTGAACATTTATAAGTGTACTTCCTGTAAGTTTTCCAAACAGAGATGCAGTGATCTGCAAATAGCAGTTAACAGAAATATAAACCCTGTCATCCCACAATGCAGAATATTCTCATTACAGCATCTCAAAATAAAATTAGTTTATATTCATTTTTCTAGCAAGCATATACATTGGATATCAGTCTTTAAATTCCAAGACACCAATTATTGAATATTAGCAATTAACTCTAGATATCTGAATTCAGTTAAAATAAATATGCATATTCATCAAGTGCAAATAAAAATTAAAAATATGTATTTAAAATGCAGAATGAGATGCACAGTGGATTTTTACTGAACTACAGAACATTTACCAAATAAAGGTGCCACCAAAACTATGTTTTGGTCTCCAATAAAACTCCACTAACTCATGACAGGCAATTGTGAAGGGTACTGTGATTTGAGTGACATAGCAATGCAAAGTATGAAAAGCCATGAGAGAAACAATAAAAAAATTAATCCTAAAGAGCTTCCATTAGTCATCAAAAATTGCTTTGCAATGACTGATTTTAGTTTCACCTTCCAAAAGTCTATGCTCAATTGAAATAGCCAGCCAAGTTTAGGAAGTTATCTACATTACTCTCTTCCTCCCACAGAGGTGCACAGATAGTAGCAATGATCCAAATCAATATCAATGTGACCAACACCTACAGAAGGAACTTTTTAGGTGCTCCGAACAAATATGTTGCACTGTTTAACTTAATTCATTTTTCTTAATATAAAGTTACATAAGAAGCAAAGTGTTCTTTAATGAACACTTCTAGTCTAATAAAGCAGCTGCAATTCAAAAAGTCAAATCCCACCTGATTCATACTTCACTGCAGTTTGGCACAGTGTGAAACTCCAGAGAATAATAGGACTATCTGTGTACCCCTAGTTCATTATTGACTTGTTACAGACATGTAAGCGTAAAAGGCATGTAAAACTTTTACAACCAATGGCCTAATGGAAAACCATTTGCCATTTTTTAAAAAACTTTTTAAGCAATATGAAAAATGGAAGCTCAATCAATGTATAATTGCCATGGTTGGTTAGTTGGAACAACAGTGGATACATTCCCAGAACCAAGACTGATATAAAAAAATAAAAATAAAAGTAGCATAATACTATAAAATTTGTAGCTTACTTTGTGCCTTTTCACAGAAGTTTATCTGAAAGCCTAAAGCAAAAAAGATAAGTTCTAGTTCATTCACTGGAAGTCACAGAATTTCATAACTATTAAAAGTCACGTTTCAATTACCATTATTAGAGTCTAAAAATTCTGAATAAAACCAGCTTCATGGGCAAAGTGTTATCCTGAGAAACTAACAAGTGCAGTCATCTCAATCTCCTTCATTTACATCCCATGCATTTTCAACAGCTCTGTGTTGTCCAAAATGCCAAGAAAGAAATCAATCAATGGCCAGATCAGGTCAAGAGAGAATCAGCTTATGAGAGTGTTAGTTTCATTGTTATGTTAATAAAAACAAAACAGTCATAACTCCTTGGATACCTTTGCAAATCCATTCCAACAATTTTGCTAATATAGGTCTTCTGAAGTACCAAGTCACATTCTTGATTATTAAAATATTAAGGAGGATACTGTGTCCCAATGATGCCAAAGATGTTAATTAGTTTCTGACTGAGGTAAATGACATTTGAAAATATTTCATCAAGTCAAATAGTATTTTATTTAGCATTTCCCAACAAGCAACATTCAGTTTGTTAACATCTGTGCAACAATGGAGGACTGGGTCTGTTAAAACTTGCACTAATAAAAATATCAGACTAAATCAAACAAGTTTTCTGAGCTGAAATAAGATAAATTACCATATATACTAGTTCATAAGCTGAATTTTTTTTGTAAAAAAGGGAAGCAGCAGAGACGAGGGTCAGCTTATGAACAGGCATAGAGAGAGAGAGGTGGGACACAGCCCCTCCCCACAACAGAGGGAGCAAAGAGAGGCAGCACTGGCAGAGTCGCTGCTTCTGCCATGCTGCTCTCCTCCCAGCCTCCGAAGCAGATGCAGCTCCAGGGCTGGCAGGCTGCAGCCCATGCCATTCGGCCCCACAGAGCAGGCTGTGGCCATGCCGCTGGAAAATGCTGCAGCCGTGCCACCCAGTCTGGCCCGCCAGAGCAGGCTGCAGCCGCGTTGCCCAGCCTGCCGGAGCAGCTACAGCCAGGTCATAGACATCCTCCCCTGGCCCTCCTCAGATAAGGTGGAAAGGGATGGGATGGGGAGATTGTGGGGTCATGTGGGGGGTGGTCACAGAGGTTACTCCCCTGACTCCCAGCTTCTCCCCCCAAAAAAATTTCCCCATCAGTTGCTGTCCTAGCCCATCAGGGTAAGCAGCTGGTGTGCCGGGACACTTTGTTTACTTAGGTTTACCTCCGGGCCTGCAGACGCTCTAGGTAAACAAACCATCTCAGCCCACCAGCAGCTTATCCTGATGGCCCAGGAGCCAAAGTCTGCTGACTCCTGAATTATAGGGTCGGCTTACAAATGGGTTATAAAAATTTTCCATTTTTACTTATCCATGTTGGGGGAGACAGCTTATAAATGCACCGGCTTATGATCGAGTATATACATATATATACATTAAATTTCTCCTTTAAGAGGCAGACAGTGCTCCTGGTTTTGATTATGTAAAAGTGATTTACATGGCTAACCTACCCATCATTTGTGAGATTAAGGATTTATATTCTACTTCTGATTTTCAAGATACTTCTCTATGCAGGCACTTGCAGCCTTTCCTCTCCCTCCACGCTCACTCTCACCCCCACCTCCACCAACTAGGCTTCAACCAGGAATAATTCTCCTCAGTCCTAGTGATCTGTTCAGTTCCTTTGGGGTATTACCTGAGAACTGATGTTACTCCAGTTCACTCTCACTGAATAAAATATTCAACTTATGCAGTGTTCATAAACAAAAATCTGGAAATGAAATATGTTAGGTCCATTCACATTATACCAATCATCAGCAGTACTGCCCATCTGCATTGTAATAAACATCTGATTTGTAGCATTAATTTCTCGTACAGCCAGTGTTGCCAGCACACAATTTTATTGTGAGTCTTGCAATATTTGGTGCTTTTCTGATAGTCCCAGCTTCTAGAGCCCTGTGAGTAAGTAATAATCTCATATTTTTTTCCCCTAGTCCTCATGATTGCAGAGAAAAGCTGGAAAACACGAACCCTAAAAGGTTTCAAAATTTAGAAGACAAATAAAAAGGACTGAATAGTTATACTTTAAAATCTCATAATTTTGGGGGGTGGGGAAGGACTGATTCATAATTTTTGAATGCTCAGGATTGACAACGCTGCGTCATGTTCCTCAGGGTATGTCTATACTACCCGCCGGACTGGCGAGTAGTAATCCATCTATCAGGGATCGATTTATCGCATCTTGTCTAGATGCGATAAATCAATCCACAAATTGACACCCGTACTCCATCTCAGCAGGAAGAGTAAGCAGTATTGACGGGGGAGCTGCGGCAGTTGACTCACTGCCATGAGGACGGCCAGGTAAGTCAAACTAAGATACTTTGACTTCAGCTACGCGAATAGCTTAGCTGAAGTTGCGTATATTAGTTTGTCCGCCCCCGCCCCCAGTGTAGACCAGTCCTTAGATAAGAAACCTAAATCCCTAATACAGAATGTACAGTCACATTCACCATACAGTAAATTAACTACTTACCCAAAAAGGTTTGTTAAATACTAAACAATCAACTGTACTACAATGTTAAAAAGCTGAGCACATGGAATTATCAGTCCACTACTTGAAATTAAATTTCACACTAAGTAGCTAAAATCTCCAGGATAAGCTGATATTCTGCTTGCCCTTTGTTCCAACTCTCTGAAAGATACAGTAGCAGCTAAAATTATTCTTCAGGTGCAAGTTCTAAAAGAAATCATGCTAACAATACTGACACAAACTTAATAGGCTATCCTTAATGTTGCAATCAGGATACACTCTGTAGAAATTAAAAAAAAAAAAAAAAAGTCTTCTGCACTCCTGGAAATTTACACATCACCT